>NW_026126583.1:2550000-3750000 GCF_943737965.1 Phodopus roborovskii | reverse complement strand
TTATATGAGGTCAGAGAAGTGTTTTACTAAGTGGCTGCTCTCCCTAACAATGAAAAGGCTACAGCATGTTCTGGAACTTCCCCTTCTTCCAGGAGTCTTACAGATCCATCAGACACTCACCCTGTGGCTTCAGTAGGCCCTTTGTGCTTCCCACGTCTTCTGGAACAAACTGTAGCATTCATCCTTGACACTAGGAATATACTGGTTCCCAAGATGAAGAAGTGTAGTTACTATTCACTCTCCTTCTCACTTTAGAAAGAAGTTAGGAATGTCTGTGATAAGAATTCCCTATGCCAGTCCTAGAACTCTACATTAATGATTAAGTAACCTTTCTCTAGTAAGCCCCAGATGGTTTTTGAGGGAGGGAGAAGTCAAGGGAATCCAGTTGGCTTTTGGCAGGTACTACACACTTGTTTTGTCTGCCCATTTGTGACCACAGATCTGTTTCTTCACCTTCAGGCACCAGTCTTTCCCTCTTCCTGTGGGCTTTTCCACACATGTGAGTCATTGCATACAACTGTGTAGGGTGCTCCCTGTAAAGGGTATCCAGTAGATAAGAAGGAGGCTGAAGGCAAAGCTTGTGCCTAACTGACACCTGCTGAGCTCTTTTGAACTCACAGAAAGGCACTGTGTATGTTGGCAGCAACCTGCTTATTATTCAAAAAACTGGCCAAATCAATAAAAGCATCATAACATGATCAAAGTCACCAATTACTATAGCTGGCATCAACGCCATCAATTCAGTCATTTACTTTTTAATAAAATAATGATCCTGTGTAAAATGAGCCCTGATGGGAGATGTCATTCTGTAAATATGTTTCTCATACTGGTTAATGAATAAAGCACTGTTGGCCAATAGGAAGGCAAGATAAGTGGGACTAGGAGACAAGGAGGATTCAGGAAGGAGTAGGGAGGAGATTCAAGATGTAGGGTGGGGAGAGCAGAATTCCGGCACCTCTCTTCAGTAAGATAAGACCACTTGGAAATACTTAGGTTAGTAGAAATGGATTAATATTTAAGACAGAAATAGACAAAAAGTAATGCTGGTAATTAGCCAATAGCATTATATCTAATATAATGTGTATGTGTGTTACTTGGGGCTGGTGCGGTTCTGGGACCAGGCCGGCAGAAAAACTACTCTTAACAGAGCCCAAGTAGAAGTAAATATATCTGAGGAGTATAAGGTTTGGGGACTCCATGCTTAGGGGCGCATGCATACTTGAAGACAAGGGACTATGAAGGGTAGCTCTCTAAGCTCTCTGGGCACCAATAGCAGTAGGGACTGTTGCAATGAGATACCTATTTACTATGATGACCAGTTGAAACCTATCTAAAGGGCCTGGTTTTCATCCACACATTCAACTTGGTCAATTTCCATTGCTTTCTCTAACCTAGAGCAAAGATACCTGTGCAAGGCACATGAATTAAGAGGCCTTTGTTTTCACCAGCCTGTTTGTGATTGCTAAATTTGACCAGCCACTTAAGGTCAGGACATGGGAAGTTAGGATGAGCTATTTTCCCCTGCCCTTACTTCATCTTCTTTGCTGACTGACAGGAAAGCTAGAACTCAATGCAGGGTAACTGGGTCAGTGCTTTTCCATGTAGTGAACAGGTTTTCCCATCCTTGGGGAGGCATCATTGCAAAATTGCTGTCATGAGAGTCTGCCTGCCTAAGCCACAGCACAAGAGACTATCCTGAGTGTCTTATTCCTCATCAAAACTCATCATCATGAGCACCGATGGTTAGCAGGGCACGAGATTCACACTTCTGTATCTAATAGTTTTAAACTCACTACATTCAATGATAATTTTGCCACTTGGAGCCCATTCCTGGTGTCACACTTCCTCTAACAAGGCCACACTTCCAGCACTTTCAAGTAGTGCCATTCTTTAGTGACTGATCATTCACACCTATGAGCTTATGGGGGGGCACTATTATTCAAACTATCATAGTAATTTTCATTTAATATGTTGAGGATGAACATGTAACTTATACAGTAGTTTCCCATGCGAATGTAGTTCAGTGGTAGAGTATTTGGCCAACATAAGTGAGACCTAGCACTTCAAAGCTACACAAGCCCATAATATTACACAAAACAAACTGCATTTAAATCATCAATCACTGATAACTAACTTATATGCCATCCTAGAGCCCTCATCTAGTAGCTGATGGAAATAGAAGCAGACACCCACAGCTAAACACTGAGATGAACTCCTGGAATCCAGTTGCAGAGAGGGAGGAGTGATAAGAAAAGGGGACAAGACAAGGCTGTAGAAACCCACAGATATAGCTGACCTGAATAAGGAGGAGCTGGGAATCCAGCATTGCACTGACTCAGACCCCCTGAACGTGGGTCTCAGTTAGAAGGCCTGAGCAGTCTAAGGGACCTCTGACAGTGGAACCAGGATGTATCCCTGGTGCACGATAGGACTTTGGGAGCACATTCCCCATGGAGGGATACTCCCTTAACCTAGAGGCAGGAGGGAGGGCCTAGACCCTGCTCTAAATGAGTTGACAGATTTTGATGATCCCTACTGGATGGAAGGCATCACCCACCCTGTGGAGTATGTGTGCTGGGGATGGGACAGGAGGAGGTGTTGGGGGGACATGGGCAGGAGGGAGAGGGAACTGGGATCGATATATAAAATAAGAAAAAAATAAATATTAGAACAAAACAAAACAAATCACCAATCACATGAAACAAGACACAAACTTTTCAATAAACCACAAGTGTCTCTTTTGGGTTTCATAATTTTGTTCATGAAGTTGCAGAAGGAATTCCTAGGCACCTAGGATTTTTTTTTCTTTAAAACTCGGACCATATAACTATTAAAAAAAAAAAAAAAAAAAAAAAAAAAAAGAAAAGAAAAGAAAAAAGAAAAAAAAAAAAAAAAAAAAAAGGAATCAGCTCATTTATAATTCCAAGTTTGCAAAGAAGCCTTGTAGCAATGGCTGTAATTGTGCCAATGCTACTGGAATAACAGTCCAGGGCTTCGGGCTGGTCCAAATAGAATCACTTATGCTCATTTCAAGATTATTCCAACCATGTGATCCATAAAGTGTTGGGAATGTCCAGAAAATGGGACATATCTGACATCATTAGGAATCAGCTGTGAATTTGGTAAATGTTCATTGTTGAAGATAAAATTATATGCTTCTATGGTTCCAGCATATACAGAGGTTTTGATAACTTCAATATTGGACTAGAAGAAACTAAGTTTTCCAACCTTTAAAATTGCCCATAACCAACAGTGGACTTGGGGTTAGTTCTAGGGTTAGGAAACGCATACATATCTGTGTCCATATACAATTCCACCAAAATAGCAGGTGTAATTATAAAAATAGCTAGAGTTTTAGTGAAGCCATCTTCCATTGGGTTTTAGGAATGCTTGAAACTTTGCAGAACTATATTGTAAATTGACGTACACCTTAAGAATGATGTGGTTTTGTGGTTTCGTTAAGCAAAAACTTTTACATTTTGATTGTAATTGTTTAAAATTCACTCATCCTCACTGGAAAAAAAAATGCACTGGGCTCCATTTCTAGCCTGAGACACCCCAAAGCACCTAATGACCCCCACCCGTGTGCTTCTAGGCAATTGCAATTATCAAAAGCAGAGCTGACAGGCGAGAAGACATTACAAAAGGTTAATGAAAACTCAATGAGGAATCTGAACAAACTTAGAAACAAGATGGCTTTCAAATCCTGTAGCTATGTTTTAGAAATATCTCAGTGTGCACATTCCCCATGGAGGGATACTCCCTTAACCTAGAGGCAGGAGGGAAGGCCCAGTCCCTGCTCCAAATGACTTGACAGATTGTGTTGACCTCTCCTGGAAGGTACCACCCTCCCTGTGGAGTTGGGGGGAGGGGATGGGATGAGAGGGTGGTCTAGGGACATGGGAGGGAGGGAAAGAAGGAGGGAGGAAGAGGGAACTGGGATTGATATGTAAAATAAGAAGCATAAATAAATAAATAATAGAAATATCTCAGATTGTGAGAAGATTTGATATAATTTCCAGTCTTTAACTGAATAAGTTAAAAATTCAAATCAAAAGAGAGGAAAATAAGACCCTAAAATTGAATATATATCCATCCATCCATCCATCCATCCATCCATCCATCCATCCATCCATCCATCAGCGTTCAGGAGACAAAGGCAGGTATTTCCCTGGGAGTTTGAGGCCAGCTTGTTTTGCCTTGTGAGTTCCATGCTAGCCAGGGCTACACAGTGAGACCCTGCCTCACAAAAGTTTATTTCTCAGTGGTGGTTGCTGGGGTTCTGGCTGGCAGAGTGCTGCCACCTACTGGGCCACCTTCTTAGCTCCTGGGAATCTTCTCAGTTGCAGAAGAACCCTGTTGCAGTACCATGGTAGCTGTGCTGTTTATATATTAAGCAGAATCTGCTCGGAGCCGCACAGACTATTTTTTTTCAACAAGTTCATATTCTTGAATAATGAGATGCAACTTTGAAGAGAACTTCTGGGGATTTTATGAAAAGTAATACCTCATTTAAAGGACAATAGTGATTTATGTAGAGACCAAAAAAAATTTTAAAGCATTGTTGAAATAATAAATTCTGTCTATGTCTGTGCTATTTTTTTTGTCTGTGCTATTTTTTAACAGTTAAGTGACTATGTACTTTTCTTTTTTTATTTTTTTAATTAATTTTTATTTTATTTTATTTTATTTACTTTTATATAACAAAGTCCAATTAAATGAAAACAAACATTTATACACAATATTTGGGAATTTGGGCGTCGTTCTTTCCAAACTACTTCTTGCTGGTAAGGGGCGCTGTCATGGGGGATTCGAAGAAGATTCAGATATCCTGGCTGTAGTCTGTAGGGCTGTTTTGTCCAGCTGTTTTGAATGTAGAATCACCTCGTACTCTGTTTCAGGCGGTCTGGCTTGATCAAACCACATTAGTCTGGAAGGAATCCACATCTTTTCATTTCCTGTGGAAACAAAAATAGAAATCCTTTTCCCCAGTAACTTGTCCTTCAACTTCAATTTTGGAGTCAAAACATTTTTTTTTAAATTTAATTTATTATTTTACATGTCGATCCCAGTTCCCTCTCCCTCCCTCCCTCCCTCCCCCCATCCCTCCCTCTCTCTTTCCTTCCCTTTTACCCTCTCTGCCCTCTCACGACTAAGTACTTTTCATACATCGCTTTGTGAAAACAGATGCAGGCTGTTTTAAAAAATATTTTTGATTTTTTTTGGGGGTATAGAACTACACCACTAAAACCAAATCAACTGTCAATCAATAAAATATTTATCTCTATGTGTATATTCCTCTATCTGTAATTTCAATTTCTTTGGTGCTCATTGTTATTTTACAGTGTTTTGGCTTGGGGAAATAATTCTGTGCAATAGGGTGGAAAAGTCAAATTATTGGCAAGAAAGGGACTTTATTTAATTTTTATTTTATTAGTGATTTATTATTTAGTATTATTATTATTGTATTTTCCCTTCGCCCCACCTACCCTCTGCTTCTCCATGCACTCCTCCTCCGTTTCTATTTAGAAAAGGGCAGGCCTCCCACGGATACCAACCAAACATGGTACATCAATATAATAAAATTACAACACACACACACACAGACACACAAAATCAAATTACAATAAAACCAGGCACCTCGCCTTGTGTTAAGGCTGGGCAAGATGTCCCAGTATGAAGAATAAGGTTCCAAAAGTCAGTAAAAGTCTCAGAGATAGGCCCTGCTTCCACAGTTAGGAGTCCCACAAGCGGACCAAGCTACACAGCTGTCACGTATACGCAGAGGAACTAGGTCAGTCCCATGCAGGCTTCCTGTTCATCCGTTCAGTCTCTGTGAGCCCCCATGAGCTCAGGTGAGTTGATTCTGTGGGTTCCCTTGTGGTGTCCTCGACCCTTCTGGCTCCTACAATCCTTCCACCTCCTCTTCTGAGGGATTTCTCCAGTTCTGCCTAATGTTTGGCTGGGGGTCTGCATCTGTTTCCATCAGCTGCTGGATGAAGCCTCTCTGATGACAATTGGACTAGGCTATTTATTTTTTTTATCTCAGAATTTCACACAGGGATGTAATGTATTCTGATGACTCCACCTATTTATTCTCTTATCTCCTCCTCATCCCAATCAACTATACCCCATTCATCTATACCTGTCCCTTTAGCAGGTTCATGACTTGGTTTTGTTTTATGACCACTGGACTGGACCTGGAAGCTTTTAAATACTCTCTTCCTTGTGGACTCTTTGTTTTGGGCTGTTTCCTCAGCTCGGACACAACAGGAAAGGGTGTCCCCACATGCTTGTGTGGACACCAGGGATGAACAAGGAAGGGCTCAGGCTAAAGCTGAGGAAGGAATTCACTGCCAGAGGACTCTGAGCCACAGATGCCCAGGATCTCACAAAACGGGCATATCCCAGCCAATGTCCAGGCTGCACCCAGTCCTGCTCTGGATGCTTCAGCTTTGCAGTCTCTTCGATGCCCCCGGTACTTGGAATCAAGGTATTAGTCAAGGTTTGTCACTTGAGAACTAGGGAACTTGTGAGAAGTGTCCTGTTTACTCCACACAGCGTCAAAAGAATGTCGCTCCTCTGCCAGCGTCTCATATTATCTTCCACTAGATGGCGACATTCGTCATGGTATGGACGGGTGTCTCATTTTAACCCTTTAAGTAAGGTCTGTGAGCTCTGAAGTGTTTTATATCGTCTGCTCTACTTCTCTGAGGACATTTTTCAACTGAGAAACACACGGTGACGTTACTTCTCTTAATGATAATATGCCTTAAAGTTTTGTACAAGGCACCTGATACCTGATGCCACATCTTTTTTTCCAGTCACGATGCGAGTGTCTACATGAGCTCTTCAAGCATCTTCAAGCTTTGTGTGAAGCAGTAGTGTCGTCGCCTATATGTGCACCCATGGATCAAATCCATCTTTCCGAACTGACCTTTCATGCCTGTTGATTACTAGCATAGCATTTCCCTCCATCTCAACCCCAATGATAACCATCCAAGATTTCATGATGTTGATAATGATACTATTTTTTTATTCATGCATGAAAATTGCACATAATTTTGAGGTACTGTGCAATATTTCAAGCACATACATGAATATCTTAAATTAAATGTTTTAGGTATTCTGCAAATGACGGAATCCTGCTGTATTTGTCTTTCTGGGCTGGTTTATGTCACTTATAGTTTGTCATTTATCTGTGATACTGGCACTGTAGAATTTCCTTTTTTCAAAAAAAATTTAAATCCTGAAAGGGTCTTAAATATTTTATTCTTAATTTTTGAGAATTTAACAACTATTTTGATCATATTCATCTCCCACTACTCCCCTATCTCCTTCCAGATCATGCCCATATTTTCTTCCTTCCTTCCTCCCTCTTTCTCCCTCCCTCCTTCCCTCCCACCTTCTCTCTCCCTCCCTTCCTCCCTCCCTCTCTCCCTCCCTCTTTCTCTTTCTTCCTATCTTTCCCTCCTTCATTTTTCCTTCCCTCCTCCTTTCCTTCCCTCTTCTTTCTTTCTTTTTTCCTTCCTTCCTTCCTTCCTCCCTCCCTCCCCCTCTCTTTCCTTTTTTTTTTCAAACCCATTGAGTCCAGTTTTTGCTTTCCATATACTCCTTGGGTGGGGCCATCCACTGGAGCATGGTGGACTGGCTAGAGGGTGGGTGAGCATCATATCCTTAACTAAAACTGCCTTTCCCTCTGCTAGTAAGTATCCAACAGTCTTTCAGCTAGCGGTGGGAATTTTCGATCGCTTCCCTCCCCCATGCTGGGATTTTGTTTGGCTTGATCTTGCACAGGTTTTGTGCATGCTGTCACAACCTTTGTGTGTTCATATGTGTCACTACCATATTGCGTTCAGAAGACACTGCTTTCTTGTAATTATCTACAACCCCTATCCCTTACAATCTCTCTGTACCATCTTACACAATGATCCCTAAGCCCTGGGAGTAGAGGTGTGGTTCTGGTGTCCCATTTCAGACTCAAGATTCGACAGGGGATTTTTTTGTTTGTTTTTTGTTTTCGTTTTTCAAGACAGGGTTTTGAGCCTGTACTAGAACTCAATCTGTAGATCAGGCTGGCCTTGAGATCCACCTGTCTCTGCCTCCCATGTGCTGGGATTAGAGTCATGTACCACCACGGCCTGGCCTGCTTCAGCCGTTTCTTAGTCTCTGAACTTTGCTGAAAAAAATAAGAAAAATCAATAATGAGAGATGAGAGAGGCACTAATCTGGACTTAGAGCTAAGTCATTAGATAATATTTTTTAAATTTGAAACAAGCTTGTTTTACATGACAACCCCAGTTCCCTCACCCTCCCCTCCTCCGAAACTCCCAACCCCATCCCATCCCCTTTCTGCTCCTCAAGTAGGATGAGGCCTTCTAAGGGGGATCTTCAAAGTCTGTCATATCATTTGGAGCAGGGCCTAGGCCCTCCCCCATGTGTCTAGGCTGAGAGAGTATCCCTCTATGTGGGATGGGCTCCCAAAGTCCATTATATACTAGGGATACATGCTGAACCACTACCAGAGGCCCCATAGACTGCCCAGTCCTCCTAACTAACACCCACATTCAGGGAATGTGGGTCAGTTCTATGCTGGTTTCCCAGCTATCAGACTGGGGTCCATGAGCTCCCACTTACTCAGGTCAGCTGTTTCTGTGGGTTTCTCCAGCCTGGTCTTGACCCCTTTGCTCATCACTCCTCCCTCTCTGTAACTGGATTCCAGGAGTTTGGCTCAGTGTTTCACTGTGGGCATATCTAGAAAGCTGATTTTCAACTATGTTCATTTAGCAGAAAAAAGAAGCTCTAGTTCTCTCTTGGGTCCATAATCTATTAAACCACAGATTCTTGGCCCCAATCATGGTATGAGCCACGGAGTCCTTCCACAGAGGACCTTTAAATCAAACGAGAATGTGGTTGGTTATCCCCACTAAACACATTTTTTTCCCACTGTGTGGCTGTATTGAACCTCTTTTTGCCCACCAGCTTTTAAGTTGCCCCCATATCTTGGCTGCAATGAACACTGGGGTTGTAAAAACCTTTCTGTTATTTCAGATGTATACCCAGAAATGGGCTTGCTAGGTCATACCGCGGTTGTGCTTTTAACTTTTCAGATGCCTTTACAGCTCCCATGTGATGATACTATCTTACAGTCTCACCAACCATGTACACAGCTTCCGATTTCCCACTTCTTTGCTCCTTCTTGTTGTCCTTTGAACTTTGTCACAGCAACCATCCAAGCAGGTGCAACTCTCTCTCACTGTGGCTCTGGTTGGCACTTCCTAGGGATTCCTGATGTCAGACACTTTTCATGTACATGTTGGCATCTATGTGTCTAATTTGAAGAAATGTCTACGTAAGTCATTAGCATACATTAAAGTCAGGTTGTTAGTATTATTGAGTTGCAGGAGCTTCTTGGATATTTTGGTGATTAAACCACTGGGATGCTTTTTTTTTCTTTTTTTCTTTTTTTGATGATCTAATTCTTTGATTTCCATTATTAGCTCTTTGTTGATCACGCTCCAGTATTTATCATCAGGGGTCCATATAGCCAATGACTTTTGGGGCAGTAAGCCCTAGGGCGTGGCTTTGTCTGCACATGTGACCACTTAAAAGCTGAGGCAGAGGGGTCTTGGGCTCTCTTGCTTTCTGTCTCTCCCGTGGTTGGACCCAGAGACTGGGCAGGTGGTCCCCATATCCCCTGAAGAGAATGGCAGGGCACACCAGCTGGATCACAGTGCAATCTTGATGGGAGATGTCATTCTATAAATATGTTTCTCATACTGGTTAATGAATAAAGCAGTGTTGGCCAACAGGAAAGCAAGATAGGAGGGACTAAGAGACAAGGAGGAAAGAGGAAGGAGTAGGGAGGAGTCAGCATGGAGTGAATGGGGAGACCAGACACTGGCCCCACTCCCTGGTAAGATGAAATCATGTGGAAATACTTAGATTAATAGAAATGGGTTAATACTTAAGACAGAGCTAGCCAACAAGAAACAAGTAACTGGCCAACAGCATTAATATCAAATACAGAGTCTCTGTGTGTTATTTGTGGCTGGCTAGTCAAAATTCATCCAGGACCTGGAGAGATGGCTCAGCGGTTTGAGGGTATATGTTGCTCTTGCAGAGAACCCAAGTTCAGTTCCCAACACCCACATGGTGGCTTCTAACTGTAATTCCAATTCCAGGGGCATGCAATGCCTCTTTTGATCTTCGTGAGCTCACATACATACACATAAAATAAGGTAAATATTTTTTTAAAATCTTTAACGATAACAAATGATTGATCCGTGAAAAATTGCATATCCCCAAATCCCATGCAGGTCAGTCCTGAGACTAAGCATTTTGGAGTAAACACCACCTGGGATTCTGAAACAGCTTCCAAGGACCCCAGGATTAATAAATTCATAACCCACAGGGCAGCTGCAGCTTCATAGACACTTTGCCCGTAACCCTGAGGGTGCCTGTGCTTTCTTCTGCTCACACAATGACCAATCAGAGAGATGCCTAGCCCTGGGCCGCAGAGGCACAGGACTTCCTCTGGTCTTTTACCGATGTCATGTAAACACACTTCTGCTCACAGGACTTCCACCTGTGAGCCCCGTTCCCTTGAGCAGGGTGTGACCCCATGCTCAGTGTAGGCTCTGACTGATCTAATGCCTTAATTGCGGAGCACACTCAGTACCAGGATGGGACAATAGTGGCAGAAGTCATGCTCCCGCCTCACCCTGGAGGAGGATGAGGAGTTTTCAAGCAGGTTAAGGGTGGGGCGACAGCTATTTCTGGGAGAGGAAGGCAATAAGAGTGAAAAGGCCGTGTAGTGTGTTTGGCCGCATCAGAGAGGCCTGTGTGGCCAAAGAGAGACATGGGCAAGAACAACGTGTGTGTGTGTGTGTGTGTGTGTGTGTGTGTGTGTGTGTGTGTGTGTATGTGTATGTATGTGTGTGCCAATTCTGGAGATCCACACGGGGAAGCAGTCTTTCACAATGGCAAGGGAAGTGTGTTTGTGATTGATATGCCAAGGGAGTCAGCGAAACAGATGGAAACAAGCCTCAGTTGGAAATAGAAGTGCTGACGACGGGGCGTTATGGTTCAGGACAAAGATCCCAAAGGCTTTAACCCAGGAGCACAGGCAGTGAGGGGGCCTGACACCAGATCGAAGAACACAGAAACCAGGCAAAAGCCCAGTGCCTGACAGTGGAAGAGAGCTCGCAAACAGGAGGGAGACTCACCGCCACCTCAGAATAACAAAGTCACCTCTCTGTCTCAGCTGTCATTCTCCCTTAGAAACAAAAGCGCCCAGGTGCATCTCTTCACCCATTGCTGGGGGATCTGAGTGCCGTGGGCATGCAAGATCCAAGTTGGGCTACTTTGTAGGGGTCGGTGTCACATGCACTGCAGCACAGCCTCGGTGAGCTGCATCTTTGTAACCCTTTACTGTGCGCGCATTGGAAAATTACCTGTCACAAGTCAGGGCTCTGAGCTGGCTTTGCTGGTCATCGGTCTGACCTTCATTACACAGTTCATTCACAGCCATTCTTCCCCTCCTCCCTCCCCCTCTCCCCTTCCTCTCCCCTCTTCCCCTCTCTCCCCTTTCCCCACCCCTCCCCTCCCCCTTTCCCAATTCCTTTCCTCTCCCTCTCCTCTCCTCTCCCCTCCTCCCCTCCCCTTTCCCTCTCCTCTTCTCAGCCTCTCCTACTCCTCCCCCCTCCCCTCATCTTCCCCTGTCCTCCCCTCTCCTCCCCTTCACTCTCCTCTCCTCCCTTCCCCTCTCCGCCCTTCCCCTCTCCTCCCCTCCCCTCCTGCTCCCCTCCCTTCCTCTCCCCTTCTCCTCCCCCTGCCCTCCCCTCCCTCCCCTCACCTCCCCTCCCTCCCCCTCCCTCCTCTCCCCTCCCTCTCCTCCCCCCTATCCTCTCCCCTTCTCTTCCCCTCTCCTCCCCTTCCCTCCCTCCCCTCCCCCTCACTTCCCCTCCCCTCTCCTCTCCTCTCCTCTCCTCCTCTCCTCTCCTCTCCTCTCTTTCCCTCTCCTCTGATCTTCCTCCCTCTATCTGTCCAATGTTGGGATTACAAGCATGCCTGGTCTCACTGATATTTTCCAAGGGGTGTCACAGGGTGGGCAGGTCTGCAATTACCCTTCTTTCTAAACTCCCAAGTCTCAGGTTTTTGAAGTAGAGGAAGCTCTTTAAATTTTGGCTTGCATTTCTCATCTCTGCTCTTCCTGGGGTTTTTGGCTTGAATTGATGAAGATTTTCTTAAATTCTAGCCAACCTTCGGGCCATTGATTTACACCAATTGCACAAGGAAGAAGGAGAAACTGTCAGAGACAAAGGGCAAGTCTGTACTTGTAAAGGTGTGGACCACAACATGGGCTTCACAATGAAATGCGAGAATTTTGTTAAATGTAAATCACAGGTGACAGTTCCTTTTTTTAAAAAAATGATAATATTGTTTTATTTAAATTAAGATAGGAGGGGCTAGGAGACAAGGAGGAAATAGGAAGGAGGAAGGAGGAGTCAAGATGGAGAGTCTGGAGAGAACAGAACCGCCATTCCTCTGCTCTTGGTAAGACCACGTGGAAATACATAAAAATGGGTTAATAATTAAGATAGAGCTAGCCGATAAGAAACTAATAACTGGCCAACAGGATTATATCAAATACAGAGTCTCTGTGTGTTAATCGGGGCTGGCGCGGCGGCGGGACAAGACAAGACTGGTGGCGGGAGAAAATACTGTATGCCTTACAGAAACAAGCTTGCTTTACATGTCAATCCCAGTTCCCTCAGACTTCTCTCCCTCCCTATCCCATCCCCTTTCTTCTCTCCAGGGAGGATGAGGCCTTCCATGCAGGATCTTCAAAGTCTGTCATATCATTTGGAGCAGGGCCTAGGTCCTCCCCATGTGTCTAGGATGAGAAAGTATCCGTCTATGTGGAATGGCCTCCTAAAGTCCATTCATATACTAGGGATAAATACTGATCCACTACCAGAGGCCACATAGACTGCCCAGTCCTCCTAACTAACATCCAAATTCAGGGGGACTGGGTTGGTCCTATGCTGGTTTCCCAGCTATCAGACTGAGGTCAAAGAGCTCCCCTTTGTTCAAGTCAGCAGTTTCTGTGGGTTTTTCTAGCCTGGTCTTCACCCCTTTGTTCATCACTCCTCCCTTTCTGCAAGTGGATTCCAGGAGTGTGGCTCAGTCTTTAGCTGTGGGTGTCTGCTTTGCTTCCATCAGTTACTAGATGAAGGCTCTAGGATGGCATATAAGGTAGTCATCAGTCTCATTATCAGGGAAGGGAATTAAAGGTAGGCTCTCCACTATTGTTAATTGGGTTCATTCTGGTAGATCTCTGGATATTTCCCTAGTGCCAGATTTCTCTTTAAACAAACCTATAATGGCTCCCTCTATTATGGTATCTCTCTTCTTGCTCTCCTCTATTCTTCCCCTGACTCAATCTTCCTGCTCCCCCATGTCCTCCTCTCCCCTCCTCTTCCCTCCTTCTCTTTCTCCTAACTCCCTGCCCCCCTCCCAATTTACTCTGGAAATCTTGTCCCTTTCCCCTTCTCAGGGAGACCATGTATGCCTCTCTTAGGGTCCTCCTCCATGTTTCCAAGCTTTTCTGGCAGTGTGGATTGTAGGCTAGTGATCCTTTGCTCCATGTCTAAAATCCATGTATGAGTATATATTATGTTTGTCTTTTTGTGACTGGATTACCTCACTCAGGATGGGTTTCTTCTAGTTCCATCCATTTGCCTGTGGATTTCAAGATTCCACTGGTTTTTTTCCCACTGAGTAGTACTCCATTGTGTAAATGTACCACATTTTCTCCATCCGTTCTTCAGCTGAGGGGCATTTAGGTTGCTTCCAGGTTCTGGTTATTACTAATAATGCTGCTATGAACATTGCTGAACAGATGTCCTTGTTGCATGAACGTGCATCATTTGGGTAAATGCCTAAGAGTAGAATTGCTGGATCTTGTGGTAGACTGATTCCCATTTTCCTGAGGAACCACCATACTGATTTCCAAAGTGGCTGAACAAGTTTGTACTCCCACCAGCAATGGAGGAGTGTTCCCCTTTCTCCACATCCTCTCCAGCATAAACTGTCCTTAGTGTTTTTTATTTTAGCCATTCTGACAGGAGTAAGATGATATCTCAGAGTTGTTTTGATTTACATTTCCCTGATGGCTAAGGATGTTGAGCACTTTCTTAAGTGTCTTTCAGCCATTTTAGATTCCTCTACTGAGAATTCTCTATTTAGTTCTTTACCCCACTATTTAATTGGATTATTTGGTGTTTTGGTAACTAGCTTCTTGAGTTCTTTGTATATTTTGTAAGTCAGCCCTCTGTCCGATGTAGGGTTGGTGGATATCTTTTTCCATCTTGTGGGCTACCATTTTGTCTTGTTGACTGTGTCCTTTGCCCTACAGGAGCTTTTCAGTTTCAGGAGGTCCCATTTATTAATTGTCCGAGCTCAGTGTCTGTGCTACAGATGTTATGTTCAGAAAGAGGTCTTCTGTACCAATTTGTTCAAGAATACCTCCCACTTTCTCTTCTAAGAGGTTCAGTATGGCTAGATTTTTGTCGTTTTTGATCCATTTGGAATTAAGATTTGTGCATGGCAGTAGATAAGGATCTATGTTCAGTCTTCTACATGCCAGCATCCAGTTATGCCAGCACCATTTGTTGAAGATGTTTTCTTTTTTTCATTGTATAATTTTAGCTGCATTGTCAAAAATCAGGTGTTTGTAGGTGTGTGGGTAAACTCAGGGTTTTCAGTTCGATTCCATTGGTCTTCCTGTCTATCTTTGCACCAATAGTGACAGTTCTTGAGGCAGCACAGACTTTAAGTAAAGTTGTGGGTTGAATCATGCATTCTCAAATTCAGTGACTTAGGTCAAATTACTTAACATCTTGAGTTTCCACTTGCTCGTCTGCAAAACTGGAATAATACTCTCTGATAAACATTTAGTGAGGCCAACCAATAAAATACATTTTAGTGCCTGACTTAGTGGACTTTCAACAAATTCTTGCTTCTACCCCATCATTCTGCACACTGACTGTCTCACACCTGTTCCTGATATAGATAACTATCAACAAACACCAAGGATCCAAGAGATTACTTAATGAAGCAATTGCATCTATTCGGATTTCATTCTAGGGGGAAGGTTGTCATAGTTATAGAGGATACAATTTTGTTCAAATTGTGGCACTCAGAGCATTGAGAGGGGACAGCCTGACAAAGCTCTTGTTATTATAACAAAGTGTTGACTGCTGCTCTGTACCATTCAGCAAACATGTACTCACAGGGCTTCCTATTAGTCTAAAGGTCATTTCTGAAATCTTGGCAATGGTAACAATCTAATCAACACATCAGCTGGTTCTCAAGGCCCTTAGAACCAAAGCCTATCCTTCTGCCTGTTTTATATGTCCTATTGTGAAAGGCTAAAGACATCTATTAGTGCTGGAATGTCACACAGATATAGGACACACTGTATATTTTAGTTCAAAATGCTCAGGGCTGCTCATCTCCAACTTTCTACGTACAAGTTTGCCAAGATCCTGCTCTCCTCTTGCACCTACTGCAAATGCTTGAGTATTTTCATATGGCCATATGTCAATGACGTCCAGGAAGGTCATGGGTTTTTAGAGAAAGTCACAAGTACTACAGGAAATTTCTATTTACATGTATCTTATCAGGCCAGCTACTTGGCATTTCCCACTTTCATGGCAATGACAGAAGGACCAAGTTCTCATGGAACCTGAATTTCGGGGCTTTGGCAGACACGGAGAGAATGCCGATTAGGGGGTTGGTGTCACATGATGTGCTAGGCTTGGTGTCATAGATGTCATAGGAGTGGTGGGAGTGTTGCATGCGGAGGTGTAGACTTCAGTAGCTTTTCTCCGACTCAACAATTCTGTCTGTCATCCACCCTGTGCTCATCATTAAGAGCAGGGTTGTTAGAGATGAAAGAGATTGTCTCCATGACAGATGCAAATGGTTCTTGAAATTCAGCTGGAAAGTTTGCTAAAGAGCTGCTGCCTTTAGTGGTGAATCTTCAAAGAGTCTGGAACATTCTGTCACCTGGATGATGCCTGAAATGAAAGAATGAAAAATGGGGTGAGGGAGAGGAGATGGTGGCATGGGAAAGAATGTTTGTAGGGTTCTTTTCCAGGTGTCCCAAACCTTCCGAAGCTTGAAAAAACTGATCTTGAGTGTGACAGATTCTTTGACATATAGTAAGCACTCAGCTCACATTTGTGATTCAAAAGTTAAGTTCTAATCTGGGGAGTGTATAAGATTGAATATAAGGACAGTATTTAAGTTAAGAATGTCATTTACTTTGTCATCTTCATACAGTCACTGGGTAATCCAGCCATTGTCCATCCCTTCAATTTTTGTGTGACCAAATACAGTACTTCTTCCACTCCCCCAGTCAGGAATGACATAATGTCACAGCTGGAAGGAATCAAAATTCCCTTTATCTAAACCCTTAATGCTGCAGATAATGAGACAGAAGGCTAGTAAGCCCTTGGAAAACATGTTAATCCAGACTCCTTGCTGGCTATTATGGTGACCAAGCTACCCCCTTTGTCATTGCTGATCTAGACCTGGGGCTTTGGATGTTAGTTTGCATAACTCTATCCATCATGACGTGTTTGCAATCTCTTGTCTCATAGTAAACCTTCCCAACTCTTGTAATGCCATGCCCCAAATGAAACATATAGAAAGATGTAATTGTAGACATCTGCCCAGGAAGGAGGAGACACATGTTTGGACTTGGGAATATGTGTTCTCCTTTCTCTTATCTCTTTGGCACCTTTTTTTTTTTTTTGGCACTAAACTTTTATGACCCATGGATTTAGGTGGCTGTGCTCTACACTTCGATGAAGGAGGTTAGCCTGAACTTGTCAATGATATGTTTAGCCACCAGAGAAAAGATCTGCAAGGTGAGGTGGCACTGGAATACAGAGAGAGGCCTCTGCATTTAAAACCAGGAAGCACATTGGCTTGTTGTCCCATGTGTTTCCATCCTTGGTTCTCGCCCACTAGACTCACATACTCAGTGGAGAAATTCTTCACCAATACTTCCTAGCTAACATCACTTCACCAGCAGGCTCAGCATTTAAATAAGGGCATACTTGAATAATGTTTAATTTTTACTTGAAGACTCATATGTAGAGAGCTGTCCAGACTTATTATTTTATTAAAGTTAGAGGGACATGAATTTATCATAGTATGGTCTTGTCATATTGTCTTCCAAGATATTTCCTAACACATGCACGTACACACACACACACACTCTCTCTCTCTCTCTCTCTCTCTCTCTCTCTCTCTCCTATGAACTTTCCACAAACAAGCATAATATTGGCTTACACAGAAGTTAGGTTCTGCTGATTGTGACTCACACTTTGGTTCTGAGGTGTCAATCTAGTAGAATTTGAGAAGAACCAGAAATTCACAAAAAGTTTCCTTTTTTTCCTTTTCTGACAGCAGAAAGAGTCAATGTCTAGGAGAAACCCACCAACCAGAGTGCCCAGGGACTTGTACGCATTTGTATTCAAATATGGTATATCTATTCATTAGTCATCATAACTTGCCTCACAAGTTGCTTTTTTTGGGCTCAGTAAGTTTGCAATAGTGCTTTTGTCTTCTTTGCTTCTGGCATAATGACTAGGTAGCGAGGAAGGTGTGTGCCTGGGATCCAATGTATTTGGAAATCGAAATTGCCTAATCCATTCATAGCACATGATGACCAACAAATTAGTTTCAAATGGGACACCTTCAGATTTTCCTGGATCAGAGTCCACGTCTTACAGAAATGAAGCAACTTTTCTTAAACCGTTTCAGATGAGTTTCAAAGTTAATTTTAAGAATGCTATCCAAGATCACCCATTAATAAATATAAACAAAATGCTGTATTCAAAAGTAACATATTTACAACTGTTATTTGTATAATTTAAATGAGAATCACTAAAGGATACTAAACTTCAGAAATGCTTTAAGGATATTTATTTGAAATGTTTCTTTATGATTTATACAATAAAAAGAGCAGTAAGCACTTAAAGTGGACATCATCAGTTAGGTGACCAAAGACACAGAGGCAATGTATGACATAGTGCAGCCAGTGCTTTGTAAGGCCATGAAGCTACATACATGTCATTTTTATCCATATATATATATATATATATATATATATACGTGTGTGTGTGTGTGTGTGTGTGTGTGTGTGTGTGTGTGTGTAGAAATAAAAAAAAATAAACTCAGGGCTATTTTTTTACACTATACCTGACTGTACCCTGCTAAAAGTCTTGAGTCAAGAAAGGTAGGGATTGTTTTCCTAGATCAGAAGACTAAAGAGAAATGGCTTTACATGCAGCCCATAATCCTGGATTAGATAATGGACTGAGAAAGATGGATTTAGACAGCATCTGGGGAAACCAGACTATGTGTCAGGAACTCTACTAACTGTCCAGATTTCAGTAATTGTGCTATGTTTATATATGAAATTTCATTTTTTATTAGAAAATATTCAACATATCTGGAAGTAAAGGCATAATGTATTAACCTAATACACTTCCAGTTCTCATATACATGCATGTGTACCCATGTATATTAAAGAGACAATTATAAAGAAAATTAGATAAACTGTCAATAACTGGCAAGTCTGGATAAAAGTTATATAGTAGTTTTTTAAAATAATATTTCTTGAAACATTTTAAAAATGAAACAAAAGTTCTCTCAGAAAAGTCCTAAAGAAAAATGGATCCTTCATTTAACAAAAGTAAAAGGTCTAGCTTTGGAAATAAATAACAATAAATTTGAAGACCAAATGATAGCAATATGAGAACAGTCAAAGCAAGATTCACAGTTAAAATGTATATCATCAAAAGCATGTGTAAGCAAAAAACACAATACAAGATAATTCAATTGTTAAAAGTGGCAATGAATTAAAAATATTAGGACATAAAACCTAATGTTAAAGAATATGAAATTATATTACTCAATCAAGAAAACACAAATTAAAGGAATTCTATTCTTTACCACTTCAGCCAACGTTAGCAGAACTGAGATGGGGAGATTTGTCTTTTACTCCCAGGAAGGAAGCAAGGATGGGTTAACACTTCTGCCTCTCTCCACTCCCTGCCTGCCCCACCCAGAGAGGATTGCTTGGTTGGGCAGAAGCTGATCTCCACTGGACTGAGCCAATCATTGTGACTCTTGGGAAGGTTTCATATTCTGAACACTAGGTGTGCATCAGCATAATGCATAAATAGTATTTCACACCCTCAAAATGATACTATTTTCATACTATTCACGTTTCATTAGCATAGACACCCAGAAGCAATGGCAATGGCAGCAGGAAAAAGATGACAATCCTCCACTTAGTGATGGGAACATTGGCTAGATATTTAGACAAAAACAAAGCTTAAAATCCCTACTTCATTTCATAGAGCAAACAAAATAATTTAATTTGACTGACCTTATTCACACTAGCCTGCAACATACCATATAGTTCAAGTTTAGCCTCAAGGTCGTGATTCTTCCGCCTCTGCCTCTGAGGTACTCGCCATGCCTGATCCCAAAGTGAATTCTTGGTAGACTGAAAAAAGAGTGAAAATAGTCCAGAAGATGTAGATGAACAATAATCTGTCCTCTCAAAGGAGGAAACTTTATCAACATAAAATAATGAAAGAAATAACCAAAGAAAGATTGAATCCACTACCATGAATGCATGTTTGTCAGCATCAGTGAGCACATATGCACCTTACAGACACATTGCCAGATGTGTTCTTGGCTGAGTGGGACACGGTTGAAGAACTGGCGTGCAGAGGTTGGCAGGTTCATAACTATGTCCTCTGGAACTCCCAATAAACCACATGTTCCTCCAGGGAAGAAGAATGATCTTGCATCTGTTAACACTTTATGAATTCTGTTTTCTGTTTTCATTGATTGGGGAAATACAAGAATGGTGTGCAGGTGTGGCCAAAGGAAAGTAATAGAAAGGCACAGCTAGCAGCTCCTCATCTGACAAAACCGTGTAGTTTTAATGATAGAGCCACAGCGTGTAAAGCTTGAAAGACAATTTGATTGACTGACATCTACACCCACATTTCTAAACTCAGGGATGTGGATGCATCCTACCAGTATGTCCAGAATATTGTTACTTGCTGGTTGTTATTTGTGAGATGAAAACAAACCAGAGAGTTTTGATTTTCTTAAGGGGTCAATTACAAATGACAACATTCTAAGATTTGAAGTCAATATCATATAGGAAGCTTCCTGGCATGGTTAAAACTCATACAGAGTGGTAGCATTTCTCAATTTACATTTAGCAAGTGATGGTCTGCTGTTATTTAAATGGCAAGTTTCTTTTGTGTTTACATATGATATTGAGAGCATGACACAACACTTTAAGTGAGTGGAAAGTGAATAAGGCCACGAGGACACTGTGATGAATTGGGGCAGTCATTGATTTTTTTTTCATTATAAATTGAAATCCATGAATTTTAACTTTGGGTCTTAACTTCCAGAATCACCTTGTTGGCATATGCCCAGTGATTAATTGTTTACTTCTAACTGAAGATAAAAATGACATGAAGTCAGGCATGCTGCTACTTGCCAATAATCCCAGCTAGGGGAGGTTGAGTCAGGAAGATTGTGCATCCCAGGACACTCTCTCTACTCTCTCTCTCTCTCTCTCTCTCTCTCTCTCTCTCTCTCTCTCTCACACACACACACACACACACACACACACAAAAGAGAGATGGAAACATAATGTCCACATGGATGGTCTACAGCCACCTGGACATCTACTAGGAGTTTGGGTCTGCTTCAAGCAACATATATGAAATTTTTGAAGCAAAACAATTTATTAAGATATAATTCTCATAGCAGAAAATTCACTTTGGTGTATATAGTACATTTCTAGAGTTGTGCAAACACTACTATAGTTAAGGTTAGTACTTTCATCACCCTCCAAAATACTCACTAAGCACTCACAGTCCCCTCTTCCAATCTCTTCTAGACACTCTTCATATCCCTCTACCCACCCAACTCCATGTCTTTTTGTTTCCTTTCTCTTTAAACAAAATAAACAAACAACAAACAAATAAAAACAATCAATCAAATAAGAAAAACCCACAAGGAACTCCTGTCTGTCTGTCTGTCTGTCGTCTGTCCCTCTCTCTCTCTCTCTCACTTACACACATATAACAAAACTACAAAATTAGAAACCATAATACACATGAACATGTCCAAACAAAGCAATATGAAGCAAAACCCCACAAAAATACCGTTGAGTTTGTTTTCTGTGGCCATATACTGTTGAACACTGGAGAACACTAATTTTGTCTTTGTGAGTAGATGTCAGTTGCAGATAGATTCTTGATTAGGGGTGGGGGTCTGTGTCCTCTTCTCCCTCCCAGCTCTGGGACCCCATCTGGGACCCCATCTGGCTTGAACCCGTGTACGCCTAACATTCACAGATTAGATAAAACATAATTATTTGTCTCTTTGGGTCTGAGTTAACCTCATTCAGGATTTTTGTCTAGATCTACCTTTGAACTACAACTTTTAAAAAAGAAATAGTACCTTTACATTACTGAGACATAATAATGTTAAGTTGTGACAAATACATGCACAAGAGGAGAATTAATAGTATGGTTTCACCTTGTCTAATATGGAAACATAAGTAAACGTCTAATTGGCATGATGGGGCCCTAGGAATGTGGGGCCAGAGCTTGAGGTCAGTGATGGACAGCACCAGGACTGTTACAGTACATGAGACGCATCATTAATATGTTAGCCCCTCTGATAAACTAAACTCAGTGAGCCATGCAGCAAGAAGCCAGGAAAGCAGGCAGGGACTCCGAGTGGGAGGAGGATGAGAAAAGGGAATGAGGGAGGAAGATGGGGTGAGCGGAACTAAAATTCATTATGTAAATGTATGAAATTATCAAATAATAAAACTACCTTTTTTCCCCCTCTGAGACATTTATAATGAATTATGAGTAAAGAAGACTAAAATTAAAAATTAAAATTCTGACTCCATAGCAATCATAGGAAATCTAAGGAAAAGAAACTCAAAGTTTCGAAAGTGGGAATTCTACAAGAGTTTGCTGATCATCTGGTCCCTGTACACAATAGAAGAGGCAGTTTCTAGAATCCAGAAAATGACAAGAAACACATAAGGAAAGTTCCAGGATGTCTTAAGTCAGAATGGAATTTGAAAGGTTGGAGGAGTCAGACTGTTTCATACTCAGAACGCATGCTGAAACATGGTTGGGTGGGAGAGGTGGGCACATCAGGGGCTCCCTTCCAGAACCCAGATTAGGCGCAAACCACACCCAAACACCTCTTTCCCTTTATTAAAGGGGAAGAAGAGGTAAAGTGTCTGCTTTCTGACTCAGGCAGAAAACAGCAGCAAAGACATTGCAGGCGTCAGCCTTAAGAACTCAGAGGACAGGACGTCTGTGTTAGATGGGTCAGGATGTGGTGCCAAAGGAGCTAGGAGATGCAGGAGAAGGAGAAGGGACAAGGGAACCAGGACATGGATGTTTGTCCCAGGGGGACAAAGGACTGCCTCTGGATAGAGAGTGACACATAGGCAAATGATGGTTTATAAAGGGAAAAGGGGAAGCCCCCGTGTTAGGATGAGGTGTTTAATTTTAATTGGGCATGCTAATTAGGTGAACTAAAGGGGGCTTCTGTTTGCTGAACTTTGCTCCTCAGCCTCAGGAGGAGGCAGTGGCCACAGAAGAGACTAGACCTAGCTTTAGGAATGTAATCTAGCAGATTTTAGCAAAGGCAGAGGGAATGAGAAGGGCAAGGCCTGCCAGAATCCCAGTGGGCTAATGTCCCCCCAGGCCACCTGTGGAAACATGATAAGGTGGATGAGTTAGGTGATGTGGGGTGTCCTGTATGCTGCAAACAGGTGCTGCTTTTATTGGTTAGTAAATAATGTTGATTTTGCTCATGGCCAGCAGAATCGAGCCAGGCAGGAAGTCCACACAAAGGCAGTGAGAGAGAAAGAATGTGGGATCAGGGAGACGCCATGCAGATGCTCCAGAAGTAAGATGTGAGGTAAAAAGCCACTAGCCTCGCGCAATAACAAAAATGGGTTGTTTTAATTGTGAGAGCTAGTCAGTAATATGCATGAGCCACTGGCCAAACAATTATAATTGATTTCAAGCCTCGGAGTGTTATTTTGGGGACTGGCAACCAGGAGAGAAACCACCATCTGCAGTTAGGCTGTTATACACTCACAGAACACACTGGAAAACATGGTAAGGTCGTCATTTGCCTTATGAAGGAAGTGGTGTCTCACTAACACTGAGATTTTGTGAAGAGCAAGCTAGAAAATGTGTGTGTGAGTGTGTGTGTGTGTGTGTGTGTGTGTGTGTGCGCGCGCACAATGTCAGAAGACAACTTGTGAAGTTGGATGCAGCAATGGCTTGACTCATGTCAGAAGGCTTGGATGCAAGTTCCTTTATCAGCAGAGCCATTTCAGTGGTCTGTAAGTTAATTTTGTGATGACTTTTTTTTTGAATTTTTGAATAAATGAAATGCATCTTGATCTGGCAGGGCAACTGACCATGGGTTTCATTACAGCATGGGGAACAACATCGATGAATGCGGCTTTTCTTGACTGGCTTGTCACCAATTTCATTTGTGGCTGTTCAATTCTGCTATTTGTCCCTTCCTTGGTAGGGCCAAAATTTGGAGGCAATGTGTTTTGGGTGGTACTTTGTGTATTTCCTATGGTTTGAAGAAGCTAGAGAGCCCTTGTATAGAGTCACAGGGTCAGTGACATAGGATGTCACATGTTTGTTAATGCCTCAGGGTTTTCTCCAGAGGTCCTGATGCTCCTTTCTAGTTTAGAAATAATGAATGGACTGAATGAGTTCACTTGTGAGCATTGTCTGGATTTCTATGCATAACCACAGAGCCCTGGCTTCACCAACGACTGCCTTGAGTTAGGCTTTCCTCAAAAGTCCAAGTTAACTGACTCAGTTTCGTAGGACTGAATCGTGCTGCCACTATTTAAACTGTCTGTCTTCCTGGTTCTCTGAGAGAACAGGGGACACAAGCTCCTCAATCTCTTGGGACATTTCTTCTGTCCAGGTGCCGCTTCTTCTTATGATCCTGAGTCTTCTCCAGGCTCCAGTGACTCTCAGCCACAGACATGTTCCTCCAAAGGCTCAGGCAGGGCAGATGAGGGGCTATAAAATAAAAAGCAAGAGTTCTTGCTGTATTCTTGTGTACTTCCCAGGAAGCCTGAAAATGATCCTAAAAATAAAGCCATGCCCAACTTGGAAAAATGAAAAGCTTGTCTTATGCAGTTGTATCTGTAGGCTATATACTTGTAATTTTTAATCTTTCCCCTTTTGAGTAACTAAGAAAAGTAAATAATCTCTGTTAAAAAATAAAGGTATTTTTTAACATCAAAAAACAAAAAAAAGTTAGGTAAAGCATAGAACACTCAAATGTCAGCCCTCAACAGGGCTGTATAAGCCCTGGGATGTGCAATGTGTCACTGTGCCTTGGTCATACTTATCTCCAGAAAGAATGAAAGGAAGGTTCTTGGACATGGGAGAGCAGAGGGTAGTGGGAGAGATATGTTAGGAACTACTGTCTGTCCTTCCAGAATTTGCCAGAATCTTCCACCTTCTACTCTTCACCATCAGAATCCTGCCATTCTGCTTGTGCTTGGGTACTTGCACTAATGTCTGGAGTAGAATTTTTCTACAATGAATTACATTTTTAAGCACTCAAGGAAACTAGGACTGTGGGGGTGAGCACTCTCCCAGAAGCCCTCAGGTTGTGCGGGATAGCCAGGCAGGCATGAGAGAGACGACATGCTGTATGGACTAACTTCTAGCTCCTGGTTAGTGAACTGCTAGAATCAGGTATTGCGTATTTGACGAATCTTCTTCCGAGGTGTTTAATACAGCCCACTTCCAGAAGCCAGGGCTTATGCCCCAGAGTAGCTCAGCAGAAGGACATGGGTAACTGCAATCCTGTGAGAGTCACAGGGAGTCTCCGAGTTGTCTTTGTTCCCTTAAGAATACTCAGGAAATTAGGTGGTTACACCCTGTCCCCACCCCACTGTGACAGACTAGTTGGAAGGATTCGTACACCCTGGCTTGAAAGAACTAAAGGCTGTCTAAGTAGCTTCTTGTCTGCTTGTGAAGAGCAATAATTTATGTTACAGGAGACATAAGGGTCATTTTCCTTCCTCTGTTGGGGATTTCCCTTAGGAGAGAATGGTCAAGATAAGGCTGCACAAACAAATGTCAGGGGAACAGTACACTTCACGGATGGAAGCATTCTGGTTTACAAATGCTCCTGAGCTGTGCTTGGTAATTCACCATTCACACATCTATGCAGAACAAGGAAAGCATGCGAGTTTCAGATCAGAAGGTTAATAAAAGATTTAGATGACACCATTCATGTAAATTGGGAAGCCAACTTGATGTCAAATCATAAAATGGATGAGTAATTTGTAAGTGGTTCTTCTAAATAGAACTTCAAGATATGGGGAAATGTTTGGATTGAAGTATTAAATAAAAAACGGGCATAAACTATAAGTGTAATCTGAACTCAACTATGTATAAAGAACATATAGTGACTAGAAAATGATGGATTTTCTGGACTTGTAAATTATCTTTATTTTCTTTATTATTAATTTTTTTCAAATGACATCATTATGTAAATTTCATTGATATTCCACCATCTGCTATTGTATTTAATGCCTCCTTATTCAAAGTTTTATGGCTTTTACAGCTCTCTTATTGGTTATATTATTATTCTATGGGTTAAACCTGTTTAATGGCAGCTTGGTTTTATTTTGCAACTGACACAGTAGTCGAAGTTCTTTGGGATCTTGTGTTCTTCGGTTACAGGCACCTATTGGGGTTATCATGTCTTAGAGTGTACATAATGATGACCTGGACTACGCTGGTCTCAGTTTGGATGAAGAGCCTTTGTGTTGAAATCTAATGGTGGAACTTTATTTCCATGCTACAAATCATACCAAATGATCTCAAATATCTTGAAGCCCCTCCAAGGATGCTATTATACCTAACAAAAGATGAACTGTGCTTGAAAAAGAATCAATGTTTTATATTGACAGGTAGTATCTGCTAAATTGTGCAGGAGAATTAATTCATCTGTTGTGATCAGGGAAAGATGGAAAAATTGTGTCAGAGGGATGAGAAATGGAGGAGAGGAGGGATAAAGAGTTGAAGAGAGGGAAGCTGGGGCAAGAAAGGAAGGAGGAGAGATTTGTGGTCATGATTGAATAGGTAACAGAAGAGAAGAGATGTTGACAACAAAGGATGTAGCTATAGCTTTCCACTTGGCTTAGGACCACATAGACCCATCTGGACCCAGATCATTTGGTACCGGGTTAGCACAGGCTGTGGACAATACTCTACTTGGATTTGGTGTAGTTCATATGTAGATTATATGCTTGTGATGTAGCACTGTGCTCAAAGGGCCATGTAAAGTGCTTAGGGAGAACAAAGAACAGAGATTCCAAGCTCTGGTCCTTTTAGCAGCCAAATCATTAAAGGCTCTAGCCCCTAATCTATGGCTTTCTGGAAATGAGCAGGCAGTGTGCCAGCTTGAAAAGAATCTGATTCACGATCATTATTTAAAAGTCACAGAACTGCTTGCTCAACACCACTCCGTACCAGTCCTTGCAGGCTGTAGAGTTTGGCTGTCCCTACCTTGAGGTATTGAATTGACTTCAGCAGAGCACGGACTTCAGCTAGAGACGGTCCTCACTGGCTTGCAGGTATGTATTGAGAGGCAGACAAGCTGCTATAAGTAGTGATGCCTCTTGGTGTTAGCTGTCTTGGTGTGGAAGCCATGTATACTGTTAACCTTTACTCTGGGAGATTCAGGGAAAACAGGTAGATGCTCGACTGCCATCCAGTCTGCTACTTTCCAGAAGGATGGCTGAACTACTGTGAGTTCTAATCGTTTCTCAAGTTGTGTTGAGATGGTGAAGTCTTCTTCAAGTTATTGGAAACCTGAATGAAACAATGGCTGTCAAAAGGCTTACTACACATAAGATCTTCAACTAATGTTTTCATATCTAACTGCAGGTGATCTAGTCTGTACTGTAGAGGCTTGCTGTGCCCAGATGTCATGAGTACAGGGACAATGACAATCTCATTCTCCATGTCCCCAGTGTCTGCCACACAATTGACATTTGATAACTAGTAGTTTAATAAATCAACATGACAACTATTGTTTTATAGAAGATTTAAAGGGATTGGAGCTTTACCCGGGACTGAGATAAAAACAAAATATATTATTTTTAAGTTATGTGCATGTGTGTGGGTTTGTGGATTTGAGTTCAGGGTCCTGGAGGTCTGAGATGCTAGATTCCATGATGCTGCCGTGACAGGCAGGTATAAGCAGCCTGACATGTCTGCATGAACAAGTGCTCTTAGCTGCTCTATCTCTAGCCCAAAACACATTTTACTGGAAGAAATTATTTCTTATTAGTGTGCTATACATTCAGTCAGTGTAAGGACAACCTTCATGTTTCAGAATATAAATACTTCACAGACTCCAAAGTTATAATCGTTTAAATCAAGAATCAGCAAACTTTATAGTGCTAAATCTTGGCTTTGCAGGACATGTGTCCTTTCATAATAAGCTAAGTCTGCAAGGCTGGAGCAAAGACAGTGTTAGGAATTGCTATGTGGATAGTACAATGTGTTGCTTTCTGACAAAACCTTATTTAAAATTTGGGCGATGGGCTGTTTTTGCCAGGCCTATAACTTGTCAATACTGATTAAAGAATGAAGCCTTGATTTACAGTTCTGGAGCAGCATAAATATATTCCTAAAGACTGGTTTCTATTTGTTTACAGGTGAGAAGATTAACAGTCACAAGGTACCTTGTTCAAGGTCCCAGGCAGTCAAATTCAGGCAGATTTGGGTCCCGAACCCCATGTGCTCTGCTCCTATGAGCCTTTATTTTCTGCCTTCTCTCTGCTACTTTGGCTGTCTCTGACACCTACCTCTCATTCAGACCTGGACAGAGAGTAAACACTATTTCCAGTCTTAGATGATACAGCTTATGCTCTGAGAGAACTGAAGGTTTTATAGGAAAGGAATAGGTACTTTGTTTGTCTGTTTTGGTGTTGTTTTTTTTCTTTTATTTTGTTTTTGAGACAGGGTCGCCCTATGTAGCCTTTGCTGTCTTCAAACTTACAGAGATCCACCTGCCCCTGTCTCCAGAGTGCTGAGATTAAAGGTGTGCATCACCTTCAATTGTTATTTTAAGGGCAATTTTAAATTAAATTTGATATTTTTTCTAAAAACATATTTTATTTTCTTAGTACTGAGGTATAAAATTAGATGTGAAATTTAACATTTTGAATGCACTACTGTCACCAACAGGAGATTTTTGCAGGAGGCTTTTACTCATTGTGTTTTGTGTCAGCTGCTGGCAAACACTTTGGTTGGTGAATCATTTTGGTGTCCTTGAAGTTTTAATTCCAGGCAGAAAAGTCCAATTAGTCATTAAGAGGTTAATTAATTGGCTTATAACTCATGGTGAGTTAATATACCTGGGAGGAAGCCATGCTAGATGAAACCGGAACCATTTTTTTATGGTGTGGTGACAGATTTTTTCTTTGTATTTTTTTTTTACCTTGCCTTGCATACGATGCCCAGACTAGTTGACCTCCAAAATTCCTTATCACTTGACAGTATGTGTTTTCTCTAAACGCATCCACAAAATTCTAAAAGCAAGGTTATGATTCAAGCTATCATATATAGAGGTATCATTAATTCTTCTAGAGTTCTAGAGTTCACCAACATTAGTGACATCCTCAGGATACCGGTCACAGGCACCTCATGACATGGTCCTTCCCTCTTTGGTGGTAATATGTCACGTGACTTCAGGATGTAGCTGTGTCTTGTGGATTTTGTCATCACTGTTGGAGCTGCCACCCCACCCCAAATCCTTATGCTTATTTGCAGTCATCTGTAGTCAGATTTTTTTTTATTGTTGTTGTATTTTCCCTGAGGTTAAACAGATGCAATCCTAGATTAAAGATTATCAAATGGGACTGAATCTGCTGAGGTGACTGAAATCTCCTGGCAATATCATCAGCCAACAATAAGAAAAGGGAAAGTCACAAATCCATGAGAATAGGCAAGAAGCTACCCTGTTCTAAGGTTTTTAAAGAGTGACCTTTGTAAACAACTGCAATGGCAAACATCCACACAAAGAACCAGTGATTAATTAGCATGAGGCATTTATTAAATCACATGTCCTACAAATCATTACCAACAACTAGGGGGTTTGGAATTGTAGAAGATCACATTTCAAGTGATCATGGAGTGGAGCATATTAATAGAAAACTTGTTTTCTCTTGTTGCTGTTGAGACTGGAGAAAGCCTTCCACTATTTAGCCACTAATTCCAATTGATTGACAGCTTATGCTGTAAAGATGACTTCAATTTGCTTTGTTTGTGTACTAGATGCATAGGTAGCTTATATTCTCCAAAAAGCAGTATCACCCTAAAGCAGTTCATTTGACTTCTCCTGTATCTCCATGGCTCATATTTGTGGCATGATAGCGCAGACAATATTGTTATCTGACATGAAGTTAGCAAAAGAAGGTATAAGTGGCTTCCACCCCCCCCAAAGAAAACCAAGTAAGAGAGGGACCCTCATGTGTTGCTAAACCCTGTTGGTTCCTAGTGACTCTCCACAGCTCTCTTACTTGTTATAGCCTTATCTAGATGACTTCCAGTCATGGGTACAAGATAGAAGTAATAATATCAGAACGTTCTTTAGTTCAGTTTAAAAACCCCTTCCCTCAAAGTTGTTGAATATCTATTAATGAAAGCTTCTACAGAATTTTATTTTCTAAAGAAAAGCAGAGGTATCTGAGCCCCTGAAATTCTTTGAGTAAACATATTGTAAATAGGCAAGCAGGTCAGAGCTGAGGAAGCCACAGTAGACAGTCAGTTCTTTTAGTGATATTGATGTATGCCAAGTGTATTTCCATTCCTCCTAATAATGCGTTCTATTCTAGAAGGTTCTTTCTCTGCCTCTCTCATCCATACCTTCTCTACCAAATTCCCTTATAACCTTTATCATCTGTTGGTATTCAGCTATTCTAGGTCATAATTAAATAACAGTCCTCACTCCTACCTTTGTACCACTGCAAGAAAAATACTACTACTTTGGACATAGCTTAAAGCATACCTTGCAAGTCTCATGTAATGAGTTGTGGAAGCTCATACTAATTGAAGGTCAGATGTTTGACTAGGACAAGGAGCATGCAACATGAATCAGAACCCTGCTGTCTTTTAATGTGGATGTTGGGATGAAGGGTGCTGAGCAAATGTTACTTTTAGGGACTTATGAAAAGACACAATTGGGAAAGAGAATACAAGCATATTAAGTCAAATATTGAATTTAATTGAAAGCATAAGGCAAGGGAACCTGCTCTAAGAAATAACCTGCCACATTTTCATTTCCCTTCCATCAATCAATGATAATTCTACTTTAGATTTCAACATGGTACCTGGAAAAGTGCCAGCATGGGAGGGGCCATGCTGATATATTTCCATCCCTGACAGGGTGTGGACTGAAACTTCCCTGGCCAGGGCTCAGCAACAAATCTGAAGGCAAGAAGGTAAATGCTTCATGCTTAATATTTTTTTTAAACAACGAGACTGTTCTGAAGACCATTTCAAATACTAGCAAACCAAAAGAAGCAATTGAAATGGTACCATATCCTATTTTTATTAAGTCAGGTGCCTTTTAAAAAAAGAGCATTTTGTTTTATGATGGTTTGGATTTTCCTACAGCTAAGGCAAATACTCACTAGATATAGGGCCAGCATTCTGTTCCTCAGGCCCCAGCTACCCTGTCAGGGACTTGATGTGCCTGAGTTTTTAAAAGATGTGGATTACTGAATATTTTCACCTTCACATACTTCAGTATGCCCCATCTTTTTAGTACATTATTTCTGAAATATAAAATACCATGATATTATAATGCCTGTATTTTAAACATTATTGATTTAAATATATTTTTTGTATCATACATTAGAAAAACACTTTTGGTTTCACATTGTACAAATCTTTGTTTTTAGAAATAACTTACTATGTAGTGTGTTATTTTCTGGGTCAAATTCCAGCAGAATAACATCTAACTGTGTAAAGTTGGAATTTCTTTGGTTTAGTAGATGAGGAAATTATAGAAATAATAAGATCTGATATATTTTTGGAGTATAAAATTTTTTCCTATTGTATATAGGAAAGAACAATTTTTCTAAATGAAAAAAATTTGTGTGTGTGTGTGTGCTTTGTGATGTGTGTATGCATGGTGTATGTGTGTTGTGTGTACATGTGTATGTGTGAGTATATGTGGGTGTATGGTGTGTGCCATGGCCATGTGTGGAGGACAGATGAAGGCTATGGGAATTTGTTCTTTCCTTGTACCTGAGGATCAGAGTCATATCATTAGGCTTGGTGACAACTACGTATTCCTCATGAGTCATCTCGTCAATAAGGAAAGAATAATTTTATTCAGAATATTTGGTATTGTTAGAACCTCTATCCAGTTTAATTTTTTTTTTACATTTTTCCATATAAGGGAAGCATAATTTCATGCAAGAGCTGTTTCTAATGTAATAGAAAATGAGTCAAGGGCTGATTCTACTATGCAACACTTCTACCAATTATAGATGGAACAGATGTCAACATGTTTGAATAATGCCGCATAAGATTTCAGATGGTAGAACCATCTACCATGGAAACAAGACAAATGAATCCATAAACACTTGCTGAATGCTTCTATGTGCTGCACAGACAAACTGCAGAGATGAATAAAAACACCTGCAAGAGATCTGTGTTTAGAGTTGAAGGCTGAAGTATAAAAATCAAGTGCTTGTGGGTAATAACAACAGCAAAGAGACATAAATGCAGTGCTCATCACAGACAATGGAAAATAATTGACTCTTAAGGAGAAGAGGGTGGTTGGAAGTATAAGAGGGTTTTGCATGAATAGAAAAGCCGAAAGAGAGACAGATCATGGGCTGACACCTTAAGATCATCTAAGAGGGCTGGAGTACAGCATGGCCGCAGAACACACACATGGCTGGCCCTTGTCCCTGTTTCTAGCATCACAAAAAATTTAGAAAAATTTAGGCAGTAAGTCAGCATATCCTTTCCACAAACCAAACAACTTTAAATTTTTAAAAAAGGCCCTTTTGTTTTTGATTTGGTTTTTGAGACAGGATTTCTCCATATAGCTCTGGCTGTCCTGGAACTCATTTTGTAGACCAGGCTGGCCTTGAACTCATAGAGATCTGCCTACCTCTGCCTCCTGAGTGCCAGGATTAAAGGTATGTGCTACCACCACTTGGTTAAAATGTCCTTTTCTTAACTCAAGAAAAAAATGTTAAGAATTTAAATACACAAGATAGATAACATTAAGCAAGGGATATTCATTTTTGTATAAAGGTTAGAAATTGATGTTTTAAAATTTTATGTAAGATATGATAATTTCAATTTTGAAATGACAAAGTAGTACCAAAATATCGAGAATTCTAAATAAATAAGAGTAAAAATAATTTTACAATAGCAATAATAGGAAGTAAAATTAAGGATACATCATCAGCTAGCAAAATATTTTAAATGATTTTGTGAAACATTTTATACATATATATGTACATATATATATAAACAAACATAAAGTGTAATGTAGTCAACCAATACATTTTTATGACTTTGATAGAAAAATGACAGGTGGACATGAAAAGACAATTAGCAGACAATCTCTAAAAGGAGAAGACACATGACCAAATGTTCCCACATTAGCAATTGTGAATGGAATATCAAACAAATACAATTGTTTTTGTATATTTACTTTAAAAAAAATCTGCGTGTGTGAAAGTGCTTGTGTGCATGTGTGTGTTTGTGTGCAAGCACCCATGCACAGTGTGTAAATGAATGTTAGAGTACAACTTATGGGAGTCAGTTCTCTCTTGCACCATTTGGGTCCTAGGGATCAAATACAGGTCCTCAGACTTGTCAGCAAGACCTTTACCAGCTGAGCCATCTTGACCCCATTTTTTATATTTTAAATAATGAAGAATGACAAGTAGTGATATTATCAGATTATGATTCATGTGCTTCAATCTGTAGCCCTGAGATGTAGTGTGAAAGATAAAACCTCATACATTTTTTTGACCTAGAAATCTCATGCTGAAGACATATCATAAGTAAATAAAATGAAAGAGGAGAAAACTATATTTAAAAAGATGTTCACTTCCTAATAGAGAAAAATGGGAAACTGATAAAAACTTGCCATTAAGAAAACATTACTTTTAAAATGTATATATGTGCATTTAATTGTAACTACAGTAAAAGGACAAATATGAAAATAGTCACAGTGTAGCCATTGAGGTGAGGAGTGATGAAGATGATGCATGCACACAGATGGACATGCATACATACACATGTGCACACATGTACATAAATGCACACATTTGTACACACATGATAACCATACACATATGCACATACACATAATGTATGCATAATATAAAATGCATGTTAAATTTGCAAGACCTGGAAACACATGAGAAACAAAGACAACAAAGTTATGAAGACTGTAAGAACAAAGCTCTCATTGTCATCATCTTTCCATCTGTACGGTGAGTTAGAATTTGAAAATCAAATTTCTTTTATATTATCACATTCTTTATATTTTGTTTCGAGTGAAAGAGTGAGTTAAATGGAAATGTTGGCAAAATATGATAGTTTAATAACTATCATATTTCTTTTTTCTGAATAAAAGTTGCCTGTTATGAAGTTATGCAAGAGGGTCTCAATTAAGGTTAAGGTTATATGCAGCCTTAATATCTCAATTTCTGTCTGTAATCATACAGATTTCAATGCAGCATGAAAAGATTTTACAAGGCCAAGATTATGAGCAATGGGTATGAGAGTCTTGGGAGGACACACTGTAATCTAAGATACCTTTTGGCAAGGAAGTCCTTCAAGGAAGTTCTAAGATGAACCCTTTAGACTGGGAATTCTTTCTGTAAATAGTTGCCTTGGTGAGAGACAAACCAGTCGTAACAGAAAGGTGGGTAATAGGGTACCTAGGATGTGGTGTTTGGGTGCTAGTATTTGCTGAGGGCAGGAAAAAGTAGAAGGGAAGGTTATGACTGATACCAGACCAAGTTGACTAATTTACACACTACTGATCACTACACTTAATTTGAGGATGTGAATTTCTAAACTTACAAGATTTTTTTTTTGAGAATTAGAGACAATATTTGCAGGACATTCAGTACGCTGTGTTTAAAATTCTAAAGTCATTGTGTGTGAGGGTATTCTAATTGCTTGAGCTGAGTGGACTTAGGGGAACTTTACTATTTTAAAAGATTATTTCAGGTTGGTTTGGAAATAGTGATGACTGGGATAAATCATGGTCAAGTTTTTCAAGTTGCAGCTTAAGAGGCAGCCTGCACAAGCAATCAGTCATCTTTAGACTTAAGCAATCTTACTTTGAATAGTGACTATTTTCCATAGCAAAAGGAAAACATTTCCTCTTGGTGCTTGGAGAGCACGCCCTGCTTGGATCTATAGCTTAGGTTTCACTGTGAGATATTGTGTCTCAGTTTTCCAACATCCTTCATCTTTGTACCAAACACACAAACAGGCAATGTCTTAAATTAACCTCCATGCTTGATAATACATTTACAATACCTTTTAAAATGAAAGACACACACATACACACATGCAAGCTATTTTTATATATAAGTCCACATGAATGTTTAATAGATCAGGAAAGAGAGCATGACCAGCTTTTTAGAAGTCTCCTGGAACTTTCTGTTTTTCTACAAACCTGGGTACAGTGAGGTCCTGTTGGGAGTTTGAAATTTATCACAGTGGGTGCATTTACACCACAGAAATTAGCAAACACTATCCTTGCTCTGTTTGGGGAGTCAGTTAGTCTGTTAGATCACTGATATTTCTACCTAAGCCTAACTACTATTCCCTAAACCCACCCTCAATGGTAACTATTCTCCTCACTTTTAAGATACCAGATTGGGTCTTCCAGAACTTTATATATTCTGTCAATATTTCTCAAAGGCAGACATTGCTTCTCTTTCAGCTTTCAGTTCACCCTTTACAGTATCTAACTTAGTACAATAATTTTATAAATATTTATTGAGTAGTGAGGTTATCTTTAAGTATGAGAACTGCATCCACAACAGATCAACCAACCAACCAACCAACCAACCAACCAACCAACCAACCAACCAACCAACCAACCAACCAACTGGCCTTGAGAAGTTGGATATTGGATGACATCTTAAATTATTACATGTTCATTTTTCCTATCTTCTAGACTTTTGTGCAAAGACAGAAAGAACCTTCATATTATAGGCATTTACATCTTGTTAGTGTTGTAACATTAACTCTGTTTCCTTTTTTCTGGCCATTTTCTGTTGCAAATTTTTCCTCGAAAGAAAGTGCTAAAGCCACCCAGATTGCACTAGGGGATGAAATCAGTCTGAGGCATTCTAAACTGTTCATACTCAGAAAATAAAGCCGGGGTGAGAGCAGCCAGGCCAAGAGTATCACAACAAGTACTTCACAAAAATCTCTAGATGTTCTCTGCAGAAGTGGCAGAGAGAGCTTGAGAGTATTCAGTGTAAGCAAGACAGCATGGGCATTAGAAGCAAGTGCAAAATATTCCTAATAAAACAAAGATGTTGCAACAGAGAGCAGGCCTGGGCATGGTGAGGTCTGTAGCTTGGCTTTTCTCTTGGCCTACACATGGTGGTGTGCAAGTCACTTCGTTTCATCTGTTCTCAGTGTAGTTTTGTTCTGACAAGAAGGGAGTTGCTCTACATGAGCAGTCATGTTCTTTCTAAAGCAGGGAAGCTTCAGTTCCTTCAGCTCTGTGTGCTGGGAATGAACACCCCTCCTGATGGCCAGAGCAGGTGTAGTGAATCAGCCGAGCGGCCACTCACCAGGCTGAGACTTTTGCCAGCCAGGATCAGATCCTCCGGTGTCCCCTCCAAGCCCTTCTTTCAGCCATTACTGTCTTCTCTTGTGAGGAGTGAATGGCCAGAGTGGCCAATGACTCCTCCACCCACACTGAAGGTTTTACTTACATTAAATGCTGCAAGTTGAGGCTTTAGGGAATTAAGCTATTTTTTTTTCTTAAAAAAGGGTTATGCTTAAATCAAAGCCATGAAATCCCCTCAACTCAGACCATTGGTGTTCTTTACTTCTCTAGTATACTTGCTACAAAATTGCTGATGGAAGCTGAATTTAAAGCAACTATAATGAATGTGAAGGTATTTCTCCGCAAGCAGTTTTTTTTGAAAGTTGTCTAGGCTCTTTTTGAGTTGTTTCATATGCATAACGAGCATCTAACAAGCTGGGAAGATGTTAGGGCCAGCATGCACCATCGCCTTCAGCACAGGAACTATTCTCAATGCTGACTCTGTGTTCAATGTCTTGCATTTGTGTGTTGGAAATATACAAGGTCCATGAGCAAAGGAGATGAAGAAAACAAGTTTCAGTTTAGAGGGAGGGTGAGAACTAAATACGACTCCGCGGGTATTACTAGACTCGATTGAGGGTGAGGCAAGGAGTAGTTATTAGGGAAGTCAGTTTCCTGGTTTACTTCTGTTTTACCTGTGGTGTTGTGTTAAAAGAAAGTCAATGGCCCCTATCCTATGGCGGCTTTCGAGCTCTGTTATCTCTTGGACAGTATCGATGAGTGGCTAAAATATGTCAAATTAGATTGTACACAGGTTGAGTCAAAAGACAGAGTTCACTAGCTGAGGACATGCTACATAGCAATTTGCTGGGCATTTTCTGTCACAGACCACTGAGGGAAGAATAAGCAGGTACATTCCTGCTTGATGTTAGCCTTTGCTTTCTTTGACCTGAATGAAGTGACAGGAGTGAGTGGACTTGTTTTAACTTCAGACCTCTGCTTTTATGAATGTATTTGGACATAGTCTCTACAGATGCAACCAAGAGACGATGAGGTCATGCTGATTCAGGGTGCTGAGTCAGTGGATGAGGAAATGGTGGACACGCATATGTGCACATACAAATACAAGATATACATACATGTCATGTGAGGATGGAGGCAGAGGTTAGAATGATACCTCTGTAAGCCAGTAAATATCAGAGATGACTGACAGCACCAAAAACAGGAGAGGTGTGGGGCAGAATTTTTTCAAGAGTTCCAGGAGGAACCAATTCAGCAGATACCTTGATTTTGGATTTCTAGGGCTGTGGGAGAGTAAATTCCTGTTTATTAAGCCAACTGGCTATTGTTCTCTGTTGTACCTGTGAGTAAAAAACTTATGTCTGTGTTAATACAGACACCAATTCCACTATTTATATCCAAGGTTGGTAGGTTTAGTTTTCTAGCTCTTCCTCTCCCCCCATACCACCTCCCTTGCTCACTCCCCTCTCTTCCTCCCTCTTCCTCCTTTCCCTCGCTTTCCCCTCTTTTCCCTTGTCTTTTCTTGGATCCTCTCTCTTTCTTTCTACATCCTCTTTTTTTCTCCTTCCCTTTATCTCTCCCCCTTCTTTTATCTTATTTGTGCAAGTATTTTACCACTGAGCTACACTCCAAGTCAATTTTACAGTTCTTCATAAACCATAAACACATCAAATAGTTACGTATTGTTATATCTTGGCCATTAAAAATAGGACTTGGTTGTTTACCCATTTTTCTCCATTCACTTTTCCTTTCCTTTTCTTTCAGACGGTAACCAGTTTTACAATGGACTCTCTTATTGCAGCAAATAGCAAATTTAGCTTTGATTTCTTCCAAGAGATTAGCAAAGATGATATTCACAAGAACATCTTTGTCTGCCCTCTGAGTATCTCAGCTGCCTTTGGTATGGTCCGCCTGGGAGCCCGAGGTGACAGTGCACGTCAGATTGATGAGGTATGTATCCTGAAGGATGCTGAACAGGCCCCTGTGCTCTGTCTGGGTCCGCACAGGATGCTAATCTGACCCTCAGGTGAGCTGGGGTTGCTCACTGCTCTCAGCGTTTGGGCTTGGAATCCTCTGCAGTTTCATTTCTGCTCATCTTTCTTACGGGCCTTCTCCAGCCTCCCTGCCTGATAGCTTTCTCCATTCATCTTTGCCTCTTCACCTCTGTCTTCAGGCCTGTCTTTCTATAGTTACCGAGACAAATACTGTTAGTAGCTTTAATATGAGTGCTTTTCCTCTCGTTCTTCCCTCATTAACCAGATGTGTATTAGAAATTAGATATTTAGCCAGCAGCTTAAGATCCTCCTAGACTTTCTAATTTCACTAGTCAGGAAATCCTGTTGGCTTTCCTTTTGACAAACTTCCCAAACTCCCTGAGGTCTGAACTCTATCATCTCTTCTGGCTTGCTTCTATGACAGCATCCTGTGTTTCTGTCATGGGCAGTATGCTCCTTACCCTTGTGAAAGGACTCTTACTTTTTGGCCTTTGGGTTCCTTTGTCCTGTGTCTCTTCCCTCAGTGTTTTAGTTACTTTTCTATTGCCGTGACAAAACATTGTGACCTCAGAATGTAAAAAAGAAACCACTTGATTGGCCTTACAGTTTCAGAGGATTATAGTTGGTGACGGCAGAGCAAAGACACGGTGGCAGAGACATCCAAGACTGCACATTGAGACTGAAAAACAGGAGACAGAGAAACACACTGGGAATGGCGCAAAGTCAGAGCCCACACCAGTGACACATCTCCTCCAAAAAGGCCACACATCCTCATCCTTTCAAAACTGTTCCACCATTAAGGGACCAGCTATTCAAATGTATGAGCCTATGTGGTTCACACAACCACACTCATATACTTAATCCATTGGCTTACTTTCTTCCTCATCAGTGTTTGCCATTTATCATCTTTGAAAAGCTCACTCTTATCTCCCAATCTGATGCTCCATTCAAGCTCCCAATCCCAGAAATGAGCCTCGTCACATTTACCTACATAACACATATTACAAGGCATACAGTAACCAATTACTATGTATATTATTTTTATATCTTCTGCATTGCTGCACAATCTCCAAGAGACTTTGTTCTACAATAGCACCAGACCCAGAGTAGGCACCCAACTGATGCCTGTAGAATAACGAGTGCACAAGACAAAAGTGCTTCCTGCCTCCTCAGCTGTGAGCTTCTGAGGCTCGTACTTTCTTGGCACAAAGATTAGGCATCAATACACAGAGGAATTGGATTCACAGATTAAGGCAGAATTATTTGGGGTCATTATGCTCTTGCATTTACTTGTACTTGCTGTACCATCATTTCCTGTTCCGTAAGTACTTCCTGTTCCATAAGCACTTCCTGTTTCATAAGCATTTTCTGTTCCATAAGCACTTCCTGTTCCTTAAACAACACATAGCTATACAATGGGGTCTGTGTCCTCCAGGACCAGCTGGCGTTCTTTCTCCATGTGGCTCCATAACCTGGATCTGAGCAGGGGTGGGGGGGTGACTGTCCTTCCTCACTTCCTCTGAGATGCTGGGCTGCTTGTCTCCAGTCATACTCACTCCCCAGACTGATGTGAAACTTCAGATCAGTGCTGTCCAATACAAATCTGACTTAAGCCACACATAAACTTAAAGCATTTTTAGTAGTCACATAATAATTTTCAAAGATAAGACTAAGTTTAATAATAAGGTTTAGGTAATTCATCATTTTCACAGTACCCTATCAATACATAATCAATATACATTTTAATGAGGTATTTTACATTATTGTTTATTCTATCCTCAAGACCTCATGTGAATTTTATATTTGCACCTAATTAAGACAGGGTATGAAAAAGTATAGGTTAGTAGTGGCCCATAGCTCATGAATTCCTTCTATTCCTTGGTTTGGAATATTAATTCTAGCTGTGTTCTTTTCTTTGTGTGTGTGTTTGTGTGTGTCATGTAGCCTGGGCTGGCCTCGAACTTTCTATGCAGCTGAGGTAAATCTGGAACTTCTAATCTTCCTGCTTCCCCTGGGATTAAAGGAGTGTGCATGGGTTAGAACTCTGGGCTCTGTTCCCAGTCTTGAGTGTAGTCAGAGGAGGAGGGTGGTATCAGTGACACCTGCTTCTGTGAACAATTGTTGGCTGTTTTGTTGACTTCTTGTCCATCATATTGTCTGAAAAGCTCCATGTCATTGTCACACAGGTATTACATTTCAATGAACTTTCCAAGAATGAAAGCCAAGAATCCAATGATGCCTGTTTAAAAAGCAAAAGCAAAGTGTTGTCTGACAGCTCTCTGGAAGGGCAGAAACAAGCACCAGCATCTCAGGAGAAGCAGGTGAGACTTTGCCTCAAGACTCTACCCTTCACTGCTAGCTCTTTCTTCTGCCTGTGCCGTGCCTAACAACAGATGCTTATTCTGTAAGTTAGGTGCAGGCATCAGTCAGCAGACATTTCACACAGTCTGAAGGCCCTTTCTAAGGACAACTTTTCTATGCCCTTAGTTATCCCCATTCCTCTCTGCCTCCCACATCTGGTGACACTGGACAATGGCATCTCTCTGGCCAGCGTTACTTTCCTCCTGTAAAAACAGTTAGTCTTTAGTGGTGCTTAACTTTGATTTCAGGAAGCCGTTTGTTTTTCTTTCCTTAGGATGAATCTACAGATGAGAATGAACTGCTTGGCTGCTACTTCGGGAAACTTCTCTCCAGATTAGACAGGGCCAAAGCTTATTACACTCTGAGTATGGCCAACAGACTGTACGGAGAGCAGGGATTCCCAATCTGCCCAGTGAGTTACTGTTGCGAGTAGTTTTCCCTGCTGCTGGTCTGGACCCACCATGGCGGTAGCCCCAATTAACACACAGAGACTCTGTATTTGATATAATGCTGTTGGCCAGTTACTTATTTCTTATCGGCTAGCTCTGTCTTAATTATTAACCCATTTCTATTAATCTAAGTATTTCCACGTGGTTTCATCTTACAGAGAGTGGGCCCGGAGGTTCTGCTCTCTCCAGTCTCTCCGTGCTGACTCCTCCTTCTTCCTCCTAGTCTCCTAGTCCCTCCTCTCTTGCTTTCCTATTGGACAACAGTGCTTTATTCATTAAACGGTATGAGAAACATATTTACAGAATGACTTCTCCCATCATCTCCTTTTTCTGTCTAAAATAAAAAGAAGGGTTATAACCTTGCTACCTGATCAGTCACCCAAAGTTCTGTAATGTTCCATCTTCAGCCCCTAGGCCATAGTGCATCTGGCAGACTCTTCAGCAAAGCAGGAAACTTTAAACTGTCTTCTTGTATTGGCAGTTTGTCAGTCACTTTTCTCTGTGTCCTGCAGACTGTCTGGCAGACTCTTCCATGAAGCAGGAACTCTGTAGCAATGTCCATCTTAAATCAGCAGTCACTTTTCTGTGGGTCCTGCATGTCCAGTTATATAGCATAAAGTCAAACAGTCCAGACAAGAGCAGTATCTTGTTTAAATGGCTAATCTTGCCATATTGAAAGTAAACTTCATTACGCGTTTCTTCAATGTCCATCTTCCTTTCTGATGCAGGTGGTATTGTCAGGAGCAGTTATGTCTCATTGTCAAGAAAAAACCCTAAACCGTTTTAAATGTCATATTCTGTAGGTCTTTGAAAGGTTTGAAGAATGCCTATTTATCTGAAATACATCTCTGTATATCTAGAAAATGTAACTCATCTAACTATAAGTTTTGACTATTATAGGTAAAACCTAACTTAAGTTTTGACTATTTTAGGTAACTATCTATAATCTTTACTAAATTATATATTACATTTCTAAATGAGCTATATAAACACAATACCTAAACAAAAGGAGAAATATACATATCACAAAATTGACCTTAAATTGTATCAATAATGAAAATCCATTTCAAAACAAAGTATTCATATCTATACCATAATTCCCTTTTTACCTTTAAAAAGATATTGGTTGTGGTCATTAACTATTTAAAACCAACCCCATTTAAATGAAAACAACTTTATAAACAATATTTGGGAATTTGGGCGTCGTTCTTTCCAAATTGCTTCTTGCTGGTAGGGGGCACTGTCATGGGGATCCTAAGAAGATGCAGAAATCCTGGCTGTAGTCTGCAAGGCTGCTATGTCCCAACTCTTTTGAATGTTGGATCACCTTCAACTGTTTCAGGGGGTCTGGCTTGATCATACCATGTTAGTCTGGAAGGAATCCACAGCTTTTCATTTTCTGTGGAAATAAAAATAGAAATCCTTTTCCCCAGTAACTTGTCCTTAGACTTAAGTTTTAAAGTCAAAGCATTTTTAATTTATAAATTGAATTAATCCAGCAGCATTTCCTTTAACAGTTGTTGTTTCCTCAGCAGTCAAATGATACAAAGACAATGTAATACCATAAAATATCCAGATTTTTTTAGTACTTTTATTTTTACATGGCTTTTTTATTATTCTGTTTTTGTTAGTTCTATTTTTTTATTTCTTAGTGTAACTTTTATCTGTCCTGGAATTCACTCTACACACCAGGTTTACTTTGCAATCTCAGAGATCTGTTTGCCTCTGTCTCCTGAGTGCTAGCATTAAAGGTGTGTGCCACCACACCCAGCTCCTCTCTGTCTTTTTAAAACCAAGCTGCCAGCTTGGAGCTGTGGTCATTGCCATTGCCAGCTCTTGTACACACCAGTAAGTTGTTCTTTAAAAGCCGTGTGGTTTTTTGCTGCTTATGCTGAGTCAGGAAACCTCCCTTAAAGGAGCGGTGCAAATCTTTGCTTGTCTCATGTAAATCAGAATCCAACCCAGAAAAATGATGTTAGCAAGAAGCCTTGCTTGTCTTTTTTTTTTTTTCTAAAACTCTTTTTAAAGCTTTTGTTAAGTTTGAAATGGAAGTTTCTTATTAGCCACGTTGCGGCGCCTTATGTTGTGAGCAAGGTTTTTCCTGCCAGCCTGGTCCCACCACCACGCCAGCCCCAAATAATACACTGAGACTCTGTATTTGATATAATGCTGTTGGCCAGTTACTTGTTTCTTATCGGCTAGCTCTGTCTTAAGTATTAACCCATTTCTATTAATCTAAGTATTTCCATGTGGTCTCATCTTACCGGAGAGAGGGGGCCGGTGGTTCTGCTCTCTCCAATCTCTCCATGTTGACTCCTCCCTACTACTTCCTCTTTCCTCCTTTTCTCCTAGTCCCTCCTCTCTTGCTTTCCTATTGGCCAACAGTGCTTTATTCATTAAACAGTATGAGAAACATATTTACAGAATGACATCACCCATCAAGTTACAGGGAATGGGGTGTCCACTGAGCATGCTCAGTAAGTAAGTGAGTGGGTGGATGATATACCTTCCATATAGTCTGGGCCTGCGGACCTGGTGCAGGACTGCAGCCTGCTTACTGAGGTCCCACAGTTGTGTCTCCTTCCACCCAGTTTTCATGTTGAGTTTAGGAGTCCATTTACAAGTGTCACAGAATGGATACAGAAAGGGGTACCTGATTCACAGCCCATTGGTACACACATGAGCTTCGTGAGGTCTTTCCCCACCAACGTGCATGGTAGCTGTATTTTGTGGCTTTTTCGCCTGTTGGCTGCCTTTAAGGCACTACTCGAAGACCCCCTGTTGTGTATCAATCAGATAGTCCCCAAGGGACCTGTGCTCCCCAGAAGGTGCATGGGGCCGAGAAAGGTGACCCCACCGGGAGCCCCAAACCACAGCACAGGCCTTGTTTCTGTGGACAAGCAGCACTTATCTGGAGCAGGACGGACTTCGATTAGGATTCCAGTCTCAGTAAAGTGAGCCGCATTGTCATTTAGAGTGATGTGTGTGGGTAGAGGCAGGTGTGACACAGCTGGTAGGAGCTGGCCTAGCCAAGGGTACAAAGATCCTGCTGTACTTCACAATCAATTATCTTACCAAGATGCTACCTTATATCCGATTAAAACCCTAGACTGTTGAGAGCTAACTTCACACATGTAATACATTTATTAAAGAGTAGACAAATTAATGTTTTTGGTAATGCATTTATTTATTTAATGCATCACTTAATCATATATAATTTGTGTATTAATTTATATATCAAATATAATTTAATACATGATGTATTTATTTAAAACATAATACACAATAAATAATTTAAATAAAATTATTTATTTAAAATTATACTAAATAAAAATTAATACAAATACCCATATAAACTATTTTAATGTTTGTGAGTGGAATTATATTCACAATTATTACGCTTTTTCCAAAGAGAAAGACTGTGAACATTAAGTTGGCCTTGATGTTAGGTGACCAGGAGTTTCTTTTCAGGGGGCTTTTTGTCACCATCTCATCCTAACGAGTAGCACCTCCATGTGATTTTGTTACACTCTTTCCAATGTATTTGAATTGAACAGGAGTACTCCGATGGCGTAACTCAATTCTACCACACGACAATTGAAAGTGTAGACTTCCGGGAGGATACTGAGAAGTCAAGACAAGAGATTAACTTCTGGGTTGAAAGTCAATGTCAAGGTAAGAAAGGCCTAGCAGTGAGGTGGATATTCCTTTCTCCCAAAGAAAAGCAGTGGGTTCCCTTTGCTGGTGGCTCATCTTCTGGGCTTGGTGTTTGCATGTGTGGGGCATGTTCACAGCTCATTGCAGGATGATGTTTGTATGTGTGGTGTGTGTTCATAGTTCACTGTGGCCTGGTGTTTGTATGTGTGGGGCATGTTCACAGCTCATTGCAGGCTGGTGTTTGCATGTGCGTGTTGTGTTCACAATGTATTGCTAGACAGCATCAGAATAGATTGGGCATACTCCGGCTGGTAGCTACTTAGGCACTTCCATCATTTGTTTCCGTTTTTGTTTTTGTTGTGTTTTGTTTCCTCCCAGGATGTCTGAGTTTTAAAGACTTTTGAAATCACAGTTATTTATTGTGCATGTATGTGTGTGTTCACATAGGCCTGTGCTTGAGGTATGGCTGTCAGAGGACAGCTTGCAGGAGCCAGTTCTTTCTTCCCATATGGATTCCATGATTTAGCTCAGGTTGTCAGGCTTATGAGCAAGTGACTTTACCTCTGAGCCATCTTGCCAGCCCATGACTTTTCAGTTATATTCCTGCAATCCCAGTGCTTTTTATTATGGACTTTCCTCTGAATGGTAGGAAGGACTCACTGTCTCTTTTGGAATCACACTAATGTTTGCAGAACTGAATGCATCTCTGTCCACAGGATGAGGCTCATCTTTTCTACAAAATACCCATTTAAAAATTGGAGTTCATCTGTCATATTTGAGTTATTGAGGACTCTACTTTTACTTGCAATATCTATCATGTGACAAAAATAATATAAAACATTAATTTTTTTCATTGAGAAATTACAATGTTGAAAGCCATGGTAGCACTCATAATGCATCATGCATACTTAGAATTAATATAGACATATATTAATTGAATAAGAATACCCATGCATATATGATTTTAATATCATTTTACATGACACATTAAGAATGAAGGCAAGTTAGGGAGTTTAAGATATACATTTACTTTTTAATTTAGTGTTTAATGTATGTATGTGTATATATCATTGTAGTTTGGTAGTATCTGCCCACCCACCTTCCCAGCCTCTCTCCTCCTCTTTCCTATTGGTCTCCTTCTCCTGAAATAGTCAGTTCTGCTTTTGATTCCTTCAACTGCATGATTTTAGATTCACTATAGGAGAGAAAACATGCAGTATTTTATATTCTTTCCCCATCACCCACTCATTCCCCACCCACTCTCCCTTTTAGTGCCCCTTCCACCCTCACATGCCCATCTAATACGAGAGGAGACCCGGGTTATTTGTCTTTCTTAGCCTGGTTTATTTTGCCTACCTTGATGACATCCACTTCCATCCACTTTGCTGCAAATGACATAATTTCATTCTTCTTTATGGTTAAGTAAAACTGTTGTGTATGTGTGCAGTTTTTACTCATCAAGTCTAATAATAAATACATTAAACAAGAGTGGGGCCTCTTCATTTATCAGCTGTTTCTGAACTCAGCCAATAGGGGAGGAACCTAAACTGTTCTCAGACATTTTCCCCAATGATTTGTTCACTTGCAGCTCGTTTGCTCTTTGTCCCTCTTGACTTTCACCACCAGCATCATGGTAAAGACCCAACCAACTCAAGCCTTCGTTTCATGGGGGGATTGAGATGTGGTCTTCAAGAATGAAGTCTTTAAGTCATTAAGAATGAAGACAGGGTCTCAGCCTGAATCTCTAGATGGTGGGGATCCCCTCTTCTACCTGTGCTTGCATACTTTACAAAAATGGGCTCTTTGTCTCAGGCCTGAGCATTAGAAGAGGACAAGTAATGGTTATGAGTGTGGAGTTCTTGTTCAATGAACTTTGGAGAATGGGAGGGAAAGGTGGTATATCTAAAGTGAGCCTGTGACTCAGGGCACATGCACACTTGGGTGACTGACAGACAGGGAACAACAGTGGTTGGCTTGTTAGCTGCTCTTGGTACTTGGTGCAATACTTTCTATTTCTTTCTTCCATCGGAGGCTTATTCTCCTTGTTTCCTTTTAACATGGAGTTAAAGTCAGCTTACTAATGGTGCTTACATAGAGACAACCTTTAAATACCACATTTATTTACTCTTCCTTTTCTATGTACCACAGAATTCCTGTTTGGCTATTAAGAGTAGTAGTTTGGTAAAGAAATATGGACTGAACCCTAATATATATTTCCTCTTTAGTGAGTTAGCTTTCCTTGTGTATTTTGACATAGTGTATTATAGAATCTATATACAGCCTTCATCAATATGAAATGATCCTCCCTCATTAAGATCTCAGCATGCATTAATAAAGTAGAAAAGTATGTGTCTTGAAATGGACTAGCTTGATGACAGCAAGGACCACTTCCTGCCACTTTTATGGATACTTCCCTTTCTCCTTACTATTTTTTTTTTACAATGGAGAGCTGGTCTGAGATGGAAGGCCTCAGGATCGATGCTCACTCACCTTTTTCCATTTTGACCATTTGGTGTCTCCTTTTATTGCTTATAGCAAATTACTCCATTAAGAAGAAATAGCTATCAGTACTTCCAGAAGGCTAATCTCTATCTAGAATTTAGAAGGTACCCACTTCTATAAGTGAATGTGTTTGTTTACAAAACTGAATGGATTCTTCGTTTGAGCTGAAATGAAAGAGGGTATAGAAACATTTACAAAATAGGCTTTATACTAGGCCGTGTGTGTGTGTGTGTGTGTGTGTGTGTGTGTGTCTGCGCGTGTGCTTGTGCACGAGCATGCATGTGTGTGTATCTGTTTATATCCTATCTATCTATCTATCTATCTATCTATCTATCTATCTATCTATGTATCTGTATATCATCTACCTATCTTTATATTTTTGGTTGTGAGCCTAGCCTTTAACGGCTGAGCTATCTCTCCAGCCCCTACCTATCTTTTTATATGTGAAAGCATATACTGAACTTCAATAAATGCCAGAGAAAGGAAGTTCATACTGTAGTTGTTCTATCCAGGAAATTATAAAAGTTAGGTGGTTAGATACATAATATGAAACATAAGCCATTGATGTCTGGCTTATATTAATTTGCAGCCAAAAGTGTCCAAGAGAATCAGAGAAGATGCTCTTGTTCTCTGTACTCTGAATTTGGCCTTCCTCCAGGGGAGTGAGTATTCTTCCCCAGCAACTTCTACCCTCCTTCAAGCACCCATAACCCTCTAGGTTTCTTGTGTAAGCTCTTGAGTGAAGCAATCTCCAGTGTCTCTGTAAATACTTTTCATGCAATGCATGTTCAGGTTATTCTCTGGCGCTTTTTCTCTAGGTAAAATCAAGGAGCTGTTCAACAAGGAGGCTATTAATAATGCAACTGTGCTGGTGCTGGTGAATGCTGTTTACTTCAAGGCCAAGTGGGAGAAAAACTTTGACTGTGAAAACACAGTTGATGCACCTTTCTCTCTAAGTGAGGTACTTACGGTATTAGCTTGCCATTTCTAGGTAGTCCATTCCTAATTTCTGCTAATGGTGATTAGTAGTGTCTAGACTCAAACCTAATGCTTAGATCTGTAGCTTACAATCACATTAACCATTTTGTGTTTTATAAAAGGCAGTACCCAAAGTTCACTGAACATTTTAAATAGAGCTATTCTACAATGCACACATATTTGAGAACATGGCATACATACCGAATACATACAATCAGTTAATGAATTAAAAGTTTGTATAGACTGGCACATGTCTAAAAGCCCAGCACTTACAAGGCAGAGGCAGGGGGACCACCACAAGTTCAAGTCTAGTTTTGTGTACATAAAAACTACAAGGAATCTAGAACTACATATTGAGACCTTGTCATAAAACAAAACAAAACAAAACAAGTGTATACACTTAAGAAAATAGACAGGCCTCTTCATTTTGAATCTGCTTCTTACCTCAGATAGTTAACACATGAGACAACTCTAGTTACCTCTAAATTTTCTGTCCCCAGACCCAAACATCTCCCCCTAGATTTATCCTCTATCCCTTTTTCAGAGATTATAAACACTGAGTATATTTTTCCTGGGAAAAGTGATCTGGGTGTCAGTCCAGGAAAGGGAGCATATCATTGAGATAGTTCCTGAATTACCAAGATGTACATAGAAGACTGTGCTTTCTGGGATTGCTTTGGCTGAATTAGGGTGTGGGAGATAATTGGATTGAAAGCCTAGCAGTAAGTAGTCTCAGGAGCTAAGGAACTGATGAAGGATACAGACGGATAAAGTATTGGTAATGCCCGGGCTGCTTTATTGATCGGTAGGTAGAGAGGTGTCTTAAGTCGGGTCATTGGCTTGGCTCTGAACTTCTGGCGTAGGTTCTTTTCTTCTTGAAGCACTCTAGTTCTCAGGGATGTTGAAGCCATGGGTTTTAGAGCTCTCCATGAGCTTTTGTGATAGCATCCATGTCCTCTGCAGAATGAGAAGAAGACAGTAAAGATGATGAATCAAAGAGGGAAGTTTAGAATTGGCTTCATCGAGGAGCTGCAGGCACAGATCCTGGAAATGAAATACACCATGGGGAAGCTCAGCATGTTGGTCCTGCTTCCATCTTGTTCAGAAGACAATGTGAAGAGCCTGCAAGAGGTACAGCTTCACCTTCACACTTGTACAAATCCCATCATCCAAGAAGGATGCTGTCTCAGCTAGTAGAGACATTGGAGACACATGGAATCTGATTGAGATTGGATATTCATTTTGTTTGTTTGGTTGTTTCAAACCAATGAGTGAATGCCATCTATATCAGAACAAGAGTTCCCCCACTCCCAAATTTACAGACTTCTGCAATTACTTCCCAGACCAAAGAATCTGGATGCCAAGCAGCTTGACAATTTTCACAAATGAAACAGTTCCTCTTTCTAAAATAGCTTGACCTTTGGCCTCTGCCATGCCTGGCTGTTTAGCTGCGAGTATTTTGTAAACATGCTATTTGATAGGAATAGAAATACTGATACCATAAGAAAGGACTCAATGAATGTTAGGGAGGCCCAGATACCTCTGCTCTGTGGAGAGGGGTAAGGAGAGGATAAGGAGACAGATAAGCAGATAGATAATAGATGGATAGAGATATCCACACTGTACTTATAGTAACTACCATTGCTCAAAATATATGCCACACCAGCATTACTTTTAATGTATCTGAGTACATTTCATAAATTATCTTGGTTAGCTGTATGGAAAAGGGAATTTTACTTCACAGTAGTAGGGCTGGTCTGAGCTTACCTGACTTAATCTTTCTGATTTTTGAGCATGAACCTGCCAAATTCCAAAGTGCAGAGGGATGCTGACTGTCCTACAATTCCAAAGGAGGAAATTTAAACAAAGTCTAGAGAGGAAAATTGAAATGTACCTATTCTGAGGTTTAGAGAAAGTCCTTGGTGTGCATATAACTGACTATTAAAACAGATTAACTCAGGAACTTTGGAGTAACTGAGATACTTTTGCTGGCTTGTAATCTGACTTTAAATGTCATTTCCTTCTTTTGTAGCTTGAAAACAAAATAAGCTATGAAAAAATCATGGCTTGGAGCAGCTCAGAAAATATGCCGGAAGAATCAGTAGCCATTTCCTTTCCCCAGTTTGTCATGGAAGACAGCTATGATCTCAACTCTATTCTACAAGGCATGGGCATTAAGGACATCTTTGATGAAACAAAGGCTGACCTGACTGGAATCTCTAAGAGCCCCAATCTACATTTGTCCAAAATGATTCACAAGAGCTTTGTGGAGGTGGATGAGATGGGCACAGAGGCAGCCGCGGCCAGCGGGGCTGTTGCTGCAGAGAAGGCCCTTCCGTCTTGGGTGGAGTTTAATGCCAACCACCCTTTCCTCTTTTTCATCCGACACAACCCAACCCACACAATTCTTTTCTGTGGCAGGGTCTACTCTCCTTGAACTCCCTCTGGCTCTCGGGTGCCTGAGGTGAATGGTTAATACAGCTTTCCCCTTTGCAAAACACGGGCATTTGTGTATTTGCTGACTGCTGAAGCGGAATGCCTTCTGTTACTGTTCCACACTCAGTCCCTCAAGCCGCTCAAGAGTTTTGTTCTGATGACCTCTGTCACCGGAAGCCAATTCTCCCTTGTCTGTTAATGAAGTCGCCTTGCTGTCTCCCTAATCTTTACTGTCTTAAACTTTCAAGCATATAAATTCACCTTCTATGATTTGGAGGTCAACACAATGCAGACTGGTATTGCTTTTATTTAAGTTTCTGCCCTCCTTTTGAAGACATACTGTAAGTTTCTCATTAGACCATTCTGAGAGATTGAAAAGTCAGAACGTGATAAGATGCATTTGAGCAACTTGGTTCTGTTTCTAGTGCAGTTATAATCATGGGTTCTGCATGGGCAAGACACTTGACCCCCTTTCATATGTGTTGTGCTGCTGTACTGTATCCTGTGATATCCATTCACTCCAGAGAAGATACGAGCTGGAGACTTGAGTGATAGCTCAAGTGCATGTCGCTGCCAATACTAATTTTGCACAGAAGGATGACATTTCTTTTATGGATTTGACTCTGACCTAAGAAAGTGGCAAGTCTATTCTAAAGGTTTGGTCTCAGTTTCCTACAAGGGATTCTCTTGTAATCGTGACCCTTAGGAATCATTACCATGTACTCACCTCAGTCTCTGCTCTCTCTCAGAGAATACACATTTATAGGTAGCTTCCCCTAAGCACAAGGATGCTGAAGCTGGGGAAGAAATTGTTCACCATTATGGATGGCTGGGAGACACGCTCTTCTATTTACTCTTTCTGATATGAACTTGTTTAACCTTCCAAAGGCCTAGTGCTGGGCATACTGAGAATGGATACTATATATATTTTTTCAGGAAAACTATTGATTTCATGTGAAATTCTAGGTTACTAAAAGATGAATGAATGCATGTTCTTGGGCTCCAAGCTTTTAGAGTTCATGACATGCGCTTTACCTGGTTGCTCTGGAATGACCACTGGAATGACTTCCAGCAAGGAGAATTATTGTTAGGCTCTGCTGTATCAAATAGTGTTCTTGGTGTGGTCCAGCATCCCTGCCCTGCACAGTGATGTCTTCCTCCAAGCTGCCATTGCACAGGGGAAGGGTGCTTGCAGCAGGTTTTTCTAGAAGCTGATCGATCACCTCAGCTTGGTATGATGTTGCTTGCCTCCTCCCTTCCTCGTGACTTCTCTATGCCATGAGAAACAAACCCTACATTCTTCATACAGACTTCTCATCTTTTAAGCTTATTCATGGAACAAAACAATTTGTTCTTTCAATACTTCTTTTTTATTGACATTTTTGGAGTTTCACATCATGCGCCCCAATTCCGTTCACCTCCAGGTCACCTATAACCCCCTCATCCCTGCCAAATCCCATCCTACATAAGGAAACAAATCAAAGCAAGCAAGTGAGCAGAAACAAAAGAAAAAACACACACAGCAAAACAAAAAACCAAACCAAAACAAAACCAAAAACCAAAATCAAACCCCCAAACCCCAAAACAAAACAAAAACCACAGCAGAAAAATCACTTGGCTTCTCCTTTTTTGCTTGTCCATCACCTCTTCATTGGTCCTGGCTTCAACGAAGGCTTCAGTGTTTTAAACAGTACACCACTTTGTCCCATCAGTTTTACTGGCACACACCTACTGCATCGAGTCACTGATCTGGTTCAAGGCCTCTGGCCATCACTGGATCCCCCCTGGAACTCCTCTGAGATATCCCGTGGCTGCCGTATGTCTTGGAGCTCTTGCTGGTATCATTCCACAGGACGAGTCCCTTCACAATCTCCAGCAGGTCCTAGATGGGATAGATGCTAGGGTGGTCAACCCAAGACCTGGCTGTGAGCCTGGATAGTAGCCAAGCTGGTCAGACAATACAAGCTGCAATGTTCACTCTTCTAAAGGATTTATTTTTTATGTATATGGCTGTTTTGTCTGAATGTATGTCTGTGCACCAAGTGTACACAATGCCCATGGAGATGAGAAGAGGGTATTGGATCATTTGGAGCTGGAGTTACAGATGGTTGTTTGATAACATGTGGATGGCAGGAACCAAACTCAGGTCCTCTGGGAAAACACATGCTCTTAACTGTTGAGCCATCTCTCCAGGCTCAGGAAAGAGATGGCAAGATTCATTTCCTAGAGGCAGAAAGAGCATTCAGGTCAGTGGGGTGTAGCTGCTAGGAAACCCAGCAGGTCATGACAATCATGATCAATGGCTCTTCCATTTTCCAGTGCACAGATCTCTCCATCCAGCAGAACAAATGGAGTGATGCAGCTTCAAAAACAGTTGCTGCCTTTCTGAATTGTACAGTGTTTGGTAAGAAAGCTCTAGGTGCAGAGGCCTTAACAGACCCTCTAGTGTTTCCAGACTCTCCATGATCTCACATTGACCCACCTCCTCCTTCTGATTTCTCTTTTTTTCTACTGCATCATTTCCCCATCAAACCCCTCCTCAAATTTTCTTCTTGGTATGGCTAAACTGGAACTTGTCACTTCATGTAATTGCTGCTTATTTCTTTTGCCTGTGTAGAACTTTTTTAAAAAAAAACCACTCAATCATTAACTTAAGGCTATTTCAATCTGGGAAGCAGAGTGGGAAGGCATGCGGTTGGCTCAGTGGCTGTCTTAGATGTGTAGTTGAGTTCCAGTTCCAAACGTAACAGAACTCATAAAGAGAAATAAAGTGCTAGAGTAATACAAATATAATATAAGCCTGTAAATAGCCTTTAAAAGTGGGCAAGAGACAGCATTGGTGGTTCAGTGGTAGAATTCTACACAGGAGGTCAAGACTGGTTTCTTGGATAATGCGCTTCCAACTTTTCATAAAAGGAGGAAAGAAAAAAAGAAAGACAGAGGGGGCAAGGATCAAAAGCAAGCCAGTGGAAGATATAATTACTGAAATAAATCAAATGAGAATGTTGCTATTAGGATTTATGGGAAATAGTGGAAGCTGCAAATTTAAAAAGAGAATGAGGGTTGTAGAGAAGGCACCATGTGTAAAACACTTGTCATGTAAGAGTGAAGATCTCCAGAGTACAAACACCTGGACACACAGCAGATACATCTAGACAGACAGCTGGACACACAGCAGGTACATCTAGTCAGACAGACACACACCAGGAAGTAAACCCAAGAATTACCATGCTCTTGAAAAATAGACATGCCAAGAAACTTTACAGAGTTTGAGAAAGATATTAGGCTGTAAACCATGACCAAAATAATTTTATATGTGGGATAAAATTAATATGGGCCTAAACTTATTTTTTTACTTATTCTTTGAGAATTTCATACCTGTTTAAAATAAAATTTGATGATAACCAGCCCATTTTCCCACTTCAATTTCTGAGTAAATCACAGTCTGAAACATTTATTTTGTGTTGGATTTTGGAGAAAAAGAAAGCCTGGTCCATAGTTTGGAAGGGGAAATACACATTTAAAACTTTTTATAGCCAAGTTGATGTTTGTGTACAAACCAGTAGGAAATTATTCTCTTCTATTTCTGTGTATGTAAATGTGGGTCTGTTCAGCTCTAGCACCTGACACTGTGCTGTAAATATCAGGGAAATTAAAATGAAATATGTGCTATTTGAGTGGATTCCAATGCAGGAAAAGACTCAACAAACCAGCCACAAAATTAATCCAGTAAAAACATATCCTTAATTTACAATTGCAAGAAGAAAAGAAACTCCTCATTTAGAATTTTCTACCATCCCATAGCTGTCAGCAGCTATGACTCTTCCTGGTAGCATCCATGCTTTTCATGTTTAGGATGCGTTTCAAGTTTCAGAGTAACAGTGCAGGCACAAAGTCTGAATTAGAACTGTGATAAGCCCAATACTTCCTTTGTCACTTGTGCGGTAGTGTTGGCAACTCCAACCCCATCAGACTATCAGCCATTCACCCCTTCCTCTCATTCGGAGATATATGTCACTCTTACTTTCACATCCAGCAAGTGGCAAACTGAGATACAGAGATTCAGTGACTTGACCAAGATCTTGCGGGAACAAATGGTTGACTCTAGATTTGGACCAGGTTGACTGTTTGCTATACAGTTGATAACCGCTTCTCTCTGCATCCTTCTAAGCAAAAATCAAGGCTACAAGGAGTCGTTCGCTTCCATCTCTTTATTTTACCTGCTTGGTCTATCAGAGCTCAGAGGTTTTGGGTGTAGGAGTAGAATTTGGGTTTAGAGTGCCAGTGTTCTTGAAGTTCAGAGATGGAACAGTTAGGAAAATGCAGAGTGGCAGGGCTCAGGACTGCAGTTAGTTTCAGGACTGCAATGTATTCAATAGTGAACGGCACAGACCTTTGTGCTCAGGCCGGATCAGTGTGTCAGACTGAGGTGTACTACAGTGGTACCTGGCAATCTAAAGGGAGAGAAGTTGTTCCCAAGAAAACTTATGAGCCACTAATGCACTTACATTAAAGAACTCACAGTCTCTCCCACTCTTACATTTCTGAAGCAGGCTGAGGCTAAGCCCCAAAGGGAACCATTCAGTTTGATGAGGGATTACACATGCAAAGACCAGCCTATCACTTGGACCTACCCAACAGTAGAGGAAAATAAAACCAACTTCAACAGTGCTTATAGACCAAATGAAAGACTTAAACAAATAGTAGTAATCAAGGATTCATTATTACTATGAATTTCATCAGTATAACAGACAGACAGCAGCCTGAGTAGCATAATAGACTGTGCCAAAAGTTAGCCATGTGGCTCATGCCTGCAATCCCAGGGTTGAAGGCTGAGGCAGGAGGATCACTATAAGTCTGAGGCTAGTCTGAGCTATACAGTGAAACCCTGTCTCAAGAAAATGTCATGTGCATGGTGGTTTAAGAAATATAACCATCTATTATGGAACATTCCAGGAATAAGAGAAAAAGGAATTGAGGTCAAGGATAAAAAATATATCTGCATGACCAGGGGTTGAGCTCAGTGGTGAGAACATTTGCCTAGAACTGGCTTATCAGGAACCCACACGTCCATACTGTGGCAAAATCACACAGATCAAAGAAAAATAAAAAAAACCCACATTCTAAAAATATTGATAGTTAAGAGAAATAATTCACAAAAGAGAATGAAAATCAGGACTTTTTTTGTGGTCCTACAAGACACAGAACAGTATTTGAAGTTCATGTTCAGATCAGGGCAGAGAGGTGGAGAGCCCTGGTTGCTCTTCCAGAGAAAGCTCACAACTGTTTGTAATGCCAGGTCCAGAGGATCCCGTGATCTCTTCTGGCCTCTGAGGGAACTACATGTACATGATGCACATATATACATATGCAGGCAAAACAAGCACACACAAACAAAAACAAAACACAAAACAAAAGTCAAACCCCAAAACTAACATGTTTGCCATATAAGCTGCCATTCAAGGTCGACGGCACCAAAGAAGAAGGCCTCCGAGTTAACTATTTGCTAAGCCTAACTTTCAAAAGTATCTAGAAGTTTTGTTCTAACTTATGTTATGAAAAGAAGACGTATGAGTACTAATGATGAAACGAACAATTATGACTTTAAATTAAGGTAGAACTAACTAATGAACAATTACGTTACATGATCTTGATACGGGAAGTGGCATGCGGCATTGTCAAATGAGAGAAGGAAGAAAAGCCTTTGGGGTTATTGTCCTACTTAGAGAGGCAATGGGAAAACAATTTAATCTAGGCTGATCGGAAAACGATGTACAGGATTTGCATTAAGCTATGGATAATCTGAAGAACTGAGAACACCAAGAAACACTTCAGAGGGGAGAAACTGAGAAACAAGAATGCACAGGGACATGTGCATACAGGCATATATACAATGGCCAGTGAGCTGGCCTGGTCCCTTAAAAGACAAGCTATGATACAAGGATCCAACAACCAACTATGCACAGGAGACAATGAGTTAGTCGGGTTTCTCCAGGGAAAGAGGACCAAGAGGATGACGACATAGGCACACATAGCTATAGAGGAAATGCCCTGTGAGGAATGGCTCCCACAGAAGCCCCACAAACTGCGTGTGCACATCGAGGAGCAAGGTAAGCACCTTTGTCATAGGCTTACAGTTTACACGTTACTCTGGCTGCTGCCACTCTGGCTGAAGTTCCTACAACCAGTTTTTTGAAGTTCATCTAATAAATTCTGGTCAAAAAGTACATTAGATAGTTACAGCTCAGTGATCCTCCGTGGGCTTCTTCTTTAAATGGTACTTGTTGGGATGCAGGATGCTTGGTTTAGAGTTCCTTTACATATATGTTCCACTGAGGGGCTGGCATGTAGTTCAATCAGTAGAGGGCTTACCTAGCATGCCTACTCAATCCCCAGCACCCCATAAAGCCCCAACACACTCACAGACACTGTATAATATTCATAATATTCATGTATTCCATTGATTTGCATTATTTCTAGGCAATTTTGCTGCCTAGATTCAAGATTGATTTGTGAAATACTTTCTTGGTTCGAAGGTTTAAATGGAGTTCTACTCCACAATTTTATTTTTTGTTTTCAGAGACACAATTGCACATTTTAAGGCTTTTTTGCTTTCTGCACATCTGTTCTATCTGACCTTTTAACACTATCTTTTGTTTCTGTTCTCTTGGTTATTTTTATACCTCTTCTCTATGTTCCTTCTCCATGTAATTCTGTAGGCAACTTATTCAGTATCATTTCTGGGAAGAATTAGTTATTGCTGTAAGTTTGCTTCCTGGTTTAAGACAACTACAATTAATTACAACTTTTGTTGTTGTTTTTGTTATTCACATCTATTCTAAATCATGGTTTGGAACATGTTCCATGCCCTCAGTCCCTGTGCAGGGCTGCAGGCTTCCCTCCCATGATCATGCTCGGCTTGCTGGCCAGGGTTCCCAGATGCTGGGAAATACTGATTTCGCTGCTTTCTTTCTACCAGGTTTCAGACTTCGTATTTACTGTCAAATTTTCACAGGTTTATATTTTCAGGCTATTTCTATGTCTAGATTTAGAATTTATTTTATTTTTGATTTTTTAACATAAGTTTTAAAGGTATCCTTGACTGTGTGTGCTAAACTGTGTGAAATATTTAGACTAAACATGGTTGACATATTATGAAAGTGATGTATGGGTGCTGTATTTTGTTTTTCTTGGTTCAAGACTGCCCTCTTCTGTTTGTGTAGATACGTGCAGTCTTAGAAAGGATGCCCAGGATATGGTGGTGTAATTCCTTCTGGGAAGTACTAGCATATGTTAATTAGACAGCATGTGTGAGGCCTAGAGTTTAATCATTTGTGCAACACACGCACACGCACACGCACGCACGCACACACACACACACACACTCACACACACACACCCCACATATATAATGCTGCAGGTAGAGACCAAGAGATAACCCAGCATGATCAAAGTGCAAATTTAGAGTCAGTATTAAGCCAGGCAATGACTGCCTTACTGAGCATACTTGAATGCATTTTACTGGGAGCTTTTAAAGGCAAAGAACACAGAAGCATCACATCCTGGTTGCAGAGGGAAGTAAAGCAAGCCAGCAGTTTAACAGAGGGAAAACCTTAGCTAGGGCATTCCTATCTTGAGATTGTAGAACAGGGCTGGGTATTTTCCCATTAGACTTTTCACAGTAAGGTTGGAAAACACTTGGGGGCCAGTTTTAGGTTACACCAAAGAAGATTCTGCTGAGATTCTTAGCCCCACCTTTACATTTCTATAACCGGGTGCGGCATGTGTGTGTGTGTGCGTGTGCGTGTGTGTGCGTGCGTGTATGTTCCCAGTGCTGCTGTTGTTATTGAAGTATGTCCACTGAGATTTGAAGTTAAGCAGCTTCAGGTATATCCCAGGGATAAATATTGGTAAAGGGTCACTAAGATGCTATTTGATAATTTTGTTTTTTGTTTTTAGAAAAATCCTTATGAATAAGTTACCAAGAGAGAATTATTGAATGTGATTAGTGAGCTATCCCTCGCAAAAGATTAGTCACTAGCAATAATTTTACAAATTCAATCCTTTAATTAATTCATAACAGTCTAGCAGAAACTGCCTTTTGGTACAGTATTGTACATATCTTGTCAGGAGAAAGCGACTTTAGTGAAGAAAGATCCTTGAATCAGATCCTCCGCTGTACTTTAGTAGTAGTTATGGATGTAATATAGAGTAGACGCTCAAAATTCTTTGAGTAAAGCATGGACAGCTCCTAGCCTGACTCATAAGATTGAAAAAACAAAACAAAACTGTGAAGTACTTGCCAAAGTGTCTGATCAAGTTGTTCTGTGAGTGTCTCAGTCAATGTACTATTGCTGGGAATAGATACCATGACCGAGACAACTCTTATAAATTAAACCATGTAATTGGGGCTTGCCTACTGTTTTAGAGGTTTAGTCTGTCATTAGCATAGTAGGAAGCATGGCAGCATTCCAGCAGATGTGGTTCTGGACAAGGGCTGAGAGTTCTTTGTCTGGATTCACAGGCAGCAGGAGGAGAGGAATTCTGGTCTTGGAATGAGCTTTTTGAAACCTCAATATGCCCTGCCCCAACACACACTTCCTCCAAAGGCCACACCTCCTAATCCTTACAAACAGTGCCATTCCCTAGGAGCCTATGGGGGCCATTTTCATGTAAACTATCTTAGTGAGGAAAAACATTAATATGGAATTTTCAAGAACAATTTTCCTTGCTGGTCTGGTCCCACTGCTATGCCAGCCCCGAATAACACACAGAGACACTGTATTTGATATAAAGCTATTAGCCTGTTACTAGTTTCTTAGTGGCTAGCTCTGTCTTAAATATTAACCCACTTCTATCAATCTAAGTATTTCCATATGGTCTAATCTTACCAGAGAGAGGGCCCGGACCGCTTTCTCTCAAGTCTCTACAAGTCGACTCTCCTCCCTACTACTTCCTCTATCCTCATTGTCTCCTAGTCCCGCCTATCTTGCCTACCTATTGGTAGAAACATATTTACAGAATGACATCTCCCATCATGGAATCATTAAAATATGCAAGTGTAGTTGGACATGGTGGTGCCTGCTGGAACTTCAGTCAGTTCTCAGGAGGCTGAGGTAAGCAAATTGCAAAGGGGAGGACAGCCTGAGCTACATCGAGAGAGTCTACTTTAAAATACAAGACCAAAGGTAAAATGAAATTTCAAGTACAGCTTAAACACTGTCACAAAATGTGGAGTTTGTAGTTGCTACCCAAGTAAAAAGTCAAAACACTCCTTCAAAATGTCTGCCTCCTGCCCTTTTTTGATTATGTCTTTGCTCCTCGAATTGTAGCATTCTAGTTTAGCTTTGCTACTTTGGAAAGTCACATAAATACAATCACTTACTAGGATTCTTTTATACTTAGCTACCTTCAAACATAATGTTTGTAAATCAATCCATTTTACTTTCTGCAGTTTTTCACACTGTAAATAGATCACAATTAATTTTGAAAATGCTGTTGATGTACAATTGGCTTCCTGGCATCTGGGTATTTTGAATTAAGTGCATGTGACTTTAGGTGCCCTGCATGTATTTAACTAGATGCATACTTGAGGTGGAATGGCCAGGTCATGGGTACATATGTTCAACTTCAATAGTATCTTCTGATTAGTGAAAATGTTTAAATCTTATACAGTAGAATCACCTAATCTTGAGTATTATCACCAGTGCTTTTGTGTGGCTTATTGTAGCTCAGTAATCTATGGCATCTGGAAATTTGCATATGGTATTTGGAAGTGTAGTCAATATTTTTTGTCCCCATTTAGGTATCTAATGGACTCAGTATAATGTTTTGGAACGTCCATTCTTTCCTTATTGCTGTGCAGCATCAGCTTAAATCAATTGTATGTGACTGTCCCAGCCTCACTCCTCCCAACACCAGACAGGCTTAGTTATTTAACAACAGGGCTTCCTATCTGTTAGGATAGTTCATCTCTCCTTCTCCCTGCCCTTGAAAGGTGGTTTGGCTACTCTTGGCCTTTTTCTAGTTCCTATAAATTTGGTATCACTTTGCCAGTGTTTTTAGAAATAAAACCTGGAATTGTGAGGAGATTTCAGTGATGAATTTGGAGAAAATGGACATCTTTAAGATACAGAATTTTCTAAACAATAAGTTGAACAATGCTTTCACTTACTGTCTGTTTAACTCCTTTAAAGCTATTTGTATTTTTTTCTTTTAAAGGTTTATACAGTTTTTTTGCATAAACTTACTTAGTATATGTTGATTTTTAAATTTTGTTTTACAAGTTAAGTAACAAAATTGTATGTGTTGTGTACAACCTGTTTTGATGAGTGTGTATATCTATGTATATCTAGCTACTTTGCTACACATAACTTTTATCCTTTTTTTTTTTTTTTTTTTTTTTTGAGAAAAGTCCTTTCAGTATAGCCAGTATAGCTAGTCTGGACTCCTCTTCCTGTCTCAGTTTTCTGAGTGTCAGGATTACAGGTATGTGTCATCATATCCAGAGTTCAATAGACTTTTGATGTTCTTTAAACTATATAATAGCATTTTCTACTATATGTTGTCAGTATATTTGATTTTTTATGTTGATCTTGCTTTAAGTAATCCTCTTTTTAATTTGCCCTTTAATTATATGTCTGTTTCAATTTTTTGTGGGTGTCATTGTAATTTTTCTCTGGAGTAATTAACTAGTTAAGTAGTCAGTTAATTGAGATCCCTATTCCACTTCTGAGGGTCTCTGATACAGTTGTGAATGGATGCAGTGATGGCATGCACAGACTTTGCATTCCTTTTTATCATGCATATCAATAATATTTATTGCCTCCCAGGATCATAGTTATTTCTTTTAGATTCTGTGTATCAACCCTAAGTTATTCAAAGAAAAACATTACCGTAATCAACATTTTCATCATGATCACACTTAGTATAATTGCAATGATATGCCCAAAATCTCACAGTTTAAAAATTCTTCAAGTCATGTTTCACTTTAATTTCCTTGTTTTAATCGCAAAGAGAAATCTTTTATTTTTATATGTTTCTGTCTCCCTGTGAGCTCTACCAAGGCATATGAAAGATGATAAACTTTCTTGTAAGATGTGTAAAAATGAAAAATATTAATTTAACAGGACCCAAATCTATATCTAAAGAGAAATTTTTCATAGGTCTTAGTGAATCAAGAATTTATGTAAAGGAAAATATATGTAAGAATTTTAAAAACAATGGGGTGTTTGGGCTAGGCATAAAAACACGTTTATGTCAAGTATCTTGGAAACAAAGACAAAAATACTTAACATTTTTTTTCTTACAATTTTCCATAGGGAGGAGATGCTTTGAAAAAAGAAAATTGGGGCAAGGGGAAGCATTAATTATAGGTATGTTTCCACTAGAGATTTGATTCTCTGATACCACAGGAGAATTCTGGAACCAAGACTACATAACAGTCCCGCATGATGTGTGTGGGGGGGTGGTTGGGCACTTTCATTTCCATGTAAAAATCATTACAGAATTTCATACATGGATATGGTGAGTGCTAGTCATTTTAACCCCCAATTCCTTCCTTTGTCCCCCTCCCCACTAATGACTAAACCTTTCTTTTTCACAAGTCTCTTCCTGCTTGCATGTCTTCTCGTGTGTGACCCGCTGAGTTCAACTAGAATCACTTGTGTGAACATGGGGAGGGAGATTGCTTACTAGAGTGTGAGGGCCAGTTACTGTGGCACTGGAGAATATGACAGTGCTTCTCCCACTAACCACTAACTAGCAATGGTCTCTCAGGGAGAGGGGAGGTCTCCGACTCCTCTCCTATTCACAGCGACACGCTGATGGGGCTAATCTTGTGTGGGTCTTATGCAGATAACCACAGCTACAGAAAGTACATGAGTGCAATGGCGATAATAGGCCCAGGAGATATTATTTGCTATGTGTCTCCTCATCCTCTATCTCTTATATTGTTTCTGTCTTATCCTCCCCAGTGTTCCCTGAGCCTTAGAAAGGGATGACATAGACACCTCATTTAGGGCCAAGCATGCCACAAACATTTATTCTTGGCCCTTTGACTAGTTATGCATTAACCACCACCCACTGAAATAAGAAGTGTCTTAGATGAAGGTTCTAAATATCACTAGCCTTGGATGGCAATCAGAAATTGGGTGGGATCTATCTTTTTATGCATGTTTCCTAGGGAGCCACAGCTGAGTTATACGTAGCTCCTGGATAGGTAGATTCCATTCAGATGAGAACCACTGACCTTAGTAAAGGGCACATGAGGGGGTAGATGTACAGGTTGGGAAAGGAATCTCATTGAGACACCAGCAGCATCTAGAACAATAAGTAAGTATAAGTAATAGATAAGTAGACATTGTAACAGAGCCGTGAGCTATATGGGAGAGAATAGGGAATCCAGTGTCATTTGCTCCAGGGCTTGTCTGGTTTATCTTTTTGTTCACTGGAACCAACATTTTCTTTCCTGAGGATGTTTGAAATCAGGAAGAAGAGACTGATAAAGTAGAAGAAATGGAAAGAATCTCATGATTGGAGATTGTGACAATAATGGGAATATGTAATGGGAATGTGTGACCACATGTAGTCATTTCAGTGTTCACTAGTTTATAATAGGAGCAGGCCCCGTCGATGGGATGCTCAATGTATGACTGTGTGAGTAGCCACTAAAGGAAATTGATGGAGGTCAGGGAAATGGGAGGTGCCACAAAGAGGCATAGGCACTATGGGGTGGTGGGAGCACTTAGAAAGGACAGAGAGGCCAGGTGCACAGGACCAGAGGGACATCCTATTTGGGAAAGCTTGATAATGAAAGTGTCCTAAGATTAAATGAGGGGAAAATGACTTGGAAGCCCGGAGAGTGGGGTGCAGCCATAATGTACTGCGCTTTCTGATCCCAGGATATGAATGACTGTTCCCAGAGAGGACTGTGAAGTGTCTGATGTCATGGGCAGCAAAACTGCCCTGCAAAAGCAGAGGGAATGTTTCTCAACAGAAGCAGAGAGCATTTGGAAGTATGTCCACAGTGGGGCAGTGAGTGTAGGGGCCACAGAGAAAGGATTACAGAATAAAAGTGGATAGGCATATTAAAGCATGAACTATTATTGTAGACTTAATGATTTTATGCCATCAAAACCTGTAACATTACTGTATCATTGACATTAGGGTTAACCATAACCATGACTAATTGAAAACCTCTAACATTTCTACTTGACTGATATCAGGGTTAACTATAATCAAATGCTGATTCTTTCTCAACCGTACTCAATTTGCATATTTCCAGTGACAATTAAAAAGGAGAAGCTAGTTAAATACTGCTTTGAATCTGCTTTAAAGAGCATACTTTTTTTTTTCATTTTAAGAAATGAAGAAAGCCAATTGTGAATATTGAGACAGGTCTGTACATGAGCTCTGCCTCAAGGCTGCATCTCGCTCTCTTTGAAGGCCCATTATCAGGTTCACTGGAGCTAACATCGTCCTCCCAGGAGGGCTCAGCAATGACTACAAACCCTCACACCCCTGATTAAGAGCGAAGCTGAGTCTAGTCTTCAGTGTTTCTCTTGTTCTTTTGATGAACTGGTAAAGCCAGTTGGGATGTTCCAGGGTTGGCAAATTTGGACTTTGGAGGTACGGTTTCCTACCCAGCTTTCTCCAAGATACAGATTGTAGATTGTTTTTCTGAATCCCATGGGGTTGTTGAATATTCATGAAGTACTAGTATTTAGCACAGTGTCTGGTACATGGTACAGTCAATAATTATTTATGGAATTCATTCTGATGGGAGCCTTCTTAATTAATGGAACAGCAATTAATTATTTGGGAATAGCAGTGTGTGTGTGTGTGTGTGTGTGTGTGTGTGTGTGTGCGTGCGCGCGCCTGTGCGTGCATATGCTTGTAAGTTTGAAGTTGCATGCCCAGACTTTTCTCTTTTATTCTATCTCATGCCTAGCACAATTACGTTCTTTAATCTTATTTGCATTTGGTACCACAAAATAATAAAACCACAAACTAGAGCTTCATATACTGAATGGCCTGTCAGGGCCCAACACTGTTGGTCTGTGGTAAAATAAAGCGTGCTTTAACTGGTGTCTTCATTAACCTACATAAACAAGTTGTGCTCAGCCTCGTCTGTGTATCAACCCTGCCCTCCTGGATGACTCAGAGCTAGTTCTGGCTCTCACCACACAGAGGCTTACTCTTTCTAGGTCAGGGTCTGGGCACAGATGCTCAAGTCCCTCAGGGGTGTGATGTATTTCTAGGGTATAAAACTGCCGCTCTACAGAGTCTTTCCTCCCAGAACACCCTGCTATCATTTAATGATGGAAAGCCTCTCCTGGCTTGTTCACTTGCCTCTTGTGTCATGATTGCCTAGGCCTGGCCATTGAAGTTCCGTCCTCTAGTCCCAGTTGGAACATCTGCCTTCAATCCTGTTTTGTTCTCTGGTTGATTTGAATGTCTTTATCCTTGGTTTCCCAGTACCATGTCAGAAGGATCTGGAAGAAGTTTACTTCCTGTGTCTCTGAGCACACATTATTTGGGTTGAAGTGGATAATGCAGTTGCTGGTATTTAAGTACATGACTTCATGGCCATAAGGAAAATAAAGCTGTCAGTTTTCTCATAAACCCTGTGTGCTATTTTTATTAGGGAAACTGCCATTGAGAAACCAGAGGCTGTTTCACTGGAAAGACAAACTGTAATGACTAGGGAGAGGCAGAGAGTGCTATAAATTAAAGACCTCAGCTGCTCACTTTACATAGCTTCCTAGTCGCTTGTCCAGCCACTTCTGTCCCTTCAAGAGCCAGGTAAGTTCTTCCTCAGGTCCAGCTTAAGAGCCTGTGTTTTGAGAATGAGAATGCTTGCTAGTTTGAAATAAATCTATTTTATTGTTCAGAGACTCTTCTTGAGGTGAGTTTTATTTATCTCAGTGCCCAAATGGCCAATGCAAGCCATCTTCTCCATCCAGTGTGTCAGTGAGTTAAATCCTTTTGTTCCTGAGTAAGGATTCCCTGTAAAGGAACTGAGAGGGAACTTCTAACAGTGAACGCAGGCTGATGGGTGGGATTTCCTAGCAGGAATGAGATGTAGAGTGTGAGGGCTGCCAGCTGCTTCCTTCACTTTCTTCTTATGTGGTTTTCTTTAAAAGACATTATGAAACAAATGCTAAAGAAAAAGAAATAAAGCACATTTGTACTTGTTTATTTTTGTTGAATATTAGTTGCTCTTTGAAAATTATTTTTTGTTACTTAATAACAGTAAGATTTTCACTGCAAAAAACGAAAAGTGCAAGAAAATAAAACTACACCACCTAATAATCCGTGACTATGGATACCGCACTGCTCTTTAGGAGACAATTCAGTTCATAGACTACTTTTTGTGGGGTTAGGAATCAGGGGTTAGGGGACTTAATATTTTTGCTTCTCTGGACTGTATTTGGGTCTGTTGAGACATGGGGACTGTCAGATAAGAATACAACTGTTGTTGGTATAATGAATCTGGATTGGAGAGCATTGCTTGATTGTGAGGATAATGATTTCTGCGCTTGCTGGGCAGCTGGGTAAGCTGCTCGCCAACAAGTCAAGGGTGGGTCTGTTCAGAGACGCTTATTGTAAGATGTGGAGGTGGGAAGCAGATTCTGGCTATGGATAAACAAGAGGAGAAAACCATTAGGGCATTACCCTACCTCCTGGGGAAATGAAAACTGACAACTACTGGATGGAGCTAGAGCCTCAGGTGACTTACGTCTCCTGCCATGGGAACAGGAGCAAGGATCAGGGAGCTGTTCAGAGAGGGCCCCAGACATCAGTGTTCTGGATAAATTAAGGAAGGTGTGACCACAGCATAAAGGAACCCAGTCCAGATGCTGTGTTGATTGTTATCGCTGTTCTAGATTGCTTGGAAACCATCATGGACTCACTAGGCACAGCAACGGCACAGTTCGGGTTTGATCTTTTCAAAAAGCTGGATAAAACAAATGATGGCAACGTCTTCTTTTCTCCTGTGGGCATCTCAACAGCCATTGGCATGATCCTCATGGGGACCAGAGGAGCCACTGCCTCTGAGTTACAGAAGGTGGGGAGTTTCCTTTGATTTTTCAGGCAGATTTGGTTTGGGGGTTTAACCCTCTATTCTAGCATTGAAAATGTGCTCATCTTGACATACTAGTCAGAAAACAGAAGATGAAGATGTCGAGCAATTTCAGGTCTGTCAGGAAAGGTCTCTTCCCTCTCTAGATGCCACAATAGCATTTTCTCTTTGATGCTTGGAATTCCTTTAGGTGGGAGTGTGATGAGGGTCCTTGTCAAAAGTCATTATTCTCATATATAAAGAAGGATTATGAAAGCTCAAAGCCACTGTGATCACCTATGTGATTTCTATTTGGTCTACCTGACATAAGGTAGATGAAGACTTAAGTGAGCCCATAACTAGGCTCCTTGGAAGAGATCATTGGGCAACCTAGATATTTTCCTGGTTTATTAAGGAGATTCTGCTGCCTGTACAGCCCTGAAAAGACTCGTGCCATCCATTGGCTATATGAAATTTCTCTCTATTCTGACAATGACAATGTTCTTTCTCTACCAGGTACTTTACTCTGAAAAAGGCACAGGAAGCTCCAGAATAAGGTCTGCAGAGAAGGAGGTGGGCTTGTGTTTTATACTCTAATGGGATTACTTTTGAGGTGTAGGATCAACAAAGAGACGCACTAGGAAAAACATAGAAGGTATAATACACTTCATTTACTATGAAGCAGTAGCCAAATAATATTACTTGGCATATTAGTTTATTTTCTGTTGCTATAACAATGTACCAGAGTCTGGAAGCTTTATAAATAAGAGCTGGTTTAGTTAGCTCATGGTTTTGGAGGTTGAAAGTTCTAGATTGAATGTCTTTATGTGTTTGGTTTCCATGGAGCTTTCTCTGGAACACATTATAATATAGAGGATTAGGGGATGAACACTAGTGACACACAGAAGGGGGATGGACACACAGAAGGAGATGGACACCAGTGACACACAGAAGGAGATGGACACCAGTGACACACAGAAGGAGATGGACACCGGTGACAAACAGAAGGAGATGGACACCGGTGACACACAGAAAGGGCTAAGCTTGTATGCTGGCCTTGCTTTGTAAAATCAACTCTCAGAGAACTAACTTACTTTGGGAGACTACCATTAATCTCCTCTCAGGGAGGTGCCTTTGGTGACTTAATCACCTTTCCTACAAGCTCTCGTAAGTGTTTCACTACCTCTTAACATTACTATACCAGGGTTAGACTTTTAGAACATAAACTCCCTGGAGGAAAATACCATGTCCAATCACAGCATTTGAACTGCGCACAAACAGTAAATTCTCAATAACAAGAGGAAATCATAACTTTAACAGACATCAGCCACTATGAATCCTGACACAGTGAAAAGAAGTTCTATAACAGCTGTAGAGTTACAGAGAATTGGGTCGAGTTTTGTTTTGGGCATGTTAGGACTATGGGACTCTGGAAAATCATTTCCTTTATTTAGTCCTCTGACATTTCCAATAGAATCATCTAGATCCTATATTTAACTCAGTACTGGTGGGAGCTGTAAACAATATTATTGCTAAACTGAATTTTGCCCCTTTTGCTAAAATTTTCTTAAATATTATCAGCACAGGGACAGGTCATCTTCCCGATCTAGTGTTCTGGTATTTCTTGCTTGATCTTACCAAATATGGGTGGGATGGGGCCCATTAGGTCAGGGTTAGCATCTGGAGGTGGTAAGAACTCTCAGAAGGCACAATTGCTCTGACTGTAATCACAACCCAGCACCTCTCAGAAAGTCATTCTTTCAACCTCCCAACATTGTGAGCTGTTCACTTCACAATCCCACAATGCTTGATTGTCTGGGTGGCCCGATTCCAGTTGTGAACTTGGGCTTCCTTCTATGGGATTTTTAACTGAGATAGGTTAAGTGGCTGCTCCCATGGGCACTTAATTGAAATATGCAGAGTACTTTTCTTTCTTGGCACATTAGTCCCTGCAGAACCTTCCTGCAGATTACACAAGGCATCTCATCTGGGACAGATGCCCTTATCCCAGGTGAAGAGATTTATGATTGGATGGAAGCTGCCTTTCAGCTTAGGGCAGGTATAACCTGCCCTCTTCAACCATGAGCCAGTTCTGTCCCTTCCCCAGGATGCTTTGGGAACTGAGGACACACAGAGTAGAGGTACTTATGAGACTGGAGCTGGGGCACATTCGAGAGGTCAGATAATTCCAATCTCCTCATTGCTAGATGAATAAACAGATGAGTAAAGTCCAGTGGCAGCTGATGTGTACTACTTGATGATCACATGAATTCAGAATATTCTGCACCTTTCTGGTCCAATGTTATATTAAAATCTCAAGGCTGTGAGGGAGGTAGAAGGAATAATACAATGAGTACCTCTCCCAGTGTAAGGGAAATGACACTAGTCTCCTGGTTTGTGGGTGGTGCTAAGTCAAGTGAGAACTTGAAATGCATCTGGCTTGACTTGAGATATGCTAAAGGTATAACATATTTGCTATACTTCAGGAGCTTAGTTTGAAATATCCACATAGAAATGATTAATTTTATGTGTTGTGTGTTAAAACAGTATGGTATCTGTCATATAGGAACATGTGCATTATTTTTCTTATATTTATATACTGAAATGTCATTCTAGATATTTCAGATTAGATAAAATATTAATTTCTTTATTTTGATTTCTTTGAAAACAGATTTATTGAACCATAATCCATGTATTCTGAAATTTACCTATTTCAGTTGTACAATTTAGTGGTTCTGTAAAATTACAGAATTGTGTGACCATCAGGATCACTATTAGAATATTGTTATTGCGCTAAAGTGACTCTATCTCCATAGCCATCAGTACTCATCCCCATTTCTCATTTCTCTATCTCAGCTTATCATTTCTCCTTCATCCTCAGGCCTTAAAAAGTACTTACCAACTGTTGTCTATATTAGACATGATTAAAAAAATCCCTCTGTCTGAGTCTAAACACATATCCTTTGACCAGCATTTCTCCATTGAATTCTTTCCTTTTATCTCCCCCTGGTGAACAACATTTTATTTTCTACTTCTGTGAGAACAATAATTTTTGGTTCTCCACATGAGTGGGACAATGTTTGCTTTTTTTTTTAATGCTTGACTTATTTCATGCAACATAGAATCCTCCTAGTTATTTCATGTCATCTCAAGGGACAAGATGTTTTAATGGTTGAGTTGTGTTTAATTGTGTGTATGTGTCTGACTCTGACATTTTCTTTAGCTACTTATCTGTTTTTCTTTTTTAACCTTTAAAGTATAATTACTAGGGAGCTTATATTAACACGAGGTTCACATCTGTGTGAAAATGTTAATAAAAAATCATTTATACCAAGCCATTTGCTAAAGGGACTGTACAACATTTGTCACTATTAATAGTGATTACAGGTTCATTTTATAATTTCATACAACTGTCCAAAGAGATTAATACTTAAAAATTCCATGGCCTTACAGCCCTTGGGCATCTGTGAATGCATGTACTCTGTCTTGATTTTCTGTTTCTACAATACTTTAAAATTAAACACATTTGGTTTACTAATATTTTGTTAGTTTTAAAAATGTTATGAATGATGTCAGAAATGTTTTTCTTGAACATTTTTGTTGTGTTAGCATCAAAATAACACTAGACTCTTCAAATGAACTTATTGCATATTTTAAATATGTATATTTTGTCAATTCTTCAAAAGTTTCATACATGTATACAGTGTGTTTGATCACATTCGCCCTCCCTTCTCCAAGTCCTCTTAGATTACTCCACTGGATCACTGTGACTTTAGAGAAGGCTGACTCTTCCTTCCCTAGAATCCATCAACTGTTAATAGCTTCTGAACTAGGGCTTGAGGCTTTTGAGACCCTCCCATCTCTATACTGGAACCTTGATTGACTTAACCTTGTATGGGTCTTGTGCAGACAACTACAGCTATTGTGAGTTCATGAATACAGAGGTCATGTCCTGAAGACACTTTGTTCACGGTCCTCACAACCTCTGGCTCCATTATATTAAGTAAAAAGCTGTTTACTCTAGTTATTCTCTAGAGTCCCCTTTTTTGTGACCTTGACAGTTTGGTTATGATGTGTGTCTTCAGAGGTCTTTATATCTTTATCTTGGAGATCTTTGAGTTTCTGAGTGTCCATACCCCCCTCTCTCCCTCCCTCCTTCTCTCCTTCCTTCCTCCCTCTTTTCTCCTCCCTCCATGTCTCCATTTTTATCCTTCCCCCTTTCCTCTCTCCCTTCCTTCTTTCTGTTCTTTTGTTGAGACAGGGTCTCACTATATATTCTTAGTTGGCCTGGAACTTGCTATATTAATTAACATGGTAACTTTGTACTCACGGAGATCTGCTTGGTTCTGTCTTCTGAGTGTTGATATTAAAGACATGTACCACTATGCCCAGCATGGGATATATATCTCAATAAAATTGTTGAAATGTACAAAAATCTACCAAACAAAGAAATAAACCCAAACATTATTTTTCCTGGGGATTGTCTGTGAGAAGCTTGTGTATGTAATACAGTTGGGTATTTGTAAGTTGCTACTTGGTCATTCTCCCTGTTGATTTTTAGTGCCACTGAAGGGCTCAGAGCCCAGATACCTTGTTTGTGTCATAGCTTAAATTCAGAGGAGACATAGAGGACTCCTTCCTATGGTTTCCTGAAAGTCAGAATGCTGAGCATGCTTCATTCTTCTCTTTCTCTCTTCTCCTTGGAGCAGAGTTAGGAGCAGGCTCAGCTCTGCAGTCTCCATGCTGTGTTGTTGGAATTGTGTGGGGAGTGAGTTCCAAGGACTTCCCTGTTGGTTTCAGTGTACTTCGTTTCACCTTCACTTGAACTGGTTGGGAAAATTTCCTGAGGTAACTTTGCTAGCATGAAGCCCCTTTGTAGGAGGCTTGCTGGCATCATCACTTTGTGGTTTCCTTAGTAATGATTCACACATGGTGGATGCTGTCAGATTGTTCAGCTTTGCTGTGTTTGAATGACTGTGTAGCATTCTAGGTTTATGTTTCTGTCAGCCACTGGAAGATTCTCCTCTCATGTTCTAATATCTACCGCCTTATTTTTTTTCATTTAAAAAATTACCACTATTGTCTAATCATGGATTTCTTTTATATACTGTAATTTTGATTTGTTGTAATTTTGGGATGAAACATTTATGCATTTCATGGTACAGTTTCATGAGTCACTTATCTTTCATTAAATATGTGGGTCCCAGGGATTGAACTCAAGCCAGGCTTGTTGGTGGCATTCACCTTCTCATGAACCATCTTGCAGTCCTTTTATGAGTTTTTGACATAAAATAAAAATGAAAATGGTTCTGAATTATTATATTCCATTAATAAGCTTAACAAGAATTTTTGTTTTCTTTATCTAATTTAACTATTTTACCTCAAAACCTAGTATGGATGGCTGATTAAACATTTTCGTGTTAAAAGGACTCATACTTTTCAATATTGGTGAAAATTCTCAGCCACTTAATTTTTGAATAATATAACGCCCCCATTTTCTTCACTGCCCTTTTAAAAAATGTCAGAACAATTTTTTACCAAGATTTCTTAATGCCTTTTTTTTTTTTTTTTGTCTTCTGAGGAATATGGAGACAATTGTGTAGAGTCATCTTCAGGGTCACCAATTCAGCACTGACAAGCTGTCTGACCATGGAGTGAATTTAAATGTGAATCAAATATATGAGCGTTAGTTCATCCAAACTGAAACATAGGCAATCACTTCTTTCTTAAACATGTTTTCTTTTTTCTCCCTTTTATTGAAATAGAGTCTTATACAATATATCTTGCTTACTGTTACCTTCCTCTTCTCCTCCACGCTCCTCTACACCCACCCTTCTATCCAGGTCCTCTTCTTTTTGTCTCTTATTAGAAAAGAATGGGCTAAGTTATGAAAACAACAAAACATAAGAAAGTAAAATATAGTAGAATAAAATGGAATCCTCACATAGAAGCTGAACAAAGCAAACCAACAGAAAGAAAAGAGTCCCAAGAGAAGGCACAATGATAAGAGACCAACTTAGTCACACACCCAGGAATCCTCTAAAAATACTAAACTGGAAGCCATAATATATATGCAGAACCTGGTGCAGACTTGTGTCAGCTATGAGATTTCTGTTTCAGTCTCTGTGAGTTCATATGAGCCTTGTTTCATGGATGAAGTTCCTTGTTCTCATGATGTCCGCCATCCTATGTCTCTTACATTCTTTCCGTGTCTTCTTCCTAGGGTTGTTTGAGCTCTGAAGAGAGGGATTTATTGGAGACATCCCATTTAGAGCTGGGTATTCAAAAGACTCTCTGCATAATGTCCAACAAAGGGTCTCTGTATCTGTTCCCATCTGCTACAGGGGGAAGCTTCTCTGATGTTGAATTAATAAGGCACTAGTCTAGGAGTATGGCATAATACCATTAGGAGTCATTTATTACTCCTCTGTTTAGAACAGTGGTGTTTGGTTTTACCCTAGGTCTTTAAGCTATCTATTCTTTGGTTCTTGCTCACCCAATTGTCAGCAATGGGTTCCATTTTGTGGAGTGAGCCTTAAGTCAAATAAGACATTGCTTGGCTACTCCCACAAATTCTGTTCCAACATTGCCTTAGCATACCTTACAGGCAGGACAGATTGTATGTCAAATGTTTTGTGTCTGGATTGGTGTTTATGTTTCTCTTTTGGTAGCCTGCAGTGTATCTTCCCACACTAGGGGCACTAAAACACAGGGGTGAAGTTTCCATGTTGCACCAGCTCAACTTTTCCACGTTTAATGATTTGTATGGGTGTTGTCCTTGGCGATTTGGCCCAGTGTCAGTTTGCAGAGAACACTCTATTGCCTTCGCAACAGTCTGCATTGTTTGAGGGTTAGGACACCTCTATCCAAGAGCTAAATTAATGTAACCCAGTCCTGCTACTGGAAGCCTTGCTTGGTGACAAGAGATGGACAGTTGGGACTATGTCTTCCCCATTATTAGCAGGCCTCATTAGGATTGCTTCCACATATTTTAGGGAGTTCCCACTAAACTATGATCCCATACCACCCCTCAAATGCCCTCCCTGCATTCCCGCCTTCAATGGTCTCTCCTCCCCCTTCACCTGATCCTCCTGTTCCTATCCACACCCACCCCCAGTCTAATTATAAAGTATATTCTATTTTCCTTTCCCAGGGAGACCATTCTTCCTAGCCCTTTCTTTTATACCTATCCTCTCTCAGTATATGGATTGTAGGATTGTAGGTGCGCTGTCATTTACTTAATGGCTAGTATTCACATGTAAGTGAACATTGCCATATTTACCTTTCTGAGTCTAGGTTACCTCACTTGGAATGAATTTTTCTAGTTCCATACATGAAAATTTCATGACGTAAGTTTTTTTATAAACAGCTGAGTAAATATACCACATTTTCTTGATCCATTCTTCACTTGAGGGACATCTAAGTTCTTTCCAATTTCTGGTTATTACAAATAAAGCCACTATGAGCATAGTTGAACAAGTGTCCTTGTGATAAGATGGAACATTTGTTTGGGTATTTGTCCAAGAGTGGTATAGCTGGGTCTTGAGGTAGATTGATTCCCAATCTTCTGAGGAACTACCATAAATATTCCCACAGTGGTTGTACAAGTTTGCACTCCTACCAGCAATATAGGTGTGTTTCCCTTCCCCGTTTAGACCCGAACTCCATTTTAATTGGACTATTTGGTTTGTTGATACCTAAACTCCTATGTTCTTTATATATTTTGTATATTAGCCCTTTATTGGATGTAGAGTTGGTGAAATTGTTTTTCCATTCTGTAGGCTGCAATTTTGTCCTATTGATACTTCCTTTGCCTTAAAAAAGCTTCTCAGTTTCATGAGGTCTCATTTACTGTTTATCTTAGTGCCTGTGCTATTGGTGTCCTGTTCAGGAAGTTCTCTCCTGTGTCAATGCATTCAAGGCCATTCCCCACTTTCTTTCCCATTTGGTTCAGTATATCTGGTTTTATCTTGAGTTTTCTTTTTATCTACTTGGACTTAAGTTTTATGCAGGATGATAAGTATGGAACTATTTGCATTCTTCTACATGTAGCCATTCAGTTTTTACTAGCGTCGTTTGTGGAAGATGCTGTATTTTATACATGTTTTCAAGGACCAGCATCCTCTAGAAAATTTTTCTGTATGGTAGAGCTGATGTGAACACCTAAATGTTTATGTCTGTGTTGTGGCTGTTTGCTATTTTCCTATGAGTTTGATTTGGGACTTGTTTCTTCACAACATATAATTCTGGAACATGATCTTGTATTTGGTTGATGACCTTAGGGACACAGTCAAGCCTGTAATGTAGTCAGTTTTGTGATGAAGATATCATGTTCACTTCTGGAATAGGATGTTGGGATTTTACAAACTCAAGGCCACTACCAAGATAGTGTAAACTAAAATCCCAAGCCTGTTTGAAAACAGGGTTTTCTTCTTTTCCCTTGTTTGTAGGTCAGCTTAGTCACAAATGACTCACTAGGAAATTAATGCACATTGAGCTCTTAATTCCCGCAGGGTGTGATGCACCTGACCTGTTCACCACATGCCCCTACCAACCCAAGTAGCCAGAAACTGATTGCTAGCCACTTAGTCTCATAACAGCAAGGAGGCGGCAAAGGTCAGCTGTATAGATAGTGCCAGAGCAGTGTGGATATGCATTTTCAATTCAAATGTCTTCAAATAGTTATTAATTATTTACAAAAGTCAGCTGTCTATGTTTTTCTGGGTCTGTGGTAGGCAGTTGGGCATGAGAAATGAAAATAAGAGACACAATGGAGAACTGAATAAACCTTTAGGCATTGTGTTGTACAAGAAATGGGTTTTCAGTTCTCATGTGGCACCAGGAGTAGACCACTCACTTCAGAACTAAGCTGTCCTCTCTTTGCATCATCTGTGAATTAAAACAACTGGACTCCACTCAACAGGTTATGAGGCAATATTCTTCTCTGTTCTAATGTGTTCTGGCTTACCCAGCTTTGCCACACAATGTCTATAGCACAAGACCAACAACTGGTACACCCTATAGAAGATACCCAGAAGATTTTGGTAATTTTTTTTTAAAAAAAAACATGACAAATTTAATTTTAGTTCAATTTGCAGCTCTGGTAAATAACTGCTTACTTGATGAAGAATCACTTTTATTATTCGCTGTTTAAAACAGAAATATCCAAGTGTTAGTGGTGAGAAATTATCTGGGGGATCATTTACATTTCTCAAGTGATTGAGTCTGTGGGTAGATAAAAACAAATGTATGAATCACTTAGTGAGACTCAAATCCATAACCAGATCTGTGGTGTTGGGGCTGCTGGAGGCTTCTCTGTGAAGTTCTGATTGGATATGACTAGCTTCTGGGATTGTATAAAGCCAGATGACATCCAGATACCAATGGACATTTCTAATTTACTCTCAGATTTGCTCACCAGATGAAGGGCTCTAGCCACAACCCTTTGGAAGAGAATCTAGGCTGGCTTTTTCCAAGATAACCCACTGAGTTTTTATCTTCATTTTTGAAGATTGAGAAGACAGAAGTCCATGATCAATTCCAAAAGCTTTTGACTGAAATAAGAAAATTCCCTAGTGGTTATGAACTGAACATAAGCAACAGGCTGTTTGGAGAGAAAACATACCTCTTCCTTCAAGTAAGTTCTGTTGTGTCTGCCATATGTATGAGTGATGACAAAAAATGGCCAATATCCCTTTTAGGACTGAGTCCTGGGGCCATGCTGCCAAGTTGGCTGCTTGCCATGGTCCTGCTTTACTAGTCTTTCTTGCGTGCTTTGCAGACATGCAGTTACTTTATGAATTTAGGGAGCCTATATCTGACTTTTGCTTTAATCACATTGCACCTACATGACAGCCCACGGAGGGAGTGAGGACCTAAAAAATTCAAATTTTGACAGTAGTTTTTCCTAATAAACAGATACATTTATTAGCATGTATTTGGACTTGATAAATAAATTCTTCAATCTCTTTCTATTTCTCCCCTGTCTCTCCCAAAGAAATACATAGATTATGTTGAAAAATATTACCATGCATCTCTGGAACCTGTTGATTTTATAAATGCTGCAGATGAAAGTCGAAAGAAGATTAATTCCTGGGTTGAAAGCCAAACAAATGGTATTGTATGGATAGATTTTTCGACACAAAGCATTTTGTGATTACCAGCTGTGACCAAAGCTTTGGACTTGTGGCTGTATAGATGAGCTTTGGAAGGCGCTAGAGATGGGTACAGACCAAGATATGCATACAGGTTGGATGGAGTACTTCAGGGGATGGATGGTTTTAGAATGCAGGAAGAGATGCAACAGTGGGAGTTGCTTGCACAAGCTGTGAATCACATTACCTTTACGGTACTCGGGCTGGCATCATGCTTGTCTTTAGCTTATTCTTTGCGATAATAGCTTTTCTTTCTGAGTCTGGAGCTCTGACGGCAAATGGCATAGAGTCTTCACTCTCTTTGTTAGGTGAGGCACACATAGCTCTGTTTGCTTCTTGCAGCTAGGGCCACTCTCTAGCACTTGAGCATCTTGTAGGGATGATTTGAGGACTATCTCCCCGACCTTCCTCTCATCATTCTCTTTTAGGAGTCAAACATATTAGACATATTAGAGAAATATTAAGATGAAAATACTGCTTGGGGAGAAATAGGTAATATCTACAGTTTCCTATTGCCACTATTAATGAGATTTGTCATGACAGTGACATGACATGTTTTTCTTTGTATTTTATTTAAAGAAAGAAATAAAACAACCAGAAAACATGGGCATATGGAAAGCCTCACTAACAGAATTTTTCAGTATTTAGTGTAGTGTGAACTGAACAAGAATCCAAAATACAAGTTTCTGGGACTGAGGAGATGTACAAACCAGAGTTAAGACCCCAGAGCTTATGTAAAAGCTGAGCATAGATGTGATGATCATTGGGGGCTTCAGGATGGAAAGATGTAGACATTTTCTGGCCAGCTAGCCTCCTTAAATTCGTGAATTCCTGGTTCAGGGAGCATCTTTGTCAAGGTGGTGTATGACAGAGGGAGGCAATTTGATGTTGAACTTTGGTGTGCACAGGTGAGTACCCCCTCATACATACACTTCAAATTCTGTTTCTTATAAATCATTTCTGAATCACAAGGGAAGAATAAAATCTGAAACAGTGCAGAAGGCATGCCAGGTAAAAATAACATGTATATACATGTTAAAGCACTTATTCATTTAAGCAACTCCAAGAGGCATGTTATGTTTCTATTTTGTAAATGTGGAAACTGAGGCACAGATTGTATAAATAAGTTGCCAAAGATTTCTTAGTTGATACTAAGTACAACTTCATGGAAACAGAGACTATATGAGAATTTCCCTGTTGACTGCCAGCAAATCCTTGGTGCACAAGGTGTTGACTTGCTGCAGTGTTAATGGCTGTCCAAGTCCACCTGCGTCCATACCCGACACACATATAGTTTGCGAATTGCAAGATGGACCAGTCTTTTCTGTTTCTCTGTTTTCAGAAAAAGTCAAGGACCAGTTTCCAGAAGGCTCTTTTAACAGCTCTACCAAGCTGGTGCTCATTAATACCGTTTATTTTAAAGGCCTGTGGGACAGGGGGTTTAAGAAAGAACACACCAAGGAGGAGGACTTCTGGCTGAATAAGGTATGGTCCTTTATATGTGTGGTCTGTTCACATCTGGCACATGCAGTCATTTAGTTAAAATTCAGTAACTCAGATCCTTGACGCTATTGGAAGCTGTATTATTTTCACTGGCTACTTGGGTGCCATGTGATTTCGGTATTAATGTGTTTGCCTCTGCTTATTCGTTGCAGAGCACAAGTAAACCTGTGCAGATGATGACCCAGTGTGGCTCTTTCAGCTTCAGACTCTTAGAGGACCTGCAGGCCAAAATTGTGGGCATTCCATATAAAAACAACGACCTCAGCATGTTTGTGCTTCTGCCCAATGACATAGATGGTCTGGAGAAGGTAAATCTTGGCATTTCCTGGCCTATACCATTTTTTAAAAACATTCTATATTGGATCCTTTGTACTGGGGAACCTGGGAACAGGGCTTCTGAACAGAATTTGATGCCTAGCTATGCCACTTGGGAAGCATTTCTCTGTGAAAGTGGCTACCAGCTGATCTCTATTGAGGAATAGACTTTGTTGAGAATAACTAGACTGCAGTTGTGTTGAGCTGAGCAAAATGAATATTTTAAGTAGTGTAGGTTCTAAGGAATCTATACCATTTTGAGGAGTCATTAATGTCTATGAACTCTTTGCCTGGAAAACCATATTGCATATATATGGAACTTTTGCATGCAGTTTAGCAAAGTCCTTGGATTTTGAATTTATTCTTTGAACCTTATTCTTGACGTAGGTCCACCCATTTCTTTTCAAAACAATTACAAGGCTAGTGTTTTGTATTCTGGACACCAGGAATATGTAGTTTCAAATACATATTTTTAAAGTTGTTTTAAAACTACAAACCCTCCTAACTTCCTTGTTCTTCAGCATTCTCATCTGTGAAATTGGCCTCCCTGGGACTTGATAGGTGACATTTTCTGGTGGCTCAGGAAGTGCAGCCTAGAACACATGGATTGCATAGGAGGCATTCAGTAAACTTAATTTGTGCTATGGGGCTTTGCTCACAGCTTTATAAGTTGGAACAAAGTGAAACATGTATTGGAGCTTTACACACACACACACACACACACACACACACACAGAGAGAGAGAGAGAGAGAGAGAGAGAGAGGAGAGAAAGAGAGAAATACACACACACACACAGAGAGACAGAAAGAGAGAGAGAAAGAAACACACACACACACAAACACACACATACACACATTCTGATACTAAAGCATCTTTCTGGGCATCACTGAAATGAGGTGAATCAGGAGAAAACTGGCTTTGTTAGTCATATCAGCAGTTCCAACATTGAATACAGTAAGGAAGGTGCCTAGTTTGAAATTCATAGCAATTGCTAATTATTTTCTTTTTTATTAATTTATTTTTTACATTCCAATCCCAGTCCCCCCCTCTTCTCCTGCTTCCCCCCTATACCCCTCCACTTCCAATCTACTCCTCAGAGAGGGTAAGGCCTCCCCTAGGAAGTCTACTAAGTCTATCCCATCATCTTGTTGAGGCAGGACCAAGGCAGCTCTCCACCCCCCAAACCCCTGTGTCTAGGCTGAGCAAGGTATCTCTCCATACAGAATGGACTCCACTAAGTCAGTTTGAGCGTTAGAGTTAGATGTTGGACGCACTGCCAGTGGCCTCATATATTGTACCAGTTGCATCATTGTCACCTATATTAAGGGAATTTAGTTCGGTCTTACGCAGGTTCTGCATTTGTCAGATCTGAGTCAGTGATCTCTCACTAGCTCGGGTCAGCTGATTCTATGGGTCTCCCCATCATGGTCTTGACTCCTTTGTTCATATTGTCGCTCCTCCCTCACTTGAATTGTACTCCAGGATCTTGGCCCATTAGTTAATTGTGGATTTCTGCATCTGCTTCCATATTTGGAAGAGGGTTCTAGCTTCTCTGGGGGTTGTGGATTGTAGGCTGGGTATCTTTTGCTTTATGTCTATATTCTTTTGTGTTTGGGTGGAATGTTCTTTACCTTTCTGTTAAGTTCATTTGAGTCATAACATCTGTTAGTTCCATTATTTCTCTGTTAAGCTTCTGCCTGGCAGATCTGTCAAGTGGTAAGAATGTGGTGTTGAAGTTTCCCACTAGCAGTGTTTATGGCTTGATTTAAATTTCAGGAATCTTTCTTTTACAAGTGTTGGTACCTTGTATTTGGGGCATAGATGTTCAAAATAGAGATTTCCTCTTGATGGATTTTTCTTGTAGTGAATATGAAATGCTCTTCTTTAACTTTTTTGATTGATTTTAGTTTGAAGTCTAATTTGTTAGATATTAGAATAGCTACCCCAGCTTGTTTCTTGGGTCCATTTAGTTAAAATTCCCAACCCTTTACTCTGAGGTAATAATGTCTGTTTGTGAGTTTGAGGTATGTTTCATATATCCTGAAGGATGGAATCCTGTGTTTGTATTCAGTCTGTTAGCTTCTGTCTTTTTATAGGTGAACTGAGACCATTTATATTAATGAGCAGTATTGCTAGCTCATGTTATTTTAGTTTTTGTTGGTGGTGATGGCACTGTGTGTTCAGTTACCTTCTTCCGTATTTCCTGCTGTAAGCTCATCTATTTCCTGTGTTCTTGTGGACATAGATGATTTCCTTGGTCTGGCATTTTCCTGATAGTTCCTTCTGTAGGGCTGGGTTTGTGGATAGGTATTTTTTAAATTTGGTTTTTATCATGGAATATATTATTTTCTCCATCTATGGTTATTGAAAATTTTGCTGGGCTGGCATCCATGGTCCCTTAGTGTGTGGATAATCTGATCAGGACCTTCTGGCTTTCATTGTTTTAATTGATAAGTCAGGTGTAATTCTGATAGGCCTGTCTTTATATGTTACCTGGCCTATCTCCTTTGCAGCTTTTAATATTTGTCCTTTATTCTGTATGTTCATTGTTTTGATTATTATGTGGCTAGGGGACCTTTTTTTGGACAAGTCTATTTGGTGTTCTGTCTTTTGTATTTTCTTTTTTTTTAAATAATTTTTTAAATTTAAATTTGAAACAAGCTTGTTTCACATGTCAATCTTAGTTACCGCATCCTCCTGCCCTCCCCACCAACCCTCATCCCATTTCCTTTCTGCTCCCCAGGGAGGGTGAGGCCTTCCATAGGGAGTCTTCAAAGTTTCTCATTTTGTTTGCAGCAGGGCCTAGGCCCTCCCCCATCTGTCTAGGCTGAGAGAGTATCCCTCTGTGTGGAATGGGCTCCCAAAGTCCATTCATATACGAGGGATAAATACTGATCCACTACCAGAGGTCCCATTGACTTCCCAGTCCTCCTAACTGACACCCATGTTCAGGGGGTCTGGGTTGGTTCTATGCTGACTTGAGTCCATGAGCTCCTCCTTGTTCAGGACAGCAGTTTCTATGGGTTTCTCTGGTCAGGTCTTGACTCTTTTGCTCATCACTCCTCCTTGTCTGCAACTGGATTCCAGGAGTTCGGCTTACTGTTTAGCTGTGGATGTCTGCTTCTGCTTCCATCAGCTACTAGATGAGAGCTCTAGGATGGCATATAAGGTAGTGACCAATCTCATTATTGGGGAAGGGTATTTAAGGTAGCTTCTCCAGTATTACTTCAATTGTTAGTTGGGGTCATCCTTGTAGATCTCTGAACATTTCCCTAGTGCCAGATTTCTCTTAAAACCTATAACAGCTACCTCTATTATGGTATCTCTTTTCTTGCTCTCCTCTATTCTTCCCAAGACTCAATCTTCCTGCTCCCTCATGTCCTCTCCCCTTCTCTTCTTCTCTTCTCTTTCTTATAACTCCTTTTCCTTTCCCTGCATGCTTCCAATTGCTCAGGAGATCTTGTCCCTTTCCCCTTCTGTGGGGGACCATGTATGTCTCTTGTAGGGTTCTTGTTTCCGAGCTTTTCTGTCGGTGTGGATTGTAGGCTGGTAATCCTTTGCTTTATGTCTAAAAGCCATATATAAGCCATATATGAGTGAGTACATAATGTACTTGTCTTTTTGTGACTGTGTCACCTCACTCAGGATGGTTTCTTCTGGTTTCATCCATTTGCCTGTCAATTTCAAGATTCCAGTGTTTTTTTTTTTTTTTTTTTTTTTCTGCTGAGTAGTACTTCATTGTGTAATTGTACCACAGAACTGGGGACTGTGCACAGGGTAACATCATGCCTCTTATATTTTCATAGGCCTTTCCTTCTTTTGTTTGGGAAAGGTTTCTTCTATGATTTTGTTGAATTTATTTTCTGTGCCTTTGATTTGGACTTCTTCTATCCCCATTATTCTTAGGTTTGGTCTTTTCATGGTGTCCCATATTTCCTGCATGTTTTGTATTAAGGATTTGTTGGATTTAAAATTCCCTCTTACCAATGAATTTATCACATTTTCAACATCTAAGAGTCTTCCATCTCTTGCATTCTGTTCCTTATGCTTGCATTTGTGGTTCCTGATCATTTACTCAACTTTTCCATTTCCAGAATTCCCTCAGTTTATGTTTTCTTTATTGCTTCTATTTCAATTTTCAAGTCTTGGACTTGTTTGATTGTGTTTTCTTTAAGGGATTTGTCAATATCTTCCGTTTTTTTATTTGTGTTTTCCTCCATTTCTTTAAGGGAATTTTCATTTCCTCTTTAAAGGCCTCAATTATCCTCATAAAGTTATTTCTTAGGTCATTTTCTTCTTCATCTGTGTTTGGATGTTCAGGTCTTGCTGTTGTGGTACCACTAGTTTCCAGTGGTGTCATATTGCTCTTTATATTTTTGAGTGTCTATACATTTCTTCCTCTAATTGGTATAGGTGGAGCTTGTGATTCAGGGCTTCTCTCTCCAGTTGGTATAGTTGGGGGTTTGGGCTCCATTAACTACTCCTTCAGGCACAAGTAGAGCAGAGTTTCTGGTGAAAATTCTTTGTGGTGGAAGTAGGCCAGTGCTTAGGTGGTCACTCCTTGAAGTATAGGTGGTGTTACAGGTCTGGTGGACACTCCTGCTGTTGGAGGCATAGATGGGGATGAGGGTTCAGTGGTCCATGTACTAGCAGATCATCTCCAACCAAGAAATGTCAATGGATGCTGGCTAGGAAACAGGTTCTCTTTCCCAGAGGAATTTCGGGAAGCTACTGCTGGAATCCACTACTGTCTTTCTCCTGGAAATCATTCCTTGATTCTGGGGCTGAGGCTGGGACCTCCCTCTGACCCTGTTCCCAGGTCTGAGGTTCATGGCTCCCATCATACTGCTTAGTGCCTGAAGCTTGTACCTCCCTCTGATGCTGCTGATCCAGGCCTACCTCTAAAGATGCTCCTGGGTCTGAGGCTCATGACTCAATGCTGCTCTGGGCCTGAAGCTCCAGCCTTCATCTGATGGGCTTCTGGGCTGGGATTCGGGCCTCTCACTGAAGCTGCTCTGGGCCTGAAGCTTCAGCCTACATATAACTCTGCTCCCAGTTAATTTTCTTTCTGCAGAATTTATCACCTTATATTGGAATGCTTCATACACATTAAATGTCTGTAATGGGGATGGATAGCGTTGACTGTTGTCTAACACATAGCAACTTGACAGTATTGTTAGCTAACTCTATCAGCTTATGAGACATGTGGTGTGAAGTTAAATACAATAAAATAGATATTCACTGTGAGTACATATATTCATACATGTATAGAAACTAGAAGAGAGCAGAAATTGAAATGAAGAATTTTAAATATCTTGTTTTTAGTTTGAAAAATTCTCCTCATGCTATATACAGACACTGTAATATAGGGAAATATAGTAGAGAATATCAGACAACAGTCTTATGTAGACAACAGACTGAATTGGAAATTCTGCATTTGTTATTAACAGTAATACTTTCTGGCTGGTTGGAGCCAGTGTGCAGCTTTTAATATGTTCTTGCATTTCTTTTTCCAACTGTAGATAATCGATAAACTATCCCCTGAGAAGTTGCTAGAGTGGACCAGCCCCGGACACCTGGAGCAAAGGAAAGTGGACCTGCGCCTGCCTCGCATGCAGGTGGAAGAGAGCTATGAGCTACAGCCCGTGCTGGAAGCTATGGGCATGCGCAGTGCCTTCAGAGCGCATGCAGACTACTCAGGAATGTCTGCTCACTCCGGGCTGCACGCCCAGAAGTTTCTGCACAGGTCCTTCGTGGTGGTGACTGAGGAAGGTGTTGAGGCCACTGCAGGCACTGGCATGGGCTTCATGGTCTCGTCAGCTGCAGGCAGTGAGCTTGTGCACTGCGACCACCCGTTCTTGTTCCTCATCAGGCACAGACAGTCCGACAGCATCCTCTTCTTCGGCAGATATTCTTCTCCCTGAGATGATGAAGCTGGGACTTGGCTCCAACAAGCGGCGCTCGGGGTTGACAGACCATGGGATCCTGTGCTTCTGAGTTTGATGCACTCTGACTTCAGACACAATGACAGCAATAGCATATTTTCATAATTTGTTTGAAAGAGACCCCGGTTGTGTGTATGCCACGCAGGAGTTCAGTCAGTTCCAGCTCAGTTCTCCTCTGATTTCCTTTGAAAGTTTCTTTTGTGCACTGAGAGGGAGAATTGCTTTTTTTTATTTTTTTTTAAATAATTATGGACTCGATGGAGGAACTTTAGGGTTCATCCAGTTCTGGTATTTTGGCATATTATAAACACAAGTAAAATAAAAATAATAAATTACTCCGCTCACATGTTTCTTTTTCCCTTTCCTAATAGATACTGAGGGCCTGAACTCAGGAGAGAGAATTTGGAACTGTATCAATGGAATACAAGTCAAATGCCAGAATTAAACAACAGTATGTCAGACAGAGATTTCCTTGTTTCCATCCTCTATTCACATTATCTCCCTTATGTTCATTTCAGAATCAGTTTGGTATCAGAAACAATGGCCAAGGTAAATGTATCTGATCAGAACTGCTACCCCATTACTCTTTGAGGTTTTAGAAAGAAATTATTTGGACTATCCTTTAGAAGAGTGGTCCTTTCCTTTCTTTGCCCTCATGAATTTTTCTGTTGGATTCTTGACTGAGGGATGGCTATTGCCAGATGACATTTCCTTTTAAAATTTTTTCTTCTTTTATTATTGAGATTATATATAGTATTTCTCCCTTCCATCCCTCCAAACCCTTTTATATACTCTCCTTACTCTCAAATCCACAGCCTCCCTTTTCATTTGTTACATACATATATGTACATGTATATACATTCCTAAATATAACTTAGTCTATATAATGCCATTCATACGTATGTTTTATGGTGTTGGGTAATATCAGTTGGTGGGCTTCCCTGGAGATGATTATCTCTCCCCTCTTATTGTCCCTTATTTCACTGTGATTATTTTAGGGCTGAGATCTCATGGGCTTCCCCTGTCTGCTTTGACATGTTTATTGATAACCAGATGACATTTTCTTAAAGTTGCCTTTGAGAAGCTCTATGTAGTTTGCTATCACCACACTTCAGACATGCCCACGCTTCAGTTTTTCAGTTCTATCGGTTTAGTAAGGTCACATTGCTGACTTATTTAATTTTTTTCCTTTAAGCTATCATTACACAGGTTATGCATTCATTGATTTTTTTTTTTGGTCAATTTTTATGGTTGCTCATCTATCATCATAAGCCAGTTTTGGATCATTTCCTCCACCTAAAATGCTTCTACCTAGCTGTCCTCACCTCCAACCACATGTAGTCACACTTTTCTCTGGCTTTGTAGCTTCTTGATTTCTATGTCTCACATAAGCAGACTCACAACAGATTATATTTCATGCATGGCTTCTTTCATCTAATAGAATGTTTTTGTCAGGCTCATACTTCTGTAGTATGTGTTAATTTTTCATCTCCCTATATTGATAAATAGTATTCTGTTTCATGGGAAAGATTCCTTTTATTTATCCATTTGCCAGCCGATAATTTGCTTATTTCCAAATTTTGGCCATTATGAATATTACCTTATGAATATTCATATGAAGATGTTTACAAGTATATATGTTTTTCGCTTGAGTAGACTCATGGGATAGAATTGTTGGGTTATGCAATAACATGTTCGGCTTTTGAACAAACCATCAAACAGTTTCCCGGTGTGGGTATCATTTCACATTCCTACTAGAAGAGCATAAGGATTCATTGTTTTCACATGTTTTCTGGCATCAGTATTGCTTCTTGATAGTTGGTGTCTTACCTTTGTGTGTGACATGTTCCATAATGACTTTTTCTTGCATTTCTCTAATGATTTATTAAAGCAAGAATTTCCCCTATGTACATTTGGCTATTTGTATGCCTTCTTTATTGAAACGTGTAATAAAAAAATGGTCATTTTAAACAGGTAGCTTAACTTCTTGTCTTATTATGGAATTGATAAACTTATACTCCTGATATAAGTTCTTTATAAAATATGTAATAGATGAATATCACCAAACCCTATGGCTTCTTTTAGGTTTCTCATTAAAGTCCTTTAAAATATATATTAGCTCTCTCGACCTTTCTTTGTGTTCAATTTTATCTTCAAACCGATATTGGCTCCCTCTTTTATGTTCTCTCTCTCTGTCTCTGTCTCTGTCTCTCTCTTTCCTATCTTCTATTCCTAACCAGGCTCAATATTCCTGGTCGCACATGTTTTCCTTTCCTCCCCCTCATTTTCTTCTACTTCTCTCTCCATTCGCTGTCCTCCCCCACTTCAGCTGAGCTCTGGGGGACTTGTCCCTTCCCAGTTCTGTGAGGGACTTTATATGAATCTCTTAGAATACACCTTGTATCCTAGTTCGTCTGGTGGTGTGAATTATAAGCTGGTGATCCTTTGCTCTAGGTCTAAAATCCATATATGAGTGAGTACATACTGTGTTCCTCTTTTTGTGACTGGATTACCTCATTCAGGATGGTTTCTTCAAGTGCCATCCACTTGCCTGCGAATTTCAAGATACCATTATTTTTTTCTGCAGAGTAGTATTCCATTGTGTAGATGTGCCACATCTTCATTAACCATTCTTCAATTGAGGGGCATCTAGGTTGCTTCCAGGTTCTTGCTATTACAAATAGTGCTGCTATGAACATAGTTGAACAGATGTCTTTGCTGCATGGATGTGAATCCTTTGGGTATATGCCTAAGAGGGGGATTGCCGGGTCCTGTGGTAAACTAATTCCCATTTTCCTGAGGAACCGCCATACTGATCTCCAAGATTGCTGTATGAGTTTGTACTCCCACCAAAAAAAAAAAAAAGAATATATATATATATATATGTGTGTGTGTGTATATATATATATGCTTTTAAAGATGTAATTTAATATAAGCATTCATTACTTTTAAATCATTTTAATATCTCTGAAAGAAACACCAAGCATATTAATATTCATTTCCTATTCCTTTGTCCATTAACTAAAGCAACCATTACTCCGTGTCTGGTCTATGGATTTGCTTACTCTGGACACATGGCATAAGTGACATTGTGTAATAGACTGTCTTTTGCTATTTGGTTCTTTGTTACCACAACAATTTAAGACTCATCCAGGTCATTTAATATATCAGTGCTTAGCTCTTTATTATGTTTAATATTTCATACAGGTGTACCCGATTTTGTTTAGCCATTCATCAGTTGATAAACATTTACCTTTGAATTATCAGCTATTATTAATAATACTGATAGGGACATTTTGGGCATACTGTTTTTCCCCCCATGAACATATGCTGGGCCATATGCCATCCTTATGTTTACTATTTTGAGGAAATGCTTAATTTTCCTACTTTACAATCCTCAACCAAGAATAATAGATTTAATTTAGGCATGGTGGTGCACACCTGAATTCGGCACTGGGAAAGCTGAGGCAGGCAGACCTCTGAGAGCTGAGGCCAGTGGGATGCTATCTAAAAATTAAAACATAAAAAGATTTATTTTCTCTACATCTTTGTCAATATTTATAATCTTTAAACAAGTCTATTCTAGAGAATGATATTGTATCTTGCCATAGTTTCTTTCCTTCCTTCCTTCTTTCCTCTCTTCATCCCCTCCCTCCCTGTCTCCCTCCTTCTCTCTCTCTCTCTCTCTCTCTCTTTCTCTCTCTCTCTCTCTTTCTATTTTTGAGACAGGGTCTCTCTACATAACACTGGCTGCCCCAGTACTCACCTTGGGGGCCAATTCCACATACAGCGATACTCCCTCATTCTAGACACATGGGGGGGGGGCTAGGCCTTGCTCCAAATGATATGAGAGACCTTGAAGATTCCCCACGGAAGGCCTCACCCTCCCTAGGGAGCAGAAAGGGAATGGGATGGGGGGTTGGGAGGGGGACAAGAGAGGTGGGGAGGGTGAGGGATCTGGGTTTGACATGTAAAACAAGCTTGTTTCAAATTTAAATAAAAATATTAACATACAAATATATTTTTTTCTTTTGTGCTCTCATTCTTTCCTTTGATTTATATTGCTATTTGTCAGTGGTGAGTGTTTTAATCCTCAAATGTCAAATAGCTCTTTGTTTATTTAGCAATTTCATTTTTTGATAAATATGTCTATGTGATAAGTATGTTTATTCAGCATACATGCCTTCTGATACTGTTAGAGGTGATGTTTTGTTAATTTCACCCCGATTGTTTATTGTTAACTTGTAGAATTATGATATTTTTACATACTACTTTTATTCTTCCATGCTGATATACTCATATATTCATTTTTCTAAATTAGTTTCTTTTGGGTTTTCACAAGTTTGAAACTTACTTTTCTAAACGCTCCTTATTATATTCATTTTTCTATCCCTAATTTGTGGGGATTTCAATGATGTTTTGTAAAATACTTCCCCTCCCCATCTATTTTTATGTACATTGGATGTGAAATAAAGCACACATTCCTGGGGAAAATACACTTCAACATGGTGTATAATCTTATTGGATTCACTTAAGTACTACCTGTTGGTGGGGATTTGCATGTATGCTTGTAAGGGATAAATGTTCTACTTACACAAGGTCCTGAGTAATTAGGAAAGGCATCTTCTCAGGCTAAGCATGAGAAGGTGAAAAAACCTGGTCTGCTGCTGCTACCGTCCATATGGCTACCTCTTCCCAGCCTATTACAAAGGCAGGGAGGAAAGAGAAGGTGTGGTTCATCATTGTTATTAGTAATCGACCTCTGTGAAGCATAGTGACTCAAAATGCAATAAGGACAGGCTAATAAGTAAACAGATGTAATAGGAGTGTTGGCAGCTACCGTTGCCACCCAGGACTTCTATCGATACTCTGCCAGCAGCTACACATAAAGGGTCTCTTCACTCTGCCCACACGTTTGTAACTGAGCTCCCTTTCCTTTGGCTTCCAAGTGTCTTCAGTGGATATGAGCATCTCTGCAAGTTGTACAAAAGTGTCAATTGGGAAAACCCAAGTAACATAGTTGGGCAGCATACCATCTGACAAAAGCAGAGGGCTTCTTGTTGCACAAATGTGGGTACCAGGTGATGCTCAGCTGGCAATACTGCAAATCATAGCAAGGCTCTCAACTGGTCTAGTTGATCATTGTGGCCATTCTGCACAGAAATCTACTTTGGAGATGGGGATGGGAGATGGGAATTCATGTGAAGATTATGGGAGAGACATTTTCTTTCCTTGGGGGCTTCCAGGTGGAACACAGTAATGTTGACTAAAACTAGATGTATTTTTTCTTGTCACTAAAGAAACTTCTCTTAATATAGCCAATGTTAGTGGGTATCAAAAGATCCACAAAGGAAATACAACCTCCCTGAATAAATCTTGTCAATGTGGGAATGTTCTGGGAGGTATCTGAAGCTCTAGCTGCTTTGAACAATGAATCGAAAGCAGATTCACTTGCAGGAATTATTGGCATGGGTAGCAGGGTAGCAGAGCTAACAATTTAGAGAATGAAAGTCTTAGCTTCTATTTTTTTTAATGGGCATAAACCATTTACACCTGCAGAGAGAATGAAAGCAGGAAGTAAACATTTGCAAATTAAGTGATGTTTTTAAATGAAAATTTTAGCTTGCTTTCACTTGAGACAATTTACATATTGGACACACCACATCTTCAGAATAGCTTTGTTTTGTTTGGACTGTGCTCAGATGATGTAGGTTAGAGGCAGTGAGAAGATAGAATGAATCTGGAAGCATCTCCTGAAGGAAATGCACTACCTAGATGTGACTTTGTCTTGAGATTTCCCAGAAGCCCCCCTACCCTGTCTCTTGGGTATACAGCTAGAATTGTTTTCTCTTCATTGGTCCATCATTTTTTGCTTACACATATTTACCCCTGGAACACAGGCTAGTTAGTTTTATCCCTTGACAATCTATTCTGCTCTTGAGGCTAATACACATGTCTTATTCTTCATTCCCTAATATTATCAAATCATTCTTCCGGCACCTTTTGCTAAAACCCACAAAACAGCTTTGTTTAGAAAGGATGAAGTGCAATTGACCCAGATTTATGTATAACAATGTGTTTGTGAAGGAACACGAACTCATCAAAATGAGCTCCGAGCCTCAGGAAGTGAAGTAAGTCCCAAGGTGACTGAGAAATATTCTTTCTGCAAGGTGATTTAAAACAATGTCTTGACTTGGGTGGTGACAAGTCACACCCAACCTATAGAAGTATTTGGGTCATTTGTAAATGACTGGCCATATTACATTCTTTGCTACTTAAATCCTTCTGAGAAATGGGCAGAGTGGCTAAAGGAATGGGGTGCTGTGGAATGGGAGGATTAGGACTGTGAGACAGGATGAAGATATGCTTCCAAAGGAAGATTCCAGACGTTCATTACCCAAGTCTGATTTTTAATTCTACCACTTACCGTGTGCCATATGATCTAGTATGTCTTAATTTTGACATCCATAAAATGAAAATTACTCAAAAATATCATATAAGATAGTTCTGGAGATTAAATATAATTATTTACTCATACATATTTTAACTTAAGTGTGAAGCATCTTCCATTTGGTCATGTGTTTGAATACTTGATCCACAATTAGTGGTGCTGTTTTGGGAGGTTGTGGAGCCTTTAGGAAGTAAGTTGCTGGTGATGGGCCTTGAGGTTTATTAGGCAGACCCTACCTCCTGTTTGTTGTTTACCTGCCTCACTATGGCCTCAACGTGGCATTCCTGTTGCTAATGGACAGTACCCTCAAACTGTAAGGCAAAACAAACCCTTCTTCCTATAAAAATTTATTTTTAACAGGTAGTTTGTCTAAGAAACAATAAAGGTAACTAATACAAAAGCGCTAAAGAAAATGCCTCAAAATTAATAAATGCCTCAATATCAATAAATATTGTTGCCTTTCTCTTTCATGTTCATGCTTGAATCCTCCACCATCTCCTTTGCTCTGCTACTTGCTATAAAAATTGAGTTAATAATTCTGTTTGTTTGACTCCCAGAAAGCAGGAAGAAAACATAATCAACCAAGATATTGAAGTAGAATTTAGAACATACACATTTTATTTAGATTATCTTCGAGTTGAATATACAGTAGAGCAGGTTGCCAAACACCCCCCACCTGCTGTTGCTTAATCATTACGCTACATTTAGTGACATGCAAGTAAACGTCATTACTATGTTCCCACGGCAGGCAGAATTTTAGGACAGACTCTAGACTTCAGGGCTCCTGTGGTACATCCACCCATTCTTCTACTTATTCAGTCATTAATGAGCAGGGGTTTTGCAAAAGAAGTGAACATCTTCAATTAATTGTTGTTAATATAAAGAAACGATTAGAGTGGGAGACAATCTTTAATTAGACTCTTTAAATATGGTTTAGACATCAGAGTCGGGAGATTTGACATGCGTGAAATTGCCTTACTAGCTTTGGAGAGAAAACCATGCCCCACCGTAGAGCTGTTTGTACCCTCATGGTTTTTGCTGTCTTAACCACTGTCGTGTAGAATTGAGATCAATCTAGCTGCCCATCAACAGATGAATGGATAATGAAAATTTGAGTCTATATATACAAAATCATATATGGTTTTGCTTTCCTGATGGTGTTTTATTTTAATTTTTTTTATTTTACCTGCTGACCCCAGTTCCCTCTCTCTCCCTTCCTCCTTCCCTATTTACCTTCCTCTTACCCTCTCCCTCACTCACATGCACCCTGACCACCCTCCCCTCCCATCCCCCACCCCAATTCCACATGTAGGGCAATGCCATCCAGGTGGGGTCATGTAAATCTGTCAAGTCATTTGAAGTAGGGACTAGGACTTCTCTCCTGTCTCTAGGTTAAGGGAGTATCCCTCCATGGGGGATGTGTCCACAAGGTCCTTTTCTGCAAAATAGTTTTAAATTTTGTGGTCTAACTTATTGGGATTTTGTTTTGCAATGTTTACTTTCCAGGTCTTATCTAACATTTTGTTTTGCCTATTTCAACTTCACTGCTACCTGTGTTTTGTTTCTAGAGGTTTCATAGTTTCACTTTTACATTCAGTCCTAGGAAATTTTGTGGATTTTTGTGAGGGAAGGGTTAACTTTGACTGCATTTCATGTGAACATTGCTTGCCTCAGTCTTCATGATTGAAGGGAACTTACTTGAATGGACACCAGCCTTGACACTGTGTGACATGTAAAATGTGGGGTTATCTTTGGCATGTCTAATGCTTTTATTGGTCTCTGTTATTACAGTTCTACCTCACGATAGATGTTGTCCTAAAGCTCAGTTTATCCTCTGTCAGCAGCCATTCAGGCCTTTGTTTACAAGTGTTAGCACAGCATGTATCTCTTCATGTTTTATCCATGATTCACACTTTCCATCACATTGATAATGAAAAATTAAAACATGTCATATACTTGGATACAGTGATGACTCTTGGAAGTTGGAAGATCCTAGCAACGCAAAAGTTGGTGGTATGTGATTGTTGAAGACTGGAATGTTCCACGAGGGTGGGGAGAGATTGTTATTCATCGAGGTCTTATGAAGAGGACGGAGACAGGTACACGAATGTCAGAGAAGCTCAAGAGTGTCAACTGGTTTTGACTTCTAAGAAGGTTAAAGGTTGGAACAAAGGTTAAGTTTTCAGCTGTGGTTAAGGCTTGCTCACTTTGAATTTCCCTTGGCTACCAAAAGAGGGCGCTCCAGTGCTTTCTTAACATTATGGAAGAGAGGAAGAGGAAGGTTTTTTTTGTTTTTTTGTTTTTTTTCCTCAGTGGTGATGGAAGCATCAAAAACTGGAATTTTGGGGGGCTTTCTGCATCTGTTCCCATCAGCTGCTGAACGATGTCTCTCTGATAACACCTGGGCTAGGCACCAAACTATGAGCATATCATTAGGAACCATGTTTCTGGTCTTCAGGTAGTATCAGCGTGGGTTCCCTCTCGTGGCATTGGCCTCAATTTGCAACAGTTATTAGTTGACAACTTCCCCATGTTCTGCTCCACCACCGTCCCAGCACAGCTCACAGGAAGCACAGATTATGGGTCGAGGGTCTTGCGGCTGGATTGGTGTCCCAGCCCTACTGCTGGAAGCCTTACCTAGGTATCGAAGATGACCAGTTCAGGCTCCTAGGAGTCTTAGATAGGTCGCTCTGGTAGATTCCAGGGACTCTCGCCCCCACCACTACCCCTCCCCCAATTCCAGTGTCTCCCTCAGGACTCTTTCCCTCCCTCCACCCAGCACCTTCTACCCCCATGCCTGATTCCTCCTGTTCCCATCCCCACCTACCCCCTGTCTACCCACAAAATCCATCATATCTCTTCCCTGGGAGATGCTTGAGCCTTCCTTGTTCGTTATCCTTTTTGGGTCTATGGATCATAGCATGATTGTCCTTTACTTAACAGCTAATGTTAATTTACAAGTGAGTACATACCACGTTTAGGTTTCTAAGTCTTGGTTACCTCACTTAGGATGATTTTTATTCTAGTTCCATCCATTTGCCTGCAAATTTTACGTTGTTTTTAAGAGCTGAGTAGTACTTCATTGTGTTTCTTTACCCATTCTTCGGTTGAGGGACATCTAGGTTGTTTCCAGTTTCTGGCTATTATGAATATAGCTGATATAAACATAGTTGAACATGCAATATGATGAAACATCATTTTGGGTAAATGCCCAAAGTGGGATAACTCATTCTTAAGGTTGATTGATTCCCAATTTTTTGAAGAACTTCCCTATTGATTTCCATAATGTCTGTAAAAGTTTGCACTCCCACCAGCAATGGAGGCTTGTTCCTCTTGCTCCACATCCTCTCCAGCAAAAGCTGTCATCTGTGTTTTTGATCTTAGCCATTGTGACATGTGTAAGGTGGAATTTCAGAGTCCTTTGGATTTGCATTTCCCTGATGGCTGAGGATGTTAAACATTTTTTAAAAGCTGTTTCTCTGCCATTTTGGTTTCCTCTGTTGAGAATTCTCTGTTTAGATATGTATCTCATTTTAAAATTAGATTGTTTTGTTGATGTCTAGTTTCTTGAATTCTTTATATATTTTGGATATGAGGCATCTGTTGGATGTGGAGTGGGTAAACATCTTTTCCCAATCTCTAGGCTTTTATTGATTGATTGATTGATTGATTTCTCTTGACAGCATTCTTTCACTTTTCAGTTTTATGAGATCCCATTTATTAATTGTTGATCTTAGTCTGATCTATTGGTTTTCTGTTCAGAAAGTTGTCTCCTGTGCCAATGTGTTCAAGGCCATCCCTTACTTTCTCTCCTATCAGGCCCACTGCATGTGGTTTTATGTTGATATTTTTGATCCATTTGAATTTGAGTTTTGTTCAGGGTATGAATATGGATCTATTTGCATTCTTCTACATGCAGACAGACATCCAGTTAGACCAGCACACTTTAAGATGCCTTCTCCCCTCCCCATTGCATATTTCTGGCTTCTTTATAAAAAATCAGGTGATTGCTCTTCCAGGTGGAGGCAGGGTCATGGGTCTGGTAATCCTTCCTCTAGGTAAATGTGGGGCTGAGGTTCTGGTGGCCACTGCAGCAGCAGGTATCTCTTACTGAGAAATGTCAGTGGTTGCTGTCTGGGACACAGGTGATTATTCCCAGAGGAACTTCTTAAGATAGCTTCTGGAAGCCACTGCTGGAAGCTGCTGCTGTCATCTCTCTTAGTGGCCACTCGACACTCTTGGGGGGCTGCTTGTTGTTCCTGGTGGCTTGGGCCTCTCTCGGATGATCCCAGCAGCTCTGGCCTCTCTCTGATACTCCCTGTGGCTCCAGCCTTGGCTGGGGCCTCTCTCTGACCATTTGGGTTTTATTACTGTAGCTTTGTAGTATAGAATGAAATCAGGGATGGTGCCAGGGTAACCCTGCAGAAGAGGGAGAGGAAGGACTGTAGGAGCCAGAGAGGTCAAGGACAATATGAAAACATGGCCCACAGAGTCAACTAAGCAGGGATCACAGGGACTTATAGGGACTGGTGCAACAGTCACAGACCCTGAATAGATCTGTAATAGGTCCTCTCCATACATGTATGGTTGTGTAGCTTGGTGTTTTTTGGGCCTCTTAACAGCAAGAGTGGAGGCAGCATCTCTGACTCTTTCGTCTGCTCTTGGGACCCTTTTCCTTCTATTGAGCTGCCTCATTCAGCCTTGATATGAGGGCTTGAGCCTCATCTTATTTTAACTTGTGATGCCATGTTCAGTTGATGACACTGGGAGTCATTCTCTTTTATGAAGGGAAATTGAGGAGTGGATTTAGGGAAGGGGAGAGGTAGGCAGGGGTTGGAAGACTGGAGGGAGGAGAAGCTAAGGTTTGGGATGTAATGGACCAGAGAAGAATAAAAATGGGGTCAGAGAAGCTGCACTGGGCTCTTGTTTGTGATGTAGTGACAATGCACACCGTGGTAGACATTTGCTATGGCCAGTTCTTGACTGTTTCAGTGTCCTCTTCTTTTCGGGACATTTTTCATGACTTTCAGTGTTTACTTTTATCCTCACCATTGTCATACCTATGGTTGTTCAGGGTTACAGCATACACATTTAGCTTATCACTCGCTGCCTTTAAATAACACCAGACACCTTCGCTTACAGCAATGCCTTCCACCCTGGTGGCCTCTGTGTGTGGATTTTATTTCCACATTTAATGTATATTCCACAGCAAGTATTTAACTATTCTTTTTTTGCTTTAGATCGTTACCTTTTAAAAATTGACCACAGTATCTTTTATATTTGGCCAACTATTTAACATTTTGATTATTCTTCATTGTTTGGAAGCATTTCAGTTTCTGTGTTTTCTAATTTTATTTTTATTTTTCTATTGTGTGACTAAGTTTTGGGAAAATTTCCTGATCACTTCCTGATCAGAAGCATGGGGTGACCTGACCTCTACGGGTATTTAGGAGGGACTCATAAGGAATATGACACCGGAAATTTCTTACATCATTTGAACATCTGAATTCCTGAACTTCCAAATGAAAGGACATTGAGAAGTAACTTTTACAGGGTAGCCAGCAGCTCTGAGTAGCCAAATTACTTTAAATGAAATAAAGCTGCATGTATTTATTGTGTACCAGTACATGAAAAGCACACGGATGCAGCAGCAGAATGTTTTTTTTTTTTAAATCTTAAATATGTGCAATTTTCATTTGTAAATCAAAACAATAAATTTGGAATAAAAGTAAAGGTTTTAAAATGCAGGTTAAGAGCTATAAGAAACAGAGACTGCATGAAGCCTTCATGTACATGTTCATTATCACACATTATACATATGCAAACTTGTAACCAAAGTGCTACTTTCAGCTCCCATTAATCACACAAAGGTAGCTCAAAATGCAGATTCCATAGGATAGCAGCACTCACCTTGGAAAGCATCACGTAATCTGCAGGTGTGCTTATGACAAGGACGCCAACGACATCAAAACCCGCTGGTTCAATTCCTTTATTCAAATGAGACACAGAAGCCCCAGGAGATCAACAGCATAGCAGAAAGATTTGACACCAGTTCAGGTGTCTCATGGAACCTGCTCTTTGAACCCTCAGAACTCCTGGTTTTCTCTCCCTGTGTGTTAGTCAGTATTCCATCACTGAGATAAAATACCAGTCAGACACTACTGAGAAGAAGGAAAGAAAGGCTTGATTCTGGCTTGAAGTTGCAGTCCATGGCTCCTGGTCCATTGCTTATAACCCATGACAAGGCAGAAACATCATGGCAGAAGGGCAGGGCTGAAGAAAGCTTTTTACCTAATGATGGCCAGAAAACAGAGAGTGAGCACAGGGCAATATACAAGGTACACTCTTCTTAACTCTGTCCCTAGCTCCTCCATTCTGACAGTACTTGGTAGTTGCTACCATCTCCTTATACTGCCAACAAAGTATGCACTCATCAGTGCATTGAGGGCTATATCTTTAGCAAAGGACCTGGTGGTATTTTGTATGCAAACAACAGCACAAGTCAACTAATGAGTGATTTCTCACTAGTTCATTCTCTTGCGTGGCAGGTAATTCTGCTCAGCTTTGCTGTCTGAACTCTGATGGCTTTTGATGGGGAAAATGGACTGTTAGTTTTTCTTTGAGGCAGGATTTCTGCCTAAACCATACAGGACTGAGGACTGACCTTTGAGTCTCAGACTACACAGGTTTATAGAAATCTAATCCCAAATGAATCCCATGAGTTCAGAGCATTTTCTGGAGTATTTTAATGATATTCAAACATTCCAGCTCCTAGTCAGTCTTACCACTTTGGAGTGTGCTATGCAAAATCCAGGCATTTTCACAATTCTCCTCTGTAAGCTGACAGCTTCTCTAAGGGTGTTTCAAGACAGAGTCTCAATTTTATAGGTCCAAATGTATTTTTTGTGCTTCCATAGATAACCAGAACCTATAGATCTAACTCAATTAGATTCAATGTATGTCTTTTAAACACTCCCAGCAGAAAACGCAACCTGGACAGTTCTTGCCTTGAAAGATGTTCAGTTTGGTACTAGAAAGGGACTAAGAAGATGAACATCACTAATGTTTCTGATCCCAAAGAGATTTGTAGTTAGTTCAGTTAGAGGTCGAGGTAGGAGAGAGTACAGACTGGGGGATGAATGAGAAATACTTCCTGGAATAGGGTTTGCACTTTATACAAAGCCCTGTGACTGGTGTGATCACTACAAACAGTACATTGATTGTAAGCTGTGCTTAGTCACCTTGGAACATCCTCTGGCTAGACAGGTCTGTTCACCAACAAATTATAGTTTGAAAACTTGCCTGGTAAGAGAAGAATCAGAAAAGAAAAATTGCATATAGCCAAGATTATAATAACGTGTATAATCCATTGCTTTGTTCTGTGAACTGTCCTTTTCTACTCCACATCAGGCAGCCGTTTGAAGGGATATTGGTTTGTTTCTATTTTAATTTTCTCACACAATACCAAAGCTCCTTTGCAGAGATTCAGTAGTCCACATAGAGTAGCTGCATATGCCGGATGAAATCTTAAAGAATCCAAGCTTATTCATGAATTCTAAGATGGATAATAACTTGCTTGGAAGTAACCATCTCCTCCAGAAACCATCAGGGAAGACGGCTCCTCTGTGCCACGTCAAGAACAGAGTTGAATGTCTTCCACGTGAAGGAAGCTGCCACCCCACAAACACCCAGTTGTGGAATCCCATAAGGGTATTGTGTGATTTATGAACAAATAGAATTAATTTTATACAAACATTCTAATTTTGAGCAGTGTTTGCTGCTCCAAAGATTACTAAAATACAAAATTCCTAATTTTAAAATACGCTTAATTGAATAACTACAAATGACTTATACTTCCAAAATCAAAACAAAACAAAAAGCAAGATAAAACAAAACTTTTTGATGTTTATCAAGTTGCTCCAGATAGCTGTGACTCTCCCTAGACTAAGCACATAGGTGACATCTTCTCGTCTAAGCGAGTTTGTTCCTGAGTCTTCATGTCCCTACTAAATGTGGATTTCCAGAGCAATGAACAGGAAGTTGGATTTTTACTGATTTTGGAAGTCGAAGTTTACCTGACCTGGTACCATGGTGTATATGCTGTTGCTGTGTGTGTGGGGGGGGAGGGGTTAATCTCTTTGTAATTGTAGAGTTAGACAAGCCCAATACTTTTCTGCAAGTCAGTGATTCTGAGCTGAGGAAAAGAGAGTCCTCTTTAAAGTTTGGTACACAGAATGGGTGGTTAAAGGATGAGAAAAGGATCAGAGAAGGCCAGCAGGTTTTTCCTGCTCTGGCAACTTGCATTCAAAGTAGATCAAAAGAGATGATGAGAGCATCTTTTTGTCAAAACACTGTGAGAACATTCTCATTTCCACAGGGCCCTGGTCATTAGATAGACATCCCAGATTCCCCATTTCTGTCTGCTCTGCTGGTGTGAGGTAGTCTAAGTATTCCTCCAGAGATAGGCTCTATGTATATACACATGTACTGGTCATTATTTGTTCTTGGTAAAGACACAAAGCATGCCACACTCTATAGACCCACTCACTCTTTTAATGAACCCATCTGACTGTTAAAAGTTAAAAACCATTGCTTTTCTCTTACAGCTTTCTGGGTTCAATGTTTCTAGTGATTCCTATTCAACCTGAGTTTGGATTTGAAATTTGGGTAGCTCTACATTAATTGTTAAAGAATCAACCCCTTCTGTTTTTATTTATTAGGAGCCCTTTAAGAGACATTTGTTAAATTTTTCCACATAGTTTTCTAGGCTCTTAAGATGAACTGTAGAGTACTCTGATTATGGAATTAGGATGTGTTCAAATTTGCATAGTGAAAGATACTACACATCAACTAGTGAGATAAGAAAATGTACTAATTTTGCTTAATGTGACTTCATTTAATTTATATATGATTACAGCTAGTTAATGATTACTAAATTACTAAATTAGACAGTACAGATCTCTAGGGATCTTTTTTGAAGGCTACTGATATAGTAAATTATTATTACTATTATTATTATTATTATTATTATTATTATTATTATTATTATTAATTTTGTTTTCCAAGACAGGGTTTCTCTGTGTAGCTTTGGAGCCTGGACTTGAATTAGCTCTTGTAGACCAGGCTGGTCTTGGACTCACAGAGATCCACTTGCCTCTGCCTCCAAAGTGCTGGGATTAAAGGTGTGAGCCACCACTGACTGGCCTGATATAATAAATTATATTAATATGTTTCTTATCTGTTTATCTTTGATAAAATTATTCTTTCACATTGTAGTAGTTTAAATTTTCTTTGTGCTGGAGGCTTGGCTTAGTGGTAGAGAATTTATCTCTAGTATGCAAAAGGCCTGGAGTTGAGTTCTTGGCACTACAATAAACAGGAAACACATAAAGTTTTCTTGCCATTAAAAAGAATAAGATAAGCATGTATAAAAATATATCTGCATACTACTCCATCTTAGAATAGCTGAGTTTGTTTTGAATATTTCCTTCTATATGATTAATATATTTCCAACTTACACTCCTTGTGTATGATTGACTTCTTGCAGTTGAAAATACAATGAATTAAATAAGTAGAAAAATCATTATTTTATTGTTAAGACATTTTATAAAATCATAAAAATTAGAAACATATGAAGAGCCGCAGATGTCTCCTCAAGTCAAAAAAACATAGGCGTTTGTATTAATCAGTTTAAAAAGAATGTGTGATTTATTTTTAGCTCATTTAAAACAGGTCACAGATAGATGTTAGATTAAAAGAAACTATATTAAAATATCCCCTCATCCCTTTACTGAACTTTTTTTCTTTTTTCTTTTTGGCCAGAGAATGTTTATATGGAGAAACTAGGTTTACATGGGTGTATAGAAAGCAAACAATAGAGATTTTTCTGCTTCCACACTACATTGTTAGTGATGATTCTGAGATGGGGAGGAGAAATGAATCAACAGAAACTGTTGTATCCAGGCCCCAGTTAACTACAGCACCTCTATTAACTTCTGAGGAGTGCGGTGGATCAACTTAAGGGGAAGACATTCTGCCAAAGAAGAGGACACTGTTGGTCTTCTTGTGCTTGATGTAAAACAGGAAAGGGTGATCACAAATAACAACTTCGCTTCTCAATGCTGACATTACAGAGACTTCCACCCCTGTGGCAGCTGCAGCTTCTGTCCCCTCTTCAGTTACCTCAACAAAGGACTTGTGTAAAACTTTAGACACCACAAGACCTTGACTGCTACTCATGCCTGAGAAGTCAGCCTTCTGTGGAGTGAAGGCATCCACCATCCCCATGAGTTTCAATGGAGCCTGGAGGTCATACTTCTCTTCCACTTTGAATCGAGGTAATGATAAATGCACCTCTGTCACGTACATATTCTGTGGGCTTGTCCACTCTATTAACTTATCAGCAGTGAGCTTATCTTCAAGCTACAAAAATAGAAGAAATGAAATTGCCATGATTAACGAAAAGCCTGTAACTCACATGAGCAATGAATTAAAGGGAAGCCTTTAGCAATAAATACGCTAAGAATTGTATTTTGTAAATACAATAAATACTAATGATTCAGTTAGATATTATTCATTTAGATAATTTGAATTTAGATATTATTATTACCAATATTAAAAAACAGAATCATTAATTTGTACATAATAAATTATATACATTATTGTTTATGCACCAGTCACCTATTACTTTTAATAGAGGTTTCTTTATGTTTCCCCCAACATCAATACATTCTATAGTTGTTATATAATGCTCTAGGTCTTACTTTTTTATTTAAAATATTTATAAACATTTTATACATTGTAATTTATTTCTTTCAACCAAATTTGACTTGTTCCTTATTATTGGCATGAAGTTGATATTTAATGTATATAACTCTTCTTAATTACTAATTAGGCAAGCCTTTAGTGTGTTCCAGGCTGTGTGTAGAATACTTGTAATACAAGATGAAATGCCATATCTTCTTTAAAATTTTTAATTATTATCATGTTTAATTATTTTCATTGCGGTCTTGTTTAAATTTGAGAGCTTAGGAAGAAACTACACAACAGGAAGAAGAGTAAGAGACACAAGCTTTACCTTCTTCAGGCCATCAATTTCATCTGGTAGTAGGATAATCATACTTAGTTCTTTGCCTTTGTATGGTATTTCCACAATCTTGGCCTGTGCATCCCCGAGGAAGTTAAAGTTAAGCTTGCTTTTTTGTTTCATCATCTGGACGGGTTTACTAGTATTCTGTAACAAAGCAATGTGTCAAACACACATCAAGACAGCATAGATAATGCTGAGCCACCCAAACACATCAACATCCTTTGAAGAGATAACCCTGAAATTTTGTGAAGTCCAAACAAAGTTCTTTTAAATTGTTCCTAGTTAAATAAAGTTACAAGGATAAAAACATATGACGTATTTTATTTTGTGCTTTCCATGTCATCACTTATACTTGAATTATCTACATATGGCTTACAAGACATTATGTAAATTAAATGTCAACAATACCTTGTTCAGCCAAAATTTTTCTTCTTTAGTATGCTTTTCATCAAATTTGTGATCCCATTGTCCTTTGAAATACACTGCATTCACTAAAACCAGTATAGTGTCACTGCCCAGGCTCCCATGAGGAAATAAGTCTTTGATTTTGCCTTCCAGAGAAAGAACAAAATGTCTATCATCAAAGTAGAAGGAGCTTTTCTGAAGGGCGCTCTCAAGAATTCTCCATTGTTCGCTTATCACTTGTTCACCCAAGTCATTACTGGAAGGACTCATTGACTTGTTCGTAAGACATGGCCTTCCTCATAGCCTTTGAGCTACTTGGGATGGACATATCAATTTTTGTCATAAGAAAGGCTTTTAGTTTTCCTGTCTGGATGATTATGGCAAACTCAGTGAATACTGACAAGCTGTTTTGTTCTACAATTTAAGGCTCACTACCCAAAGCGTTTTTCTATCCAAGGCTTGGTTGTTCTTTTAACAGATGACGAGAACTCTATCACCTGAAGCACATTTCTGATAATGTCAAACACTACTCCAGGTGTGTGGAGCTGTTCACTTTCATGTTGGGCTGCTGCAGGCGTGGCCTGTCAGGACACTGAGATATGGGTTGGTGTCTACAGAGGGGAAGCTTTGTTGAGAGCTCTGCTCTAGGTGACGAAGACTGAGATAAATCATCTCAGGAGGTCAGGGTAGATGACAGGATCTAAGATGACAACATGTGCCTTGTTTTCCTCACTGGAAAAAGAGAAAAGTACTTTTTCTAAAATTTTCTCTTAGCTCTTCAGAATTGGCTAAGGCGTAAAGAAACAGACACAATATCAAAATATGTTGGGGAGGTGAATTCAGATTGTCAAAAATACCACTAACTAAGCTAAATGTAGATGATTCACTTCTTTCCACTGATAGGATTTCTGCTAGCTTCTCCACACTTCCTCCTGGCTCACTTCATATTTATGGAGATCACCCCATCATCTCTGGAACATTCTCCAGCGACCCTCCCATACAATACCATTTGTCTGGCTTTCTACCCAGGAATTAATCTTCTTTTCACTTTCTTCTGCAGCATGTCCAAAATCAAGTGACTCCACATTGGCTTGGTAAAACTTCCTAATGTCTTCCAAAAAGTCCTTTGAAATGTGAAGAAATACAAAAGAAATTAAGATTCATTTAAACATTACTTAAATTTTATTATTTGTATGATACTGTAATCTGATAGCAGACCCTGGCCACATCTGCAGATTTTTTACTTAGGTGATACTATGTAGGCAATGAGAATACAGTGAAGGCTGGTATAAGGATGTCACTAAAGTCAATACCATACAGCAAAAGGCAGGTGGAGAAGAGGCCATGACTTACAAATTTAATAGTAAGTTGTACCAAGAGAGCTGATTTACTCCTGAGCTATCCTACTGCTAAATTCAACCATTGCATTTCTTATTTGATTATATCATCAATACAGGAAATGCTATATTCCATGGTACCTTCCTAATTCTTTCCAAAATTTCCCTAAACCTGCCCATTCCAGAAACATTGCATTTGCCATAAATCCCTGGCCATACTACCTGTGACTGAGTCAGTGCTGGCTTATTATGAATATCTCATGACAAACTTGCCTGACCTATGTTCTCTCTCATGGGACAGTTCCTAAGCCTATGTTTTACACATACATCAATAGGATCTAGGACAATCCAGTGGATTAGAAATGTGACTATGGGGCTGGTGCTCCCTTTGCAAATGTTGCTTCTCTGAATCTGTCTGGCTTCACACTTACACATGGCCATTCAGACACATAGGACCTAGGATGCAGATTAAAGGTAATAAGCCCAGGTGAAACTTACATGGAGAAATGGGAAATCCTTTGCTCCATAGATACTGTTGGCAGACTTCAGGTCATAAGTATCATTGGATTTGTTCAATTGAGTCATAAGCTTTTGAAATTGGCGATGGACATTTTCTGATTCTTCATCCTTCAGTGTCAAAAAGGGTGTTAATTGAATCCTTTTGGCAATGTAAATACTAAACTGAAAGTAAATACATACCTGTAATCTCAAAGACAACTTTTTGAATATTCTCTAATATCTGTTATACTTTATCTTAAATATTCCCACTTTGCATTCAACTTCCAGAAATGCTTTTCTTCTTTCCAATCTGCTGCCTTTTGAACTAAATATGCAGTGATTTTAGGCTGTTTTGGCTTAAGTTGTTTCATGGTGGATATTCTTGGCATGTAAAGTAGTACATGCCTACTATTCATTTAAGGACTGGACTATACATCAGTAATTTAAGTCTGAGTATAATTTCGATTAATACAAAGAAGTGCAGAGAATTTAGTGGCCTCTTTAAAGAAATGCTACAGAGCCAAGTTTTCAATTTAAGTAACTTTGAATCAGGACACCTCTCTTTTCCAGCAGGGTTAAGTTCTAAATCCATATAGATGTGATAACAATCATTTTCCAAGATGAACTTGAATGAGGACATATTTCTCTTAATCTATTCAATTAAGATAAAATTGTTTTAGTACATTATTGTGAAGACAATTACTGCTATTTTACAGTAACAATAGCTAACATTCATTATGCTTTCTTATTTATAGCAGACCAGACAATTTGTGTTTGTATATGTTGAGTCATAGTCCTTTTTAATCCCACCTTACTAGAGTATAGTCCCAAGGATTCAGGTCATCTGTGCTTTTCACATGTTCTTCATCTGTGGGGGCAGAGCTAGAGCTGAATCTAAGTCATCTTATGTAGATCCAGTGCTGAACTTCTATGCATAAAACAAACTCCTGAGCATAATGACTGTGAGAAATGAATGTTGATATTACTCCACGTCCTCATCTCTTTTGTTTGGAAATTCCCTTGTAGATTGATTTTATTTTTCCTTTTTGGTTTTTCTGTATTGCTTTGGAGCCTGTCCTGAAATTCACTCTGTAGACCAGGCTAGCCTTGAACTCACAGAGATCCACCTGTCTGTGCCTCCTGAGTGCTGGGATTAAAGGTGTATGCCACCATTGCCCAGCACAGATTGCATTTCTAAATGTGAAATGTTTACTTTAAGTTATAATGCTTTAAATTATAACTATGAATGTTCACTTTAAATTATAACTATGAATGTTCACTTTAAATTATAATGTTAGTAATTTGAAGTTCTTCTCCACGTGAGGTGCCCTGGACTTACATGACAGTCTGCAGATTTTTCCATTGTCTTCTTTGCGGCTCCATTGAATTGAAGAACCTGGAAGACACAGCAAATGGAACACAAAAACTTTTCTTAAAGTTCTAAGTCCAACAAAACAAAAACAGAACAAAACCCTGAAAAACAAATAAAAATTTAAAAAAATCCTCCAAACTTTAGCACAAGAATTTGTAAGAAACACCAAAAGTTGATCCATGTCATGTGAATAGATGCTCATCCACTCATTGCCCAGAGAACACCTCAATTCACATCCATCAGAGTTGAGCCAGTTTATGTTCACTGGTAGTTGTTGGGCTCTTGAAGGCAATCATCCTGCCCCCAAAGGATGTGCAGGAAGCAACTGGAGCATGTTTGGGAAGGGTGTGTCCCTCCCTCAGTTCTGTGCTCACAGTCATGGCAATGCCTACTCAACATCATGTTCTTCCTCTCAGGCTTCTGGCGTTATCACCATCTATCTGTACACTGACAGTGATGGAGATGCACGTTCAAACTGGTCAACAAAATGAAGATTACACCCACCTTCTCAATTTGTTGTTCAGTGTTCCCTTTGGCTCCAAGCTCCAGCATTGCTAATGCTGTCATGATACTGGTTGGGGAGCAGAAGATGTTGTCCTGTGTTTCTCTGAACTGCCTGTACAGCTCAAGTGTGAATTTTGTAGTTGCTTCAGCAAACAAATGCATGATGACCTTAAACCCCTAAAGCAGCATGAAGTCAGCACAAAGTGAAAATGACTTTCACTAAAGGGACCATCCCTCTGTAATGAACATTTCTTAAAGGAAATGACATACCTGTATTATAAGATTCTGACAAATACATTTATTAACATTTTCAAGGCTTCTACAATGTACAAATGCTAATCTCCCAATTAGAGGTCATGGGAACCATATCGTTAAGACTTTTCGAACAGCTAACAGAGAATCCTTTTATCTTTCCTATCTCACCAGTTATACTTGGTTTGGGTGGAAAGGTTTTGTAATACATTTCAAGATAAAGATTTCTGAAGCTAGCATCCAGTTAGCTGTGGGAAAGCACCTTCCAACTTTTCCTTTAACGTGCTGTAGTTGCCAGACACGATCCCTGCACGTTTGGGACAATATTTATGTTTATTTAGAAATAAATTATTTAAATAGCAAATTAAGTGAAGGAAACATTTAACTTTTCTTTGGCAGCTTAAGAAAAATACAATCAGGCAAAATGACATACACACGTGAAATGACCACACCATTGTTATCCTCAGAAGTAATTCATACATTTTAGCAACAGTGGCTGGAAGCACTTACTTGTGTTTCTGAAGGAAGAAGTAGGTAGGAAGTATATGAGCCTGAGTGTGACTTCTCAGCTCTGGAATATATACCTCTCTCCTTTTCACCGCTGCCTCATCATTTCAGTGGTATTTCAAGTAAATCAACTTCAGATTTCGTAACCAGGCTAGCTTTTCCAGGCATGCAAAGTTGTGAGAAAAGACTGGCTTAATATCTTACCACTATACTTCCTTTTTCATAGCACACACCATAGATTGATTTTTAACTGTCATCAATCACTGACTCATAAGAATTGCACAGAGGTACCTTTCTAGTAACAATGACATCACTTTAAAATTTCAACCCTGCTATGTTCCTGACAACTCTGTTTTTCCAATAAAACTATTGGTTGTTGAATTGTCTTTAAGGCACACCAAGGATACCACACGACTAAAAAGCTTGCCTTATCCACGTTTTCATCATGAAAGAGTTCATTAATCCTGTCAATTTCTCTAGTAATTATTCTATATGGAGAGGAAGATAGTTATCATTCTAGTACAAAGACATAACATGACACCTTGTCTTGCCACAGTTACTCCAAAGCCTCCTGAAGCTACCCTGGAGTTTTCTGTTGCTTAAAGAACATGAGAAAGTTACTTACATTATTGCCTTGACATTCCAGCAACTAGAAGAGCAATTGAAACAAATGGGTCTATTAGAATGGCAGGGCAGCTTTCTATGAAAAGCAAACAGGAGAGCGACCTGTTCTGTCTGACACAGTAAGTTATCTGAGTTGTTGAGACACAACATCTTGCTCTCACTTCACTGTTAATACACTGATTCTGCATCATGAATGTCAGGGTCAAACATGCAAGAAATAATAGGAAGACATTGAAATATTAGGTTATTTATATGCGGTATTACTGATTACTCAATGTATATATTTATGGTTCCGAACTCCTCTCTTAAAATAACTCTCATTGTATTCTACAGAGTCTAATATGGTGTACTTCAATTTTCATTTGATTATATGAATTTTCAAATTTCTTTCTTGAATTCTTTGATTATCTCATAATTGTTCAAAAATGTTTTATTCAATCGTTTTCTTGCTGATTTTCAGTTTTATTCAACCACTATTCAACAGACTATCAGAAGTTATTTTAATACGTTTGCATTTTTGAGACTTGCTTCATGACTTACTTTGGAGGAATTCAATTGGATACATAGGGTGTGCATTCTGCAGCTATTTCTGTAGACTTCTGTTAAATCCCACAAAGCAGTTCCAAAACCAGTGGAAGAGATAACCAAGAACTGAGCTGGATTTAGTGAAATGGAAACTGAAAGAACAATGAAAAGGATCAATGAGACAAAGGTAAACAAGTTTGACAAGTCCTTTGGCAAACTCGCCAAAAGAAGACAGAAGGCTCAATATAATTACAGAGAAAGCCGGCATATTAAAGGTGTATCAAACAGACAGCACTCAAGTCCAGATGATCACTGGGGAATGTTTTGAAAGCTTAGTGTCTTAGAATTTCTATTGTGATGAAACACCATGACCATATGTAATATGGGGAGGAAGGGTTTATTTAACATCCTCGTCATATCACAGTAATCAGTGAAGGGATTATGGCATGATGCCAGCAGGAAGGAAGCCTGGAACCAGGGTCTGATGCAGAGGCCATGGAGGAGTGCTGCTTACTGTCTTGCTTTTACACTCAGGCTGTTCCACTTCACAGCTTCTGCTGTTCCAATCGTTATCCCATGGTACTGGCATTTTCTGGACGCTGGAATCTCTTGCAGCTACTGGACTTGACTTTTACTAGTGGCCTCTCCTGGGATCTCCTCCGATACTCTGATCCTGATACATGGTGCTAGCCTCAACTTCTCTCCATGACCCCTTCAGTCGTGGCTGTCTACTGCCACTGAGGTTGTACCTTCACCCAGGCCTCTCCCAGTGCCAAGTCTCAGCTGCTCTCCATGACACAATTTCATGCCTTTGAAACCAGCACCAGAGGGATGATTCTCACATATTACTAAGTTTGGCTGCAAGCAGGAAATGCATCGTTGTTTCCACCTTGGACCATAGTTTATATGTGCTGACCCTAAGGAAAGATTTCCAAATTTGTGATCCTTGATGATGCTGGTCTCTTCTTAATCACAGCTGATTCTTCAGCTACAGCTGACCATACACAAAATATCACACAAAGAGCTTTGGTAGAGTCTTTTGGGGACTCTTGAACTTCCCTTTGAAACTTCACAAATCAGACCCCCATCTCTCAGCATTATCATCTAAATTCTAACAATACTAGATTAAGCTCTGAACACTCAGTGGTTTTTCCAACCCAAGTTCCAAAGTCTTTCAACATTTACATTCCAATACACTGGAAAATCTCAATGCAATCACACACACAAACACACACACACACACACACACACACACACACACACACCACAGGATGGAGAGGGAGAAAGTATTCTGAATATTCCATTTAATAATTGTCAAAATTCCAACAATAATATTCATAGAACTAGAAAGAATCAATCCTACAATTCAAATGGACCTACAAAGTACTCCGTAGACAAAGTAATGGAAAAAACATAATGGAGACACTGTAATACCCAACCTTGCTTACTTAATAATATCAATATCAAAAATCTAGCATGGCCAGGTGTTTGTGGTGCACACCTTTAATCCCAGCACTCAGGAGGCAGAGGCAGGAAGATCTCTGTGAGTTCAAGATCAGCCTGGTCTACAAAACTAGTTCCAGGGCAGGTTCCAAAGCAATACAGAGAAACCCTGTCTCAAAAAAACTGGAAAAAAATCCATCATGGTAGTGGCAAAAACAAACAAACAAACAAAAAAACAAACAAACAAAAAAAACAAAAAACAAAACAAAACAAAAAAAAAAACCAGACATGAAGACTAACACAAATAGAACAGAGGTTGCAGAGATAACTGCTCTCAGGGTCACCATCTGAACCTTGACTGAAGTGCTAGAGGCACACTTGAGGAAAAGGTAATGTCTTTAACAAGTGGCGCTAGGAAAACTGCAGATCCACATGCCCAAGATGTGAACTTGACTTCTACTCTTTTGTTTGTATGAATAATTCGTGCCAGGTTTGACAAGAGATGACTGAAATCCCAGTACTTGGTAGGTGGAGACAGGGAACTCAGATTCAGTCTGTCTTGGAGGCCAGCCTGGCCAACAAGAGAGACCTTGTCTCAAGAAAAATAGTAACTTAACATGGATAAAAAGCGTCTAATACAAGATTTAACACTTTCAAAATGCTGAATGAAAACAGAGAAGCCATTTGAAATTCTAGTCCTTGGCACTAACTTTCTAAACAGAAATATAACTGCTCAGAGGTAATACTGTAAAATGCACGAAACAAAACTTCTGAGCAACAAAAGAAATGATTGCTAGAGTGAAGAAACAGCAACAAAATGGGGAGAAATCTTTACCAGCAAATAATGTGGTATGAAATTAATGTCTTAAACATCAAAGTACCTTCAAATAATTCAATAACGAAATGGTGAAGTAAAGGGGGCATATAGTTCTCAAAAGAGGTACACATGGCATATATATATATATATATATACATATATATGTATACATATGTGTGTGTATATTATATATATATACATATACATATATACACTATATATAATATATCTCAATGGCTAACATGGAAATGCAAATCAAATCAAAATTAGATCCTAACTCTAGTCAGAATAATTGTCTTCAAGGAAACAAAACAGGGGAATGCTGGGCTGGGTTCAGGAAGGAAGGATGATTTGTATAATATTAGTGGGAATATGAGTTAGTATGTAGGTCCCTTCAAACCCCAAACTCAAATTACAGTGTGATCCAGCTAAACTGTTCATGGGTATACACATGAACAAATCAAGGTCAGCTCACAGTAGACACCCGAATACCCATGTTTACCATACCAGTATTCATGACAGCCAAGTGATGGAATCAGTCTGAGTATCTAACAATGGAGGAATAAAGAAAATATGGGTACACATATGTAATGGATGACTAGATATTATGAATAATAAAATTATGTCGGTCTCAGAAGCATGTATGAAACTAGAGATCATCGTGTGAAGGGAAATAGACTCAGAAAAAAATCACACATTCTCAGAGAGAGAGAGAAGGATAGAGAAACAGATATATATGTATAGAGGGAGCCAGAGAGATAGAGAAAGACAGACACAGAGGAAGAGAGACACAGAGGAGGATGTAGGAGGGAGAACTACTGGGGATTAGGAAGGATAATTGTTTGTGATAGAAGAGTAAATACTATCAAGTGCCATTTATGTATCTATGAATGAAATGTAGTGGAATTCAGTATTTTGTATGAGTAATATGTGCTAATAAATATATAAATAGCAGAGTAAATGAGAAAAGATGAAAGTAACAGGAATGCCATTTTGAAGTCCATTGTCTCTGGAGTCCTGTTGTCTGCGTAGGCATGGATTTCCTGTTAATAGATTAATAGTAGTGAATGTTGGCCTTATTAAGATAGAATATATGTTTGCTTACTTGTATCTTACAAGTTAATAAAGTAGGTGTGTTGGTCATTTAATTGAAGCAAAAAGTGGTTAAACCCTGCCCTTGCCAGGGGCCCAAACAAATGGAATCCCTAGTCTAGGACCTGCACTTTCAGAAGAGTGAGTCAGAATAAACTTCTCTTTACCTCACAAGCAGACATAAACTACATGCTCTACAATAACCTTTGCAGTTATGGGATTGCTCGTGAGTAGTTTCACAGTAAATAAGGCAGGCTTCACATCTGACTTGTTAGCATCAGAATTCCTCTTCTCAAAGGGATAAGACCCTTTTCTCCATACCCCGAATGCTTTTCTGGTCCTGATCTGGAATCAAGAACAGTCAAGTAGTTTGTCCCTAGACCTGTCCTCTCTGAAGTCACATGAGACCAGACGGACCTGCAGACATCCTGGGACAACTAGGGACAGAGCACATGGGAAAATAAGTGGGATGGAAGCAGGATGTTCTCCTCTGAGTGTGGAGCCCAGAGCAACAATAAAACCCTGCCCAGCATATTAGTCAGCTTTGCCACTCTCTAAAGACAGGCTTAACAGAGTCTGCTTGTAAGGTAAAGAGAAGTGTGTTCTGACTCACTCTTCTGCAAGTTCAGGTCCTAGACTGGGGATTCCATTTGGTTGGGGCCCTGGCAAGGGCAGTATAGCGTGGTGCTGCAAACTGCTTGAATCATGAACCAGGGAGCAGAAAAGGTTATGCTCTCTGGGAGGATATAAGCAATGATGGAGAGAACTCCGCAAAAGGTCAGAGGTCAGAGGTAACATCCATGGCACCTCAGTTACAATATCACAGTGACCAGACCTATACCAAGACCTTAGCGAAGACTCAGCCTTCAAACTATACTACTAGTCTTGGTTTCTCTAAAGTTTCTATCAAGCTGAGATGGAGGAAAAATGAGAAAGTTCAAGAGGGAGAAGTCATATGGGAAGGAAATAGTGTTTTTTCTTGGAGTTCGTTGCAGCCTGAAAGGTGCCTGTGCCCAAGAAGAGGTGTTGTCACAGGGTAACTCAGCATCTCATTGCCTTTTTTGGCTGAACTGTTCTGAGATGTAATTCCTCGACCATAAGACTCGTCATTTCAGACTGTGTGTTTTGGCGAGCTTTAGAGTATCACAACACAATGCCATTCACAACCATTTTATCACATCTGAAAAGAAATCCCTGTTTTATTTTTCCTGCTCCCTGGATAATAGAAGGCACTAATGTACCTCCTGTCTAAATGGAATCACTAATTCTAAACATAGAATGTACACAGCATTGTACAGCATTTATCCTTTTATGAGCAGCTTCTTCTACTTACTCTAACTTAAGGTTAATCTATTATTATTCCTTTTCACAGCAGAGTAGTATTCCCCTGTATAGATGAAATCCATTTTCTTTATCCATTCATCAGTGGGTAAAAATTCACACTATTTACATTTTTGGTGTTATGGACAATGGTGATCTTTCAAAAACATTTTTGTCGGAGCATATCTTTACTTTTTCTGTAATGTATCCGAAAGCCTAAGTGCTGGGTAGACTATTCAGCAGTGCTAGCTACACAAGCATGAGAGCATAAGTTTTGATCCTAGAACCCATGTAAAAATGTGACTCTGTGGTGTTAATCTCAGAGTTTGTAAGATAGAGACAGGCAAACTCCTGGGGCATGGTGGCCTGCCAGTATACCCCAAATGGTAAGCTCTATATTCAGTGAGATAATGTCTCAATATTCAGTCTGGAAAGCCTTGACCTCTGGTCTATTCACATGTACCCAGATGGGTGGCAACAACTTTGCACCTACACACATGCATACATGCATACCACACACACACACAGAGTATAATAACTAGGTCATATAACAACTGTATAACTATTTCTAGAAAATGCCACACTCTTTCCTACAATATCTGAATCATATTTTAAAGTTTTTAACTATTTCTCTTCCCTTTCTGTCATGCAGCCCCTCCCCATATACCCTACCCATCCTCCTTCAAACGTATGGTCTCTTTTTGCACTAATTGTTACTATATGCGTGCATGTATGTATGTATATATGTATAATCACATAGGTTCCTAAATATAAGCTGCTCAATCTGTATAATGTTCTATATACTGTTTTCCGGTGTGGCTGGCATTGGCGTGCTCTTCCACAGGGAACACCATCTTCCGATGCCTTAGTTCTTTGTGTAGGGTTGAGGCCTTTTGTGCTTTTCCACAGCCACATCCTTTCCAATTCAGGCTTCTGGTCTCCACACATTGTCATGAAGCCTTGTTAGTGTCGTGGGCCCTTTAAAGGATCAGAAGTGAGACTGTACGCTCAGCACACCACAGCACTACAGGGACATGGGTTAGACTTGGGGAATATAAGGAAGAAATGTAAGGTTTTCAAAATGGAACAGAAACATTTTATTCTTCCGTTTATTCAAATCCCCAAGTATGTTTTCAGATCTCATTTTTCAATAAGTATGTGTTAAATCCCTGAATCGGGGCATACACTAATAGAGTGTAAATTAACTAAAGGATTAGTCCAAATATAGAGGAGGAAGAAGAAGAAACTACTCATGATGAGGCATTCCACATAGCAAGACTATGCTCTTTTTAAAAATTTTTCTTTTTTTAATTTTAATTTGAGACAAGGTTGTTTTACGTGCCAACCCCAGTTCTATCTCCCTCCCATCCTCTCCTATTACCCCCACAAAACCCCAGCCCATCCCCTTTCTACTCCCCAGGGAGGATGAGGCCTTCCATGGGGATTCCTCAAAGTCTGTCATATCATTCAGGGAAGGGCCTAGGCCCTCCCCTATGTATCTAGGCTGAGAGAGTATCCCTCTATGTGGAATGGGCTCCCAAAGTCTATTTCTATACTAGGGATAAATACTGATCCACTATTAGAGGCCCCATAGACTGCCCTGTCCTCCTAACTAACACCCATGTTCAGGGGTTCTGGGTCGGTCTGTCCTATGCTGATTTCCTGTTATCAGACTCGGGTATAAGGGAGGAGTGATGAGCAAAGGGGTCAAGACCAGGCAGGAGAAACCCAAGACTATGCTCTTAACCAAGTGGGTCTCCACCTACAGCTACAACCACAAGATAAAGTGAGGCTTCCTTCATGGGGCAGGATGGGTTTACCCGAATCCTAGAGAGAAAGTGGTCAAAAAGGCCCAGTTCAGCCTGCAAATGGAGAAAAATAAATAAATAAAAACATATAAACTAAGACAAACTGAGGCTTTGCGGGGCTAGTCTATGGTAGACATCAAGTCAGAAGAAATAATAGGAGTGGAGAATGCGTAGGAGTTTTCTTAAATACAGACAGAGTTGAGTTAGTTCAAACGAGAGTCTGCCCCATGCAATTGTTCTGTTCCCGGAGTGCTCCAGGGAACCACAGACAGGATTATGATCCTGATGATCGCACACTCCTCGGGCGCTTTTGTAGATGAAGACCTTCCAATTTGCATCTGTTGTATTTCACAAGCTGGCTTCACTTAACTGGATGCGGGAATCCAGGATTGCTTTAAATTCAAGAGTTGCACTTTCAGGATCATACTACATTGTGACAAACTGCTGGGCTGGTTAAGAAATGTTTCCTAAGTTGTTTGGAAACTTCCCAGTGAAAGGCGTGGGGTGTTCCCAGCATTGTCTGCTGCAAATTAAAGAGAACATTTTTTTTTATGACTTCCTTCTTACAGGGAATGTGCTTGTGCCTGTCTACAGGGAAGTGTTGAGTGGGACAGGTTCTAGACATAACACACTTGTCAATTACTGCAACCCTAAGGTCTCTCTCCAGACACTGTTTGGGCAAGTGTGTATACCAACTCCAGCCAGATCAGGTAGCTTTTCTTTTTCTTGGGGAAAGAAACCAGTAAACTGTTAGCGTTAAAGGATTGGAGTCATTGGTGAATGTTTTGTGGATATAGACTGAGCCCTGGTGACAAAGGATAAAATCCTCTCTCCAGGAAGATTTTACACAGTGCTGACACTTTACCTATAATATGTGCAAAGTTCCTGATTTTCTTTCACATATATTTGTGAACTTTGCTACAGGAAATGTGGAGAAAAGGGTATTTATCTTGCCAGTTCTAGCAAGATTGAAAATAAAATAATTTACTTTTACTGCTTCTGCTCTCTAACTTCTTTACAACTATAGAGAAGCTAATGTGCCAGGTCCCACATCTAAGCGGCTGCTAACATTTCCACTCACAACAGACTTTTAACCAAGTCCAGCCCTTTGTCTTCTCGGATCTCCTGCAAATCCCTCCTTGAATTATACTGTCAAGAATTGCACATGTAGATACCCCTTCGTCTTTAAGTTCTCTTTTATCTTTGATTTATATAACTATGAAATTCCCCCAATAACTATGTTAATATCTATACACATCACTGTTCATGTGCCAAAGATCCAGGAAACACAATGTTATGTAGCTATTTCCTCTAAATTGCAACATTCCCTTCTGGGGGAATGAGAAACACTCAGAAGACTCAGGAAACTAGTGGAATTTACAAGGCCCAGGAAGTTTACGAAACTTAGCAGATGTTCAGAGATGACTGCAATTTGATTCAGCTTTTGTGATCTTCACCCATTTTGTAGTGGCTTCTTCAGTGATGTCTTTGAGTTACCCACTGCACCATAACTCACTGGTTTACCAAGCTAGGACTGGTGGCATAATTTCTTTGATCTGGTAGTGCCCTATGTGGGGTGAACAAATATTTGCTCAACTATCTCCAAAAAGTTATGTAACACATGAGGCTCTATTTCATACCCTCTGCCTTCATGTCCTATGTGAATTTTCTGCCCATGTGAGCTTAGCACCATGCACCCACTTACTATTGCCTGCATTCCATGTTAGTACCCACCCACTAACCTGCTCCCTGTCCATCCTGGAACAGCTCTGAAACCCTCTTCTAACAATTTTCATTGTTTTGAGTAATTTCAAAGCTGATTCTTATTGATTTTATATCTTCTTTCTAGTTTATGTTTTTTCTCTTATTAATTGTATTTCTTTTGTTGTGAGAATTCTGGTGTTTACTTTTGTGTTTAAATATTCTATTTAGAGAAACCAACTGGACCTACAAGATATATAGAGAATAGTCCATCTAATAATGTTATGTAATACTGATCTTAAGTGACTACAAAATATTGTAATGATAGATAATTTATTAGGTTACAAAATAATGAAACTGAAATTCAACTAGCTCTTGATTATAGTAAAAATTATAAACAGTAAAAAAGATAGAAGTTCAAGGCCACAGAAATTAAAAAAAAATAATATTTTACAAAGTTATAGCAACATAAACGTTATGGTACCAGCATAAAACAGTCATAAAATAGATCAATTGAACAATATAGAAAACCAAGAAATACACATATATAAGAAAGTGATATTTAACAAACCAGCAAGTATATACATTACATAAAGGAAAAGCCTTCAATAAGTTATTGGGGGAATGGGGATATCTATGAGCAGATTATGGTTAGCTCTCTATCTCTCACAATATACAAAACAACCCCAAATGAATTAAAAATCTAAATGTGAATAGGTTTAAAGAGAAATCCGGAACTAGGGAATTGTACAGAGATCCACAAGGATGATTCTAACTAGGAATCTAAGCAATGGTGGAGTGGCTATCTTAAATGCCCTTTCCCTATAGTGAGAATGATGACTACCTTAAATGCCATCTTAGAGCCTTCATCCAGTAGCTGATGGAAGCAGAAGCAGAGATTCACAGCTAAGCACTGAGCCAAACTCCTGGAATCCAGTTTCAGAGAGGGAGGAGTAAGAAACAAAGTGGCCAAGATCTTGCTGGGGAAACACACAGAAATAGCTGACCTGAGCAAGTGGGAACTCAAGGACCCCAGTCTGACAGGTGGGGAACCAGCATAGGACCAAACCAGGCCCCCTGAATGAGGGTGTCAGCTAGGAGGACTGGGCAGTCTATGGGACCTCTGGCCATGGAGCCAGAATGTATCCCTAGTGCACGAATGGACTTTAGGAGCACATTCCCCATGGAGGGACACTCCTTTAGCTTAGGTACATGGGAGAGGGCCTAGGTCCTATCCCAAATGACTTGATAGATTTCGATGATCCCTCATGGAAGGCCTCATCCTCCCTGGGGAGTGAATGGTGGGTGGGGTGGGAGGTTGGAAGGGGGCACGGGAAGATGAGAGGGAGAGGGAACTGGGATTGAATCTAATTATATATTTATCACAAAGTAAAAAATTATTAAAAAATATCTAAATGTGAGATCCCAAACTTTGAAATTTCTAGAACAAAATTTAGAGGAAGCAATTCAAGACATTGTCCAGGCAAAGATATTTTGGTAGTAACTCCCAAAGCATGGGAAACAGATTCTGACTACTGCGATTATGTCAAACTGCACTAAAAAGCTGTGTGGCAAAGGAGCAAGTGATGAAGGGGAAACACCATGAACTGAAAATATTCACAAACTGTTCAGACTATGGAAGGGACAGGGTGCCCCATGGTTAAAAGGGAAGGGTGACCTGGTGGGAGCTTCTCATACAGTAGCATGTGCAAGCTTGCTGCCATGTGTGTAGATGAGAAAATGCAGACACCACATCTCCACAGAAAGGATATGGCCAAAGTGGTAATAATAATAACAATAAAAAGGAGCACTTGCTCCCTCTGGAAATCTGTTCTAGAATTTACTTCTCATCATCTGTTACCCAAGAAGAAAATTCCTTGTAATGACATGTAGACATGTACTTTAAGAATTTTACAATTATATTTGTGTGTGTGTATGTGTGTGCACGCATGTGTGTGTGTGCATGTGTGTGTGTATGTGTGTGTGCATGTGTGTGTATGTATGTGCATGTGTGTGTATGTGTGTGTGCATGTGTGTGTATGTGTGTGTGTATGTGTATATGTGTGTGTAAGTGCTTGCTCATTTACATGTGTATAAATGTACAAATGCATGTGTATGGAGGTCAGAGGATAATTTTTTGGAGTTAAGTCTCTCCTACTATATGGCTTCCAGTGACTGAACTCAGGGCATCAGATTTGGTGGCAAACCTTTACCTACTGAGACTTCTCACTGGCCACAGAATTAATTATTTTTTTTGTGTCTCATGTAAATATGTTGTAAAATAATTGTTTATATAAACCACCACATTAGGTGGAATATTTCTGTAGCACGTTCTTATGGCTTTCGGTTAGAAAGAAACGCACATTGTTGGAATGCAAATTGGGTTTTCACTGTGGTAAACAGTGTGGAATTTCCCTAGCATTTCTACTTCCGAGTATATATTCAGAGGAAATGAGTCAGGATGAAGATGTCAGCTATTTTCTGCAGCATTTTCGTAATATGGAACCAATGAATCTACCCACCAATGGATAAAAGGGTAAAGAAGATAAACACTGTATAATAGCCATTCGACAGTACACAATCCATCCTTAAAAGAATTAAAACCTGTCGTTTGCAACAACATAGGTGTGCCCGGAGAATTAGGCCAGGCCTGGAAAGACAAAGATGTCATGGTCTCACTCCTAAGTGGAATCTGAGGAATTGATCTCATAGAAGCTGGGACTAGGATGGTGGCAACTGAAGGTCAAAAGCTCCGGACGGTAGGATTGAAGGAGGGGTGGTGAAAGGTTGATCAGTGGAGACTAAGTTCCAGTCACATATGACGTATGAGCGAGAAGCTGTGGGTACTAGTGCACAGTTCAGCGATGTCAGAAAACCATGTAGTGAACTTTATAAACACAAAAGAAAGGATTTTGAACACTTTCGCTATGTAGTCATGATGACTATTTGTGGATATCGATATATTTAACTTGATATGAACATTACATACAGTACAAAAGCATCAAACATTACATGGAACCTCACTAATATAAACAAAATTTATGTTTTAATGTTTCAGGTGAAAATTATTAGATTATAAGGCAGTAAATTGATAATTATCAAGTTAAAATAACAGGCAACATCAACATAAAAATCCACAGTTAGGACCACGAAACACACAGTAGGCTGTTAGGCTGTCATGAAAGGCAGGAGTAATAGCAGAGTGATCACATGAACCCATGTTCTGGGGAGGAGAGGGCAATTGGTGTAGCGGTTATAGGAATCCACAAAGTGTTTCCTCAAACCCTGAAACAACCACCATATAACATAGTTACTTCATTTCTGGAAACCCGCAAAGGTTTTGAAGGCAGGAACACAATAGTTTAGGTATATAGCACTGTTCACAGGTGTCTTATATGCGTTTGAAGAAGAGAGGACCCTGCTGCAGTCTATACACACTGTGAACGGAATATTAGTCTTGAAAGGGGTGACCTAAAACAAGCAGGATCCTGAAAACATTTTGTTAAGTAAAGTAAGTAAAACACTGAAGACTAGTTATGTATGACGCTACATAAATTGGAATCCATAGTAAGTGGATTCATAGAGATGGGGAGGAGATAAATGATTGTCACGGTGGAGGTAGAAGGTGGGCACAGTGCATCTCATTACAGTTTCTGTTTGCGTCAGAGAATGACTTGTTAAGCCTCCTCTGGAGGGGCAGACTGTAAGCCTGCCTATACAGTCATCCTGCCTCCCACCCATCCCAAAGCAGCCTCTGCCTTTCTGGAAATGGCCTTGTGCCTACCACACCTCTTCCCAGGCACTCCTGAGAAAGTTTCTATCATCATTGCAGCTCCAACATTATAAAATCTGTTCCTCAACTTTACTGCCCATTGTCTGTTGCTGCTGAGACCAAGAACATCTTCTATAAAGGGCAATAGCAAAAATGGTAAACTAATGTTTATGCCTAACATTAAACAATTATTTAATTATGAAGACTAATGCAATAAACATTCCTACTTGAGTTCCACCCCTCACCCCTCTACCTGCCACCCCCACCCCCACTCAGGAGAGAGCTGATCAGGGAGTCCCTGTCTCAGGCCTGGCTTTCGTTTGCCCTCTTTGGGATCTCCTGGCCTGGGGCCTGCTAGCCGGTCAACTGGACTCCAGGTGGATCAAGCAATCCAGAGTCTACTGACATCATGGTGCTCGTCCTGCCTCCACACACTGGGAGAGGGAGTGTCTCAGACAAGCCTGCACATATAGTGAGACCCATCAGAGTATTGGACCTGCTTTCACCCACCTGAAGAGAACCTTGGACCCGTACCCACCAGGAGAGGAAGAGACACCACTGCACCCACAGGAAGAAGGGATGGGAAGACGGCAATATAAGAACACATTCAACAACAGAAAAACCAATATAACTCCACTAGAGTCTAGGGACTCTACACCAGCAAGACCTGAACATTCCAACGCAGATGAAGCAGAAGAGGACAACCTTAAAAACAACTTCATGAAGATGATAGAGACCCGAAAAGAGGAAATGAGAAAATCATTTAAAGAAATGAAAGAAAAGACAACCCCAAAATTTCAAGAAACAATTAAAAAGTATAAAGTTTGGAACCTGAAATAGAGACAAAACAAACAAACAAACAAACACACACACACAGTCTGAGGGAATGCTGGAATTAGAAAAGGTGGGTAAATGATGAGGAACTGCAAGCATAACCAACAGAATACAAGAGATGGGAGAAAGAATATCAGGTGCTGAAAATAAACTAGAGGAAATAGATTCATTGACCAAAGAAAGTCTAAGTCCAAAAAATTCCTAATACAAAATATCCAGAAAATATGGGACACTGTGAAAAGACCAAACCTAAGATAATAGGTATAGAAGGTGAGGAGACCTAACTCAAAGGTGCAGAAAACATATTCAACAAAATCATAGAAGAAAACTTCCCCAACCCAAATAAAGACATGCCAATGAAAGTACAAGAAGCTTATAGAACACCAAATACAGTGGATCACAAAATAAAGTCCCCTCACTACATAGTAATCAAGATACCAAACATGCAGAATAAAGAAAGAATATTAAGAGCAGGTAAAGGGCGAAGGAGCATATAAAGGGAAACCTATCATAATTATACCTGACTCCTCCATGGAAACTATGAAAGCCAGTAGTCCTTGATAGACATTCTACCAACACTAAGAAATCACGGATGCCAGCCCAGGCTACTATAGGAGCAAAGCTTTCAATTACTATAGATGGAGAAAACAAGATATTTCATGACAAAACCAAATTTAAACAAGACATATCCACAAACCCAGTCCTACAGAAAATATAATACTACCACCACAAACAAATGCAAAACAAACAAGAATTAAAAGTCAATGGTCTTTAATTTCCCTCAATATTAATTGTCTTAACTCAACTATAAAAAGACACAGGCTAAAGAATGGATATGAAGACAGAATTCACCTCTGTCTGCTGCATACAAGAAACACACCTCAACTTGGAAGACAGATGTTACCTCAGAGTGAAGTCAAATAGACCCAGGATACATGCTGGTGTAGCTATCCTAATATCTAATGATTTATACTTCAAAATAAAATCAATCAAAAGCGATGAAGAAGGTTATTTCATATTCATCACAGGATGAAGTCTCAATTCTGAACATCTTCCATGTTCCAAATACAAAGGTACCCATGTTTGTAAAAGAAACATTACCAAAACTCAAATCTCACATGAAACCTCACACAATTATAGTGAGAGAATTCAGCACCCCACTCGCACCACTAGACAGGACCACTAGAGAGAAACTTTTTTGTTGTTGTTTTTTGCTTTTTTGAGACAGGGTTTTTCTGTAGCTTTGGAGTCTTTCCTGGAACTAGCTCTTGTAGACCAGGCTGGCCTTGAACTCACAGAGATCTGCCTGCCTCTGCCTCCTGAGTCCTAGGATTAAAGGCCTGCACCATTACCACCTGGCTCACCAGACAGAAACTTAACAAAGAAACAAAAGAACCAACAGAAGTTATGACCCAATTGGGTTTAACAGACATCTATAGGACATTCCATCCAAACAGAAAAGAATATAATGTTCTATCAGCACTACATGGAACCTTCTCTAAAGTTGGCCACATAGCAAAGAGCGAAACATAGTAAAAAATGGCAATCTTGCCAAAAGCAATATACTGATTCAATGCAATCCCCATTAAAATCCCACCACAATTCTTCACTGACCTTGAAAGGATAATAATCAACTTTATATGGAAAAACAAAAGACCCAGGATAGCCAAAACAACCCTATATAATAAAAGAACTTCAGGAGGCATCACCATTCCTGACTTTAAGCTCTACTACAGAGCTATAGTTCTGAAAACAGCCTGGTATTGGCACAAAAATAGGTAGACCAATGGAATTGAATTGAAAATCCTTATATTAACCCACACACCTATGAACACCTGATTTTCGACAAAACAGCAAAAAGAATACAATGGGGCCAGGACAGCATCTTCAACAAATGGTGCTGGCACAATTGGATGATGGTGTGTAGAAGACTGCAGATAGACCCATGTCTGTTGCCAAAACTAGTCAACAAAACACCAAAGAACCCTATTAAAAAATGGGGTACAGAACTGAAGAAAGAATTCTCAATAGAGGAAATCAAAAAAAAAAAAAAAAAAAAAAAAAAAGCTGAGATACACTTAAGAAAGTGCTCAACATCCTTAGCTATCAGGGAAAAGTAAATCAAAACAACTTTGAGATACCATCTTACTCCTGACAGAATGGCTAAAATTGAAACACCGATGACAACTCATGCTGGAGAGGATGTGGAGGTAAGGGGAACACTCCTCCACTGCTGGTGGGAATGCAAACTCATACAGCCATTTTGGAGATCAGTATGGCAGTTCCTCAGGAAAATGGGAATTAGTTTACCACAGGACCTGGCAATCCCTCTCTTAGGCATATACCCAAATGATCTACATCCGTGCAACAAAGACATGTGTTCAACTATGTTCATAACAGCATTATTTGTAATAGCAAGAACCTGGAAGCAACCTAGATGCCCTTCAATTGAATAATGTATAAAGAAGATGTGGCACATCTACACAATGGAATACTACTCTGCAGAAAAAAATAATGGAATCTTGAAATTTACAGGCAAGTGGATGGCACTTGAAGAAACCATCCTGAATGAGGTAACCCAGTCACAAAAAGAGGAACATAGTATGTACTCACTCATATATGAACTTTAGACCTAGAGCAAGGGATCACCAGCCTATAATTCACACTACCAGAGGAACTAGGATACAAGGTGTATTCTAAGAGATTTATATAAAGTCCCTCACAGAAGCGGGAAGGGACAAGTCCCCCAGAGCACGGGGGAAGTGGGGGGGCAGTGAATGGAGAGAGAAAGGAAAAAGCAAGGGGGAGAGGAAAATACAATGCGACTAGGAATAGAAGAGAGGGCAGGAATAGAAGAGAGAGAGAGAGAGGCAGAGACAGAGACAGAAACAGAGACAGAGACAGACTGAGAGAGAGACCATAAAAAAGGGGGGCAGTGAATGGAGAGAGAAGAAGGAGAAAGAGAGGGGGAGGAGAGGAAAACATGTGGGACTAGGAAGATTGAGTCAGGGTAGGAATAGAAGACAGGAGAGAGATAGATAGATAGATAGATAGAGAGAGAGAGAGAGAGAGAGAGAGAGAGAGAACATAAAAGAGGGAGCCAATATTGGTTTGAAGAGGAAACTGAACCCAAAGAAAGGTCTCGAGACCTATAAGACTGCCACCAACTAACAATCTGAGCATCCGTGGAAAGGCTACAGCTAACTTATCCATGGAACCCTCATCTAATACCTGTTGGAAACAGAAGCAAACACCCATACCTAAACACTGAGTCCAACTAGAACACAGATACAGATGGCGAGGACAAGACCAGGTTGCAGAAACACATAGAGACAGCTGACCTGAAGAAGGAGGAGCTAACGGGCCCCCAGACTGATAGCTGGGAATCCAGCATGGGACTGACTCAGCCAGAGGACTGAGCAGTCTAAGGGACCTCAGAGAGTGGAACCAGGATGTATCCCTGGTGCACAAAAGGACCTTGCGAACACATCCCACATGGAGGGATACTGCCTTAACCTAGAGGCAGGAGAGAAGCCCTAGTCCCTACTTCAAATGACCTGTCAGATCTACATGACCCCACCTGAATGGCATTGCCCTACATATGAAATTGGGGTGAGGGGTTGGGAGGGAACAATATAAACAGACACATAGCAAACAACTGAAACTGTAATACAAAGTCTTCCTACCTAAAAATGCCCAGGCCCATTTGCAGCAGATATCTACCAGACTTTCAGAGAACTAAAATCAATCTTAACCATTAAAAAAAGAAAGACGAGGCAGCTGGAGAGATGGCTCAGAGTTTAAGAGCATTGCTCTTCCAGAGGTTCCGAGTTCAATTCCTAGCAACCTCATGGTGGCTCACAACCATCTGTAATAAGATCTGGTGCCCTCTTCTGGCTTACAGGCACACATGCAAGTGGAACACTGTATACATAATAAATAAATAGATTTTTAAAAAAGATACAAATATTAATCAAAAAAGAAAAAGAGAGCAAAAAAGAGAAACAGTACACCCAAACTCATTCTATGAAGCCATAATTAATCAATTCCCCAAACCAGGTAAAGACACAACCCTAAAATAAGAGGAAAGGAGAAAACTACAGACCAATATCTTTGATGAACATAGATTTAAAAAATCTTCACTAAAATACTAGCAAACCACCATGGTCAAGTTAGTTTTATCAAAGAAATGTGAGGTTTGTTCAACATATGCAAGTCGATAAATACAGTAAATCATATAAGCAGCCTAGAAGACAAAAATAGCATGATAATCTCAATAGATGGAGTTAAAGCCTTTGGCAATGTCCAATGTGTTTTCAAGTCATAGAGACAAGGACTGCAAGGAACACACCTGCACATAATTCAAGCTACATATGAAAAACTCACAGCTAATATCATCCTTAATGGAAAAAACTCAAAGCAATCATATTAATGTCAAGAACAGGACAGAGTCAGCTGCCATTTGCATTCTTTTAAAAATAATGCTGGAAGCACTGGCTGGATCAAGAAGGCCAGAGTAGGAATTAAATAGGAATAGAAATCAAATTATCCATAAGACATGGTATTATATTAATATATCTCCTAAATTCTACTAGAAACTTCTAGCAAGAACTTGAGCAAAATAGCGAGGTATGAAATAAACTTATAAAAATCGGTAGACTTTCCATACCCCATCAACAAACACACAGGAAAAAAAAGATGATGGGAATACTCGCATCTACAATTGCATCAAAGATAGTAACATATTGGAGTAAACCTAACCAAGGAGGTGAAAGACTTCTAAAATGAGAACTTCAGGTCTCTGAAGAAAGAGGCTGCGAAAGACACTAGAAAGCAGAAGACATTCTATGATCATGGGTTGGCGGAACTGACATTGTGAAAATGGCCATTCTATTGAAAGCAAATTATAGACTTTTTGTGGGAATCTTTCGGAAACAAGCACTCTGACAATGAGAGCGGAAGAGAGGAGATATATTCACGAGGGGACTGAAGCCAGGAGGACTCCTGAAAGGCCCCCGTTCCACATCCAGTTGGCATTCTCAGTTTATGTTCTAAAATTACAAGGCAACATGAACAGGCAAGCAAAATTACATAGAAACCTACGTAGCAATTAGCAGGTTGTTTTAAAAGCATATATTACAGTTGACAGGTATAAGCTCTGTGGTCAGGTTGTTAAGGCCAACAACCCATTGTTTTAGCTATTTCTCTAGGTCATTCTGTTTTGAGTAGCAGGTGAAGTCAGGGCTAGAAATGGGCTGTACAAGCAGTGTTTTATGGAAACCAATCAACTAATCAGTAGGTAATAATTAGTCCTTTCTACCTTCTACTTCAGATTCAATGAAATCCCAATCAAAATACCCACAAATTCTTCAGAGAAATATGAAAAAAATCCCTTAATTCATATAGAAACAAAATAAAACCACAGATAGCCAAAGTAATCGTGAGGAAAATGGAGAACCCTAGAGGGGTTTCAATTTTCAACTTCAAGATACATCAGAGCTATAGAGAAATTTAAAAATGTGGAAATGGTTAAAAAAACAGGAATATAGACCAATAAATAAAATAGAAGACCCAAGTATTAGTATTTGTAATTATAGTTATCTGATATTTGATAGAGGTCAAAACACACTGGAATAAAAGACAACACCTTGAGCAAACAGTACTTGGGAAACTGGATGTCCACATACAGAAGAATGAATTTAGACTCATATCATCTTATACAAAAAGTAAATCCAAGGGGATTAAAAACGTCAGTCTGAAACCTGAAAAAAACAAAACCACTAGAAGAAAACTTAGGCAGCACCCTACAAGAGACAGGTGTAGGAAAGGCCTTTCTGAACAGAAGTTCATTAGTCAAGTGAACAACTCATAAAAACAAAAAGCTTCTGTAGAACTAAGAAACCAATCAAATGAAGAGGAAGCCCATGGAATGGGGGAGAATCTCTCCCAGCTATACATCTCTGAGAGGATTATACCCAAAACATACAAAGAATTCAAAGATACAAAGTAAAGGAAACACATGACCCACTTTAAGAATGTACTGAGGGTCTAAACAGTTCTCAATAAGAGAAATAAATATGACAAAAAGCTACTTCAATAAGTGTTCCCCATCATCAACGATTAGAAAAATGTAAATTGAAACACTTCTGAAATCTCATCTACTCCAGTCAGAATGGCTAAGATCATTGGAACAGCTGACAAGAGATGCTGGTGAGGTTGTGGAGAAAAGATAACGTTCATTCCCTGTCAGTGGAAATACAAATTGGTGCAACCACCTGGAAATGAGAATGAAACATTCTCAAAGGCCACAAATAAAGCTACCACATAAGCCAGCCATACCATACCTTGACGTACTTCCAAAGGACTTCATATCCCACTCCATAATAGACAGGGAATGGGAACAACCTAAGGATCCTTCAACAGAGGAATAGATAATGACAATGCCATTCATATAGAGAATAGAATACTATTATATAATAATAAAATTTATAGGTAAATGGATGGAACTAGAAAATATTATATTGAGTGAGGTAATGCAGACCCAGAAAGAAAAAGCCACATGTTTTCTCATCTGTGGTTCCTCACTCAAAATCCTCAGATATGCGTATACAACACTGAGTAGCCAAAGAAACCAGGAAATATAAAGGATCCAAGGTTGGACGGTGGGAGGGTGGGGAATGCAGGAGTATAGGTGACATGAAGTGGGAAACAGAATAATGGGGAGGGGCTCCAAGTGGGTGAAGGGATGGAGGTCAGTACAGAAGGAAAAGACTAGGAGTAAATAATACCAAGGTTGTCTGATAAAGCCTCATGGAATCATACTATTATATATTTACACAACACACACACACACTTTAAAGCAAGTTAAGTCATTTGGGCTGACAAGTATCCTCACAAGAACCATAGACTAATAGAATTCCCAGAACCAGATATGAAAAAGCTGTTTGATTGGATGGTCAGGGCACTCCAAGTGACTCCTGAAACAGCATAGATTATTGATGTATCTTGGTTACTTCCTATGGGTTGAAGGTAGGCCCATATACCAAAGACATAGCACACTTAGGACACAGGACTTAGAAGATTCCAGATGGATCTGCTTCTTTGTTGTGGTCTAATGTCCGTGGTTCCAGAGAACACTATGCAATTAAACAGATATACCTAAAAGAACTATGTGAGCTCTCTAACTCCAGTTCCAGGGGATACAACATCTTCTAGTTGTTATTCCAGAATTTTGGATACTGAGGCAGGAGGATATTGAGTTTGAGGCCAGGCTGATACATAATGAAACCTGTCTCATAACGTCAAATCAAATCAAATCAGAGATCTTTAAAATTTGTTGTGGAATTTTCATCTGTTTAACCAGTGGCTTTTGGGAGCAGCAAGCCCAAGATAGGTTCTCCTCTACTATGTAACCACTTAAAGGTTGAAGGAGAGGGGCCATTCTTTGTCTCTGTCTTCCTTCCTTCCTTCCTTCCTTCCTTCCTTCCTTCCTTCCTTCCTTTCTTTCTTTCTCTCTCTCTCTCTCTCTCTCTCTCTTTCTTTCTTTCTTTCTTTCTTTCTTTCTTTCTCCTTCCTTCCTTCATTTCTTTCTTCCCTGGGCAGAACAGCAGGATATAGCAGCTGGATTTGGTGGCACAGAATCTATTTTTTTCTGTATCAGTGAGTGATAATAACCACTTCATAGCTAAATGAATTCTTGAGACCCTTTAGCATACTCTCATAGGTTCACATAACAATTTGAAGTTATTAAAACATCCAAATGTTAAGGAACTTTACATTTGTCTTAACATTATGGATATCAGATGGGTTTACTTACATGAAACATGTAGTTTTTATTTTAAAATGGTAGAGTTCACAATTTGTTAAAAGTCATGACTTTTACAGTTAGAGAGTACAGACAAAATTTTAGAAGTTAGGTGAGGTGGATGTTTATGTGTGCCCATGAATGAGCTCCAGCTGTCCTTATATGCATGTATGTGTGTAGATATGTGCATACCAATCATTTCCAGATGTTCATTCTTTAATGAAGGCTTTAGAGGTCACTCAAGTTGCTTTGTCCACTGCAAGGCAAGAACAAGGTTCTGTTTCCCTCCACACCCATACTGGAGAAGCACCTGGATTATTAAGAAAGGGTTGATCCTGGGAGAGAGGCTGACAGGGTCAATTGACAGTCTTGGATGGAAACCATCTCATCCGATTGTTCAGAGATTTGGTTCTAACTTAGAAGCAGGCTGAGTGAGCTATGAGGAGCAAGCCAGTACACATCACCCCCCTCTTGGTTCTGCCTCAGTTCTCACCTCCAGGATCCTGTCTTGAGCTCCCACCACAGCTTCCTTCCAGGATGGACTGAGATATAAAGTGAAAGCTACCCTTCCTCCCCAAACTATTTTTGGTAACACAGAAATAGAAAGTCAATTAAGACAGCACATGCATGGCAGTAAGAGGACAACTGGCAAGGGTTGGTTCTCCCCTATTGCATGGTTCCCAGGATTGAAAGCAAATCAGAAGACTTGGCTGTAAGCGCCTTAACGCTCTGAACCAGATAGGATGAAAATGCAGATAGCTATGCTTCTTCTTCAAAACATTGAAATGCAGATCCATAGAAGTTGCCCAAAACTGTGTAAGAAAACCTTGTGTACTCCTCTACTAGACTTCCCTTATAGTGATGCTTTGCATAAATAAAAAGTGAGGAACTGATGGCATTGGAGCTATCCAAAGGCTCTTCTGTGGAAGAATGTAGGAAACCTGGAGTTCAACAAATGAATAAGTCTGGCAGGGACATGCATTACAGCAGAGGGAAATGTGATGCATATTGTGTAAGGAGAAGGAGAAATAATGATTCTGTTTAGCTCTAAATGCATGACGGAATACTCAGATGGGTGAGGAGGTTGGGAGAGAAGATTGTCCGGTGACAAATATGCCCTGTGCCTTGGTGAGGTGCGTTTTCTTCTGGAAAACTATAGAACAGGGCTATTGAACAGGTTAAACAGGTGGGGGGCATGAATGGATCTGCATTTTGGAGTGGTAACCATAAATGGTTGGAAATACAAGCAGCAGCAAGCCCATTGGGAATGTTCGCAATAATGTGGACCAAAAGATTCTTAATTAATGAGGTAGATGGGAGGGTTGATAAGACAAGAACTTCCAGAAGCAGATAAGAAGCAAACATTCCCAGGCTGGTCGTTAATAAGTTAGGCATAAATTCCAAGGATTCACCTGATTCAGGTGGTGGGATTTAGTGTGCATATGATTCATCCACTTGGTGTGGCTTTAGTTTTCAAGTCACAGAAAAAACTTAGGTGGCTAGCATTAACAGGAATAGAATGTGGAGAAGCAATCATGTTAAGGTACAAATTTAAGTGTTATCTAGCTGGAAAATGGTTAAAACAATATAAAAGTTGAGAACAATCATAACAATATTAGACCAAAGTGTATAAACTTCGAAGGAGAGCGGGTGGTGGGAAGAGGGCAAGTTTGAGAGTAATATGCAGAGCACCACGAGGGAAGAGAGCAATGGACAATGCAACATCATAAGTTCAGGATTCTCTTAGTAGTGACGGTCTAGTATACATTCCACATGTTTGTATTTTTCTAATAAAAGACATTGTAGTAGGAACTTAAGCAGAAAGGTTTACTATAGATCTATTAAAGGTATCTAAAACATAACATACTAATTCTGAGAAAGGGTCTCTTACAGTCCAGACCAACACAGAACCTGCTATAAAGTCTAGCCTAACTTAATTCAATCCTTCTTAGCTTCCTGAGTATTGGGATTACAGTTGTATGCCACTACACAAGACTAAAACATATCAACACCGGGATAACGCAAGCATCTTGTGCATGTAAACTATGTATGTTTTTATTGCAAGAACTTGTTTCCTCAAACAAACAAACAAACAAACATAAAAGTAGGAAAAGAGGCAATGCTTTGTAGTTTTGCAAGTCTTTTTTTTTGTGTTTTATTTAGTTCAATGTCTGACTGGATTTACATATATGCATGTGTATTCAGTCTGCTTTAGTATGTTGTTTTTTACTGAAATACATGAAAAAAAGCAGGCTTCACATAATCATGTAGTGAGAAAAAATATTCATAGCCTTTTCAGGTACCTGTCAATGGTTCATATTTTCTAGTTCAAAATGTTTTTATTTGTAAGTGTTTTGTCTTTCATCCTTTCATACTTGTCTACTATGTATTTTCATTCCTTCCCCTCTCTCATTTCTACCTCTCCTTGATCAGCCATGAGTCTTTCTCATATTTATTCATTTTGGTTTTATTTAGTTTTCCAGAGAGTTCAATCAGGGCCGTCTGTGTGAGCCTGAGTGAGACTCAGCTGCAGAGTCCAGTGTGATCACCACTGGGTATACAACTCAATACTATCCAGAATATCAGCAGCATGTGATGGACCCACATGGACCCCCGTCTCCCTCTATAGCTGACTCTTCCCACTTCCTTAAAACTCAAATTGGAATGGGGGGGGGTCTGTGGGGAAGCATGGGAGGATGGGAGGGAGAGGGAACTGGAATCGATATGTAAAATAAGAAAAAAATTAAAAAACAAAAACAAAAAAAAATTGATGTAATTGATGTACCTGAGTAACTGCATAAAACTCAGAATGTTTGATTCGGAAAATAACTTATTGAACATTGACATTCAATATAAACTTTGAAAAGAGGTTTCAAAAAGCATCATGACTATGGATAGTTTCTAAATAATAATAATAATGATGATGATGATGATGGAACAGAAATAAACAACCAATAATAAATTACAACAGTGGGTTTGTAGTCCCTCCTTCAATTTCACTATGAGATATACAACATCACAGAATGTCTTCTTTTTGTTTTTTAACATTGTTTTGTTTTTCAAGACAAGGTCACTATGTGTAGCCCTGTCTGACCTGAAATTCTGCCCTCGAATTCAGAGACCTGCCTGATTCCGCCACCTGAGTGCTGGGATCGAAGGCCTGAACCACCACTGCCTGGCTTTGTGTGTGTGTGTGTGTGTGTGTGTGTGTGTGTGTGTGTGTTAATGTTTTAAGTGAGAAAGATTATGACCTCAACTTTCTACAGTTGGTATTTGGTTGGACACAGGCACTGTTGAAAATAGAGTGCCCTTTTCTGAAGAGAAAATGGAAGGGTGTGGATCTTAGGGAGAGGGAGGTGGGGGGAACAAGGCAGTGGAGGGGGCTTGGGATGTATTGTATGAGAGAAGAATCTGTGTTTATAAAGAAAAGACAGAGCACCTAATCAAGTCAGGGAGACCCAGTGGGTGTGGTAGAGCGCCCCCCACACTGGATCCCATCCTCGATAGCCCCCTCATCAACATATCTGATCTAGTCATCCAAGCTTCTGTCCTCCCTCTGCAACGTGAGCAGTCTGGTCCCCATGGATTTTGGATCTCTCCAAACTCCTACATCTATAAGCTGAAATCCTTCCTTTTAACCTTGAAGTAAGTGAAGAGAATTTGCTATGCTTGTTCCAGAAAATTCTCACCATTGAGGCAACCAGGTTTGGTGTTAGTGTAACCAGCTCTACTGGATCCCATTTTGCTCAAATCACAATTTTGTCAGTTGCTTATGCAGGTCATTGCTGCTAACTAACCATATGTTTTTGCACACTTGCATTGAGCCTGTGCTGGTTAGTGTTTTGTGAACTTGACACAAGTTAGAGTCATTTGGGAAGAAGGAACTTCAGTGATGAATTCTCTACCACTGCCTTGAGGACCAGCCTCCAGCAGACCAGGGTCTGAGGGGGAGCCAGCAAAGTAGAAGGACTATCACTCAATTTGACTTTTCTATCTGAGAGATTAAAATGTAATTCTCATGGGCTGGTGGGGGGGGTGCTAAACTTAACTCTCTGGGGGAGGATGAAAAACGTAAGAACACACACACAAATACACACATATATATATACAAAAGGGAAGAAGACACACAAATACACACACACATACATACATACAAAAAAGGGAAGAACACATGCACACTCACTCACACATCACCAACACGACAGGATCTTACCTACGGTACTGATGAATGGCAAGACTTCAGCAGGTCAGAGAAACTGAAAAGGAGATGCGGAACAGCTATTGGACAGACAAACAGAAACACGAGGACTTTTCTGAGGGTCAAAGCTTAGTTCTTCATTTTATCATTCTTTCCATTGCTTGTTCTTCTCTATTTCTTTTCTGTTCTCGTCTTCTACCCTGATGTTTCCCATCTGTCTCTCTTGATGCCTTCCTTCTATGTCTCTCCTGGTGTTTTCCTTCTTTCATGCCTTTATTTTTCCCCTACAGCTTAGATATTCCAGTAGACTCCTTTAAGCTCTACAAAAATTACAACGTGTTTACATTCTATTCTTCAAGTGAGTTATTACAATGAATACAAGTAAAGCATGTTTTCCATATCCCCTACATTGGTACACATTTTACAGGTTACAGGTGAAAACCAAGTTGTCCTGAGACCCCCACATACATCCATGCCCAAGCAATTTGTTATAGGTTAATAGAGCATATGCAAACAAGGTATTTTTTTCCTCAGCCAGTTCTTTTACTGGCAGGCTGCATTTTGTGGTTACAAAGAAAGGATCAGTTATTTTATTTCTTATCTCAAAAGGCAATCTTATATAAAAATCTTCAAAGAATCACAAATCTAAACTTTTATAGAAGAAAAACAGTCAGCCTTACTTTAAATCCTCAGGGTGCATACCTACTCAGCCACAGTTGCTTGTATCATCAGCAAGCTGAGAGAAGAAATGGGTAGGAGGAGTTAATCATTGTCTTTGGTCAGCAACCCATCCTAATGAGAAAGGCACATCAGCTAATAACAATTGGACAGCTTTGTTCCTGGCCACTGACCTTAACAAGTCCCTCTAACCTCAAAACTATTAACAAAAACATCTTAATCTAACCTTGTCATATTTTATGTTTTTGGTTGTGAGCCTAGCCTTTAACGGCTGAGCCATCTCTCCAGCCCCCTTAGGTCATATTGTAAAGCTTGGTTTTTAGCTATGATGCACACTGAAGCCCTTGAATGCATTCTCAATAGTAAGATTAAAACAATGGGAGCTAACTTAGTTTCTGGGACTCAGTTGTTTTTCTTAATCATTAGTATAAGCCACAGTCTGTATAGATCCTCAAGAGAACTAGCTGTGTGATATTTTTCTATCCTCTGCAGTGCTTGCTTTAACAGAGGCAGGTAAAACACCATAACTTGCTTTTACCTATATGAGTTTTCTCACTAAGCTAACCTCTAACATAAACCCTTACTATATTTATTAAAGACCCTCAATCGTCAACATCCTACTTAAATTAACACTATTATTGTATAAAAACATTGCCTCAGTTAAATAGTACAGCTTAGGAGGAAGTCATCTTTATAATGAGACATAGGTAAAAATGCCCAGTAGAATAGGATGTTCCCCAGAGATATTTACATTACATTAAGGGCAATGAGGATCTCCCTACACCCATTCACATTATACCAGATACCAGAGAAAAATGGAGAGGGCAAGCAGGTAAATCACAGTGGTGGCAAGAGACATTCTGGGGTTGTGGCCCTGGGGGGGAGGGGCTTCACCTATCTGAGACTTATCCATCATCACCTTGCATGCTGGTAGGCCAGTCCCATGAAGCCATTTGCTGCTCCTCTGACTTGGCCACTGGCAATGTAGGCAAGACTGGCCTGTAGGCAAGTCTGTGAGGGCATTTTCTGAATTAATGATTAGTTGGACCTGAGCTGAGCGAGCCTCAGGGAGCAAGCCAGCAAGCTGAGTTCCTCCTTGGTCTTTGCTTCCGTCCCTGCCCCCAGGATTTTGCTTTGGGCTCTTGCCATGACTTTTCTTCATGATTGTAAGCTGTAAGAGGAAACAAACCCTTTCCTACTCAAGTCATGGCATTTGTCACAGCAACAGAAAGGAAATAAGGCAGTGCCAATTATCGGGTTCTGTAAAGATAATTAGGTAAACAGGCAGATTGTGTCCTCATGTTGTTTAACATTCCTTTGGCAGCATCTACCATAAATAACTACGATATAATGGGGAAATAAGTAACCAGAGACAAAGACATCAGATGTGTTTAGATTTAGCAGAAAAGCACCAGTATCGTTTCTCTGTGAAGTTGTTTGGGAAACTGGAACTATTGTCCAAATACAATCACAGAACCTCAGTGCTGAACACTGTTTAGCCTCCAAGAGCCGGTTCTAATTGTTTTGAGATTCTTTATTCTTTAAGCCAACCAGCAAATGCAAACTGTGAGGGCTGACATCTCATCTCTATTTACTGCACTATGTAAATAGGGGAAGAAATTCTAGTCTGTTCCTTCTCTGTGAAACATCCAATTGGGAAACAGCAGTTTGCTGATGGGTTTTTTTCTCTTTCTTCTTTTTTAATTTAAATTTGAAACAAGTGTATTTTACATGTCATCCCAGTTCCCTCTCAATCCTCTGCTCCCTTGACTGCCCCCATCCCTTTTCTGCTCCACAGGTTGGGTGAGGCCTTCCTTGTGTCTAGGCTGAGGGAGTGTCCCTCTATGTGGAATGGGCTCCCAAAGTTCACTCCTATACTACGAATAAATACTGATTCACTACCAGAAGTCCTGTAGACTGCCCAGTCCTCCTAACTAACATCGCATTCAGAGGGTCTGGATCAGTCTTATGCTGGTTTCTCAGCTATCAGATTGGAGTCCATGAGCTCCCCCTTGCTCAGGTCAGCTGTCTGTGGGTTTCTCTAGCCTGGTCTTGACCCCTTTGCTCATCACTCCTCCCTCTCTGCAAATGGATTCCTGGAGTTTGGCTCAGTGTTTAGCTGTGGGTCTGTCTGCTTCTGCTTCCATCAGGTACTAGATGAAGGCTCTATGATGGCATATAAGATAGTCATCAATCTCATTATTGGGGAAGGGCATTTAAGGTAGCCTCTCAACTATTGCTTAGATTGTTAGTTGGGGTCACCCTTGTAGATAGATCCCTGGACATATCCCTAGTGCCAGATTTCTCTTTAAACCTATAATGGCTCCCTCTATTATGGTATCTCTTTTCTTGCTCTCCTCTAGTCTTCCTGCTCCCTCATGTCCTCCTCTTCCCTCCTCCTCTCCCCTTCTCTTTCTCCAAATCCCCTCTCCCTTTCCCCAATGCTCCCAATTTGTTTGGGAGATCTTGTCCCTTTCCCTTTCTCAGGGGGACCATGTATGTCTCTCTTAGGGTCCTTGTTTCCTAGCTTTTCTGGCAGTGTGGATTGTAGGCTGGTAATCCTTTGCTCTATGTCTAAAATCCATATATGAGTGAGTATTACCATGTTTATCTTTTTGTGACTGGGTAACCTCACTCAGGGTGGTTTCTTCTAGTTTTATCCACTTGCCTGTGGATTTCAAGATTCTATTGGTTTTTTGTTTTGTTTTGTTTTTTTTGGTTTTTTTTCTGCTGAGTAGTACTCTATTGTGTAAATGTACCACATTTTCTCCATCCATTCTTCAGTTGAGGGACATTTAGGTGGCCTCCAAGTTCTTCCAGATTCTGGTGATTACTAATAATGCTGTTATGATTATAGTTGAACAGATTTCCTTTTTTTATGAAAGTGCATCTTTTGGGTATATGCCTAAGAGTGGAATTGCTAGATCTTCTGGTAGAGTAATTTCGGTTTTCCTGAGGAACCATTACACTGATTTCCAAAGTGGCTGTATGAGTTTGCACTCCCACCAGCAGTGAAGGAGTGTATCCCTTTCTCCATATCCTTTCCAGCAAAGACTGTCTTTGGTGTTATTTGAATTTAGCCATTTTGACAGGAGTAAGATGGTATATCAGAGGTTTTTTTTTTTTTTTTGATTTGCATTCCTCTGATGACTAAGTATTTTGAGCACTTTCTTAAGTAACTTTCAGCCATTTTAAATTCCTTTATTGAGAATTCTCCGTTTAGTTCTGCACCCCACTATTTAATTGGATTATTTGGTGTCTTGGTGACTACCTTCTTGACTTCTTTGTATATTTTGGAAATCAGCCCTCTGTCAGATGTGGGATGGTGAATATCTTTTCCCATTCAGTGGGCTGCCATTTTGTCTTGTTGACTGTGTCCTTGGCATCACAGAAGCTTTTCAGGTGCAGGAGGTCCCATTTATTAATTGTTGATCTCAGTGTCTGTGCTACTGGTGTTATGTTCTGGAAGCAGTCTTCTGTACCAATTTGTTCAAGGGTACCTCTTACTTTTCTTCTAAGAGTTTCAGTGTGACTGGGTTTATGTTGAGGTCTTTGATCTGTTTAGACTTCAGTTTGTGCACAGTAATAAATATGGATCTATCTGCAGTCTTCTACATGCCAGCATCCAGTTGTGCCAGAATCATTTGTTGAAGATACTTTCTTTTTTCCATTGTATAATTTTCGCTTCTTTGTCAAAAATCAGGTGTCTGTAGGTGTGTAGGTTAATACCAGGGATTTCAATTTAATTCCATTAGTCTACTTGTCTATTTTTGTGCCAATACCAAGCTGTTTTCAGGATCTTAGCTCTATAGTAGAGCTTGAAGTCAGGGGTGACTTTGCCACTGGAAGTTCCTTTATTGTACAGGGTCATTTAAGCTGTCCTGGGTCTTTTATTTTTTCATATAAAGTTCAGTATTGTTTTTTCAAGGTCTGTGAAGAATTGTGCTGTGTTGTTGATGGAAACTGCATTGAATCTGTAGATTGCTTTTGGCAAGGTTGCCATTTTTATGTTGATCCTTCCTATCCAAGATCATGGGCGATCTTTCCATTTTCTGTTATCTTGTTTAATTTTTTCCTTTAAAGGCTCAAAGTTCTTATTATATCATTTTTTCATTTGTTTTGTGAATATTACTCCAAGATATTTTATGTTGTGTGTGGCTATTGTAAAGGGTGATGTTTCTCTGATTTCTTTCTCAGCCCATTTATCGTCTCTATATAGGGGGCTACCGATTTTTTTTTTTTTTTTGAAATCTTCTATCCTGCTACTTTGCTGAAGATGTTTATCAGCTGTAGGAGTTCTCTGGTAGAGTTTTTCAGGTCACTTATGTAACCTATCTTATCATCTGCAAATAGTGAAAGTTTGACTTCTTCCTTTTCAATTTGTATCTCCTTTATGTCCTTTTTTTTTTTTTTTTTTTTTTTTGTCTAGCTAGAACTTCAAGTGAAATATTGAAGAGATATGGAGAGAGGGGACAGCCTTGCCTTGTTCCCTGATTTCAGAGGAATTGCATTGAGTTTCTCTCCATTTAGTTTGATATTGGTTGTTTGTTTACTGTATATTGCTTTTATTATGTTTAGGTATGTTCCTGTTATCTCTGATCTTTCCAAGTCCTTTATCATGAGGGGGTGTTAGATTGTGTCAAAGGCTTTTCCAGCATCTAGTGAGATGTTCATATGTTTTTTCTTTTTCAGTTTGTTTAAATGGTGGACTACATTGATAAATTTTCGTGTGTTTAGTTGCTATCCCTTCATGCTTGGGATGATTCCTACTTGATCATGGTGGATGATTTCTCTGATATGTTCTTGGATTTGATTTACCAGTGTTTTATTGAGTATTTTTGCATCAATGTTCATGAGAGAGATTGGGCTGTAATTATCTTTCTTAGTTGTGTCTTTGTGTGGTTTGAGTTCCGCTGTAATTGTAGACTCATAAAAAGAGTTTGGTAATGACCCTTCTGCTTCTATTGTGTGGAAAACCTTAAGGAGTATTGGTATTAGCTGTTCTTTCCATTTCTGCTAGAGTTCTACAGTGAAACTCTCTGGCCCTGGGCTTTTTTTTGGGGGGGGGGGAGACTTGATGACTGCTTCTATTTCATGAGGGGATATTGTTCTATTTAAATTGTTTATCTGTTCTTGATTTAATTTTGGTAAGTGATATTTATCCAGAAACACAACAGAATTGATGGTTTGTAAGCTCTGGCTTGGTTAGTAGCTCAATATCTCATTTCTTACTGGGTCCAAGTTGAGCCTGTAGCAGGTGGGAATCAGTGGACTCTGTTCCTTGGACCTTAGGAGCAAAATGAACAGCAAGCAGAAATGTGATGACAGAGTGTATTTGAAGGGAGAGGAAAATACAAATGCACGAGACATCTGCATAGCAGCTCTTTAATGAGTCTGCTGCAGATAGCTACAATCCTCAGTGAAGGGTGACAACTAGCGTAAGAAAGGATTCCAGAAAACTGTTGGATCCAACCCAAGATGGCCTAGGAGATGAGACAAGTGTTCATAACACACCAGGAGACACATTCCTGCTCTTCAGAACCTGCAGAGACCTAATGGCTAAGGGTTCATCTTCTTTTCCTTTTGGGCCTCATGGCTTCCCCCAGTCTGTGTTCCCGCTCTCCTCCTGGCATGTCATTCATCCTTCGGATCCATCCACAAACCGATTCCATTGCTCTGTAATCTTTGGGGTCAATTAGAAAATCTTTGTTTCCTCACCATTATTAACCTAACACAAGCACTCTGTTTTGTAACTATTTTCATTTCTAAGTGGACATGTTAAAGATTTTATACTTATCTTTCTAAATGACAGCATGCCCTTGTGTCATTGTGTGTGTGTGTGTGTGTGTGTTTGTCATTTAATAGACTCTCTAAAGTATCTTATCATCTCCCTGCCCCAAACTTTCCCATCCCCCCCTCCATCTGTCCTCTCTGCCTTTCTCTCAAGACTGTAGGCCAACCTCAAATAACAGAAGCACACAATGCTCACTATTGGCCCTGGGGAGTTTTCCTCAGGCCATAAATTAAGGCGTTGTTTGATATAACGAGTTCTACTTCTCTATCTCACTCACACAAACATGGGACACAACCCAACCTCTAAGGGGTGTGCGGAGGAGCACGGCACTGGGATGAGGTAGAGACTTGGGGAGTCTGAAGACAAATGTCCTAGGGAGACAAATGTAGGGTGGAGCTCATCCCTAGTAAATAACCACTAGAGTTGTCTACATGGAGGGTTTTTTGCTATCAGGAGGAGGGTTATACTGTGGCTCCACAGGAGCTGCAAAGATGCCTCATCAGGAACCCTGGTGCGTTCCATTTGATTATCCTTCCAACATCCTGCTGCTGCCGCCCAGATATTGGCAATGAGGCAGCTGAACAGGGAATGACATTTCCCAAGGTAGACATTGTCTTCAGGCCATACATGAAGTGTTTGCTAGCTCAGTGTGCTTGCCTCTAGAGCAGCCCCTGGGCCCCTGGGAAGCAAGCACAGAATTTTCAGTGTAGTTAATGTAGGCAGTGTACTGGAACATTAATTACAGCTTGAAACTCAAAATGTTCCATTGTCTGTAAGAAATAAGGGTTTGTCTAGTACTGTCGTTGTTTATTTTCCTAATATCAGCATCAAGCGCCATCTGGAACCTTCCCACAGGTGGGCCTGCAGAACCTGCTTGTGGTAAGGTCAAGGTGGCCTTGTTGAGCCCAGGTCATTAGCTCCCAGGTAATCACTACAGAGATCTCTGGCTCTTTCCCTCTCCATCTCTCTCCTACTTCCCTTTTTCCTCCTTCCTTGATTTTTTTTTTTTTTTTTTTTTTTTTTTTGGCCAGATCATACCAAAAAGCCTCTGAAACTGTGAGTGAAACTGAACTTTCATTTCTTCAAGTTGTTTCCTGAGATGTTTTGTGGTAGAAATAAGAAAACTGATTTTGAGATAGAAATAAGAAAATTGTTTAGTAAGCAATTCTCCAAACAAGTGGCTTAGCAATAGTGACCATTTGCAGTTCTTTGGGCTGGGAACTTGAACACTGCACAGTGCGCCTCTCTTGTTCTGACTTTTAATGGTAGCTGTTGGTGTTAGGAACTCCAGCAATCCACTGTCACTTACAGTCCTGATACCAGTTTTCTGTTAAGCAACCTGGGATGCTTTATGTGTTTTTTTGTTTGTTTTTTCTTTTTTGCCATGGGGACAATAGGAAATGCCTGCTCCATGGTTCTCACCTTCTCACCACACATGGACTCCTTGGCTCTAGAGTGTTGCTTCCAGGCATTTTCACTGGATCCGTCCATGGGATCTGTCCATCAAGGTACTGGGACCTTTACATAAGACATATCTTTAGGTTTTCCTTAAGCTTAGCTCTAAAACAAGCCAGGTATCATGATTACAGGTAATAGACCTTTTTGTAGTTGTTTGAGATTTACAGAAAGATGAGCAAAAAGCACACTGATTACTAACACACATTTTTTTTTCTCCCACACCCCTTCTTTTCTGTTAACATTTTGTTAGTATGGTTCAACTGCTAAATGTAAGCCAGCACAGACCCATCATTAGCTGAAGTTTGCATTTTTCATTAAGATTCACTCTTTGTGTTACACAGTGTTAGGGGCTTTAGCAAATGCATGTCCATCTATCACAGTGTCGTATGGAACTGTCTCACTGCCCTAACAGTACCCTGGGCTGCACGTATTCCAGCCTCCAGCCTCCAGCCCCCTCTCACTCAGTGGGCCCCTGGCAACTGCTTGTCTTTGAATGTCTCTATAGTTTTGTTATGTGTATAGCCTTCCCAGGTGCCTCCTGGGTTTGTTTTCCACTGTGATTTTGTGGGAGATGATGGTCCCTGAGCCCCCTTAGCTGCTGGAGAGATGGGGTCCCTGAGCCCCCTTAGCTACCGGAGAGACAGACGGTCTCTGGATCCCCTTAGCTGCTGGAGAGATGGTCCCCGAGCCCCCTTAGCTGCTGGAGAGACAGTCTCTAGACCCCTTAGCTGCTGGAGAGGCGGTCTCTGGATCCCCTTATCTGCTGGAGAGATGGTCCCTGAGCCCCCTTAGCTGCTGGAGAGACAGTCTCTGGACCCCCTTAGCTGCTGGAGATACGGTCTCTGGACCCCCTTAGCTGCAACTGTTCCCTCTTTCAGGCGTCCAGAGCAGTTCAGTCTAGAAAAACATGACTCTTTCAGGACAGAAAGGTTTTCTTTCTCAATGTTGTCCTGGCACACAGAAATATCTTCTGCCACACCAAGTCTGCCAGTTGTCTGGTGGATTTAAGGGTTGGGAGAACTGGGTTTATCCTGTGGGCAGAGCCACCTGTGTTACTTTGCGGTGGTGGCTTTGGTTGCTCTCACCATGCAGAGAGTTAGCGCAAGAGCCGTGGTCTGTTTCCTGCTTTTCCCAGGGTCACTTTTTTCTGTCTCACCATGTTTCCAGCTGTCTTTCACCTGTTTTCTGATACCCACTGCTCTTTCTCTCTTTGGAATAAAGTTTGTCTCTTATTACCCTGACTCTTTACCTTCATAGAGCCACACAGAGGAACCCTTACAACAGCCCTTTCACACTGGGCTGAGCCAGAACTCCATTTGTTCATAACTCATCTTCTTTATTGATGTCCAGGGACTATCTGTTGCATCACTTGTTATCAAGATCAAAGTGTGTTGGTGGCGGCATACAGCCTAAATCCCAGTGTCGGGGACACTGATGAAGGATTGTGAGGTGGTCCTGAACTAGATTAACAGTGTAGAGTCTGTCTCAAGAAGAAAGAAATCATTGGTATTAGAATATCAATAGTACCATAGTCATGAGAGGCATGCCTTTTTCATCTTTAGCAAATACCTTGGGGAAACTGCTGGGTCACAGAGTAAATGTCCTTACTTTAGGGGAAGTTTGTGGCTTTTCACGTAACTGAGCACTGTACAGGGTGCTGGGAATCCCAAATCCTTGTCAGTCTGCTGCATGAATCCTCTTCCTTCCTTCCTTCCTTCCTTCCTTCCTTCCTTTCTTTCTTTCTTTCTTTCTTCTGGCATTCGTCGTTCCCTCCTCTCCTCCCTCTTTCCCTCCCTCCCTCCCTCTCTTCCTCACTCCTTCCCTCCCTCCCCTTCTCTTTTCTTCCCTCCCTCCCTCCTCTCCTCTCTCCTTCCCTCCCTTCCCTTCCCCCTCCCTCTTTCTTCCTCCTCTCCCTTCTCATTCACTTTTGAGAGGCAATGTTATGAAGCAAGCTGACCTTGCTCACTTGTATACTGACTACACAGCTGAGGATGACCTTCAACTCTTGAGCCTCCTCTTTCTGCCTCCTGGATGACAAGATTATGGACATGTGCCACCATATCCTGTTTTATAAAATGCAACAGATTCAATCCAGACTCTTGTGTAAGCTAGACAAGCATCTACCAGTGGATCCATGTCCTCAGCTAGTAGTTAGGTTTCTACTTTTTTAAAAAATTTAAATTTGAAACAAGCTTATTTTACATGTCAATCCCAGTTCCTGCATGCTCCAGTCCTCCCCTGTTCCCCCCCACCAACCACCATCCCATCCCCTTTCTGCTCTCCAGGGAGGGTGAATTTCAAGTTTCCATTTTTTTTTCTGCTGAGTAGTATTCCATTGTGTAAATGTAGCACATTTTGTCCATCCATTTTTCAGTTGAGGGGCATTTAGATTGCTTCCAGGCTCTAGCTATTACAAATAATACTGCTATGAACATAATTGAACAGATGGCCTTGTTGTATGAATGTGCATCTTTTGGGTATATGTGCTAGAACTCGTGGTAGACTAATTTCCATTTTCCTGAGGAACCACTATACTGATTTCCAAAGTGGCTATATGATTTTGGACTCCCACCAGCAGTGGAGGAGTGCATCCCTTTTTCCACATCCTTTCCAGCAAAGACTGCCCTTGGTGTTTTTGATTTTAGCCATTCTGACAGGAGTAAGATAGTATCTCACAGGAGTAAGATAGTATCTCAGAGTTGTTTTGATTTGCATTTTTTTCTGGTGGCTAAGGATGTTGAACATTTTCTTAAGTGTCTTTCAGCCATTTTAGATTCCTCTATTGAGAATTCTCTATTTAGTTGTGTACATCAGTTTTTAATTGGATTATTTAGTGTCTTGGTAACTAGTTTCTTGAGTTATTTGTATATTTTGGAAGTCGGCCCTCTGTCAGATGTGAGGTTGGTGAATATGTTTTCCGAGTCCATTTGGTCTCCTTGACTGTGTCCTTTGCCTTACAGAAGCTTCTCAGTTTGAGGAGGTCCCATTTATTAATTGTCTATCTAAGTGTCTGTGATACTGGTATTATGTTCAGGAAGAAGTCTCCTGCACCAGTTCATTCAAAGGTACCTCCTACTTTCTCTTCTAAGATATTCAGTGTGGCTGGATTTATGTTGAGGTCTTTGATCCATTTGGACTAAAGTTTTGTGCATGGTGATAGATATGGATCTATCTGCAGTCTTCTACATGCCAGCATCTAGTTGTGCCAGCACCATTTGTTGAAGATGCTTACTTTTTTCCATTGTATAATTTTAGTGTCTTTGTAAAAAAAATCAAGTGTTCTCCCTGTGGAGTTGGGAGTTGGGATGGGAGGGTGGTTGGGGGGCACTGGGAGGGAGGGAGAGAGGGAGAGAGAGAGAGGAAGACGGAACTGGGATCGATATGTAAAATAATAAAAAAAGATAAAAAAAATCAGGTGTTCATAGGTGTGTGGGTTAATGTTTGGGTTTTCAATTCGATTTTATTGGTCTTCCTGTCTATTTTTGCACCAATACCAAGCTGTTTTCAGGACTATAGCTCTAAATAAAGTTTGAAGTCAGAAATGGTGATGCCTCCAGAAATTACTTTATTATACAGGGTTGCTTTGGCTACCTTGGGTCTTTTGTTTTTCCCTATAAAGTTGAATATTGTTCTTTCAAGGTCAGTGAAGAATTGTGCTGGTATTTTGATGGGGATTGCATTGAATCTGTAGATTGCTTTTGTCAAGATTGCCATTTTTACTATGTTGATCCTACAGTAGTTTCTTATATTCTCATTCTAATGGGTACAATGGGATATGCCTTAATGTATTTAATTCATACAGACTATTGGTGTTCAGCACTTGGCTAGATTCTTGATAGCTATTCATACATATAACACATTCATTCACTTATTGTTTTATAATTAAAATTCTTTATTTTTATTTTATGTGTATGAATGTTTTCCTCTATACATATGTGTGGACCTCATGCATACCCAGAGGCCAGAAGAGGGCATTGATTCCTGGAACTGGAATTAAAGGTGCTCGTGAGCTGCTGTGTATGCTAGCCATCTCTCCAGCTATAAGTTTATGGGTTTTTTTTTTAACTTTTAAGTCTCTGGGCGTTTTGTATTCTGAATACAAATACCTTTTTGAGTATGTCTTGTGGCTGTCTTCTCAGACTGAAGATCATTATTTTCTGAATGTTGTACATCGTTGAGGTTTACAAGATATTTTTACAAGGCTCATACTTAAATTGTTTTGATTCCTCTTGACTTTTCTGTGAAAACTTTTCCAAGTAAATACATTAACAGGGGAGGTAGAGGGAACTGGATTTACATGTAAAACAAGCTTGTTTCAAATTCAAATAAATAAGTAAAATGAAGCAATATCTCTGTTGGACATTGCAAGTTTTGTCATCCTGTGCATAAATGCAGCTGTGGCAGAGGGTACAAGTACTGTACAGGCCATAAGCATCATCACATCCTGACAACATCTCTCCTAACGTCTTGCTTTGAAACAGAGCAGTTCTGATGCTGTGGAGTGATGTAAACACTTGTCATGCATACACTGCTATGCCAGGTAACAATTTGCCCCAATATGATTCAAGGCAATAGATGAATGTTTCCTGTATTTTCTTGCTCTGTAGACAGCTTTAAGGCCCCTTTTGTAAGTTTTCTATGAATGGTAGAAACACTAGGACCCATTGTCAATTCAACAGCAATCAACACAAATGGTTTACTAGCTTTTCTGCTCATTACGATTATTTCACAAATAGGCTATGTGCATGTACTTTCTCTTTGGCTCTACTTTCAAGGACTTCAGATTAAGGTCTCCGGACAGAAGAAGCAAATGCCTGGTTACAAGGGGGAAAGGGTGTTAGTTTAATGGGAATACTTCCACCCACAAGGGAAAACAAAATAATCATTTCCTTTCTAATAGGGAAAACAATAGAGCTGTAGTTATGATAAGTAACATAAAAACTTTGCTTTGATGAAGTTAATTCTTAGACACCAAGGAAAGTTAAAACCTTGCATCATTTTCTTAGGGTTCTTAAGAGAGATGGAGACAAACTGAGGAGGTAAAAGGATCAGCCATAATAGTGGGTATGAGTTTTCTAAATCATCAAAGACTCCAGTTGGTTTTGAATCGTGTAAGAAGTTACTCAGTCTGAGCAGAGAGACATTGGAGGACCACTTTTAGTTCCATGTGGTTAATTGTATAAAACTATTTTTAGAGGAATAGTGGTGACTTAATGGGATTAGTACCATATTTTCACAGTCAAGCTTTGTTGATTATACAATTTATAGAATTATTTAATTTCAACTAAGGAAAGGCATATTGCATGATGAGAATATGGAGAAAATTGTGGTCATAAACAACTTTCTTCTGCCATAAATGCAAATAAATACCATCTTGCAGAATCTGGGCTGTGTATTGTATGTGTAAGAGTGACCCTTGGGAAGACCATAAGGGCTTCTCATATTGATGATGCAAGCTACTCCTCCTCCTAAGTATCTATCACCAGTTTTTATGCCTAACTCTGATCTACAGTCTTTCTACTTCTGAATTATGTCTCAGTCATGCACCTTATTATCTCTGGTGGCTTTTTACTGTTAGAGGTCTGTGTAACTAGAAGCAGTTATTGTTATGGTAACCACAGGATAATTCCCGCTTGAGCACACTCTTGAGGTCTTTTTATGAGGCAGGGTTTACTTGCTAGTGACTACATGCTCCCTGAAGAAAATTCAAAGGACCTTGAAAAAAATGTGCCTTCAACCAGGAAGCATCTGTCACCACCAGAGTCTTTCCGATCGAATGGCTTTGTGTCGTGTATAATGACTCTGGCAAACACTTGGAAGCCCGTGGGCCCTCTTAATGGCATATATTCATGCTATTTTCTTCAGGATAATACCTAGTTTTCCTTCAGTGGAAACTGGACTTGTCTATGATTCTTTGCTAGTACACCAGGATGAGAGTACATACCTTGTGCTGCAGAAAGCACAAGTCATTTGTAATTCTCCCAAAGTCACTGCTTGGCCTTCAGAAGGACTTCCTTCTTGGGGTTGGACTTCCTGCCGAGCAGGTGAGGAGCTGAATCATAACACGGGGGAAAGGGAGGAGCAAAAAGTGAAGGCTTATATTTCCTTAGGAAGGACACACTCCAGTCCAACCTGCCAAACTGTTCCCATCACAGCGGGAAGCAACACAGGTAAGAGAAATATTTCTGTACTTTACGAATAGAATCGCTGTCAGAGGGCAACAAATAAGAGTAAAATATGACACTTGACAGGTCTGTAATGAGTCAGATGAAGGGGTAGCTTATTATTTAACTGAATGTGGCCTTTCACTGATCTTTTGGTAAAGCTGCTAGCACATTTGAATATCATTGAAAATGTGCCGCATCAAACCATTAATTCAGCTAACTAGACCTCATAAATCTAATTGATTTTATAAAGAAATTGTGCTATGTTTTCTTAGTATTAATCCTAATCATTTAACTAAGAATTATTCTTTTCTCTGTGATATTTCTTTGTGTGTGTGTGTGTGTGTGTGTGTGTGTGTGTGTGTGTGAGCTTTCCTGTGTGTATCTGTTTCTGTGTGTATCTTTGTGGATGTATCTGTGAGTTTCTCTGTGTTTACTTTTCCCAGACAGTGTCCCATGTTGTAAGAAGCTGAGGTCTTTGCCACATATGTGCACTGAAAGAGCTTACTTTTGTGTCCCCTCACAAGCCTACTTCTGATACATGTCACCCTCCTGACATTTCCTAGATATGGCTGTCTCTTCTTGAATCTACCCTTTTAAACTAAAAAAAAGACAAGAGACTCAAAAATTATTCTTTGCCTCTTTCTCTCCCACAGCTGTCTTGAGATGACACATTCCACTTTTCTGGCACATGTTTCTTGCCGTAAAATGTAGGCAGAAATATGCAGAGATGTTCAAGAAAGTGTTTTCTAAGTTTCTCCTTTTCAAATTACAATTGATAATCTTCCAGGGAACTCACAGCTTTCCCTCCTGAGCTGGGCTATGCTATGTTGGGATATACACACGTTTTGTAAGATTCATATGCTTTTAGACTTTTATCCAGTAGGCTCTTCTTCCTGTAAACTTGCTAATTCTAATGAATCTAGAAGTGGTAAAATATTCAGTGTTGTTTTCTCTAATATATGTTGGTTCTGGGGTGAACATGAAGACATTGATGAATTAAGTATATTTCCCATCCCTCAAGGAATGATCATCCCAGTGACAAAGACCAGGATATTCAGTGGACCCAAATCTGTAATTCATCCATATATCCCTCTGTCACCCGAATGTACACAAAATTTCAGTAGAGGCTACAGCATAAAATTAATTGATTGCAATTTTAAAACGAAGTGTTGTAAATGAATCCTGCTTATGGCTACCAAGGTAATTTCTAGAAAATGGATAGAGACTATAGAAATCATGAATGCTGCATTATAAACCTGCAGACAACAGAGTTCATGACATTAACATAATCATGAATTTCCAATAGCTTTTCAAGTATGAACTTAGTACTGTCCTTCCTTGTACTGGGAGCTGTCAGATACGTGTGAGGTCAGGAAAGTAGTATTGTTTATTAACTCTTATTTATTGATGTTAGCTGTCAATGTTTTTGATGTTATTTAATAGCATGTGGCAGGAAGTGGGAGAAGCATGCAGTTCAGGAGAGGTGGACCCCAGTTCCAATCCTAACAGTGTGATCTCTCAAGCTCCAAATCCCTCTGTTATAGAACTGTAGAAGCAAAACACATCCTTCAAGTCCGAAGGTTCTGAGCATGGCACATCCAGTACTAGGTTTGCACATGGACTCTGTGATCCAATTACCTACTTCTCAAGGGCATGCTAGTGTAGGTATGTAAACAGTGCATATGAAGATGTTCTCTACGGACTGCCTGTGATGGTGTGATGCAGGAGGCCAGTCAAGGGTCAGTCTCTGAGGCTGACATGATGTGAATACAAGAATTCATCAGACAGGAATGATGGAGCAACATGGATGCATCTTAAGCATATAGTACTAAATGAAGAACAGATGGCTTAACAAGAAGCTCATTTATGAAAGCTAAAGAGTATATGAGAAACCAAATCAATATTTTACCAGAATACGTACAAAGAGGGGATATTCTCTAAAGAAATTAAAAGTGTGATCCAAGAGTGGAGGGTAAAGGGAATGAATTAGGCTTAAAGTGGCGAGGGAGGAAGAGGGCGGCCTGTGCAGTGCATGATGACTCACTCCAAGAGGCTGGGAGTGGGATTTATGAGCCTTTCTAGTCAGGATTATAAAGAGAGAAACAGTCAGAATTTAAGAGGGGCAGAACATAGTGACTCTACTGTACATTCTAAAGTATTTTTTAAAGAAGCTTCAGTAATTGTATGTTTCAATGACTACTTTATAATTAAAAACATAACATAAATTGAAAAAATTCCATTTACTTGTAAATCTGAAATTACATCCTTCACTTGATAACTCCACCCTCTTCAATGCAGAATATAGTGTGAAGAAAGACCTGCTTGGATATACCTTATTACTGGTTGGACATTTATTATTATTCAGATTACCAAATAAATGTTTTCCAAAGACACTAATTATTACAGCTATTAAAAAGTGCTGATTTAAATTAAGTTGAAGGATAGCATCTTGGTAAAGACATAGACTGTCATGTCAGTGGATGAGATCAGCAAAACCCTTGTGATTTTTTTTTTTTTAAATCAAAAGCTAAGACTTGTCTAGCTCATGCCTGTCTCTAGTGGATTGTGATGGGCGGCCTAACAGCTAATAAGAATAGAATCTACTGCATATGAATAAGGTTAGAGCCACCGGTTTTAATTGCAGGAACGTGTGATCAACACTGGCACCATGTAAATGCCACATCTATTTGTTTTGAAAGTCCACAAGTGACACATTTTCTTTTGCTCCTTTGTTGCCTGACGATGGTTGAGTCACATGCTCTCCTCCCTCTCTCAGGTCTGAGGACCATGTGCTCTTAGCTCTTCATGTCAGTCAGGACACAAAGCATGGCATTCTGAAGGGGAGCATGACATACATTCCTAGATCAGTGACACACAAGGTCACACCCCAGAGAATCCACCTCTGGTGAGCTCAGGTCAAGTGGGCATGGCTGAAAACATACGTTAGTAACTATAGTAAATGCACAGAAGTAGGGAGGAATATAGCTGGTCTGCCATATTGTCTTGGGAACATGTGTTCAGACTAAGATTCTAAAACCATGTGAGAACATATTTTGGAGATGAGAGGTAAAAGGATAAAATAGTTCAGATCTGTGAGAGACTAACTAAAATATGTAGCTGCATCAGAAAAGTGTGAGTGTTTGTATATGTTCCTGTTGGTGTTTAGTGGAGCAGTGGGCATAATGAGGTTCCTAAAGTAAGTGGTGATACTTTTAGCTGCAAGTAACAGAAGACTCAACTAAAACTTCTCATTTAAATAGCAAGAAAAAGATTTCATACGACATGACAAGAAATCCCAAAGCAGTGTAGATGCAAGGCTGTATATCCACCCACTCAATGGTGAGTCATTAAGGATTCAGATTTCCCCATCTTTCTCCTCTGGCATGCTGACTTTCCTCTGACTACTTACCTCAGTGGTAGCCACAAGTAGACAGCAAGCTCTGAAAGGAAGCAGGCTCTCCTATGAGTATCTTCTTAACTCTTTCCACAGAAAAGTTTTCCTCATCAAGGATTCCAGAAGTCAAGACACTCACTGACATGGAATGAAGAATTATCTTAATTGGTTTAGGCAATTAGGAGTTTCTTCTTGGGACCAAGGAGCAGAAAGCCTCCTCTTAAGCACACAGGGAATTTGCATCACAACCAGACCTCTTGCTGATTGGTGGGTAATCAGCATTTACAAACACGATGTCTGGAAAGTGGGAGAGAAGGGGAAAGAGTCAGAAGATTTCAGAAGAAACAGTAAAGGGTGGATAGGAAGGCCATAGAGATGGTGAACACTAAATGGATGGCCTGGCCTCCAAAGACACTCTCTTACTTGTCTCTGTCCCCACTGTCCACAACTTTTGTCCTTCTGTTTTATTTTCTTGATACATACATTTCTCTTCCAGATGTGGTAGTCTCTTTTCACTTGTTGCTTTTCTCAGGAATGTCCTTCCTATATGCACCTTCCATGAAGACTATAATTTCATTGTTCAAGAAACAGGAGGGGCTGTACCTCTCTGGGTAGATCTGTGTCCCTCCCCTGAAATCGCATTGAATTCTGTGCATACCTGCATATTGCTATACTTGCCAGATTAAAACCCTACTCTTCATTTCTTTCACAGATGCTTATGAAGGGGCTTCTATATGTCCATCTGTGAAAACAAAAAGTATTCTAGGGAGTATATCAGATTTTAAAATGCATATGTAGTGAGTCAGATAAGGTATGTTCTAGAAAAAAAATAAATTGGAGAGATGCAATGTGGGTGTGTGGGCTGAGTTTTCAAAGGGAATCATTAGGGAAAGGCTTATTAATAAGGTGCCTTCCTGAAGAGAGGAGGAAATGAACCATCACAGTGAGCCATTTGAGTACTGACAGAAAGAACATCTCAGAAGAGGGATACACCATGTAGTAGCATATCAGATGGATTGGAGTGTTTAAGTAGTGAGAGTCAGTACAGTATGGCAATGATGAGGTCTCAGATGGCCAGGGCCAGGCCAGAGAGCCTTGCTGTTTATGGTGAGGCTTTGGCTTCTCTGAGAACAGCAAGTTTCTGAGGATGCTGAGTACAGCGCAACATGAGCATCTGACCTTGAAGCTACATCACTCTTGCTTCTGTAGAACACACCACCAAGGACAGAAAGAATGAAGAAGTCAGCCAGGTGTGGAATGTGTGTTAGAATTGCAGGGGAGGAGGATGGAACCTTTGACCAAAGTGGTAAAACCAGAGATGGTGACTTACAGCATTTTTAAAAGTAGAGGAAAGAAGATATTTTCATCGACTGAGGGCAAATAAGAATGAGAAAGTATTAAAGATTATTAGCCTGAAAGATAAAGCAGTGGAATCAAGAGTTACAGAAATGAAGGAGAAGGCAAAGTAGAAGAGTGAAGAACCAAGGGTTGTCTTTACATCCTGACAAGTTTGAAGGATCCATCAGGCATCCAAGTGGAGATGCTTAGTGTGCTGTCAGTTATATGGGTCTAGAATGGAGGGGCAGCCTAAATTCAACAGTCGGGTTTGTTTTTGCTGTAACCATTTCAGGGAAAACAAACATAAGAAAGTTTCATTTGGCTCAATTTCAAAAAGCTCAGTCTAATGTGATGAAGGAATGGTAGAACAGGTCAAATTATAGATGGAAGAAAGGAGGAAGGTAAAGAAGATGGTTAGGGAGAGGGAATGAATAGCTGGAAGACCATGCACTTAGTGACGTAGTTCCTCCAGACAGGTCCTACCTAGCATTTCCAGAATGTCTCATGGAAGTTCTATCAGCTTGAGACTGTCTGTTTAGTTCACGAGTCCATGGAGGCACATTTTTTATATTCAAACTATAACAAAGCCCTAACAGTGTGTCACTGAAGTTTGAACATGACATGAGACAAGGTCACTTGAGGTGTAAGTGTAAAGGCAAATAAGACTCAGATCTGAATTCTGGTGAATTGTGATGAACTGAGATTACCAATGGAGAAAGATCTGAATGTGAGACAGAGTGGGTAGAGGGATTCCCAGCAGACAAAGCAAAGAAGTGTAAAGAGTAAGTTTTTTTCCGCCCGCTGCTGGTCTTGTCCTGCCGCCATGCCAGCCCCAATTAACACACTGAGACCCTGTATTTGATATAATGCTGTTGGCCAGTTACTTGTTTCTTATTGGCTAGCTCTGTCTTAAGTATTAGCCAATTTCTGTTAATCTATGTATTTCCACGTGGGAGTGGGGCCGGCGGTTCTGCTCTCCCCAGTCTCTCCATCTTGGCTCCTCCTTACTACTTCCTCTTTCTCCTTGTCTCCTCGAACCTCCTACTTTCCTTTCCTATTGGCCATCAGTGCTTTATTCATTATCCAGTATGAGAAACATATTTACAGAATGACATCTCCCATCAAAGAAGTGTTTGTCGGGACCCAGCCTTGTGAAGAATAAAGTCTCCCCGTGGCTGGGAACTACCTCTCCCTGATTGCTGTTTCTGTGGATCTCTACTCTTAGTGCTCTCTATCCTTGTTTGCAGGACAGAACTTTCCTTCCCAACACTCTTTCCCTAAAGCAACACATTCTCCAGCGTAATCTTTCCTTCTCTCAGGTTTTTCTTTTTGGTTCCTTCATTTTTGCTGATAACATGACCCTGACTGGGTGGAGAGCTTAGGTTACCTTCCTAGCTTTGCTTTACATTCCTGGAAGAATGCCAAGAAGGGGATAAAACTGTGGCAAGGGTCAAATTTCTCCTATAGAACTGTGCAGAAAGGTGATACTCTATTCTTGTGAGGTTGTTAATGTGGGTAGTCTTGTGAGAAAACAATTTTTTGAGTTTGTGGAGCATAAGCATTGGGTACACAAATTCCAGGAAAGGGGGTGTCTAAAAGCATAGAAAGTAAACACAAAAGAACTGAATAATTTCTGCTCTATTCTTAGGCATAAAAATGAACCCCATCACCACAGCAAATGCTGAATTTTGCCTTGATGTATTCAAAGAGCTGAGCAGTAGCAATGTGGGAGAAAACATCTTCTTTTCTCCACTCACTATGTTTTATGCTCTAAGCATGGTCCTTCTGGGCGCCAGAGGCAAGAGTGCTGAACAAATGGAAAAGGTAATGATTGGAGGAGAACATCCCCAGAACCCAGATGTTTTTCATGTTCCCTCTCTTGTCTGCCAAATTGCAGCTAGACTCATTAAAAAAAATCTCTTGTGTAATGAAAAGGCATACTTAAGGAAGTTATATTTCTGAGAAAGGCAAGAAAGTTTTAAATAATAGCGTTTGATGCAAGCCATTATAACATGCAGCTCCATATACAGCAAATAAATTCTGAATTAGTTTTATTTTGGTGATTTGAACATAATAGAGAACATATGCTTGGTACTGTTTGTTCCTTCTAAACATTTTAAACCCAAAACCCTCATAATAATTTAAATAATTTAAAAAAGAATTTATTACTAAATTTCCTCAGAGTAATCCTGTTAGCAGATAGAGACTGTTGTCTTCATTTTACAACCTGGAAACAGGAATGGTGAATTGTCACATGACACCAGCCACCAGGGTCTTTCCCATCTATATACTTTTATTATTGTGAATGTCTAGAAAAATCTCTTTTGATATCTGCTTATCTTTCTTTACTGGGAAGCCATGTTTCTAGGGCTCCCTATGGGCAGTGCTCTAAATAAAGGCCTCAAGAGTAGAAAAAAGGCAGATTAGCCTCCAGCAACAGAATTCAGCTCCCAGAATCCAGTCAACTATAATCTGGTGGCACAAGGGTGCTTGTCCATTTTGACCTTAGTTTCCCTGACATAAAGTGAAGGTGATATTATTTACTCATGAAATTGTTGGGTGGGGGGTAAATAAGATACCCAAAGACTTAACTCAGGACTTGGGAAATAACATTATCAGATGTTATCTATTGACAATGGTCCTGAACTGAAGTAGAAGAATACCCAGAGCTTTTGGATTTCATAGATTGCACATTGCTTTTGTGGCCAGTTGATCTCTTTTCTTTTCCTAGGTGCTTCACTATGACAACTTTTCAGAATTCTTGAAACCAAAGATGAAAGACTCTTCTGAGGTATGAGAATGTCATTTCTGAGATATCAAGTAATCTTAGCATAGCACACCAAAATATCATAGTTCATGGCTTTTGTGAACCTATTCCCCATGCTGGGATACCTCACTCAGTCTCGATGCAGGTGGAGACGCTCGGTCCTGCTTAATTTGATATGCTGTGCACTTTGTTGACTCCCATGGGAGGCCTGCCGATTTCTAAATGGAGAAGGGGTGGATGGGGGGAGGCAATGGGAGGTGGGAGGAGAGGAGGGAGGAAAACTATGGTTGGTATGTAAAATAATTGAAAATTTTTAATAAAAAAAAAAATCACAGACCAGGAGTAGAGCAGTGGAATCCTCTCTTGGGTCCATGAGAAAGTCAGCTCTGCCTGGAGCCCTCTGATAATCTTCCCAACAGCCCCTGCAGAGTTGTGATGATAGGAACAATGCTGACGTCTCTCCATCCAAATATTTAAACTGATCATTGCCATCTTCATTTAGACTTTTCTGTTCTGTGCCGGTGTCTGCTGCTGACTCTGTCAGATTCACTCATGCATGCAGTTTTGTTAGTCCACTAAGAGTATTTTGAAAAATGGTTGCCACTTTGTTGCATATTGTCCCTGAAGTAGCTCATCCACATTCTTTGAGAAAATGATGCCTAGTTATTCTCAAAGGAGTATTCACTCATTTACAAAGAATTCTCACATGGTATTATTATTTCTTTTTCTTATTTTAGTTATCAATCCCAGTTCCCCCTCCTTCCCTCTCTCCCTCCCATGCCCCCTGATCACCCTCCCATCCCCTCCCTACTCCACAGGGAGGGTGATGCCTTCCAGGAGGGATCATCAAAATCTGTCAAGTCATTTGGTAGGGACTAGGCCCTCCCTCCTGCCTCTAGGTTGAGGGAAATGGGGAATGTGCTCCCAAAGTCCTTTTGTGCACCAGGAATACATCCTCGTTCCACTGTCAGAGGTCCCTTTGACTGTCCAGGCCTTCTAACTGAGATCCATGTTCAGGGGGCCTGAGTCAGTCCAATGCTGGTTTCCCAGCTATCAGTCTAGGGGTCCATGAGCTCCCCCTTGTTCAGGTCAGCTGTTTCTGTGGATTTCTGTAGCTTGGTCTTGTCCCCATTTTCTTATCACTCCTCCCTCTGTGCACATGATATTATTTTTAATAGTGCTTGTATAGATAGATAAATGTACACACACACACACACACCAAGCCTTTCTTTTGGGTCACCAACCAGCTCCCCAATCATGACATGAGGACTTAATTATGAATGCTCAGCCTACTTTAGCCTAATTTCTTGCTAGCTCCTATAATTTAACCTAGTGAGGGTTTTTGAGATCCAGCCTACAGATCCAATGATACAGCAAGCAAAGGGAACTTTGACTATCTAAGGATGAACAGACTCTCATACAAGCTGTTCCAAGCAAGTCTCTTTATTTTTCTCCTCTATTCTAATTCTCCTGTCCTAATTTTAATTCCTTGTAGCTTCTTTTTCTCTAGCCTCAATACTCTTTAGGAGACTGAAACAATAATAAAAAAATTTACAACAGTTACATCTCATTGGTCAAAGCACATTCCTTTGGGTGAGTGATAAGGGCAGAGACCTTGACCATGGATGGCAATATAGAGCTTCAATGTTTCCGGAATAAGATTACGACCAGAAGGATGGAACATAGTACCTAGTGAGATAAGCTTTGAGACATGGGACTTTTGTCAGCTAGACTTGACAAGGGAAGAAATGGCATGCCTTTCTTAAGGTGCTTTGTGTAGTAACCTTGGCTAGATACCTGTGACTCAAACATTGATCCTAACTGTAAAGCCCTAAACTTGTGATCAATATACAAAAGCCTTTAGTCTAGTTTGAAGTTTCTCTGAGGGGAAAATGAATTAATTGTGTGCATTTTATCTTATACTGAGGAGAAATTTGTTATTTTTTGATATTATTCTGGGTAAAAAGAACAAAGCAGTTTTTCACCATCTATAGTCTTCATGGGACAAAGAGTATTTTTCTAAGTATCAAAATTATACGGTAATACAAAGCAATCTTCCTGACTATCCACAGATATGTGTGTCCATATGATTGAAATGCAATCATGAGATTACATACTACAATGCAGGTATTAGAGATGCACTAAGCTGCTTTAACAAAAGTGAGCAACAGCTTCCAGAGTCAATGGTCCTTCAGGCCTTGAGAGAACAGGATTAACTTCCATCGGAGAGTTACTCCTCTGGTGTGTTGACATCTGAATTATCAGTTGCCATATGCTGTATATTTCCATGACCTCCAACATGGACTTGTTTCTCATCATTTGCATGTTAGCCTCTGGGATTTTTAGCTTTCTTTCTGTATATCCCACTCTGTGTCTGCTGGCTGATGGCTGTCTGGCTGGCCCCAAGAATCTCCTTCTTTTCCTTCCTACTTTTATAGTCTCTGTTTCTCACCTCTCATTCTTAGTGAGTCTAGATTTTTCCTCCTACTTATTCTCTCTGTTTGCCAGACCTATCTATCCCTCTCCTGCCTAGATATTGGGTGCTCAGCTTTTTATTAGACTTTTCAGATTCCTTAGGCAGGCAAAGTGAAACAAATGCAACACATCTATACCTAACTAAACAAATACATATAAACTAATGTAACACATCTTTACTTCACTAAACAAATGCAGCAGCAACAAATATATAACACCTTTACACAGTTAAAGTTATATTTCTCAGCATAAACAAATGTAACACAGTTTTTGCCTAGTTAAATATTCTACAACACACACACACACACACACACACACACACACACACACACACGCACACACACTTGAAACCTTCTCAGAAACCCTATTATTAGGAACCATTGTTTAAAATGTATGCATTGGCTTTTGGCATCAATGAATTCTTAACCATAATTCACATGTTTTGCATTTGCAAACTTAGCAAAATTGCTACTGTATTACAAAACAAGTGAATATATTAGACAATGTTAGTGAAGGTTGAATGATTTGTTTAAATAGTCATTTAAAAAACTAAGACATTGTTTGGGTGTGTTGGTTCATACTTGTAATCTCATCACTTAGGAGGCAGAGGCAAGGGGATTGTTGGCAAGTTCAATTCCAGACTGGTATACATAATGAATTCAAGTCAGGGCTAACTAGTAAGACATGTTCACTTATTGGGAAGAAAGGATCAACAAGAATCTAAAGGGGTAAGAGATGGCAATGGGGACGGGAATATGACCACAATACATACAATACAAGTAACAAACTATATCTATTCATATATATGTATATATGTATGAATAAGAAGACTGAACATTGAATATAGAAATATAAATACAAAGGCAGCCACAGAACTTGCATTAGAATTTTTTTTTTATTCTTGAAAACCTAAGTTTCTGAATTAAACCATTAGGACCAACAAGTAGTACAAGTGATTCTGTACACAGTCTGCTGAGATCATTTTGCTAGAGGACATAAAGATGCTTGGACAGTTCATCCTTTTGTGTTCCCTGCTATTCATTGGAAAGTAAGCATCTTGGTCTGCACATATTGTCTTTCATTATTCATAGCTTTTCAGGGGCAAGAAACCAATCTCTCTTATTTTTTGTTCACTGCTCTAGTGCAGCAAAGGTGGAAAGGTACATTCAGAATTTGGAGCCCTGCTATCCCAAATCAACCAACTGAATTCCCTCAGCATTGCTAACAGAGTCTATGGGACAAAGGCAATAACATTCCACAAGGTAAGCACACCTGGTGCTCTCTGATTTCATAATTTAAGGGTGAGGGGGAGTGAGAAGAGCTTATGATATTCTTTACAATGTTGAATTTGAACTTAGAGTTCCTGAGAAATGGCTGAATTAAAATTCCCTCTCAGAGTTCTGTAACATCACAAGAAAACTCCCTTCTCTACAAAATCCCTAAAGATATGCAGGAATTAAGGTCTGAGATGAAACAAAAAAATTAAGTCATTTGTAAGAATTGCCTTTTATGGATGAGAAGAAAAGTGAAGCCCATTTCTCATTATTTTACAAAGGCCCTTGATGATAGACTATAAAAAGGTAGTTGTAAGTGTATTCAGCTAGGAGCCAAGAGATGTGAGTTTTCTTTCCATTTATACATATAACTTCTGTCTTTAAAAATCAGAGGATTAGAATGTTTTTTCCTAGCTCCAAAATTGGAAATGGGTTTCAACCCTTCCCCACTGACATTGTAGTGTGTAGTTTCATTGAATGTTTACATAACTCCCAGAGCCATCACGGGTATTGTTTCATATCATTCTTTTATTGTGTTATAGCAAAGATATTTTTTTCCAGTAATTCTAAAGACTATAAGGCAGATTATGAAAATTTCAATTACCAAAGTCACAGAGACAATTGATGATGGGGAATGTCCTTTTGTATGTTGTGAATATATGTTTCTCTTATTGGTTGAGGAATAATACTGTTTTAGCCAATGCACAGGCAGGATGTAGCCAGGCAGGAAGTATAGGTGGGGCTACCAGACTAGGAGAATTCTGGGAAGAGGAACTCAGAGAGGTGTTGCGAGGGACATGCCATGTAGCTGCTCATGAAGGAAGAGGCCTGGGCATCACTGGTAAGCTGAGACTACATGGAGATACATAGAGTAAAAGAAATGGGCTAAAAATTAAGAGAATAATTACAAGAAGTCTGAGCCATTGACTAAACAGTTTATAATTAATATTAACCTCTGTGTGTTTATTCGAGTCTAAATGGCTTTGGGACTGGGCAGGACAGAAATTTCAATCTACATATCAAGATTTAGATTTGATCGCTATCTAAATTCAAGACTTCTTCCTGCTATGACTAGTATCTCCATCTGACCAGGATTATTGAAAGTTTCAGAGGAAGTCTCAAATATGTGTTTGTCTTTCCCAGTCTGGTTTGTTAAGCTGTCTTAGAAGTCATACATCTCTGATAGAATTTTTCATCTGAGATGGGTGAACCACTTTGGTATTACAGAGTCTTCCTTCTAATGTCACAGAAGCTCACAAAATTGCCTCTCCCAAACAGTGACCCACACACAGTAGTGGGTAAATGTTGGTTTGGGGTGGTGGTTTTCAATTTGTTCCTGTGATAAGGAGTCATTTAGCCACTATGCTCATCAATTTTCCTTATAATACTCTTGTTTCTTTACTCTGAGGAGTAAAACTCATGGAAGGCATAAAAAACTACTCATTGTATGAAGTTCATCATTTTGATTTCAATGCACTGGTAAAAGAAAGTCCATGACACAATGGGAAAACATCCCAATGTTACTGGATATTTTTCTTTGTTGGAAATTCTTTGGATTTAAAGACAAGTACTCATGGACATTTTTTTCTTTATAAGCTTCTACATCAACAGATTTTTGTCTCTGTGTTAGGACCTCAGAACATTCTGAGCTATAAAGTTCTTTCGTGTGTATGTGTGTGTGTGTGTGTGTGTGTATGTGTGTGTGACTGTAGGAGTGAGTACCTGAGCTACAGGTGTGTGTGTAAGTCACCTTTGGGTATCAATTCTTCTTTCAACTTTTCTAAAACAGGGTCTCTTCCTGTTCACGGTCACCCATTTTGAGCTATCCAGTCCCTAGCTCCTGGCGATTCCCCAGCATCTGCTCTCTATCTCCTTGTAGGAGAACTGGAGTCATGTGCATGGAATCTGTTTTTTTACATGGGTCTGGGGATGCTACCTCTGTTCCTCACATGTGCATAGCAAGGACTTCACTCACAAGCTGCCTCCAGACCCCTCTTTGTACCATTTTTATGCTGTCTTTTAATTGTCTTTATTTTACAGCAATATTTAAGATGTTCTGAGAAACTGTTCCAAGCCAAGCTGCAAACTGTTGATTTCGAACTGTCTACAGAAGAGACGAGGAAAAATATTAATGCTTGGGTTGAGAATAAAACTAATGGTAAGGATAATTGTGTGTGTGTGTGTGTGTGTGTGTGTGTGTGTGTGTGTGTACAAACATTAATGTGTATCTGAATGTGTACAAACTTTATCTGTGTTCCTTTGGTAAAAGTCTTACTTGCTATGCTAACAAGGAAGCTGACGTTAACTTGTGTGAAGTCTAAGTGGGGTAGACAGATGACAATGAAAGAACTGGAAACATACTTTGGAATGTATCTTAACAATCATTTTTCCTAAGCAATAAATGACAAGAGACGCTGAGAAAGCGAACATCATTTCTGTTTAAGGAAATGTTATAAATTCAGCAATTTTCATTAAAACTTAATTCACTCATTCAGAAACTTGTTTTTAGCATCTGTGTAGGTTTATTGTTAGCACATGCTAGTTATGGTTATAGGTTAGTTAGGCTATAGTATCATAGGTTATATGAAAATTAAAGTCTTAATCAGGATTAGAGTCAGATGATATACTTTCCTTTGCTTCATATCAGATGGTAGAATTCATTCCCAAAAGAATTTCTAGGTTGAATCAAACTGAACGCATCTCGTCAGAATATTTACAAAGCAGACAACTTCTGGAACCTTCCAAACAAATTCCTGATTTGAAATATGTCTTTGCTTTAAGTGGTCTTTGTATTTATAATGTACTAGTTCTCATCCACTATAAGAGTAAGTAGCCCAAAATGGGGTCCATGCCTGTAACCCTGGCATCTTGATGAAAAAGCAGGGTGATCTTCAATGCAAGTCTTGTCTTCAAAGCAAGTCCCAGGACACCCTGCTTTACACACTGAGTTCCAGGACAGCCTGGTCTAATCAGTGAGCTCTAGGACAGCCTGGGCTATAGAGACTATTCTGCACACAACCCTGTTTAAACTCAGTGGCTCACTTACACAAAGTCAGAAAAACAAAAAGGAAAGTTACTGGCCATTGAAGTTGTTTCAGTGAAAGATGGACGGGAGTTGAAGGAGGGTAATAAGGTGAGAAAGACAAAAATTCATTGTATATATATGTATGAAACTGTCTAATGATAAAAATTTAAAAACCACTATCGTAAACACAACAAAACAAACAAGACAAATAAAACAATTAAACAATCAGAGCTGGCAGATAACCTATCAACAAAGAGCTTCTCAAGTCTTATGCCTAGAAATCTGAGTAGAAAAGGCCGTGTGTGGTGCTTCCTCCCTGTAACCTTCACGCTGGCAAGCTAAGACCTGGTTGGCTATTCATCCCAGCATAACTGGGAGCTCCAGGCCAGTAAGACACCAATCAAGGAGTGAGTTTCAAACTTGACCTCTGATTTCTACCTGCACACACACACAGGCACACTCACACATGTACACACACAGTAAATTTAACTTAATGAAGAAGGCCTTTGGTGTCTGTGTGCATGTGTGCCAAGGTGCCCTTGAGGAGATCAGAGACTGACTGGGTGTTGGTTTACCACTTCTATTTTGGGTTCTCCTGTTCCCACCAGCTAAGGCAATTCTCAGTCTTCCTGATGCTTCGACCCTTTAAAACACTTCTTCATATCCCTGACCCCAACCATGAAAATTATTCTGTTTCTACTTTGTAATTTTGCTGCTGTTATGAATTGAAAAATAAATATCTGGCATGCAGGATATCTGATATGCAAACCCCAAAGGGGTCTCAACCCACAGATTGAGAACTGCTATCTTGTTAACCTGGTGGATCTTTTCAAGATAAGCTAAGGAAGTTAATAAAGAATTTTTCTAAAGTAATAATGGACAACAATGTGTTAGATGTGAATAGGTAGAGGACAAAGTGAGTCATCCATATGGTATTACTTCCAAGATGAAAAGTTCCTATGGCAGGGATGACTCTATGTCCAGGAATTGGAATTCTTCTGGCACATCAAATGTTAAATTACTGTTGAAAAACCTTTTGCAAATATTTATTATCAACAAGATAATCCTAATAAAATCACCTCTTTTTTGTTTGTTTGTTTTACTACAAGGAAAAGTCACAAACTTATTTGGCAAGGGTACAATTGATCCTTCCTCTATAATGGTCCTAGTAAGTGCCATATATTTCAAGGGACAATGGAAAAATAAATTCGAGAAAAGTGAGACAGTGAAAGCTCCCTTTCACATAAGTGTGGTAAGTATTTCAGACTGATGACAAGTCTTGGAAAATGCAATAATAATTTAAGGACAATTCGAAAAGATTTCAGGAAAATATCGCTGTAGATTGCTGAAGGCTTTTATATCTCAAAGTGGCAGTAACTTGTCTCACTCACTGAAAGAGTAAAGACCTCTTCTCTTCCTAATGTTCTACCCATGAAGCCTCAAGGTTCACACCATGGTTACTTCCTGTGATAGCCAATAAAACTGTTGTCCTGGACAGTATCCACATGGCTTTACAGAGATAATAAGCCTCTCATTTGACTTCCCATTTTAGCTAGAGACTCTGGTGTTGTAATTAAAGACCGAAATTATCTCTACATTGTTATACTTCTCTAAGTTTGACTTATTTTAGGATTACAAAATTGATAATCTGTGCAAAGAAAAGTAGTAAAAGAGCATTATAGCCAATAGCTTATACTTTGCAGTGTCAACACAGGTATTCATGTTATAAAAATAAAGCATACATACATATCCACTGTTCAATTATAATCTTTTAAAACTAGGGTAAAAGTGCAGTTGTGGACATGATGTATCAGAATGGAACATTTAAGCTGGCCTTCATAAAGGAGCCACAGATGCAAGTCCTTGAGCTGCCTTATGCCAACAACAAACTAAGAATGATCATCCTGCTTCCAGTAGGCACAGCCAGTGTAAACCAGGTAAAAGTCCAACAATGTTACCTTGCAGCTAATGCATGTGTGAGTGAGTGCATGTGGATGTGTGCCTGTGTGTGCACGAACGTACACTCTTACACACATACTCTATGTGCTCTGTGAAGTCTGTATGGTCAGTGATGAGGTTAGTGGTTTTTCCCCAGGAATTGGAGATTAAGGATGATCCCTGCCCTGTAGGACTACAGTTCAGACAGGATAAGCACTTCATTCACTGGAAACGTCATGCAGGTTCATTATGTTATACAATATAAATGCACATACAAATCGCTCATGAGACACTCAGTGGCTCTTTCTACAATAATAAAATGTCGTGCTGATCAGATTCATGGGCCCTAGAGATCTACTGAACCCTTGCTAAGGGGAAGCTTTCTGATCTAATCAGAGGATACCCTCACAGGCTGACCATTTTTAATAACCTGATTTTGTAAGGAAATAGCACCACAACCAGGAAGGAAAGGAGTCCGGGTTCAGTCTCTTCACTCTGGTTGTAGCCAAAGGGTTTTGTTGTTGTTGTTGTTGGTTTTGTTTTGTTTTGTTTAATCCCAGAGAGACTTAGAAGTGACGATGCCATCTAACTTCAACCTAGCCACCACCTAGCTAGCACCACAAACCACTCCATAAAATGAAGTTTCTTAGACCAGCTGCAATAGGATGGCCACAGTCAGAGTTATCAAGTCACTAGTGTTTAAGTCAGGGCACTCTAGCCTTATAAACAATTGGCATGGGTGTGTGGGGAGGGGAGAGAGACTCTGGAAAGAGCTGGGTTTGGCTGTATGCATTTGGATTAGGAAATGAGGTGGAATCCAGTTCAGAGGGGGTTGGAGTGAAAGCATAGCCTGTGACTCCGGGAATAGAGCTGATTACAGGTGTGGCCTATTCAGAGGGGATTAAGACCCTGGGAGTTTGCAGTCAGCTGGGGTAGAGGATGTTGAAGTCAGTAATTTGAAAGCAGTTTAATCTGCGCATAAAGTCATGTGCAAATATGAAAGGTATGAATTAGAATACAGAAGCTGGGGGTGGTGTTCTCAGAGAATTATCTCCACGTGAGATTCCCTAGATGTATAGAAGATGGACAGGTAAAGTGGGAAGACTCTCTTGATCCAGGGGGAACAAGGAGCGTATGTGTGTTTGCTAAGTGTGAGGCAGGTAAGATCTGTTTGTTTTTATTATAAGGTAACTTGGGTTAGAGCTAGCAAATGAAAATGACAAAAGGGTACTTTGACAGAAAATCTATCTTTACCTTATTTTGAATTATGAGAATGGGAAGGTAATGAAATATTTTTTAACTTTGGAGTAAGATAATAATAAAAATGACACAGTATGTACTACTATTGAAAGTTGACTATGGGGCATTAAATATCCAAGGTTAGTATTTAAATGACAGACAAAAATAATGAAGCTTGATTTTATGATGAGAAGTCAGTTGCTGGGACCATTTAGGAAACCTAGGAACATATGTGGGAATTGAAATGCCAGTCAGAAAGAGGCACAAAGGCATTAGGCAAGCATGTACCATGTTAAACTTGGAGAAACATAACCGAGTAAAGGGCATCAGGGAAACTGAGGGGACAGAATGGGATCCGGCATTTTAGATTCCAAATGAAAACTAAGTTCATAAAAATGTGACTCCAAGTTTCAGATGTGAGAGCCAAGAAGAAATGGTTGGATTGATTTAGGAAGCAGAAACACAATGATGCCAAGGGCAATAAGCAGCCAAGTTTAGGCAAAGGCTAAATGCTGAGGGAATTCAAGAGTGTACACCGAGGAAGTCAGTGGGAGAATATAGAGGAGACATAGGAAACAGAAAGCAGAAGTATGGCTAAGTGCATAGATAGGAAGTTTATGAGAATTAGAGGTTGAAAAGCCAGCATAAAGCTGCACCATTCACAGTGGGGATAACAGAAACCACAGCTTGTCTCGGAAGTTATGGAATTGGCTCACGATGGAATTGGCTCACGTGTGTGCATCTGTATTTTGACTCTTAGATAGTAAAACACCTGAATGTGAAGATGCTTCAAGAGTGGACCAACTCTTCTAACATGGTGGAAAGAGAAGTGGATGTCCATATCCCCAAATTCAATCTTGCAGTAAAATATGACCTAAACTCCCTACTGAAGTCCCTAGGGATGAGGAACATCTTCAGCGTGGCCACAGCTGATCTCTCTGGAATGTCACCAGACAAGGGCCTCTATCTATCCAAGGTTGTTCACAAGTCATATGTGGATGTCAACGAAGAAGGCACTGAGGCAGCAGCAGCCACTGGGGAGAGTATTGCTGTAAAACGACTCCCCGTCACAGTTCAATTCACAGCAGATTCTCCCTTCCTGTTCCTTATCCAGGATAATTCTGGCAATATTTTATTTACTGGAAAGTTTGCCTCTCCATAGACAGAGGGCATTGGGGAGGCCTTGGGGATAGATAAAGAAGAGCAGGGGCAGGGTGACGGGGCAGACAGTTTGCGTCTCAGCTGTGCGCATCTGCAAAGCAGGTCCACCAGATGGCAGATCTTTAACCCTATCCCGTGAACTTGTGAACCTCAGAGTAGAGTAGTCATGTGAAAAGACGCATTTATTCCAGTGCTTTTCTAGATTTTTTTTTTTTTTTTATTTTCGAGACCTCATTGAGTACTGAGTGACATGATTGAGTTAGCAGAGAAGTTTATAGATATGTTGGGGTTTTCTATATTAGTGAGATTATGAATGAGTTACCATTGCAAATCAGGTCAAGGGTTCCTAGTTTATCTTGACTTCTAAATATTAATTTTCTGCATGCCTAAATATAGTAGTATGAATTTTAGCTAAAAATTCTACATTAATCATAATAAATGGACACAACACTTTGAACTCTTTGAAAATGGAATACACTATTAGTTAATTAACTGAGGGGAGGAGTTTTCTTCTTCAGGAAACATTTTCCCAATTTTCTTTATTTTTCTAAAAATAATTCTTCAACACTTTACATGTACATAATGATTTCTGGTCATTTTCACCCCTGCCCCGCCCATTATTCTCCTGCATTCACCTCTCTTTACCATGGAAACTTCTTCCCCATAATTCCTTCTCCTACACTGATCTCCACTTTGTGACTTGCTGAGTTTACGCATGGGCTGCTTGAATGAATAAATGTGGGTGAGAGCTTATTCACTAGTGCATGGGTAACTAAATTAGCGGTCACACTACTGAAGATGGTGTCACCTGTTCCCCTGGTCACTGTTTGTTAATACAGTTCCACAGGAAGGGAGTCTTCTTTGGAGCCCCTTCCCCATTTCTGATAAAGTGTTTATGTGTTGATGGGCCTGACTTTGGGCGTATCTTGTGTAACTCACCACAGCTGCAGAGACTTCATGGCCATTATGTTCTGGAGATGTGTTTTGCATCACTCCTCCTCATGCTCTTATCTTAAACTCTTTATGACCCCTCTTTTGCAGCACTTCCTCACAGACACTTAAGCTAAGCTTTACAAATATCTGGCCAAATGTTTTATTGGTTAAAATATATCATGCATTGCTTACACTTTAAAAAAAAATCATCAATTCATACATACAATTTTCAGAAGAACAAAGGCAGATATCAGGTTGATGTTATTTTTTATATTAGAGAGAGATTTTGTATTTCCCACCAAAGATAACACATAGCAATAATCAGATGATAGGCATCACAATACAAGGGTATGTATGACATGTAAAAGTATGTAATGTAATGATGGGTATTTGTTATATGGGTTTCCTAGGAGTCTGGGACAAACACTATGCATCAGATAAGGCATGGATGACAGAGCAAGGGAATAATTCTCCCCATGTCTAGCTTAGTGAAACAGTGAGTTTGCTAGGGTTACATGGGAAGAAGCTTAGTTTTAGGAGTACTCAAAGGCAGCTATATCATGAAAAGCCCACCTGAAGATGGGAGACAGCTCATTAACACTTTATCCTTGAACCTCTCTGTATGACACTGAGGCAGCTTGACTAGTCAGAAAGCCTCTTTTTCCCAGAAATTGTTAGTGCTTATATAACCATAGAGAGGCATTATGAATCTTGTAAGTTTCAGGAGCTTTTGTAAGACTTCTGCGTTTAATTTATTTCTCAAGTCTTAATGAGCCTCCATCCCACAGAGAATGTTTTAGTTCATATGAAATAGTTATACAACACTGCAGAAAAATAAAGACACTTCTTGTCTTTTATCCTGAACACACTGAAGAGGTCATAATAGCTCAGAAAAGACTTCGACCCGGAATCCATCCCTGGCTGTGCAGGAGCTCAGACTGTTTTCATCACACAGACCTTTGTTATAACTTCACTCTTCTAGGTGCCAAAGATTCTTGTAGGGGAAGGCTTGGTTGATAGCTGACAGTGCTGTGGTGCTCTTGAAGAGCAGTGGGATATTTAGGAAGAGGGGTCTACTAGAAGAATGCCAAGTCAGTGGCAGCATGATCTCAAAGAAGATGCTGGGACACGGATCTTCCCATTATTTGTCTTCTTCCTCCTCTTCCTTCTCTCTTTTTGCTCTCTGTCTCTATTTCTCTGTGTTTGCTCCCCACACCCACTAGGCATTACGCAAATGGCCTCTTCTGATATATATTCCCTGTCGTGAAATTCTTGCAACAGACCCAAAAGCAATAGGGCTAAGTGACCACAGATCAATACTTCTAATACCATGAGACAAAATAAATCTTTACTCCTGTGAATACCCAACCAAGGTATCCCGGGTGTGGTAACAGCAGAGATTCATAACATTTAGTTCTCTCAAACAGTTTAAGGACATCAGGGTGTGATTTCCTGAAGGTGTAGGAAAGAAGTTAAAAGTCATCATCTTGAGTCAATGCTGAAGATAATTCTTGTAACTAAGCTCCAGGGATACTGATGTATCTCTCCCTCTGTAATAGGGGGGTTCTTTATCCAAGCAGGTACCCCCTTAATCCCCAAAATAAACACATGCAAAGACTTATATTAAGTATAAAACTTTTGGCCCATGGCTAGGGCTTCTTACTGGTGATCCGTGTTTTAATTATTAACCCATTTCTATTAATCTATGTATTTCTACACGACCTTACCTTACCAGGGAATGCCTGGTGTGTCCTACCCTCCAGGGCTCCACATTGCAACTGGTCTGGTGGGCCCTATTTATCTACCTTCCCCAGAATTCTTCTCATCCTGGTCTCACCTATCTGCCTGCCTCATTGGCCAGATAGTGTTTTATTCACCAAGCAATAAAAGAAATACATATATACACAAAGACTTCCCCCATCATCATGCCTCTCTTTTCACAATAATGTCTATATATATCATATACATACATATACATACATATATATATATATATATATATATATATATATATATGAATGATATAATGGGAGAGAGAGAAAAAGGAAGTAGCTAATGCCATCTTTTAGCTTTACAATGGGGAGACAATTTTCTTTGTTAGAGGGTTTCAATCTATTTTCCTGTAAGGTCTTCAATTGATTCTATGATGTCTACCCATTCAAAGAAAGATAATATACTTTATTCAACATGCACTGACTCACATGCTAATCTTTGGTTGATGATACCTTTATAACAACATCTTGGCTGATGCTTGGCCAAATCATTGGGTCCTGAGAGCCAGGAAAGTGGACTCACAAAATTAAAAATCATTGGGATTAAAGAAATCACACAGCCCTTAAGATCACTTGTTGTTCTTCCAGAGATCATGAATTCAGTTCCCAGCACCCAAGCTGGGTAGATCACAGAATGGGAGAGAATCTTCGCCAGCTATACATCTGACAGATAATTATTATCCAGATTCTATAAAGAATTAATAAAACAAAGAGTTAAAAAGACCTAATTAAAAATGAGCTGAGGATCTAAAAAGCGAATTCCAAGTAGATGGAATAAAAAACACTAAGAAATATCTCAAAGTGCTTATCATCCTTATCAGCTAAGAAAATGGAAATTAAAACAGTTCTGAGTTTTCACCTTACCTCTGTCAGAATAGCTAAGATCAACTAAACATAACTGATAACAATTCCCGGTAATAATGTGGGGAGAGGGGAACCCTCATTTACTGTTGGTGGGATTGCAAGCTAGTTCAGCCACCCAGGAATTCATTGTGGCAAATTCTCTAAAAATTAAATATGTATTATCATATGATCCAGATATACCACTCCTTGACATTTGACCAAAGAACTGATGCCCTACTCTATAGATACTTGCTCAGTTATGTTCATAGCCATTATATTTGAAATAACTAGGAATTCCTTCATCCAAAAAAATGGGTAATGAAAATGTGGCTCATATAGATAGTAGAGTATTATTCAGTTGTAAAGATAAAGGAAATAATGAAGTTTTCCAGCTAGTGGATGGAACCAGAAATATATATTGAGTGAGGTAACACAGACCTAGAAATATAAACTTTACATCTTCTCTCTCATTTGTGATTCCTTGCTCCAATTATAGTATCTACCCTGGAGTAACCAACTATAGAAATCAAAAAAGTAAAAAGGGACTCTGGATTAGGGAGAGGAGTATTAGAGTAAAGAATAGCAGGATTCAGATTATATGAAGTGAAAAATCATTTGGCCCAATGATTTGGCCAGATATAAGACAAGATGTTGTTATAAAGGAATCATCCCCTCACTGGTGAGGGGAGATGATATCAACATGGAATTTGATGGAGGGACGAGGGATACTCAAGATTAAAGATGTTTGTAAAAGTCATAGGGAACCATATTATTTCATATTTTTCTCAAATTATATATATATATATATATATATATATATATATGTATGTATATAATTTAAATGAAGTTATACCACTTGGAGTGATAGTGCCAAGAGCCAAGACTAGCTAAGAAACTTCCCATACCAGGCATAAGAAACCTCTGTTGTGGGATTTTTATCTGTAGAGAGTACAAGAGCAAGAGAGTGCACAACCCTGTTTTTCAGCTTTTAGGTTGTCATGTAGGCAGGCAATCCCTAAAGCATGGCTTTCTGCCCTGATAATCATTGGCTAAATGGATTGAAATCCCACACCAAACCTCCTTTTCTGTTGGTCAGTGGAGTCCAAGAAACTCCAAAAACAATATAAGCTATTATGGTTGCCCTCGGTTGCCCCCAGAACTTGAAGATAGTCTTTATTGCTGAAGCCACCATGCACTTCAGACACAGGACTTGGAGGAATCAAGTTGGATTTGACTCCAAAGCTTCCTAGTTGAGACTAACTCTCATATTACCACAAGGTTCTATTCATGCTGTCAATGGAGGAAAGCATATAATAGTCCTACCCAGCTATCCAGCCTATGAATCACAAGAGTGATCTGCATGGCAAGATATACCTAATTGATGGGAGATGTCAGTCTGTAAATATATTTCTCTTATTGGTTAATGAATAAAGCACTGTTGGCCAGGTATTAGTTTCTTATCAGCTAGTCTTGCCATATTGAAAATAAAGGGTTAATAGTGGTAACTAATATGTAAGTGTCTAACTGAAATTAAAGCTTGCTCAGCAGAGGGGAAATCATAACTAGTAGTGTAAATCTAGACAACCACCTGTGGCTAGATCTCAAGAGTAGAACATGCTAATGCAAATCTTCTATCAGTAGAAGTCTAAATTGCTAAGTACTCATTATGTACCATCAGATACATGTGTTGCTCTAACCTCTCATTAAACTTCCTTCTTTAGCGGCAGACAGAGGCCATGGCAGAAATACACTACTGGTCAAAGTGCCATGAATGGCTGCCTATGGGTTTCCCTGCCCTAGTTGATAGATTTTCAATACAACTCTTACATCCAGGAATTATGAAAGATTATGATCACAAGAGCAAAGTGATCAGGAAGTTTGCTATGAAGATCATGTCTTCTACATATGAATATATATGAGGACTAAGTGGCCAAGAATCTGAAAGGAAGTGGAGTAGAGAGGTTATGTGGGAAGGGCTAGAGGAAGGGGATGAATGGGCTAATGATGTGATTATATTTTGATTGAATAAGAAAAAAACTTAAAATTTAGCCTAAATATAGCTTTATTCACATATAATACATGGAGTTTTACTTAATGGCAAACAAAATGAGATCTGTGTATCAACTTTAAAATTATTTTATTAATACTATTTTTGAAACATTTCTGAAAACAACCACCATAGTTAAAAGTACTGAGAAAATTGTATGCTAATTATTTTTTATTCTTTCTAAGAGATGACATAAATTGTACCTTTAATAGTGTTAAGTAACCTAATAAATTATATGCCTCATGGGATTTCACAAAACTCCCCTCATCTTTATCTCCTGTTATACAAGTAAACTTCTTAGTGGGCAATCCTTCCTCAGGGCCAGCATGGAATGATAGTGGTTCTCATGACTTCCTGGTTACCCTTGTGATGGGAGATGTCATTCTGTAAATATGTTTCTTGCATTGGTTAATAATAAAGCACTGTTGGCCAATAGGAAAGCAAGATAGGCGGGACTAGGAAACAAGGAGAGAGGAAGTAGTAGGGAGGAGATTCAGGAACCTTCAGGATAGTATGCTGGGCCCTCTCTCCGGTAAGATGAGACCACTTGGAAATACTTAGATTAATAGAAATGGGTTAATATTTAAGACAGAGCTAGCCAATAAGAAATGTAACTGGCCAACAGTATTTTATCTAATTATTTTATCTAATACAGCGTTTCTGTGTGTTATTTGGACCCACAGCAGTGGGTCCAGAACGGCAGGGGAAAAACCTGATGTCATTGTGTAAATATGTTTCTCATACTGGTTAATGAATAAAGCACTGTTGGCCAATAGGAAAGCAAGATAGACAGGACTAGGAAACAAGGAGGAGTCAGCATGTAGAGATTGGAGAGAGCAGATACCAGCCCTACTCTCCAGTAAGTTGAGATCAATGAGTCCCAATGAGGGTCCTGCATCACCAGGTAGCAGAAACCAGAGGTCTCAAACCAGCCAAAGACTTTGCAATGAGCACTTGCAGGTAAAGATACACATATATGGGCAAAAGCATTTACTGAGTGAATCACAGCTTCCATAACAAGATTGCGTTTTCTTTCTCTTCCTCCTCCTTCTTTTTTCTTCTCTTCAATTTTATTTTATTTTATTTTGGGGGGGATGGTCTCAAGGATGGAGAGTAAATGTGACGGAACAGGGGAATGAATGAATGAGATAGAGATGCATGATGTGAAAGACACAAAGAATAAATAAAAAGAAAGTTAAAAAATACAGTTTCTTAGGCCTCAGAACACTCTGCCCAAAATGGGATGCCTCCATCAAAACCCTTCCCTCAGAGCTGAGGGAATGTTAAGGGAAAGAATGTGCAGATTGTAAGAGCCAGATGGGATGGAGAGTACCAAAAACATGAACAAAGCTCATATGAGATCACAGAGACTGAAGCAGAAATCACAGGGCCTGGATGGGTCTGCACCAGGTGCTCTGGGTATGCATATCAGGGTTTCCAGTTTATGGGACTCCTGACCATGCAAATGATTGGGTCTCTGAATCTTGTGCTTTCTGTTTGGTTCCTTTCCTTCCATTGATTTATCATGTCCAACTTCAATCTGGTACTTTTTTTTGTTTTGTTTTATCTCATTATTATCTCTTAGAAGCCTGTTCTTTCCTAATAAGAGACAGAAAGGGTGGATCTGAAGGGGAAGGATGGTAAAGATCTGGGAGGAAAAGAAGGAGGAGAAACCATAATCAGGATGTAATATTTGAGAAAAGAATATATTTTCAATAAAAAAGGAAAAGAAATAAAATCTCCTGATCCACCCTAGACTTGGAGCTTAGGAAGATTCTTCCATGGCCAGTGTCAGCCTTGCAGCTTGAGAAGGTCTCACCCTGGTAGCAATTATGATTACAGAACATGGCTGTCTCCTCCTAGCTGGAAACATTTCTAAACAGCCACAGTTTCGAAGGACTAAGTTGAGGATGAACTAACTCATTTCAAGACAGTGTAAACCTATAACAATCAGGATAGTGCGACACTGTCAAACTAATGGACAGCAGTATCAGCAGAGCAGTGTGGAGATTTCTCTCTCTCTCCCTCCTTTCTCTCTCTCTCTCTCTCTCTCTCTCTCTCTCTCTCTCTCTCTCTGACACACACACACACACACACACACACACACACACACACACACACACACACACCAGAACCACAAATCAAGCCAGCTCATCTGTGAGAAGGAGGGGGTACTCTGCTGGACCTCCATGCTCTTTGTTTACTTTCTTCCAGAAGCCAAAAATCATTCCAGAATAAAGAAAAATAAAAGTAAAGAGGTGAGGAGGCAGACTTCCTTTACCTGAATTTCAGAGAAGTCTGCTTTTTTCCTTAGCTGTTGTTGAACAGTAGTTTACTTTGATTCTATAGTTTTTATCCTTTAAACATTGAGTGTCTTTCCCCTCCTCTTTGTATAAACATTGGGTCCTAAAGTTTGTGTGAATCTATTTGGTAACCCTAATGTCATAGTGACTCAGAAAAAATGCTGTTTTCCTAAAGCATCCACACCCACACCTTCAATGGCCAGGAAAGCATTTCTCCATGGGACATAAATAGGATCAATCTAGAATGTGAGTCATGGCGCTTGGGTGGGGCATAGACAAGGGCATAGTGACTGTACGGGCCACTCCTATAGGAAGTCTGTGCTCAGGAGCCTCCCTCAGGATAGCTTGTTATAAACTTAAAGGGACAAAAACCTAACCCATCATTTGGGAAGTATTTCAGTAAAAAGCTTGTCTGTGTACTTACTGAGGAGCCTAGGCTTTTTTCCACTGCTTCTAAATCTGTCACATTTTTCCCTCAGACATTTTGAGGAGCAGGAAGGATCAGAACAAATTTGAGGAATCTGGTTCTTTCCCCATGCTTTCCCTTGAAACATTTGGGTTAATCGTGACTCCATGCCTAGTTTGATTGACTTGGTCATAAGTAACTTTTGTGGTTCTGGCTTCATGATTGATAATATCCTGTATCACTCTAAAACATGTCCTGATTTTGACAATAGTTATACTGCTGTGTCTCACTCCGAGGTCACCATATCTACTAACCATTAATAAACGAAGGGAGCAGGCTAAGTACAAGCTTCTACAAACTCCAGTTTTCCTGACTTCAGCAACTTGAGGCTCTTTCACTGTTGCTAAGAGCACAGCCTCACTTCTTGCCTTGGGACTACACTGTCTTATTCTTTCCACAGATGATGCACACTCCTTCTCTGACTAGAAAGAGCAGACATCAGTGGAATGTACAGCTCTATCTCAGCCAGACTCAAAGGACAAGGCTCTTCTGACAGCATTTTTCCTGGCCTGTGATGAATGACTCTTAAAGATTCTTGAAATCTTGTTTGCTCCTCAATGAACATTTCCTGAGCATTTTGCCACCTTGAATAGTGGAAACAGAGTAAATAACATGAGGCCACAGTCCTTTTCCTCATATGATTCTATGTTAGCAGAGAACACAAACTTTAGACCAGAATGCAAGTTAGGATGAGTGCTGTGGGAATGCTGGTACTGAAGAGGTCTTGTTAATGGACAGCCCTGATGAGCTAGCTCTGGAAGTGAGGGCTGCCCTTGACAGGCCAAAATTAATTTAAAAGCAGAGATAACATCTTTTGTGATGTATTGTGGTTATTCATAGTTAACTTGTCCATGAATTTGGTTGTCAGAGTGATGTATGGTATTTAAAGCTAATTTAGTGATGGAGCTGTCTAGTAATGTCACAAATCACTCACACACAACATCCATGACTGACCCTGCAAAGACTTTCTTCGTCTGTTCCTCAAGCATCTTTGACCATCAATGTCTAAACAAATTCCCTTTGGTAAGGAGTAATAAATACTTCGAGCTGACATTTATTAGAATAGGATTTGACAGTATTTCTAGGTTCCTGATTCAAGCCACTGATTTATATGCAAATAGTGCTTTAATAGGATCTTCCCATAATTATTTGTGGCATCATTTTCCAGGCAACACAAAACTATCAGTTTGTTTGTGGATAGAATCTCACAACTTGGTGGTCCTTCGGAATCCCATTCCTGCCTCTGCTGCCCTGTGGCCCACAGAGCCCTAAGTAAGGCTGTGGATTTGTCAGTAGGTCCATGAAGGTACTGCCATCTGTTGGTGCCACATGTACAACTGTCACCTGTTAAGTTTTCTGGACTGAAGCTCCTGTTCTTGCTCACAGAGCTTAAAGACATGGTGTGGAGAAGTATTGTTCTGCTCGTGGTAAAAGCAAGAGATGTAGGTGTAAGACTGATTGATCATCTGTTGGTGCCATTAGATTTTATCATTCCAACTAAGACTGTTTTGCTTGCAAAATGGTTCAGAGGCCATATGCACTTTCATGAAATTTCATTTCACTAAGAATTAGATATCCTAGCAAATATTCAGTTGTCAGGAAGATGTCAGTTTTTTCCTAGTGGCAAGCTCTGAACCTTCTCTGGATTCTTTGGCTTCTCTTGAATTCAGCCTTCACCCAGTGATCAAGGGGCAGGGAGAGGTGGAAAGACACACACACACACACACACACACACACACACACACACACACACACACACACACACACAGAGGGAGAGGGGGGGAGAGGGAGAGAGAGAGAGAGATCAGGTATGTGGTTAGAGTGAGGTTACTCCAGAAGCTGCAACTGTAAAGTGATGTCTCCTCATAATTAAAACAGTCTTCATGGTTAATTCATGGAGACTATGTACGGTAAGGTTCTTTTGCCTGTATCAGAAACTATGGTGCTAGGGGACTTTCCTAATTTTCATACATGCATGTTAGTGAAGGGGATACATCCGTAAACAACCCAGACTTGGTTAAACAGTGGTTGACATAGTGGATTTAACCTCACTTGTGTAATTTTGAAGAGCATTCCAGAAGAAATACCCTAGAAAGAAGATCTGGCCTATCACAATTTGAGGGGTTACATTCTCTAGTGTATGTCACATGAGTTCATAAAAGCTTACAAAATTGCCAAACCCCAAATATCCTCTGCTGACCATTACTCTGTTAGAATGGACTTTTTCATGCTACAATACATCTGACATTTTATGGTCTCCATATCTGTTGTTGAATTTTTTGCTCAGCTTACCAAGAATCCCGGGATCCTCTAGTATGATGATGGTAAGGAATGAAGTTACGCCTTCTCCTTACTAGTGTCGAGTAAGTTGCATCTGCTTCCTTCAGAGAGATTACCTTTTTCCAACTTTCATACTCAAATATTCAGCATCCTCTTCAACTCTTTGGAGGTCAGCTTTGAATTCAGGTTCACCAGGCAGGGCCTGAGTGGATGCCCAAATTGTTCTCTCTACAGCATACACTAACAGTAGATATCTGCTAATATCTGTATTTGAGTTTTAGACAAGCACAGTGATGCAAGAAATATCACTGAAAAAATACACACACACACACACATATAATTATAGCAATATATATATATATATATATATATATATATATATATAATTATAGGATGAAATTGTAGTGGGGGTGGGTCTGAGAGGGCTTGGTCTGAAAGCAAGACAGATTTTTTTTTGTAAAGTTTAAATGGTCTGTGAGAAGGCTGACCATCTATAATGTACCACAAAAGATATTTAGCATTATCAAGCAAGTGGGAGATCCTGACAATCTTTACCTTCTCGCTATGTGTACAGATGCAGTGAAAAAAAAAAAAGACTCTGGGAAGAGGACAGCCTGTAAAATTGTATCATCATGGCTGAAGCCCAAGAGAACAGTTGTACTCTAGCTCAAGGGCCAACAAATCTCCAAGAATGACAACCCTCCAGGCACTTGCCTATAAATGCTTTCAGAGATAGACACCTTGGAAACAAGACCCCAAATAACAGGGCAAAAATATACATGAGAAAGTCATAGCAATAGGTAACCATAACTAGCCACTTAACAATGGTTATTAATTTAATTAATTCAGAAACTATAGATTAACACAAGAAAAACATGGGTCCTTAAATATAAACAAATAACCAACAACACATTAAAATGTCCCTAAGGGCTTTATCAGGAAAGTTGAATTACATGTTAATTAACAACAATATTTATTGAGGTCTTGCTCTGTACCTGGGGTGTGGTCAGTGATTTATAGTCATTTGTTCTCAAGACAACCCAAGGAAATAGATGAAGTGAACAACCACATTTTCAAGTTTAAAAATGGAAGCTCATGAAGATTAAACATTTCCCCCAGGACACACAATAAGGAGGCATCATAATCCTAGCTCAGTTCTTGGTTCAGTTATTATTGATTCATATCAGGGTCTCTTATAATCCTGTGCCTTAAGTGATTTGGCTTTATATTTTTAATGCTTTTTTGTGAACACTTATGTGGGTGGTTCTGGCTTCGGGTATTGTAGGCAGTTGCAGTGAGTTCTGGAGAGTGAGGATGAAGAAATGGAGACTGTTCTGTGAGCTTAGACTCTGGCCTTCTCTATCTTGGATTCCCTCATTAGCTGTTTTGGGATTCCTCATACCATGTCAGTATGAGACCTAGAAATATGGGGTTTTCCTGACAAAATTTAAAAAGAAATCAATGCTATTAATGGCATTGTCTTAGAAGTCACACAGTCTCAATCATTCCACATTACCTTATTTTCCAGTAAGTCTCAAGCCTGGTCATATTCAACTACAGTTAAGTGACAGAACTCTAGAGGACCATGTGGGATGGAAACCTTGGGCTTGATCATCTTTGGAAGATAGAATTGACTATAAGCCTTTAGAATCAAAAGCCTGAATCTGTTACTCAGGCTTCCCTGTTGCCCTGAAGTGACAATGGGGGTTCATCTATATAGTGTTATTCTTTGATATTTTAACATCATTATTAACTTTATGGTGTTAGGAATTAAACCTAGGTTCTCATACATTTTAGATAAGTACTCTACCACTATGATTTTCTTAGTTTTTAAATGAAAGAATAAACTTGATAATCATATAACCAAAGGCCATAAAATATTTTTGTAATATTCACAAGTCAGTAAAAGTCCTTTTAAATCCATGTTTTCTACTATTGGGTTGGGATGCTATTACCAAAGGCAGGTATAAGAATTCAAGGCTGTAAGTTGCTTGAAGAAGCTAAGATTTATTGCACATTATGGTCTTTCAGATTATTGTGTATAAATGTCCCTCCTTAAGTCAGTCAGAATACTTGCTCAAAGAAATCAGCTGACATTCCAATGAATTTTCCCTGTACTTGGTAGACAGAGCCACATTGTGTACTGGTAAATTCTTTATCTAGAAATTTTGATTTTATTTAAAATGAATAGAGAATATCTGACATTTAATGCAAAAACATTGGAAATGCTAACTTGATTGGGGTAACTGGAAGCCCAGTAGGTCTCCACCATACACAAAGGTCTACAGGGGACTGAGGAAAGTGGAGTGTGAAAAGTAGTCTTCCTCGGGAAAGAGAACACCACTTAGTTATCCAATATCAATGTTCAGTTGCAAAAACAACATACAAGTGTAAGGAGTAAGGTTTTTTCCGCCCGCCGCCTGGTCTTGTCCCGCCGCCACGCCAGCCCCAAAACACACTGAGACTCTGTATTAGATACTCTGTTGGCCCTGTACTAGTTTCTTATCGGCTAGCTCTGTCTTAATTATTAACCCATTTCTATGTATTTCCACGTGGTCTCCTTACTGGGGAGTATGGCAGGAGTCTGGTCTCCCTGTCTCTCCATCTTGGCTCCTCCTTACTACTTCCTCTTTCCTCCTCGTCTCCTAGTCCTGCCTATCTAGCTTTCCTATTGGCCAACAGTGTTTTATTCATTAACCAGTATGAGAAACATATATACATAATGACATCTCCCATCATCTCCTCTTTTCTGTCTAAATAAAAAGAAGGATTTTAACCTTAACATAGTAAAATATATCACACAACAGTTATCAAATAAGAATCACAGTTAACACTATTTAGTCCATTAACATTTAGCAAGATTAAAAGAAACTATTCTATCATCTATCCTATATTTGTGAATCCAAAGTCCTATATGTAACTTATCTTTAAACCTAACTAAGGAAAACTATAATCATAACTATCTGTCTTCAACTCCTTCAAAGACCACAGAAGGATAGTATATAAACTCTAGAAATGACAGAGACATCTTATCTTTTCAGTCACCTGAAGTTCTCCTGTAATCTTCCATCTTCAGCCCATCGGCCATAGTGTGTCTGGCAGACTCTTCAGCAAAGCAGGAAACTTTAAACTGTTTTCTTTTTTTGGCAGCTTGTCAGTCATTTTTTTCTGTGTCCTGCAGACTGTTTGGCAGACTCTTCCATGAAGCAGAAACTCTGTAGCAATGTCCATCTTGAATCAGCAGTCACTTTTCTGTGGGTCCTGCATGTCCAGTTTATACAGCATAAAGTCAAACAGTCCAGACATGAGCAGTATCTTGTCCAAATGGCTAGTCTTGCCATATTGGAAGCAAACTCTATAACGAGTTTCTTCAATGTGCATCTTCCTTTCTGACTCAGGTGGTGTTGCCAGGAACAATTATGTCTCATTGTCAAGAAAAACCCTAAGCCATTTTAAATGCCATATTCTGTAGGTCTTTGAAAAGTTTGAAGAATTCCTATCTATCTCAAATACATCTCTGTGTATCTTGAAAACCTAACTAACTTAACTCTAAGTTTTGACTATCATAGGTAATTATCTATAATCTGTACTAAGTTATACATTATATTTAAATGAGCTATATAAACACAATGCCTAAACAAAAGGAGACTATACACATCACAACATTGACCTTAAATTGTATCAATAAATGAAAATCCATTCCAAAACAAAGTATTCATATCTATACATAATTTATGTATTTCCATGTGGTCTTACCAGTGAGAGGTGGCTGGTGGTTCTATTCTCTCCAGACTCTCCATGTTGACCCTTCCTACTTCCTCCTTCCTCCTTGTCTCCTAGTCCCTCCTATCTTCCTTTCCTATTGGCCAACAGTGCTTTATTCATTAACCAGTATGAGAAATATATACAGAATGACAACTCCCATCATACAAGTAACATACAGACTAAGTGTCGGGGCCCGTAGAGATGACTCTGCTTCATCTTGGCTCAAGGTCAGAGAGTTCAAAATAGTTCTTAGTCTTCCTAGGCTAAAGTCATAAGACCTAAAGGTCTAAGTCATAGCTACTATAGGATGTTTAGATCTTGGTAGAGGATATCTTATCTAAATAACAGCAGACTTGGTCTGAGGTGTGCTTATTCTTGACCCTCAAGGGTGCATAATGGGAAATTGAGTCTAAGGTATGGTTACCAAATGTTTGGAGGATTAAGGGAAGCAAGTCTTTTTGTTCCTCATACATGATAAGGAGCTATCATTGTCTCCCTTTTGGTTGGAGCACTTAAGAATAAACTTGGAATATCAATATTCAATGGGACTGTCCTCCAACTCTATCCTGTGTCTCTTTTTCTGAAGTGTCTTTAGCTGCCATTTCTTAATCCACACCCCCCCCTCAGGTATGAACCAGGCAAGTAGACTGGATCAGACTGAAGGTCCGCAAAGACAGGTTATGACCAATGGCAATGCAATGTGGGCCTGAGCATGGGTGACAGAAGAAATGGGGACTACTGCTGGTGTACAAGTGTGATGAGAGCTCTCAGATAAAAGAAGTGAAGTGCAGTGAGTTACCCATGGGAGTAAAAGTGTGTACAATTGTAAATAAGAAACAGAAAAATATTAGTCAGATGAGTATATTTTAATAACCAGGAGAACTGGAGTAAGCAGCGGCAAGTACAGAAACTTTTACAATTTGTAAATTTTGTTAAGTATCCTTCCTTCCCCCTTGCAGATGTCATCAACTCAGCTGTCTCAGAGCTGCATCAGGGCTTGGTGAAACAAAGGTATGGCCCCACATAGGCTCTAGGTAAGCAGAACCAGCAGATGCTATGGTCAAACAACCGCAGCCACAGATGACCTGCGGCAGGCCACCCAAGCCCAAAGGGCAAAGGGGAATTGAGGACTCCAGGTTGCTAGGTTCCTGACGAGAGAGAGCAGAGCTTTGAAGCCTGCAGTCTTAGAAGCTGCTGCCATGGCCTCTGCCTAGCCAAATGTATGAAAATGCTAATTAATGCATCCTGGCGGAAACTGCTTTAAGACCTTACAGAAAGAAAGGGACACAGATGAATTTATTTGAATTTGTTCAGATTTTGGGCCATCATAACTCAAGGGTTGGCTATAGCTGCTGCACTCCAAGAGATTTCAGTTAAAGAAATTTTACTCCAACAAATTAATCATGGCCTAGGGAAAATGAGGGGGAAAAGATGCATGTATGTCCTGTATCTTGTAGCCACACTCTTGTGATTCTGAATGCCTGAATCCTAACAGAAGAAGCTCCTTGAAATTGCTTTGGATGTAGTTGAAAAGGGCACCAGGTTAGACAGTGTCTTGACAGACAAGTTTGGCAAGCTGTGCCTTCCACAGCTGGCCCCCAGAACCAGTGTGTGTGTGTGTGTGTGGGGGGGGGGATGGCCAGCCTGACCTGAGAACCCAAGGATCCTGTATGGATGGTTCAATAAACAGCTTTTAGCAGAGGAGAGGATACAGAAACTCTTCTATTTTCATGAATAAGAAGAAATTGGGAAAGTGGAGATTAATATAAGATTTGAAAAAAGTTAATGAGACCATATGACCATACAGCTAATGGGAACTTTATAGCCGGGATTGCCTATTCCTGCAGCCATAACAAAAAATACCTATAAGATTATTTTAGACTTAAAGGATTGTTTTTATACCATCCCTTTGGCTCCCTAAGACTGTCATAGATTTACATTTAGTGTTCCATTGGTTAATTTCAATGAGCCCACGAGGAGGTATCAATGGAAGGTCTTGCTCCAGGGCATGGTTAACTACACAGCATTGTGCTTGAAGTTTGTGGCTCAAGCTATACAAATTATTAGAGATCAGTTTCCATAGGTTTATATTGTTCATTATATGCATGATACTTTACTTGCCCTCAAGAGTGAAGAAGTTTTGCTTGTAACATAGGGACAGGTGCAGCAGAACCATGCCAAACAAAGCAGGATTAGTAATTGTCCCGCAAAAGGTGCAAAGACAACCACCTTTTCAGTGTTTGGGACATATGTTATATCCTGAAGAAATTAATAAAGTTGGAAATTAAGAAAGATAAGTCTTCAAATGGCTTTCAGAAGTTATTGGGAAATATTCAATGGTTATGACCTCATTTAAAAAATCTACTGGAGACTTGAAACCTTTAAGGGAGATTCTAAAAGGAGATAGTGATCCCAATTCAACTAGACAGCTAACTAAAGAAGGTAGGCAAGTTCTCCTGCAGGTTGAGAATGCTAACCAGCATCAACAAATATATATTGACTGTGCAAAACCATGCGAAGCATACCTACACAGCATAGTCCAACTTCTGTTTTATGACAAGGAGGACTATTATTATGGTTGCACCTATCTGTTTCCCCTGCCAAAGTGTTAAATCCTTATTATGAAGCAGTAGCTTGTATGGCATAGAAATACCATATGGAACCTAGGAGATATTTTGGCAGAGAATCAAGTGTAATACATGTTCCCTATACCAAACAACAAGTTGATTGGTTATTTCAAAACAACGATTCTTGGGCAATTGCTTTTGCTTAATTTTGGGGAAAAATTGATAATCAGTTTCCAGCTGATAGACTGTTGCAATTTGCACAAATGCATCTTTTTATATTCCCTAAAATTGTAAGGAGAAATCCTGTAAAATATGCTACATTAGTTTTTACTGATGGTTCTTCTAATAGAAAAAACAGCTCTGTTTTTGATGGTAAAGAATGTGTAGTACAAACAACTCCAGCTTCAGCGCAAATAGTCGAGTTACAAGCTGTTGCAATAGTTTTTCAGCTTCTTGTGTCATGTTTTTAAATCTCTTCAGGTAATAGAGACAGTTCTGTGCATTGGAACTAGTAAAGTCAGGTTAGGATACTGTTTCAGCAGATTCAAAATCCCATTCATCAAAGAAAATCACCATGCTTTGTGTGTCATGTAAGAGCTTATTCAAACCTTCCTGGCCCACTGACTAAAGGTAATGAATGAGTCAGCTGATAGATTAACAAAGATGGTTGCTTTATTCCAGGTAGAACTGGCTCCGCAGTCACATATATTTCATCATCAAAACAGCAGAAGTCTAAGAAAACAATTTGGTTTAACTAGAGAAACTGTGTACTGTGTGCCCACAATATTTACCTGTGGCTAATTTAGGATTAAATCCTTGAGGCCTGCTTCCTAATTATTTATGGCAAATGGATGTTACTCATATTGCAGAATTTGACAAATTAAAATATGTGCATGTGGCAGTTGATACATATTCAGAATTCTTAATGATCACTGCACAAACTGGAAAAGCCACTAAGCATGTGATAACTCACTGCTTAAAATGTTTTGCTTACATAGGAATTCCTAAAATTATAAAAATACACAATGGATCTGGATATATTAGTAAACCACTTCAGCAATTTTGTTCTCAATGGAAAATTGAACACAAAACAGGCATTCTTTATAACCCTCATGGGCAAGGAATTGTGGAATGTGCTCATAGCTTATTGAAAATAAGTAAAGGGGAGACTCCACATAACTCATTAAGTCATGCATTCTTCATTTTAAATCTTCTGAATGTGGATGCCCATGAGCAGTCTGCCACAGATAAATTCTGGCATGATGGAACTTGAATGACTTTTGCTCAAGCCAAACAGAAAGATCCTTGCATTGAATGGAATGGAATGAATCCAACCCTCTTTTAACATGGGATCAAGGGAATGTTTGTGTTTTCTCCCAGGAAGAAAAAAAAAAAAGGCTCCATGGCTGCCAGAATGTCTGCTGAAGTGTATGCAGTAGAGGGATGCCAGACCTGATGATATGGTGAGTGCAGGAGACCCCCTCAAACAAATTCCAGTGAGATCTGCTGAAGCTGTGTTCCTGACCCTCTGATGTTATTGTTCTACAGGCTCAGGAGGGAAGAAGACTATGGGTGGAGCTTTCCATTTCTCAACAAATCTTCTTCATCAATTTCCCAAACCTCTGTTAGTTTTTATCCTGGATCTAGCTAAGGACTGAATGTCTAGCAGTTTATCCACCCTGCGTCTTGGGACATAGAACTCATTGGAACAGTCAAAACTCATTTCTGTTGTTGCCGCAGAGACTTCCCTTATGGGGGAAAAGGACTCATTAGGAGAAGTGAACACTATTATGGAGGTGATGTGTAGCTACAGCCCTCTGCAGTATGTGAGGAAGAGATGGACAAAAGTTTTGCAGCTACTATTCAGTACTCAAGGACTGTAGTGTCTGTAACTTATCTTTGGAAATTAGAAGAAGTTTATTGGATTTTAAGAGAGGGAAAAGAAAAGTTTCAGAAATTGAGTCTAAGGTGAGGTTACCAAATGTTTGGAGGGTTAGGGGAAGAAAGTCTGTTTGTTCTTAATTCACGATAAAGAAGTCTTTTGTCATGTCCCCCTTTTGGTTGGAGTTCTTAAGAATGTTGAGGAATAAACTTGGGGCATCCGGTATTCACTGGATTTCCCTCCCGACTCTATCCTGTGTCTCTGTCTTTTTCTTAAGTGTCTTTACCTGACATTTCCCAAGTCACATTCACCCTCTCAAGTACAAACCAGGCAAGTAGGCTGGCTCCGACTGAAGGCCTACAAAGACAGGCTACAACTAATCAGGCTTCGTGTGTGTGTGTGTGTGTGTGTGTGTGTGTGTGTGTGTGTGTGTGTGAGTTTGAAGAGAAGAAAGGGGTAAATGATGTAAATATATTAGCTTAAACAACAAAAAGAAATTATTAAAAGGATTGTGTTAAAGAGGTGACCACATGTAGAATGATGTCAGCTTAAAGTCTCTGGAAAGATTTTGCAGATACCATAGAGCAATGGGTGGCAGCTCTCAGTTCCATCAGTAGATGGCAGCCATGGTCTAGAAAGGAGAGGAGAGTGTGGTTGGTGGATAGTATTTGTCAATCGTGTCTTGAATCCCCACAAAAAAATAGTTTATGAGCAAATTCAACTAATTTATAGATCTATATAAGAATTGTACTCAAAAGTTTTTTGCCAGTAATTAAATAGCTTTGTTTTGTCTCTTGATTATTCAGTTAAACTTGTTAAGGGATTCTTGGCTAGCTGTTACGGAAACTGACCACATCATTCATATCTCCTTCTAGAACACTCTCTGGAATACAGGGGGACTCCATGTTTAAAAGCGTGTTTTATTTTGAAGAACATTAATGTTATGTAAACTCTTTGAAAGTTGCAGGTATTTATTGAGTACGATGTGATGCACTGATACATGTAAACTTGTGTTATGATCAAATAAAGTAATAAGTATGTCTACATTTTAAATACTTACCATTTCTTTGAGATGAGAACAATCAAATGTTCCACTTTTATGATTTTTGAAATACATAATACTTTGTTACTAGATGTAGCCACAGAACATCAGCTCTCATTAATTCTTCCTAACTGAAATACCGGATTTATATATGTTCAAAACAATAGAGATTTTTAAGTAGTATGAAATCGAAGTAATTTAGGGTGATAGCATAAAATTATGCATAATAAGTGGGGAAACTGATTTAATTTCATGATCAAAACATATTATCAAGAAATCAAGGGCTGAGGAGATGGTTCAACATTCAAAGTACTTGCTACTTTTGTTTGTTAAGATATCTATTGCCATGAAAAGACATCAAGACCACACCAACTATTATAGAGGAAAACACTTAATTGAGGTGGTGACTGATCGTTTCAGATGTTTATTCTGTTGTCATTACGGCAGGAAGCACAGAAGAGTGCAGGGAGACATGGTGCTGGCAATATCTTGATCAGAAGTCAACCAACAGGAAATGATCTGAGACACAGGATGGTATTTTGAACATATATGAGACCGCAAACCCCACATCCACAGTGGCACACTTCCTCCAACAAGGCCACACCTACTCCAACCATGCCACACCTCCTAGTAGTGCTACTGCTTTGGGGAGCCATTCTCTTTCAAATAACCACACTGCTCTTGCGGATGCCCTGAGTTTGATTCTTATCACCCATGTCGAGCATCTCACAACTTCCTGTAACTCACTTAAGATCAAAGGGACATGATAGCCTCCTCTAGCTTCTATGGGTACCAGCACACACATGAACCTACAGACAAATAGCACATACACATACACACACAAATAAGATATTTAAATAAATAAATGTGTCACTGTAATCTTATGTAATGTGGGATGTAATGGAAGTTGTGAGACCTGAAATAGCCACAAAGTAATATTTTATATATAAAGGGATGTTGTAGGTGGAATACATACATATCATGGGGTTTCCAAGACTTTCTCAACCTATTATTACACTAATAGCTACATTCATTCAGTACTTAGTCTATTGGAAGAACTTTACATATTAATCATAATAACCTCAGCCATAAAGTAACTAAAACTCCTCACATTTTTCAAACAAGTAAAGCAAGATGTAAGTCCATAAAATAACTTGTCCAAAGGAAAATGGATGGATTGAAGGTGAGAGGCTGGAATTTGAACCCAAATATGGCTCCAGATGTTTTGGTGTCACACCATAGCTCATGTTTTCATGTTGTGGTCAAAAGCATTCTTCCTAGGAAATATGCTCTGATTTTTAGCTAAGAATATATGGTGTCTGCTATGAATGTACATATTGATCATTCCTCTGTGCTGCACACTTGCTACTCATTAGTGGCAAAAGTATGTTGCAAGTGTATCCTGCTATCAAGGCTTTAATCTTTCAGGAACACTAATGAACTTTAGCTAGTGACTGCCTTAGAAATGAATAAAACCCCGACACCCAGTCTTAGTCCTAGATAGAGGATCAGCCTTTCTCAATTAATCTCCTGCTGGATTCTGTTCTTCTGGCTCTCTTTGCTGGCTTAACTTGTCTTGCCTATGCCCTAGTACCATGGCTCTGGTGTGTGTTAAGGACAGCCTTTAAAAACCTCTGCTTCTCTGTTTTTCTTTGGGGGGGGGGTTACTTCCTATGATCAGTGGAAGGAGAAGTTATGTGACATCACACCCTGAAATAAACTGCCTGTGGGATGGAACAGGGAAACCCATGTGGAGACTCTCCTTAGTATCCCTTCCATGAACATGATTTTCCTCTTGGTGCAGTCTGGGAAGGAGGAGGGACATCAGTCATTGTTGTCATTGCTACCAGGCTCTTGTTGTCAACCTCTCCCTTAGGAGTTGAGCCAATGGGAAGTCTGGAGAATGTTCCCAGTGACTTGGCAGAAGTGTGCAGGGAGGAGCAGAGTCTTAGGAGGAAGGAGGCAGGAGGAGCTGGAGCCCCGCTGTGAAGGTCCCAGAGCTGCAGTGGGAGGAGGTGAGTGGCACCCTTATGCTGCTGGTTTATTTTAGGCTTCTAAGTATTAGTGGCTGGTGCTCAAGAATCTGTATGTTCTGACCATTCATCTATTCCTCAAGTGACAGCTGAATGGCTAAGACCTGGCTGTCACACACCCCATTGCTTGATGACATTTGTCCCCTTCACTCTTCTGAAGTGTTTTAAGCTTCCCTACTCCAATCCCTAGACTCTGTAGCTGCTTGTGGTAGGGTTATCCTCAGACTAAGAGTGATAGTGCATGGCAACATCTGCCACATTGATCAACACACCCAACATATAAGAAGACCCTTTAATTCTTCACTTTGTAAGAAAAAAGCCTGCCACAGCTGCCTTTTCCTGAAGTTTAGAAAAGATAACCTGTACAAGAAATGCAGTGAATATCAAAATACCAACGTCTGGACTTTAGTACTACTGAATAAATATCTGTGAATGAATGAATGAATGGTTATTTATTCCTCTTTTTTCTAAAAATCAGGGGATTGAAAATCCTATCATAAAGTTACATTCCAATCCCAGATCTTAAAGCCATAACACAATGATAGCTAACTCAGAGCTCTGTCTGTTAGGAGTTAGTCCCTCTTCAATATAATGTTTATTATAAATATTCAGTCACTTTGAATGGGGAAGTTGGAGACTTTTATTTCAAACCTTAAAAATGCTTTTGAGTTCTTAATTTCTCCAACAGATCGAAAGCTGGCAGAACTGAGCTTTGCAATAGGTCTGAACTACAACTGTCTTCCACAATTTATAGCCTCAACACCTCTGCTAGTCCATGATAAAAACCAACTAAAAGTGTGCTGTTCATATGAAAAAGAATTGTTCTTTGAATTGTGAGGCCCTTATATCCATAGTGAGTAAGACACAACTTTAAACAAGAAAAATCTTATTTAGTCATAGTCATATTTCAAAGGTTTAGATTCCATGTCTCTGATGGGGTTTTCAATGTTAATACATTACTGAAGATGTTCATATTTAAGTCACATTAAATCCTCTATAGAAATATTGTAAAACTATTCTACTGTTATGATAAAAGCAAGTGTGAATTCTTCAGTTTGCCTGGAGTGTTTTAGAGACCAGCAAATGTCAGACATAGGAAGAAATGAGCTCCACTCTGGATCACATAGTGCTATTCCTGTTTGATACGCAGAGCTAGGTTTAGGTTGAGTTTGTTTCTGAGGAAACACAGATTTCCTAATTTGTTCTCTGAGAACAAAATGGAGTGTGTTTTCTTGTCTGAAGTTGGTTGTGCTGCACCTGGATATACTAAGTGGACATCAACCAGAAGAGCCTAGATTCATACACAATACTCAGTAGGTCCAAGTCCAGGAGCCTCATCATTTTCCTTGGGTGAATAAGTGATGGTCACTGACCACATTAGTCATCAGGGCAGTCCAGAGAGAGGCTGGAGTGATGAGGGCACGAGGTGGCCAGGTTGCTCCAGCCCTGCCAGAACCTCTGGCTTCCATTCTCTTGTAATTTCTTTGCAGGAGCCTTCTGTTCTCTAAACACTTTGCAGAAACCGCAATTGTTCAATTTCTAGACTGAATTACAGATCATACACCACTGCGGGTGGGGAGGACCTGCTGTATTATTGGTTTCTGGGTACTGGTAGTGCCATAAAGTGGGGTGTTAGAGGCTTTAAATTTTTTCAGAAGTATTTAATCCAGGCCACAGAGCTTTCAATTCATTTTTTCAAATTTTTATGCAGTAGTGAAGACTTGTGTTGCTTTCTCCTGTCTTCCCTGATTTTAACTGTTATTTCCTTATAAGAAACTAAGAGAAACCTGGGCACTGCAGAGGACATTCAAGGGGCATATTAAACCAATCCTAATTTCTTTCTACGAGTTAAGGAAACCTATCACATCCGTGGACAGTGGAGATCAGGGACGAGCTGAACAAAACTCACTAGCAAATGCATTGTGTCAGATGAGTGAAGAGGAAACTGTCCCCAATGAACAAGCCCGCAACTTGAAGACAGTTTGAAATACCTATTGAACAGTTTACAACAATAGCGTCACTCTGTGAATAAAATTATAAGTTCCTTTTGATAAAGCCATTAACCAGCATGTTGCAATCTTTAATGAAAGGTAAAAACAATGGCAAGAGTGCCCACATATTAAGTTGGCCATCTGTATCCATAGGTTCTAGACAGCCAATAGCAGGTCCAAAATATTCATGATACAAGACTATACAGAAAATAAACATAACATTATGTTTCTTGGCATTGTTCCATAAAAATTACAACATAGTTGTTATTTTTGCATTGTTGGCATTGCATTAGGTATTATAAGTGCTCTAAATGCAATTTAACTTTCAGGGAAGGGCGTGAGAAGATTACATACAAATCTGAAAGTTCTTTAGGAGGGCAACTTGGAGCTAAAGCTTTCCTAGAACCTACACCCTGTGGATTTGGTAGGACATTAATGTTTTCATATGAATGAACTTCTGAAGTCTAAAAGTAGGATGCTTTTGTTCCCCTGTTCTGTAAAAAGAACACGCCTTTTGGGATACAAAGAGAAAGGCAGAAATATGTTTTTCCATGTGCTGTTTCTTGTTTCAATGTCAAATTCTAAATTTTACTGTACGAGGTCACATGGAACCATCATACTGCATGTTTGTATGAAACATCTGGGAAAGCTGGTTTTGAATGCACTTTGCTGAATGCCACAAGGTGACTTGTTGCCAGTTGTAGGTAGGGAGTTCCCAGGCTCACATGCAGGACTCAACAGAGGATCTCGGAGACATTTCCCTATAACTGTGAGCGCAGTCAGTCACCTTTGAAAGGCCTTTTAAAGCCCTGAAACAATGTCTTTTGAGTGATGGAATGACCCATGTCTCCCTTTCATTCTGAAAGACATTAGGGTAGAGACGTGTAAGTCTCTACTTCATGTGTGTTGTATCTTGAGTTCTTAGTGAAGAAGGTAGATGCCTTGAGATTTGAACTTTAAATAATTATCTTTGGCTGACAGGGCTGTCACTGCCTTCTTTCCAAATGTCTGCCCTATATTTAGGTTTGGTCATGGACTTTAGAAGCCTAGTCAGCTTCAAAGAGAAAAACTGGGGTCTTATTATTTCTGCAATGCCAAAGACTGTGTAGCAGCTCTGTTTCACGATTCCCACCCTGGGAAATGCTTGAACAGCCTCAACTTTTCCATTCTCTGTTGACAAATGAGAATCCCAGTCATAAGGCAGCATGATAGAGTGAGAGCTTTGAAGGGTCAATAGATACCATAATTTACTAAATCAAAGCATGGAAGAATGTTAAGTTGTATAGCTGGATACAGGTCTATCAAGAAATGACAGTGTGTTTCATCAAACAATTCAGACCACATTTGACTTACAGGAGGTCATTTAAGGTTTTATGGCAAACTCTGGCTCTTGGTCCAAACCTCCTTTGACATCTAAACAGTGCCATGTTTCATTTGCTTATTTTCTATGTTTGTTTCAGAGTCACATCTCAAAAACTTAATGTCAATGGATGATTACATGTCTTTGTGAGCTATAGGATCAATTACTAAAGGAGAATGAATCAAAGAGCCACAAGGCTCTTTCCTAAGGATGCTCTTTGCTTCATTGTAATACATAGGATCTAACTGGGTCTGGAAACTCTATCAAGATAACAGTGATGTCTGCCTTTAGCCTTTCTCTTTTCTGTGTCTGAACCCTGGGGAGGCAACAGCTGATGGTAGAAAAATGCTGCAGGGTCAGTGATATGGGAAGAGTCCTCAGGGCCTGCTCGGTCAACTCCTCACACCACCCAGGTCCTGTGAGGTATATAACCGGAAAATCAAGCTCATGGTAGTCCTAGTGACTATGTGTAATGGACCCACACTCTTCTACTACCTCACCCTCTCACTAGAAGGACAAAATGGTGAGAGTTCCAGTCTCTATTGGCAGAAAGCCTAAGTATTCATCAGTGTCTTCATAGGACACAGGATCGTTGATCAGAGGAGACCAAGAACCTGCCATGTGGCTGGGGTCCATGTGTTGAAACAGCACAGATCTCAAATTTTAAGAAAAATTTAAAGGGTTGTCAAAATTTCAGCAAATCCTCATTAAATGTGGAACCAAGTCTTGGGTAGTGGGTAGTAAGTAACTTAATCCATGGCTTTCAGTAACATTGTCATCAATCGTATGTGTGCATATTCACTCACAAATCCATTCTTTCCCTTCCTGTTAGCAGGATCTAAGATCTACTGTATTCCATTTTCCCATTTGGACCTATCTCATGCCATCCCTTCTACTCCACCCTGCCCCATCCTGTCTTGTCAGATGAACTGTATTTCCTTGTTTTTAAATGCTAGTGTTCATCACTACATGCATTTTTATTCTCTCCCATGAGCCACAATCTACAGTTTGAAAATCTATGCTCCAGACAACACAAGCAGTACTGATTCTTGCCTAACTAAAAGTGACATTAGGGAAAAAATGTCCAGTTTCCTTCATATAGAATCATGACCCGGGCGTGTAAGAGAACTTAGGCTTCTCTGGTATATGCATATTTTTCCTTCACAATCATTTTTAAGTGTCTATTTTATTGTGTTATGATACTGAGTTTGTTTTCTGTTTCTCTCCCACACTGTCTCTGGACACCTTCTAAATCAGCTTCTATTTGCTCTTCAGGTCCAAGTCTTTGCAGGAACTGCTTGGTTTCTTCTCCTTCTTATTGTAAATAGATTTTTTTCACATAATATATTCTGATTATATTTTCTGCTCCCTCTTCTCCTCCCAGATCCTCCCCCATCTCCCCTTCCCATTGGATCCATTCCCCTTCTGACTCAACAATAAGGAACAGGCAGGAAGTGCTTCTTGATTGTATTATGCTGATTCTCTCTATTTCCCTGGTCCCAGTTAACATCTTTGTGGAACTCTCATCTCACCTGTCAGTGTTTGTCACTTGTCTGTCAGTAGATTTGGGCCCAGAATGTGTTGTTAACCTCAGAGTATCTATAATATGGGTAAGGCCCAACTTCTATGAGAATGCTGAAAATATTCCCAAATAATAAATAGAGGGGAAGAAGGCTATCAGACAAATTTATAAAGATAACCCTTCCATTGTTCTTGCTCCTTTTGGAGGTACTGGAGATGGAGCCTAGGGCCTTGAGCAGTTTAGGCCAGTGCTCTTCCACTGAGTGATGCCCTTAACCACACGTTTTTAGTTACATATACAATGCCAAACTATGTATAGAATTCCCTGAGTAAGAAATGTGATTGTGATACAAAATTGTGCATTTTTCTCTGGTCTCTTGAATTTTGGTCTTTGTGTGATAGTTCAGAACTCATTTGCCAAGGTTTTCCAGTTTTACTGAGTCTGATTAATAAGCTGTTACGTGTACTAAAAACTGGAAGATGCTAAAAACTCTTAGAAGTGCATAAGGGCTGAGAGGAAATGGTAAAAGATTATGTATATTAAGGGTCCAGCTACACACACACACACACACACACACACACACACACACACACACACACACCTATGTCAGGTAGCAACAACAAAGCCACTCCCCCCCAACACACACACTTAATTATTTGTTCTCTTAGCCTTCTGGAGCAACAAGATGGAAATGAAAGTATCGGGAAGTATAATACACCCGATAACTCTGGTGAGAATTCTGCTATCCTGATAGAGTTTGCTTCTTCTTATAGCTTCTGCTTTGTACTTTGTATCTGAGTAATAGGGCGCTCTCTCTCTCTCTCTCTTTTTCTCTCTCTCTTTTTCTCTCTCTCTCCCCTCTCTCTTCCTCTCTCTCTCCAGGGCATTATCTTTGGATTTAGCATCCACTTGAGTATTTTGTGATGATCTCATTTACGCATTTTTAGTTAAATCTGCAAGAGCTCTGTTTGTAATGAGGCCACTCAGACTTTACACCCAAACAGCTACTGGCACAGAGGTGGCCTTTCCCATAACTAGGAGAGGAAGGATGAATTTGGGAAATTTATGAATGTATGTTTTAATAGAAGTTTAAGATGACCGTGAGACATGAAAAGGCTTGAGCTTGCATCGTTACTAGTTATTTAAAAAAAAAATCAACATAAAATTATTTAATGTTTAAGTCAGTCTAGATATTTTTAACACTAAAAAGCAAATAATACACCATGTATGGGAAGATATAAGAATACATTTAAGATAATCCCGATGAGTCATGACCAGATGCTACATGTGATAGGATTTAAATTTGTAAGATACCTGACCTAAAGAAGGCTCTCTGGCCTGAAATTTAGAGTTGATGTTAAGGTCATATGGGAATACAAGGCATCCATGAACACTACTTGAAATGTTAGAAACACAGAGCAGAAGGGCGGGGGGTACAGAGACATAACGTTAATGTAGTGTCACTTTCTGTTTAGAAAAGCAGCCACTGGCCACGAGGCACGAGCTGTGCCTTCAGCTTTAGTGTCCCATCACTCTGCAGCTTTCAGAGGGTTTCCCTATAGGTCAATACTTTCGAGTATGCACTTATTATTTCACTGTCAAACGGTTAGTTTTGGTCATTTTGAGTCCTCACATTTCACATGTCATGTTTTAAGAATTCCATAAGTTAGGAGTATATTCCAAGTCGTGGGACACACAGAAGAACAAGTTTGACCTGTGCTGCTAAATAGGTCACAGTGAAGAATTGCACTGAGATTGATTGCAGTTGAGTGGCTGTCCCAAGTTATGAAAGCAGAAACTTGCAATGCTATTGCGGGGTTTGAGCTAAGGGAAGACTGGCTGTAAAATGAAACTTAGCCAATTTCCAGGGGAAATGAAATGACTTCTCCCAGCATGCGGACTCTGAGGAGTGTGGGTTGACCTGGTATGCCCAGATGATTTTTATCAGTCGCTCCCAGAGATGTATGGAATGATAGAGTTTGGCTAGCGTACATAGACATCAGGTTCTCTTCAGTCTGCTGCAGGTGCGTTAAAGACAAATTTGCTTTCTGACTAAAAGGAACCTGTCTGATTGGTGTCCTTTCTTTTCTGTCTCGTCTAAGCTACAGAGTAGCATGTCCACATTTTAATTATGCATAGCTTTTTAGATTTACTATTTCTATCATCTACTGTTGTGTGTGTATAATGTGTATAATGTTTGTGTGCGAGAGTACAGACATGCACATGCCACTGCTTGTGTGGGGTCAGAGGACAATTCTCAGGAGCCAGTTTTTCATTGCACTGAGAGTTCTGGGGATCTAACCCAGGCCATTCTGCTTACATGGCTTTGTGATCAAGCCAGCCCTTTGTATTTTTAAATCATCCCCAACGTAGTATGCTTCGTTGTGCAATTTTCATACATGATTTCGCTGTTGTAACCCTTCTGGTCCCTCCTTCCCCTGTGTAGCACCAGGCCCCGTGCCTGTCTATTTCCTCCCGCCATCAACCCCCACCCCACTTCCATGTCACACACATCCTTTCCCCTGTACCCTTCCGACTCTATGCCTGCTGTGAATGCAGTGCTCATGTGGAAAGAGCGCAACTTGTGAGAGTTGTTTTTCTCCCTTACCATTGGTTCCAAGAATTGAGCGTGGGCCCCTTGGTCTGCTTGGCTTTTATCTGGTGAGCCATCATCTAGGTGGCCCTGTCTCAGCATTTTGCAGGATGAATCATATCAATCAGCATTTTATTGTGCTGTAGTGTTGGTTATGTGAGAAACTCCACAATGACCTACTGGGTTATGTCCATTTCGAGGGAACTTTGTATCTCCACATCCACCATTGTGGCAAACCCTTTTGAACAGTAACTGAGAAATACCTTTTCTATATGGTCACCTTTCACTCAGTCCTTAGCTTTCCACATTGCATTCAAAGTGCCTTGTTATGGTCTTACTTACCTATGCTGTCAAGGTCCACAGATGCTTCTCGGTTTCTTTGCTCCCAGAACTGCCCTTGCAGCTTCAGCACTCTTTGTGCATCACCAATTACTCGGCTATTTCCCAAAGCTCTTTTCTCCTAAGCCTGTTGTAACCACAGACCCTGCCTTTCTCTATTCTCTGGTTTTGTCCTCTGAACTTCCTAGTGGAGTTCTGTACTGGTCCCCAGCCATGAACACAACTCTAACATGAGTAGCTCACAAGCATTGCAGACTCAGAGCATCCTCTACAGAATTTCACATCTTAGCCTGGTGGACACTTGTTGAGCAGTTAACCAATATCCAAATGATACCTTCTTGCATTTTCTTCCCTTCCGCACCCAAGTTCAATTCGTTCATTTACCCTGAAGGGAATATTTAGTAGGATATATTTATGAATATATGTGTATATCGATACATGAATATAACAATAATGAATAAAAACAGAGGTCATGAATTGGTAAGAGAGCAAGACCGGGTATATGAGGGGATTTTGAGGGAGGTATGCTAAGGAGAAATAACATAACTATATCATAATCTCAAAATTAAAGAATCAGTGTTTAAAAGATTGTGTTTCTGAAGTTTGGTCTCACTTTTCTGCATCATTACCACCACTTGCTGCTCCTTACCTCTGTCACCCTGGGATAGACTGTAGAAGCCATTGTTCTTGCTTTGTTTCTCCTCTTGTCAATGTATAATCCACGCCACAGAATAGCTAGGTTAGTTTTTTTTTTATCACTGGCTTCTGTGGTGTGTCCATGTCCTTAGCCCTCCTTCTCCATTGCAGCAACTCCGCAAAGCTTTGGTCATCAGTGCTCAGAGGCAATGATTCTGCTAAAGCAAACCATAGCCTCCTGTCTTACTCCCTTTTCCTGTTGATGTGATAAAACTTACTTAGGAAAGCAACCTAAAGGTGAGAAGGTTCACTGTGGCTCACAGGTCCTGGTTTAGCCCATTATGGCGAGGAAGTCAAGGTGTAGGAGCTTGAAGCAGCTGCTCATCAATCCGCAGTCAAGAAACAGAGAAGGTTAAGTGTACACACAGATCAGCTTTCTCCATCTTAGCTCAAGGTCTAGCTAGGAATGGCACCACATATACTGGGAAGGTGTTGTTACCTCGATGCCATCAAGATAATCTCACAGGAAGAGCACAAGCAATTGATTGTCCAGTCCTGAATGGTCAGCCCTGAAAACAAACATACAAGTAACATTATGCAGATTGAGCAAGTTATATCTAGGAATATATATGTATATACATATACATGCAATAACAATTAGTGAAAGAAGCCATGCTTTTGAAGAAAAGCTCCGGGGGGGGGGTAATATGGGAAGGTTTGGAGGGCAGAAAGAGAAGGGAGGAATGTAATTATATTAAATATCAAAAATAAAATTATAAAAGAAAAAAATCATGAGAGAGAATCTTCCAAAAGCATGCCCAGAAGCCTGTCTTTCCAGTGATTTTAGATTCTGTTGACAACATAACCATCACAACTCTAGATTGTTGTTTTCGAAGACATTATATTCTTATAAAATCTTTGCATACATATACTAGCCATGCATACGCTTGTATCTGACTTTGATATTTGACTTTATAGCAAGGATCATTATAATACTGTCATATATTAGTGTAATATTATTTTGGATTTAAATCAAGCAAATATCATAGTTACTGTCAGCCTCTCTTATAACCTTATTAGATACTTGTAAGAAACCCAGATTTCACGTAGAGATGGGAGGATATAGATACAGTTACTTATACATATATTTGGTAAGGAACATTACATATTGAAAATGATTTAGTGCCAGTGTTTCTGGCTTTAGGGTGCTCTTTTGGACAACTGAATAAATAGATGCATCTGTTTTTCTTATATTCCCTTTTTACTTACCTGAAGTGCAACATGTCATAATTACCATCTTATTTTCCCTACTATATCTCACTTTTAGTCCAAAATTCATTTCTTCATTCTTTAGAGGTGCATGTAGCCCATTGTGTGGACATATCAAAATTTATTGAGGTTATTTATGGCACTTAGGATTTTTTAAAAATACTTAATTTCATTTTGTATGTATGGATGTTTTGCCTGCATGTATGTGCCTGAACCATGTGTGTGCTCATACCTGGTGCATACAAAAGTCAGAAGGAGGTATTGGATCCCCTGGAATTGTGAGCTTACATGTAAGTACTGGGAATCAAACTCGGGTCCTCTGGAAGAGCAGGAAATCCTCTCCTAACTAGTGAATCACCTCTGCACTTTTTACAAGTGATTCTTTGTAATTATAAACAACACTAAGATGAATAATTTCATATATCAACATTTTCATATTGTCTTAAGTATATCATGATAGTCACAGAGTTCTAATTTTCAGGTCCAGGTAATTGTATTTCCAGTGTTTTGAAAGATATTGCCAAAGGATGCAGTTTTCACTCTCTTATCAATGTCTTTAACAGAGGGCATCTTGGGAATTTTAATGAACTTTAATGGATCAATTTTCTGTTTATGGGACATGTGTTTGATGTAAATCTTCTGATTTAAATCATAAAAACATTTTGCTATGTATTCTTCCAATTTTTATGATGCATGTTTTATATTTCAGGTATAGATGTACGGTCTCTATTTACTTAATTTGTGCACACTATACACTAAGTTGTCTTAGTACCTATTTTAGAAGAGATTAGATGTGAATTTGCTTCTAAGGTTGAGTGATTTTCAGTGATTTATGTGTCTTTTTCAATCAGTAAACCTTTAAATTGAACATTAATTCCTCTAAATCTGTTATTAATATCACTTTAGTAATTTTGGTTGCCCTTCTATTCCATTTAAAGTTTAGAATTATAAAAATCCGCTGGGCTTTTCTCAGTTATCACATTAAAAGTAAGAGAAATGTAGGGGACTTTACTTCTTTTTAGTTATGAGAGATTTGCTTCTGTGTGTGCTTGTACACCATGCATGTGCCTGGCTGCAGAGGCCAGAAGAGGACATTAGAACCTTTATAATCAGAGGGCAGACAGTTGTGACCTACCATGTGAAGGGGTAGTAACACAACCTGGGTCCTCTGCAATAAGAACAAGTGCTTTCTCTAGCCTTTTAAAACATGTTTCATTAATTCTTTGAGAATTTCATTTATTCATAAAATATATTTTGATCATGTCTTCGTTACTGTTCCATTGATGTGATGGAAAAACTATGACCAAGGCAACTTATAAAAGGAAGCATTTAATTCAGGGCTTCCGTATAGTTTCAGAGGAAAGTTAGTCCGTTATCACCATGGGGTGGGGGGAGAGTGGCAGTAGGCAGGCAGTCATTGACCCAAATTTACAGGGAGGAAGGGGGAAGATGGGAAAATGGGAGAGGGGGGTTCAAAGCCCACCCTCAGTGACACACCTTCTCCAAAAGGTTCCTAATTTCTAATCCTTTCCAAAAAGTTCAACTAACTGGAGACTATTTATTTAAATACATGAGTTTATAGGGGCAATTGCCATTCAAATCCCCGACATAATCTCTGCCCTGCAATCCCCTTAACTACTCCCAGATTGACTTCCTGTCTCCCACCCCTCCCCTCCTTTCTATTTCCTGGCTTTGTTTCTTTAATAACCCACTTAGTCAGATTTGTACTCCTGCGTACTCATAGCCGTGGGACCATTCACTGGAGCATGGAGACCTACTAGAGGTTGTGTCCTTAAAACATACCAACTTTCCCTTCCCCAGAAGCCATCTGATGTCCATGGTTACTCAGATAGGACAGGGGCTCAGGAGTCTCTTTACTCTCTGAACTGGAATATTGACTGGCTTGAACTCCTGCAGACAACCACAGCTGCTCTGAACCCATGAGTATAGCATAATGTCCAGGAGACACTGTTACACTCTGGTCCTCCACTGCCTCTGGCTCTTATGAGCTTTCTGCGCCTCTCTTCTCTTATGCTCCTGAGTCTGGAGGCAGGAGGTGTGATAGAGATAGGCGTCTTATAGCTGAACATCCTGGACACTTCCTGTGTACTTCAACAGTTGTGAGTTTCTGTATTAACTGCTACCCTTCGTCTCACTTCATTTTTTCTTTCCCCATATTCTCCTTGCTTGGGTTGTGCTAACTTTCTTTCCTATTTTCTTCACTGGTTTTGAAACAGGGATATTTTAGGCATTGTATTGTACTTGGTGGCTTTATGTCAACTTGACCCAAAGTGGACTCAATTGAGAAGAGATAACTTCGATTGAGAAAATGTTCCTTCCAGATAGGCCTGTAGTCAAGCATTTGCTGGATTGGTAATTCATGTCATGGTGGGCAGGGTCACCTTTCAGATGGTGGCCTTCCGTGCTTTAAGAAAGTAGGCTGAACAAGTTGTGAGGAATAATCTGGTAAGTAAAATTCTGCCATGACCTCTGCCTCAGTTTCTGCTACAGAATTCCTGCGATGTTTGAGTTTCTGCCCTGACTTCCCACAGCGATGGAGTATGATCTGTGATGTGAAATAAACCCTTACATTCCTACATTTCTTTTGGTTCGTTCTTTATCACGGTAATAGAAAACCCAACTAAGACAGAATAGGTTTTTGCTGTGAAAGGCTTGGACATGTGTTTTGTTTTTGTTGTTGGTGTTGTCGTTTTTCTTTTGTTTTTTGGATTGTGGTGGCATTTGATCTTTGGGTTGGACAATCCACTGAGTGACAATTGTTCAGTTAACTGTTCTATGAGGTTTTGGAAGCTGACTGTCAGAGCAGTGCAGATGATGGAAGGCTGGTCTTTGAAGTTCCAGAGGGATGCTTAAGAGATACTTAAAGGTTTAATCAGGGAGTCTGATATTTTGAATTAAGAATCTGTGGTTCTCGTCAGGGGGCACTGAAGATCAGTGATGATTAAGACCAGCACCATCTAGGCAAAGGCATCTGGGAAGTGTTTCCTCAGAGTCAGCATACAGAAGCTGTGTTCCAGACACAGCCAAGGTTGAACCTTATCTTGGAAGGCAAATTTGGTAATGTGTAAGAATTTACAAGGTTTTGGAGGCAACGATTGAAATGCTCATAGAGAGAAGTTGAGGCTTGGCGTAATTTGGCAACATTAGATTTGTTGCTGAGAGCCCAGGGGAAGCTAATGGTGAAGGTGTAGCTCAGTTTCAGTGGAGACTCCGGTATCGTGGGAGAACTGCCAAGGATAGCAGCAGCAGTAGAGCTGGCCTGAGCCTAGGAGACAATCTGTTCTACAAGAGGCAGAGTCAGAGAAGTGGTCCAGGCTCCTTTGAGCCCAGCGTGGGTTCCCAGATGTCAAACACAAGAAGACTTTTACTGTGCCCTTATTCTTCCTTCTTAGAGTAATCAAGTATTTAACTTTTTTATTTTACATGATCCCACAGTTAATGGACTTTGGAATTTTAGAGAGCCTTTGGCAATTTTAAAGAAGTATGGAACTTTGAAAGAGCCAAATGTTTTAAAGAGGCTAAACTTAAGTGTTTAAAAAATTTAAAGACTGTGGAACTTTATAAGTTTGAATATTTATATTGTGACATTAGTATTGTTGTGCAATCTTGGTGATAAATGAAAAAGGTAAGGTCCTAGCTGAAGAGTGATATGTTTGGGTGTCCAGTTGACAAGTGGTCAGTTGTATTGACCAGTTTTTGACACAAGCTGGAACCATTTGGGAAGACAATACCTCAGTTGAGAAAATGCTGGCACCAGGCTGTCCTATGGGGAAGAGTGTGTGACAGTTTCCTTGAGTGATGATTGATGTGGGGTGGTCCAGCTCACTGTGGGTGCTGCCCGTCTTGGGCTTGTGCTCATGGGTGCTATAAAAAAGCAAAGTGAGCAAGCCATGAGGAAGAAGCCAGGAAGCAGCACTCCTCCATGGCTTCTATTCAGTTCCAGCCTCCAAGTACCTGTTGTGACTTACCTCGGTGATGAATGGTAATCTGTGAGGTGAAATAAATCCTTTGCCCAATAAATTGGTTTTAGTAGTGGTGTTTCTTTATCACAGTAACAGAAATCATAGTGCAGACAGGGATAATGTATTTTTCTGGCAGTTTTCATTTTCCCTCATTTTTCTTTTCTGAAAGTCTGGTGACAGAAACATTAGATCTCCCATTGTTGTCTCACAGGTCTTTGAAAGCACTTATCATTTGAAAGAAATAAGGGATATTGTTTTCTCATTTGTTTAATTTAGAGAATATCTGTTGATTTTTCTTTAAGTTTACGAACTTTTTTCCCTGTTGTTTCTAGTATAACATTCTTCAGTGACATTTAGTTTATTTTTGTTTGTGGTATTTGTGTGTATGTGGGGTGGGGAATGGTCTCTTGTTGCTCTTTATCTTTGAGACAAAGTCTCTCACTTAACCCAGAGACCACTGATTCACATAGACTGAGTAGCTGAAGAGATTCGGATGCTCCTGTATCCACTTCCATACCATTAACCATTAGGACTTCTACATGGGTGTTAGGTCTCTGACTGACTGAGCCATTTCACCAGTCCTCAGTTTTGTTTTAAATTTTCATTACTTTCGATTTTAAATATTCAATTTGTTTCTGTTGTCTATTTACTGTAGGTATATTTTAAATCGTTTCTTTTATAAATATATATTCATTATTTTTTCTTACTTTACATATCAACCCCAGTTCCCTCTCCCTCCCATCCTCCCACTCCCCTCCTATTCCATCCCCCCTCTACTCCACAGGGAGGGTGATGCCTTCCAGGAGGGTTCCTCAAAATTTGTCAAGTCTTAAATCATTTCTCAATCCATTGTTTTTCTGTTATTACTGGTTCTTTCAATGAACAGAATTTTATTCTACTTTCTTAATAATTCATGTACATTTAGTCAAGTCATTTCACTCATCATTAATTTCCTTAGACAAACTCCAGGGTAAGGGAAGCAGCACTATCTAAATGATTTTTTCAGATGTTAACTTTTTATGATTATAAATATAATTATATATGTAAACTTAAAGCTTCCCTTTCCCTGCCTCCTATATATTTGAGGTGGTTCTCAAACTTTGTACTCAGGCAAGCAAGATTTTAAAGTCACACTTCATATGGGAGATTTTGAGTAGAAGCTCTATGCTTACCACTGAAACCTAGAATAAAACTCTTAATGGATTTGAAAAATGGAAGCAAATAGAGAAACTAAGTATATTGTTTGCACTGAACTTTGTCACTCACTGGACTTGCAAGATTGATTCCCCATGATAGACAATGATCTTGATACCTTCATACAATAATATATTTATTTGGGAAGTTGAAAATAACCTTTTTCTTTTTAACAAATTGGAGTTGAATTTTATTTATGGCACTCTTACCATCATTCTGTTCATAAATGTCAGAACTGAATTCAAAGAGAGAGAACAGTTAATAGGCAATAAGAATGACTCAGTTGTTGGGTATTTGCGTTTGTTGTTCATTCCTGTCCATTATGGCTGTGACTGTGACAATATGATGAAATAACCTGACACAAATAAATGGAAACCAATATGGCCTTCAGTATTTGGGTTTCTAATAGAAGCGGATTAGAAGTCTCGACAAATGCATTCATTTAAATGTCTGAGAAGAATCGTTTGCATTGTTATTTCTTGCTGAGTGGAAGCTCTAGACTGTTGTTCCATAAGTAGAACACAGTAAGAAGAGCATGGAAGAAGCAGGTCAAGGAGACATGGTAAATATTTATACAAAAACAAGATAAGCAGACTAGTTGAATTCATTTGTGCCCTGCCCTCAAAACAGTGACAAAATTTTACTAAGATACAAAAATAGACAAACATGCAATCACTTAAAATGAATTCATCCCAGTACGACATGTAATTAAGCCCTGGAACTTGCTCCTACAAGATTTTATTCAAATAAATAGCTCAGATAAACCAAAAGCATATAGTGAAAACAGTTTACATATATATATATATATATGTATATATATATATATACATACATATACACACACATACACACACACACACACACACACACACACACACACACACACACATATATATATATATATATATATATATATATATATCCTCAAACCTTGGAATTTGAAACAAATACTGTATTAAGCAAATGAAATATAAACAGCTTCATCTTCCAGGCAATCTGTTGGCATATTTTATAATGTGCAGAGTATTTCCCTTAACTTGAGAAAATAATTTCAATCAAGTACTTTCCTTTTCATTATTGTGATTTTTGTATTACTATTGCCTTACCAGAGAGATTTTACATTCTCAGTCTAACTACAGTTCTTCTTTTCAAACACGTGGGGCTGAACTCAGGCCATATCTGTTAGCAAACAATCTGTCCACGAGCTCTACACCCTATCCCTCAGAATAACTAGAGCCTCAACTCTATTTTATATCTTAGTATTTTTTCTCAAGTATGCTACTAGCTTTCATGTGATTTATGTTTACATTGAACATACTTAACTTACATTAGTCATTTCCAAAATCTTACAGTCTGTCAAGTTTTCTTACCTTCTCTTGTTAGCCTATAGAGTCTGCCACCTTAAGCAGTTGCAAGAATTTGCAGGTAGGAAACAAATGTGCTGATACTTAAGGTCCTGAAACAAACACTAATTTTGGGAAACAGTGAAGAGACTTGTTTCCTCTCTTTATTGTGCTGTTTTTAATTGGAACTTTATGGTTTACCATTTTAAATACATACTTGAACACTAAACTATAATACATAACTTCATTCACATAGTTCATAGCCTAACCCTTTTGCTTTGGATTCAATTGTTGCTACAGAAAACACACACACAAACACACACACACACACAAACACACATACACACATGAGTGCGCCTACAATTTACCTCCTAGAAATAATTACTTTCCAGTCATAATTCATTAATCCTTAGCTAATCCTCATTAAGTCCATCCTTCAAATGTGGGAATTTTCCAAGGCCTCTTGCCAACTCGCTTTTTTCTTTTTGATTCTGTGTCCTTTCTGTGGTTTAACTACCCCACATAAATGTCAAAGATTTCAAAATTAGCATCTCTACCATCAAGCATTTCTTTTACATATAGACATAAATTTTCAAGTGCATATATTTATGCGCTCTAAGTTGTTTAAAAGGTTGTTCCCTAATTTTGGAGAAGAAATTACTTTAGGTTCAGATAGACCATGTTATTTTATTTTTGAGTCTTTTGATTTTAACAGGTATTTGACACATTTATATTAGGCATTTAAAGATAATTCATAGCTAGTGTGAGAATGAACATCAGATAGAAGGTGCAGGTATAGGAAACATTCACCCTAGGTGCTTGACAAAAAGCATAATAAAATTAGGAAAATCCACCTTTTTTCTTACCTCTTTATGGGATCTATATTAATGATTTTGAGCTCCAATCAATAAGTATCCAAGAGGGTAACTGAATATAGTATTCTTGTTTGAGATAATGGTGTGTGAAGATGAAGAACCTAGCGATGTGATGAAAAACATGGGAGACCCTTTAAGGTGATCCTAAAGTGGAAGGGAAATTTCCTTGAGGGGAGGGGGCATCCCAGCCATCATGGGGACGCTTTGCTAAGTGAATGGGAATAACTGATTGCAAAGTTTAGGCTGTATGGCCTCATATGTACTTGAAGACTGGCAAGGTCAATGGAAATTTGCGTTATAATTGTCTGGCAAGGGAGAATAATTGACATGACATTCCAGTTCTGTTCCCATGACTGAATTTCCTTCTTGGACTTATGTCACGTTGGGATTGGTTGATTGTAAATAAACTGTTGCAGACACTGGAGTGGGAGAGATTTCTGAGTATAGTGGAGAAGAAAACAATAACAAGAAGACCTTTAATTAAGGTTGACTTGGTAATCCCAGGGGAATTTTCCAGTTGGTTTGTCATTTGGGTCACTTGCCTTTATTTAATCTTTTCGACACTTGTAACTTTACCTCTACAATAGAGAGAGAAGATTAAAGATATAGGCTTAAAGGGATTTTGAATTACTGCAGTTAATTATTACCACAATTAGAGGAGAAAACACGAAATCCATTCATAAACTTTAATTTTTGCATCTTAGCAAAAACCTCTATCAGAAAGGTTACTGCAACAGGATAATTCAAAAATTCATTATTTTTTCTATTGTTAGAATGGTCATAAGGCATCATGGAGGCAGTAAATAGCTCATTGATTTTTTATCAAGCAAACTTTCTGTCTTCATAGCAAAGAGGTGGAAATGAATAAAAGAAACACCTCTATGGTAACAGTACCATTTAATTCTGGTAGCCTTTTACAATAGAGTACAAAGTCACACTGATGATATTAGCTGTGCCTTCAAAGCAATTCACCCAGAAGAATCTGGATTACACTCCTTTCTGAGTGTGGTAGGCTATGATGGTTGTAGCGCGAAGCTCAGTGTTGTAATGGGAGACCCTGCAATGGGGTGCCATCCTGTATGTGAGGCATGTTCTGCAGGCAAAGGAGTAAGCTGCTGATTGGACATTTTTGGTACATCTGGTTACTTTTCAGGGTAGGAATCCCCCTCATTGAACTCCTGTAGGATGGCAGGGTAAATCTGGGCGGTGTGGGTTTCCACTGCCAGTCAGTAGGGTGGAGGACAGGCTGGCACAATGACAGGAATGAACTAACTCACCTAGTTTCGGGCTACCTGAAGCTTCCTTAGTTCAGGGAAGAATCTGGAGCGGTCCAGTGCGATGATTAATCCCAGAGATACTTCTTTGGAAAATTACAAGCCCCTGGGAAGAAGAAGGAACAAGGAATGATTTAAAAAAAAAATGGTACAAAAGGAAGCCAGACAAGTTAGGGGTACAGAAGAGTTTAGTGAGTGATAAAAATGCTGTTAAATTCTGTTTTATATTATTACTTCAGGCAAATTTGCCCAAGTGAAGAAACATTGGGCCATAAGAGAACAATGCCAAATTATGATAAAACTGAATATTAAACTTGGAATGACTACTGATTTTAGTCTCAATATAGTTTTATAGAGGGGAATGTTATGAAATGGGCTAATGAACACTGTTGTCTGAATTTATTTGCAAGATTATCTTTAAACCATTTCACTATACTATAGAGTAGAGATAGGAAAATTACCTTCTTAAATCTCCCTTAGATCTAAACTGAATGGATCACATAATGATCATCTTAGTCAGATGCTATTTTGAAAGCTCGTGGAAAGCTAAATGCTTGTAAATTTCTGTGGAGACAGTGCTGTGCTGTGAGTCATAGAGGATCCACCCCAGAAGTGACATCAAAGTATCAATAAGCCCCTGCATGGGAGACAACACCTAGGGATAGCCTTGAGACCTAATTCTCACATTTTAAAACAATTTTGATTAGAAATGCTTACTTTTGTTCCTTAAATAGTGATAAATGAGGTCTCCTGCTGCTTTCCCAAGAGCATGGCATAAGCACTTAGTGTTGGAGAGTACAGAACAGGGTGGAGATGTTTTGCTTGTGAATGAGTGTTACTATCATCACTGCTTCTGTGTGTAGAGATGCTGTTGTAAATACCTTATTGTTTTTCATATCCAAAGATGCCTCTCTTACCCACTATTGTGGATGGTAGCTCAGTTCACTATTGAGTCTCAAGACAGTTGTACATAACAAAGGCCATGTGCAGAGTTCTAAAGTCTGTCTAGGTTGTTTCCTTGGAAGAACCCCTCCTCATCATGCAGCTTATATTACTAGCACTATTCTGCTTATATTTGGGCTCCAGAAGGGAACTCTGTGAGTCTCTGCCTTAGGCATTAGCTGTCATTCCTCTTAGCTTTGTTATGCATACTCCTTGTGACTTGGTTATCCTTAACTCGGGATTCCAGTCCATCCTCTAACAAAACTTCGCATCAGAATTAGAATGTAACCAGCTGTAAACACTGAGCTGTGGACCTACCTTTGACTCATTTCCTTATTTTCTTGTAGAAATTTTAAAAACTATGAACCATAAGCCAGAAACACAAAGTTGCCCTTGATGTATTCATATAACTTTACGGAAAGAACATTTCCAGGGTTCCCGATCCCTCTATCCAAAGTCTGCTCAAGAAAACCTCCCTCCCTCTCATGGTGACTAAGGCAACCATGTTTTTCGGAATGGTAGGTCCACCCACAGGAACATCCTCATACATGTACCCTTCTTGGATCTTTGGTATGTTATTGTATGCATATTTTTGTGGTGACTATTTAGTTTCTAAACCTCAATTCTGTAAGTCCCACAGGAGCTCTGTGTCCTATTGAAGAGATCTTAGTCATCAAATCATAGTATAATTGAGGGAACTAGATATTCAGGTGAGAATTGAGACTGGTCTGTGTGGAGCACGATTTGGATATGCCCTTGATAAGCAGAGGTCTTGTGAGAAGACTTGTACACAAAGGAAGTGGATGAGTCTTTATAAATGTCCACCTTAAGCAGAAGAAGTTCAGGATGCTGGAACCAGGACCCCAGTGAACACTGGCTGGATGAGTGAGCCTTATTCTTTCCTCCAACAGCATCTTCTATGCACCTCAGCTACCTCTTCATTTTGCTGTTTGTGTTGAGCATTCAATCTCATCTGCCTAAACCTCTCCAGTCCTCCTGGGATTAAAATCCTTATGTAGAAAGTGTTGTATTATTTCTCCAAGACAGCTAAACCTACCCAGCAGAAGGACATTAATTGCAAAACTCTAAGGCGAATGCAAAGATTACTGTATAAAAATGGATGAAATGACCAAGACTTTTACTATAATAGTATATGACATAAAAAAAAAAAAAAAAAAAAAAAAAGGACAAAGTTCTGGTAGAGTGAAGGTAGAGAGGATTGAGATTATTGGGCACGTATCCTACAAGTAAGATGATAGATATCTGCAAATTAATTTGAATTATTATTTAATAATTGAAAAACTGAGCCACCGAAAAATTGAGTTGCCTTTTCAAGATCACAGCTAGTGGAGGTGCCCAGTGAAATACAACGCTAGATCTAGTAATTTATTCTTTATTTTGTTTCCAGGTTACATATGGTCTAAGTAATGAGGACCCCCCCAGATGCAAGACCACCAAGCTTGTCATATGAAACAACAGTTCACACTTGCTCCCATCTTCCACCTTTCTTCACACTTACTGCAAGCAACAGCACTCAGCTGCTTTGAACCATGCCTTCTTCTCCAGATTTCTAACCAGCATGTGAATGTCTCTCAGGTTTCCTTTTGCTAATGACTGTCCTCAGACATCCCTTCCCATGGAATGTCCATGGGAATGTATATGTTCCGAGTCTTCTACTCTTCATAGCATCCTCTAGAACCTCACCTCTTCCCTCTAGAGAGATGCATCATGCTTTTGATTTGCTTTCAGTGTTTATCACAAGTAAGAGAAATTCATCCACAGATGCCCTGATGTGTTCTTTCTTTTATGAGGGTAGTGGTGACCATGTTATCTTTTTCTGTGTTTGATCTCTATTTTCACTCACTGGTTAATTTCTCTTCTGATGAAGGTAGCTGTTTCTCAACATATGTTTAATATCCTGATCTGAGAGGACATTAATTTTAGAGAATCTTGAAGGCTCAGTATTATTCAGTGTTAACATTAAGCTATACAATTAAAATGAAAGCAATGCTGAAATTGCAGGAATAATGTACGACATCGACTCAGAATTATTAACTAAAATATAAGCATACTTCTCCAGAAAGAGTCAGCTCAATACAGTGTTCCCTAGTTCCCAACTCCCTTGAAAATGAGTCATTGGGAAGGCACTAGACTGCATCAGAAAGGGAGAGGGACAGAGAAGACAGCACTATCACAGATCAGCGACTGAATTTCATATGGAAAAACACCATATATAGGTGTTTGAAAAGCACTGTTATAATCATACCAAATACATCCAATTTCATGAGAAAATGTCTATTCTGACAACTTTGAATTGAAGCCATAGTTAATTACAAATTTTCTTGACTTTGCTTTATAAAAGGCTTGCGCACAATTTCACTTCAGTGGAATTATTTTTGAACTATTGTGGTCATCACAATAGGAAAAAGGGAGTGTCTCAGTCAGAGGCTTTATATTTCAGAGTAATGCAGGCAACTCTTCCAGACTCACCCAACCAGCTGCAACTTCCTCTATGAAGACAGTAAGGTAAATGCTCCTCCCAATGTCCACAGTGTAAATGGGGGGGGGGGTAATCTTGGCCACTTCTCTATATGGGAGACATTAAATGCATCAAATTTCAAGATGTTCTTCAGTTCTCTGTGGCTCATGCCTTCTCCCAACTGACTTTGACTAACATCATGGAGCATGGCACTTGCCACAGTGTGTAAGATCAGCTATCAGTCAACATTTTATGTTCAGTCTTTGAATAGGTGAATTGAGAATTACGTACAAATCAGGAGTTTCCAGTGTTCCTATTTACATCACTGTGCGCTAGAATTTACCAAATAGAATCAATAATAATGGGAGAGTTTCATAAGTTTAGACATTTATCAAAGTTTAAACTTTTTAAAATAAATGGAAAAATTTGAGAATCTTCTAGAGAGTACCAATTATCTTGGAATATAATATTTGGAGTACTGGTAAGAAAATTAAATTTGTTTAATATTCTATTTTAATGTTAATAGTTATAAAAGACTCCTTTCAATAATTAACTAATAAGAATAATTAATTTTTCTTGCATAATGAAAATTACTCTAAGATCACATATGTATTTACCATGCAGTTAAACCATGTATTTTTATCATTCAGATACAAGTATAGAATCACAAAACAGAATCAAATAATACTGTTGACGTTGTTTTATATCTAGACTTGCTTATGTTTCATTTTAAAACTATTTTCTTGATAGTTTAATTAGATTTTTAAAATAAAGCTTTGGTGACATCCGTATTTTTGTCATTTTTATTTTTGATTGTTTACAAACATATCAAAGCCAGAAGAGAGAAGGAAAACTTTGTTAGTGTTGAAATATTCCATAAGTAACCAAGTAGCTAGCCTTCAGGTTGCTGAGATTTTTTGTGTGAGTATGTATGTATGTCTGAAATTTGAGATCAAAGACATTTCATAAGAAGTTTCTATTTTGTATTAACTTTAAGATTGTGAACTACTTTTTATTACTTTATAATTTTATACTAAGCTGACATGTCTGTGCAAGAAACACAAGAATGTGGTATTTGTGGATTAATTGAAAAGTTTCTCTCCCTAGCCAAATTCTTTTATGATTGAAAAGAATTATACTTGTGTCATTATATGATCTCAGTAACTGTACTAAGTCCCAAACATTTGCTATTCATTGGCGTTTTTTTTTTAAACAGTTAGTTTTGTTGGACTTTTAAATATTTATTTTTAAGTTGTTGCAAAGTTCTTATAGGAGAAAGGAAAACTCTTTTGATGCTAATTTTTACCCATCTCTCAGCATTTGGAACTTTGGGGCATAAAGTCATCGAGTCAGTCTTAAGTAGAGTTGTCTATTTGCCCATCGGATGCAGTCTTCACCTATAACGAGGAGAACATGTTACTTTCATTTCACAGACATATCATGTACTTTACATAGAAAAAATTAATAAAATCAGTTACGTAAAGTAGAATTTTTTGAATTTGTCTTCAACGTGTCTGAGCCTGTTTGTGTAAGAGTGAGTGAATATATTTAGTGCAATCCATCATGTTAAAAATTAGGGCTTCAGGATTTATTATTGTCTAGTAATGTCTTGGCTCATCTTTTTCCATAATAACTTTTTATCAGTATAATTTCCAAGCCATGGAATGTATCTTATCTGGTGAAATTAGTTACACTAATTATTTTCAATAAGCAAATTCCTATGTTAGCTTTCTCTTCTTTTCCATATAAGAACAATTTTGTGACATGTTACCATGTTGACTAAAAGTTTAGAAAATAAGAGCTTTTATTGTTTGGAACGTAGAGAATAATAGTGTTGAAAAGTCAGAAATTATTCTTTTGTAACCTTCAAATGTAAATAATTAAGACATAATTTGTAAAGAAATTGGAAGAATTGGGCTTAACTTGTGATATAGTTTTACTGGATAGCTTCCATGGGCCTAAAAATCATTTCAGTTTCAGTTTAATGGTACTAGCCTGCTCGGTGTCAGTGTGTTAAAACAGACGAATGGACACAATTCTCCTGTGATATTATACAAGGATTACTATGCTTTTGCTGTCACTGTGGATTCTAAGAGTGATTCCTTTCCTTTTCACCAAATCTCTGCCATCAACATGGACCCTTCTGAAGAGAGAGGTTCTAAACACAGTGTCCTTGAGGAAGTACTCAAATTATTATTTATTTAGTGAAAAATACCAGTGTGTTCTTCATTTTTACGCTTCCCGTTTTTATTTATTTGGTTCATAGTTTTTCAAGCTTTAGAGGTAATACTATTTTCCAAGGCCAAAATACAATTGAGTCCCTAAAGTTTAGGGACCACAGATACTGTCAGTGTAACTCAGGATGCAAAGGTTGTCTGTCACTACTAAATTCATCCAGAGCCCTGGTTTATAATTTTCTTTTTAATCTTTTGCTAGAAGCTTTTATTTGTAGTGCCAATGGTGGTCACAAGTGCTCCTTGTCCTGTATTAGATGGATAAAATGTGAAATAAATTTAGTAGGTTTCTGGGTAGTTTCTACCTGTTTTTGATTTTGACATTGTTAGAGAGCCAAGAGCCTTGTGTATTCTAGACCACTGAACTACACTCGCAGCCCCAAATTATATTTTCCTTCTTTTTCTCTAAACTACACTTTGTTGTGGATTTTTTTATCTGTTTTGTTCATTTGTTATGGCAGTGACTTACTGTGTAGCCATGGCTGTCCAGAGTTCACTATATAAATCAGGCTGGCTTTGAATTCATAGAGATCTGCCTGTCTTTACTTCTAGAGTCCCGGGATTAAGGGCCTGAGCCACTATATGCAACCTCCTAGGTAATTTATTAAAAGCAAATCTAGATATTCTTTCTTGGAATAAAGCATGTATACAGTGTGATTAATTTTCTCATTCTATATTCCAGGCATGTAACTTGTAAAAAAAAATGACAATTTTAGAACATTCCTTTGTGCTACCTTTATCTTCTTCCTGGAGATCGTCTTTATCTCCACACTTCTATTTCTCCAGCCTGATGGCCTATATAAAGATTTCCCCCTTTTATAGAGTGACAGGTAGAAGCATGCAAGATTTTCTGTTGTACATCATTGCTTTAGTTCGAATACAAGAAAGATCACCTCATGAAATAAGCTAAAAGTTAGTTTATAAGAGTGAAAAACTTGCTGCAAACCATGTAACTATTAGCAACAGGTTTGGCACAGTGTGGGGCCTCCTGAATAGCTGCTATAGTACCAGATGAAATAATACTGAAGGAGAGTAGTTTGGAGCATTCATTCAAACTCATTTAGTTTGAACCAGGTCCCCTGTGACATTGGAATTACTAAGCTATGGAGAAAGTCTTCAAAGAAACACTGAATTGGTCCCTAGAGAATCCCAGGATGGCATCATTGCTCTGTGTCTCATGAACAATGCTATGGGAATTCTAAGATAGTTTTCTTCCTTGAGTCTATATTTGCTACTGTAGCCTAACTGATTTTTCTAACAAAATCTGGACCTCTGTGTTGGAAAGTCTTAGGAATTATCATGATACCTGGAATAAGAGCTACATTTTCTATTAAAAAAAAAAAATCAGACAGTGGTCATTCAAAAGGCAATTATATTTACAAGACCAAAGATGAACTATGTTTAAAATTAAGGTGGTCCAAAAAATTCTGATGAACAATGACTCTATGAATATGTATAGAGCCCATAAAGGAGACAGTGTGAGGGAATGATGTGATAAAAGTAAGATTGGCTTAGGAGACAAAGGCTTTGTTGAACATACTGTGTGATGATGGAGTATTCCTTGCTCCATATGTTTGATTTACCTCACTTTAGAAATCTAAGGCTATATGAGAATTAGTAAGTGCATAAATGAGGATCATGAAAACAGGTCTTCAAGGACCACTGAGTCCTTATTATGTTTATGATTACAATGAGAATAGTAGAGCTCGGTTTTCCTGACATAGCAGGGTGAGGAAAACCAATGTATTCTGTAATGTTGTTAAGCAAGCTTTAGAATATTAGAATGCAGGACCAAATGAATCATCTCTTTCTGTCCCAAGTTATTTGCTGATCACACATAAGGGTGCAAAAAAATGAAGCTTTGAATTCATAATTCATAATAAACAAATCGACAAACAAATGTGCTCTGAGATAATTTCATTCTCCATTGACCTCTAGGCAACACTTGGTTTCACAATGGCCTCCCTTGCTGCAGCAAATGCAGAATTCGGCTTCGATTTATTCAAAGAGATGGATAGCAGTCAAGGAAATGGAAACGTATTCTTCTCTTCACTGAGCATCTTCACTGCCCTGACCCTAATCCGTCTGGGTGCTCGAGGTGACTGTGCACGTCAGATTGACAAGGTCAGTCTTGGATTTCCCAGTCATTCATAGGAGTAAGCTGTTTTCTTCGAGAGGATACTTCATGCTAAGCACTGGGCTTCACCTCCAGGCCTTGATATTCATTGGGAAGAAACAGAAATAAGTCTCGGGTGCTTTTACTTAACACACTGCTTCTGAAAGTCCTTTCCTGTGACAGTAGCAGTGAGGATGTAAATCCTTAGGCTGAATCAGAAGTCACAGGTGTGGGCATGGGTCAGCTGAATGGATTTTAGGAAGCTCTCTAAGCATACACTAGTATTTGGGAGCCACTAGATGAGTAGCTTCAGGTACAATAGAACTTGGCAGAGCATCCCACTTATGTTTTGCTTTGTTTGTCATGTGGGGTATGGAACTTGCTCGACAAGCGTTCAAACACAAGTCTGATGTTCTAGCTTAAACACTGGTTACCTGGACACAAATGACAGTCACCAGATAATAGGAGGCTACCTAAACGATATTTGTAACCACCACCTTCTTCACCAGCTTCAGAAAGTGCTTATTAACATGCCCTTCTGAAGCTCTGAAGCATGGTCATCAAGGCTTCCTTCCCGTCTGCTAGGACATCAGCATAGAAATTCAGCCACTCAACAGCAGCTGCCAGATCAGATCCAGCTGTTTCTTCAGGCCCAGAAGCCACCCCTTCCCTGGTCCCATTTGTGCCCATTGTTTTAGTTCAGTGTGTCGAAGTTTGCTTGTAATAGCAGTGCCAAAGACCTGATGATGACATCATCAGCTACAAGATCTGGGACAAGCCCCACAAACATAATTTTATTTGGTATTTTCAGTAACATGCTGCAGTGACACTATTACCTTGATTTCATGGTGAGATTACCACACCAGCTGTGTGGTGATGGATGTCAGGTCTGTGACTCAAACTCTGCATGGCCTTTTCAAGTAAGGTTTCTCAGCTGTGTCTTGGTGAATCAAAAAAGTCACTGTCCTGCTGAGGTCTTCTCACATCCATAGCCTCATCATTCAGTCTCAAGCATGACTTTCTATAGTTGTTCCTCTCATACAATCCCACAAGAAACAGGAGACAGAATTATGAACTACAGTCCTAAAATCACTTATAGTTCATTCGTGCAAAGTTTCAGTCCTTTGTAACTTGCTGATTTGGAAATTAACCTTTGCTTCAGCCCTGCCCCAATTAGCTTCTCTTACAGCCTATTCCAATTGGCACGGTGGATCATGTGTTACATACGTTTCAAGGATGCTCAGGTTCAATCAATGGACTCACAATTTTTAACTTCCTTGTTTGTGTCTCTGATCTGTACTGTCAAGCAACCAATAGTCATTATTCTTTTCGATGCTCAAATTATCAGTTTGGTTTTGTTCACTGTATTATTTTGGTTTAAATTACCTTTTGAATTTTTTTTTCTTGTGTGTGTTCATGTATGTAATGTTGATGCACATGAGCCATAGTGTGTGTGTGGACATCAGAAGATAATTGAGGTTTTGGTCTTTACTCTCCACTTCCTTGACAAGGAGTCTCCTGCTCATTTCTGTCATATAATGCCAGCTCAGCTGGCTGCAAGCGTCTGCAATTCTCCTGTCTCTACTTCCCAGCACCCTGAAGAAATGCTGGGTATAAAACTGCACCCCAGTTTTATGTGAGTCCTGGGGAAATCACATTCAAGTGTAGTGAGATATTCACTTTGTCTGCTTCTGTGGCACTGACCATGCCCATTCGGGGGTCGAGCCAGGGGCGGAAGTGACCTGTGAATATTTCACTACATCAAGTTCTCATGTTTGTGTGGCAAGTATTTTGTCCAGAGAACCAGCTCGCTAGCCTAGCTTTGCTGCTGTCTGTTACAGAACACCTTTAGTCAACGCTGTAGTTTAAGCAATCCTTTCCCCAAACCCTGGGACTTCTTCGCTTTCTGACACACTGTGTTGAGATTGACATTTTTGGCTCATGGAAGGGCTCTGCTGCTCTTTCAGGAGGTCAGGCTTTTTACAAGAATCAGCACACTTGAAGTGCTGTGGTTTAAACGCTTGGAAGGCGGCTGCTGTTCTCTGAGAGACAGACATGTAGAGTTATTTACAAAGTTGTGTATTTTGCCTCACACTTTTCATTTAGCTCTGATATTACTGACCTTCTCTATCATATCAACATAGATGGGTGAATGTTTCTCCTCCCCTTTGCCTGATGTTGCTTGCTCCTCTCTCACAAGTTGCTCTAATATCCATTATGGCAGATTTGGATTTCCCTTAAACCATGACTTTGAATTGTAATAGTCTTGACAAGTTGTGTTTCCCGAGTTCCAGTTTGGTTTTCCCAAAAGCATTCAAAGTGATCACTGTAGTGTATATTTGTGTTCTAACCCTCTGTAAGAGTGACAGGTTCTTGGTTAGGCATGAGTATTTAGGCGGAGCATGGGAGAAAGGACACCCCATATCCCCCTTCATCGAAACAAGAATTTGAAAGATCTGAAATCTACAGGCACAGTTTTCAGTCCCTGTCATTATCTCAATTAACTGGTAAGTAGTTATTAAAAAGAAAAAGAATCTCTGATTTTCCTTCATACTTGCAAGGGGTATGGCAGCAAAATCTAGTATTTTGGGAGGAAAATGATTCCAATGGAAAAATGAAGAAATAGACTTATGGTAAAGACTTTGGAATTTTAATATTTCTATTTATCATTTTGCCACTCTAACCATGGTAGTATTACTGTCGTGTATTCAGATGAAATGGCTGGATATCCAGTCAGAATTATAGTGCTACAGGTTTCCACATGCTAACTATGACTATTATTATATCAACTATCAATGTAAAAATGCAAATAATGAAATTAAATATATTCAAATATAAAACTTTGTTTAAAATATTAAGAGGAATATCTTCTGAATATTTATATAATTTTTATAATTTAGCTTTGTGTCGTAAGTTTATTAGTAGCAATTTGAGTCCTGACATTTCCATATTTTTCTTACACTTGTATATTTCCAAGTAACATTCTACTCCCACTGGCTTTAAGAATACATATATATGTATATATATATATATATATGTATATATATATATATACATATATATGAATGAGAGAGAATTGTAAGAAGGGACCCTTCTGTTTTAGGATACCTGATGCCTAGATAAATACTTTCTCCTTGCTAGGCTTCATGTTATTGATGAGCACCTTTTTACAAATAATGATCACAAAACCATTTAAAGTTATAAACAACAACAATCAGTTAAATGATGTCTTACAATTTATACTTACATACATCTAAGAGACCATGTGCAGTGTTCTCAACACAGCATCATGGCATCGCCAGATGTCACCCCAGGCACATCCTTCCCATTCTGATGCTTAAACCCTTGTCCCTTGCTGCAGGAAGTCTTTGTTGAAAACAGGCAAGATATATTTCAAAGGTCCAGACTAGCCCGGTGCCTTTTGCCTTTAAATCTACCTTTTCTGCCAGCTGTAACAGACAACTATCGTACTTTTTTGTCACTGAAAATTCATGGGTTTGGCCAGGTCTCAATGAGAAAGGGGGTCTAATGCTGTTCATCTTCACAACACAGGGCCGGGGAGGAAACAATGCCAGAATTCATATGTAATATGAAGCTGCCACCTCGGTGACTGCAGAGACACAGCTTTCAAACTTGAAATAACAATTGATTTGGACATCAAACTTGATTTGTTGATTCCATTCAATTTGCAATGCATATCACATTACCATTCCAGATTAAGAGCAGGTTCCAATTGTCTATGGCCTATTAATATGAAGGCTGATGGGGTCTTTGTAATGCTTCCTACTTTTTTCTGACTCCTCCCACTTTCACATGGTCAATAGGTTAGAGTCTGGTGTTGAAAGTCTTCACAGACATGACTAGCACTGGCTGTTTTCATTCAATTTCCACATACACTTTCCCTACCCAGTCTCAGAATAGCCCTCCTCAGCCTGAGAACAGTGGTCTTGTGCTGTTGTTTCTCATGGAAAACACAATCAGAGTCCAGACCTCCCGAGCTGAGTCTGGAGGACTGACCCATCATGTCCTAGCAGTTATCAGACTTTTCCTATTAGCTGCTGGGGAAGCAGAAGTGAAATGAGTCCCCAGCACCCTCTGGCTGTCCATCCACAGTCCCACGACCAGGTACCATGTGAGCAGGACATTTTCCTACTTGTGAGAGGAGGGGATATTTTTCATTTTGAATGTCTAGACCTAAGGCTATAAAGATGTAGGCACAGTAGTAATTGTTAAAAGGGCTGCAAGAGCCACAATGGAAAAGGAAAGAAATCTAATCCTAAATTCAAACAGTTGGAAGATCATAAACTATCTCTCAAATTATGATTAGAGTTAATGTTTCTGAGATATTCAATGACTGTTTTTCATTTTCATCTAATAATGCCTAGATAATTAATGCTCTCCCTGATTCTTACTTGATTAAACATATTTTTTATTTTCAGCATTTATGTAAATGGAATAATCATTATGATATTTCTCTAGAATGTACAAAAATGGTTTAAAAGTCCTTCAATATATATTCATTGAATTTACTCTAGTTTTCAGTTCATTATACTTATCCTAGTGAGAAGTCTCTATTTTACCCAAGCCAAAACTTTGGCTCTACATGTCCTGTGAGCAGACAAACTCACACAAACAACCAAGTCTCAGATTCATATTTTATCTCATCAGGATTGTTCTTTGGTATAATATTAATAATAATAATTCAGCTTTAAGATAAAACTTCAACTGAGAAACAATAGATATATATGTAAATATATTCATGGAGCACAATGTATTATATTGATCTATGCATATATTATAGAAAGATTAAATCAGACTAATTAACACATTCATCACTTCAATAATTTGTGTTGCTGTTTACTAAATCCTTTCTACTTAGCATCAGTGGAGACAAACATTTTCTGGTTGACTTCTATGGTGTATACCCTTGAGTGTCCAACCCTCCCCATGGCCGTTTATCAAGTATATAGATTTAAGATAAGAATGTTCTCAGGACAAACTGCTTAATCAGAATCATCCAAATGTCTGTGGCTCATGGGCCCCCATAAGCTTTAGTAAACATTGGGAATCCTTTACAACTGAGAACATCATGTAGGATTACTCAGAGTTGAAACAATTTTTTTTGTGAGAAATTAAAGATGATAGAAGTACATTGTCATCTAGCACTGGTTTTAAAATTACACCATAATGAAGTTTTCAACTGGGCATAAGATATTAATCTTTCCAGTTTTGTTCAATTATAAACATAACATATTTATATTCCAAATAAATCCACTTAATATTAAAAGTTCCAAGCTGGAGATGTACAAGAATTTATAAAGTGCTGTATACATAATCTGGAATTATAGGGAGAAAGTCTAACTACTCCCTTCTGTAGTGAGATATTCACCCTGTCCGCACCTAACTTGCTACAGTCTTCTTTTGCCAGAAGCTACCAAAATGTGCCCAGGGAAGATTGCATAATAGCCTAAAGACAGGTTTTGCAGAGAGTTAAAGCAGTAGGGATGATGGGCTTTAATACAAGCTTTGTAGATGAAACAGCCATAACCACATGTATTGCCATAAGATGACTATCAGTCAAAAATGTCCCTTGCCATAAGATGATTCTCTACCAGTCAAAAATGCCCCTTATCAAGTCAAAATCACATTTGATACAAAAGACATTACTAAACTTAATCTACACAAAAGAATATCTGAAATAAACCTTTGTAGTACATCCATGGTGTAAGATAATAGGTACCTATGTGAGCCCACACCTGGCTCTCTGCACTGAAAAGAAACATATTTGGCAAAACAAGACTTATATTCAAATAATTTTAAGTTTGGTATTATTAATAACTTGAGAATTGGGGGAATATTTATATGTTGAGAATCTCAGAAGATGGGGAGCTGAAAATTATAAGGAGAAGGAATGATTCAATGTATAATCGGTGATGATACTTTGTTTGGGGACACGATTAATTAAAGTTAAATATTACTTTGCAAAATGAAATTTGAAGATATACAGAGATTATAATTGATAGAAAATGCTAATGGATTTCATGGTCCCAAAATGAAAAGGGGGGAAGGAAGCCAGAAACTGGTAGGCAAGATTTAAAGAACATGAAATACTAACCAAACCCATAAATTGGTGAGCTTATGAGTACTGACCCAAATTCCAAAGTAAGGCTTGGCTGTTCGGTAGGTCTCAAAATAATATTTTTGTATTCTGCATTCTTACAGTAGTGGTGTTTCAGTAGAATATATTGAAAACTGTTGAGTTTAACTATGTGCACCTGTGTTTCCAACTGTCTGTTGCCATGTCAAAATACTAGAGAAAATGGACCTTTCCGGTACTACGGCATGTTTAGACTCACAGTTTTAGAGGGTTCCACCCATAGCTGCATGACTGTCACTCACCTCCCTGCAGCAAGAGACAAAACTGAGAAAGCTCTCTCTTGCGATAAACCCCTTTCCCATGAATCCACAGAACCACGCTCCAGCCACTGAGGGAGATCAGAGTCCTAGCTTCAACCTCTTTCCAAAATTCTCACCTCAGAACAAAGCACTGGAAATTAAGACTGCAAGCCAGGAACTCTGGATGTTTAAGATAAAATGAGTGACAATGTCCAGGTGCACATTGAACACCAACAACATCATTGTGATATTTACTAAATTAATGCAGATCCCTAAATCATGGCCAACCTAAGAAAAGTTAGTATGTGTAGCAAGAAGAAAATGAAACAAAGATGAAAACTAGAAGCCATTTCTGTCTCAGCCATTGACATTCATCTGGAATCATGAGAAAAGTAGCTCTCAGACACTCGTGAAATTGAAACAACACTAGATGAGCATTTTTGGAAATACGTTTTTATTTTCAAATCTTTTCACTAACTGATCCCTCAACATGTCCTGATCCTGACAATATTTTTTATCTTATTTGCAGGCACTGTACTTTAACACTCCATCAAGACAAGGAAGCTCCTCTAACAACCAGGTAAAGATGACAGTTCCTTCAAGAAAAAGCCAATTAGAAATTAAATTGAAAAAATACCCATCGTTTGAAAATACTTTAATGTTTCCTACCCCATTAAAACAAATAAATCAAGTTCAATACACCACATTTCAGATATAATTATACTAAATATCAAATATAATTTTGATAATTTAATTATTAATTTACCTTTTTTTGCTTGCCAGGTTGTAGTAAAATGTTGATAAACAGCCTTTCTCTTCTTCCTTTACAGTTAAGTGAGATTGGCAAATTAGCTTATTTAATTAATAAATTAATCAATTCAACCACTAGTTAATTGATTAATATGGATTTTGAGCTACTTAATAATTTCCTATTGATAAATTTATTTCATTACATTTTTCATTTTGATTTCAGACAATATGATGAGGAATGGTAGAGAGAGACACTGATGTATATGATGCTTTTCCTTCTAATTTTTTAGCAATATTTTCCAACTCTTATATAGAATAAAAATACATGATTTTTTTTCATGTGTAAGTGATACTATGCATCTTTGCAGTGTGAGATTACATTTGTGTCCCCCTTTTGATAAAGCCAGGATTGCAGCATCAATTGAAAAGTGTTCTCGCTGACATAAACTCATCCCATAAGGATTATGAACTCAGCATTGCCAATGGACTTTTTGCAGAAAAGGTGTTTGACTTTCATAAGGTGGGTAAAACTGATTATCTCAGAAAGTTACCTCCACTCTGAACCTGAATCTTGCTCCATCTGCTGTATGAATAATGCCTTCTACCTTCCTATGAACCATGAAAAAAATTATTTGCTGCTACTATGGTCTTCAAAATATTACTGTTTGTCCTAGTGAACCCATATATTCAGGGTGGTCCAACTGACTAACTTCAGATACAGGCAGTAGCAGTGATGTTGACCAGTAACTGGAAGCGGTAAGGGGGGGCTATGTGGGCGCGTTCATGGCCTCAGAGATGAAGTACCGCTTCCTCTGAGCTTCAGGGCTACTTACTAAGACAGTGCATCATTCCCAGTGAGCTGTCTCTCATTGCCTCATTTTTTTCTCAGCTATGCTCCTCAGTTTTCCTTCTAGTTGTTTGATCTCAGTGAGATCGTTTGTCTGTAAGTTCTTCCCAAGGAGGTGTAGCCAAATAAGGCCAGCATTTGCAGACATGGCAGAGGAGAGGGTCAGCCTCAACAAGAGTTAGAAATGGGTCAGGTGACTAATATTTCTGAATGACACTGGTAGTCAGTGCATCATCACAGCACTCTGCCCACTGGGAGGCCAAGAGGTCCAGAGTGTGCTCTCCAAGCTGCTGTACTCACCCTGCTTTGGAACCTTCCTTGTAGTGACTACCAGAAGCTGATCATTTGGTTAGGATATAAAGCAGCCATTTGCCTCTATTTCTCTGGGACTTAATTTCCCTTCTACTCATCCACTCCTCAAAGAATCATCCATAAAACTCTGTCTCAGTGACATCACCAGGCTAATCACCTGCATCTTTGCCAACTCTCTGTGTTCCACCCAACCATTACTGCTCCCTCCAACTGTCACCCACACAAATTCTTTGCACCTCCCCAGCACCACTCCCAAGTCCTTTGGTACCCTGCCAAGTAGGAAGTATTAGGTCACCTTTTGTTTTTCCACATCTCAAAAGTTTTCTATGACATTTTAATAGCCATTCTGAGGGGCAATGGTGTGCATGCCTTTAATCCCAGCACTCAGGAGGACGAGACAGGCAGATATCTGTGAGTTCGAGCCCCAAGCCCAGCCTGGTCTACAGAGTGAGTTCCAGGACAGGCTTTAAAGCTACAGAGAAACCCAGTCTTGGAAAAACAAACAAAGAAAATCAAAACAAAACAAAACAAAAAAAAACCCAAAATAAAGAAAATATTGAAAAGAGAGAGAGAGCCATTCTGTGTTTATTGTACGTGATTTTCATAGTCTCACGGATATTGCTAACACATTCCTAAGGGAATGTCAAATCATTAAAAGCTGGAGACGATTTCTACTGTGCTCTTATATACAGCACATCCTCATGGTCTTCTTTTTTCCTGACATCAGGGAATGAAAAGACACTGCAGTGAGAAGTATGGGAGGCACAGTGAAGGCAAGATTTTATCAAGAACATGGGAAATGGAGAGACTGTTCTTTTTAACCAAAATAGACTTAAGATCGGCCTCTGCCAGATCTTCTCCCCCCAACCCCTCTTTTATCTTCCCTATTCTCAAGTTGATTGCCTTTTTATCTTTGATTATTATAGTTACACACAAACATATATACAATGTATGCTATTTGTGTGTATATGGTTTCAGGGCTGACCTCTTTGCATTGGACAACCAGTGAAGGGGATCATCTGTGGGCGAGGCTCATTTTCCTTCTGCCAGAAGTGATTAATTATGTGCAGTTATTTGTCTAGTTGAGCCCCTTCAGAATTTTCCCCTTTCCAAGTTAACACACCTATTAATATTGCCACTATTCCAATGTTGTTTTATGCAGTCATTTCTAAAAGAGACTGTTTCACAAGAGACTTATTGGTATTCTGGCTGTTAAAGTCTTTCCATCCATTCTTTTTATTGACATTTTATTGACACTACACAAATATTGTCTGATAATAAAGAATAAGTTATCCATGTAAAAGACATGGTATTTTAAAAGATCAAATCATTACTTCTGATTCTTTGTTTCCCTATGTCTTGGGTCAGATTTCTGTAAATAACATTTTACCTTCTACCCCAGTGATTGTCTTCCCACACTTCTCTGTATAGTTTCTCAACCTTCTCCCCCACTGAATCACCAAATCATACTTGAAACTCAAGAACATGTAAAATTATTTCCCTTCTGAAATTTACAATAGCAGATTGCTATCTTCTGATGGTAAAACCGCATACTTCTTATTCTTTTAACACCTCCATCAATTCTTCATTTCTTGAAACATTTAATCATTTGATTTTTTTCCTTTCTCAAATATAGTCATTGTTATAATTTACTCCTCTTGAATCCATCCCTTACCATTCTTTAAACAATGTTATTCTTCTCCAAGTAACCTTGTAAAACTGGATCAGTGCCATGGATTTACTCACTGATTTGTTCAGGCTACTAAATGATAACTACAGAGAATTTTACATTTACACTTACAATGACTACTGTATCACCATGGTTTCCTATCTCAGCTAGGCATTCATTTGGGACCTACTCTAAACAGTTAATAAATACACTTCCTATAATTTGCTCCTTCCATGGTTTTTTTTATAGAAATATATACTTTCTCCGATTGTTCATTCTTTCTGATTCCTTTATATTTGTCTTCTTGCAATCATTGTTTTCAGTGATATACAGTTTCAATTGAAATTGAAGGTGTTTGAAGATTCTAATTTTATTGCATTTATTTTCAATCTACCATGTACTCATGTACTTTCTATGTCCCTAAAGTTCATATCTTTGGTCTAAATATAGCTGTGTGAGTGGTCATCTTTCCCCTCAGTGCCAAGCTCAACTTTATACAGTGTAAGCCCTCAAGTGAGCATCATGCTTTACAATTCTAGATGGTCTATGTTTCTTTGCTGTCTTGTAATGAGCAATACTAATAGGAATTAGGTCAACTTTGAGACTTCATTTCTCCAACATTCATATTCTATCACTAAATGTGGTCTATGAAGTCTTCATTCTACTTGCAATCCTAATATAAAGAAGCAGTAGGACAAAAAAATGAAACGAATAAGGGGAAGATTAGGAGGATATAGGGCTTGGAGGAGAAGAAGGGAAATAAAAAGGGTAATGTGAGTAAATAGTATCACAATATATTGTATATACATGTGAAATTGTAAAAAGAAATTTCAAATTCAAAATTGTTCCAGATAGAAGATAATGAATATTTTTTCCAAATAAAGAGTAACGAAGGAAATTAATAATATGTCGAAACAAATGAAAAATTTAATACACCAAAGCTTATGGGCTGCAAAAGGAAATTTTGAGAGATAAATTTGTAGCACTAAATGCCTACTTTAAAAAAAAAGGAAAATGTAAACCAGATATTACATCTAAATGAATTTGAAAAAGATGAGCATACTAAGCATTTATAGAAGGAAGTAAACAAGAAAAATATAACATAGACATTGAATAGATGAAAGGACAATTGCCAACAGCTGTGATCTGAAGATTAATTAGAGACTTTTTTGTCAATGAAAAGAAAATTTGGCAAACATTTAACTAGATCAGTAAGAAAAGCAGACTCAGTACCTGAAGTGAAGAAGACAGTATAACAGAAATTCCAGTCATCCAAATGATACTAAGAACTTTAAGTACAGTTACATGCCAAGGAATGGGATAATCTAGAATAATGGAGAATGTGTTTGGAAATATGCAACCTATACATGCCGAATCAAAAGAACAGGAAAATTGGACAGAGTTGCAATCAGCTTTGTAAATGAAAAGTCTCCCTTCCAATGAAAGCTGAGGACCCCTAAAGTCACCAGACAGTTACAGAACTGTCAATCTTTGTGAAACTCTTCTAAAAATCCTGAAGAGTAAGCACATCTAAACTTGTGTTAGAAGGCCAGCACGGCCATGCTTCACAACAGCACTGACACAGTACACAACAGCACTGACACACTACACAACAGCATTGACACACTACACAACAGCACTGACACAGTACACAACAGCACTGGCACACTACACAACAGCACTGGCACACTACACAACAGCATTGACACACTACACAACAGCACTGACACAGTACACAACAGCACTGACACAGTACACAACAGCACTGCCATGCTTCACAACAGCACTGACACACTACACTAGAGTGCTGCCATGGCACACAACAGTACTGCCACACTACACAACAGCACTGCCACACTACACAACAGCACTGACACACTACACAAAACTGCCGTGCTGCACAACACTGACACACTACACAACACTGCCACACTACACAACAGCACTGCCACACTACACAACAGCACTGCCACACTACACAACAGCACTGCCACACTACACAACACTGCCACACTACACAACAGCACTGACACACTACACAAAACTGCCGTGCTGCACAACACTGACACACTACACAACACTGCCACACTACACAACACTGCCACACTACACAACAGCACTGCCACACTACACAACAGCACTGCCACACTACACAACAGCACTGCCACACTACACAACACTGCCACACTACACAACAGCACTGCCACACTACACAACAGCACTGCCACACTACACAACACTGCCACACTACACAACAGCACTGCCACACTACACAACAGCACTGACACACTACACAACAGCACTGACACACTACACAACAGCACTGACACACTACACAACACTGCCATGCTACACAACACTGCCATGCTACACAACAGTACTGCCACACTACACAACAGCACTGCCACACTACACAACAGCACTGCCACACTACACAACAGCACTGCCACACTACACAACACTGCCACACTACACAACACTGCCACAGTACACAACACTGCCACACTACACAACAGCACTGCCACACTACACAACAGCACTGCTACACAACAGCACTGCCACAATACACAACACTGCCACACTACACAACAGCACTGCCACACTACACAACAGCACTGCCACACTACACAACACTGCCACACTACACAACAGCACTGCCACACTACACAACAGCACTGCCACACTACACAACACTGCCATGCTACACAACACTGCCATGCTACACAACAGTACTGCCACACTACACAACAACACTGCCACACTACACAATAGCTACACTACACATGCCTCACTACACAACAGCACTGCCACACTACACAATAGCACTGACATGCTACACAACAGCACAACAAAGCTACACTGTCACACTACCTTGAGTGCCCCCATGCTACAGAAGAATCATGAACAAAAGGAAATTAAAGCCCAAGATCCATTTGGAATATGGAGTTTACAGATTTTTAATGGTTTTATACTTTATGCATTCATTTAAATTTCATTTTACATTCTAATGGCAGTTATCCCTCCTCCTAGCCACCTTAAACCCCCAGCCCACCTTTAATACACTCCTCACAGCTAAGGGCTCCATGAGGAGTCAACAAAGTCTGACACAATAGTTTGGGGCAGAGCCAAGCCCCTCTCCCAGGCATTAAGACTGAGCATGGCATCCACCTTAAGAAATAGGATCCAACAAGCTAGCTCATGTACCAGGTTTGTATCACGGTCCTACTGCCAGCTGCTCCTCTGATAGTCCAAGCTGCACAACTGTCTCCCACACATGGAGGACCTAATCTGGGCCCCGGGAGTCCCTACTGCTGTGGGTCTAGAGTTCATGTGTTTCTCAGAGCTTGTTTCAGCTGTCTGTATAGATTTCTCCATCATGAACTTGACCTCCCTTACTCATATATTCTATCCACTCTGCTCTTCAACTGGATTCCTGGAGGTAGGTCTTGTGCTTGGTTATGGATCTTTGTGTTCCATTAACTGCTGGATGAGGACTCTATGATGTTAGTTGGGGTATTTACCAATCTGATTACACTAAAAGGCTAGTTCAGGCATCCTTTCCACTACTGCTAGGAGTCTTAGCTGGGATCATCTCTGCGGATTCTTAGAAATTACCCTAGCATAAGGTTTCCCCCTAACCCCATAGTGATTCTCTCTATTAAGATACCTCTTTCATTGCTCATCCATTGCATCCCTCCTGGCCTTGACCATCCTGTTCCCTCATGTCCTCATCCCCCCCCTCCCTTACCACCTCTCCCATCCTCAGTTTACCCAGTAGATCTCAGTTTAAAATTCTTTAATAAAATATTAGCAAATAAAATTCAGCAGCATATTAAAAGATTCGATTACCATGGCCAAGCAAAATTTATATCTGGGATACAAAGATGGTTCAGTACATAGAAATCAATAAATACAATATGCCACATGGATGAAATGAAGGGTTAAAACCATATGACTACCTCAGTATGTGCAGAAAAAAAAGTATTCAAAGAACTAAATGTGTATAGTAATAATTCTGGGTAAATTACATAGAAATAGAATGTGCATTACTGTCACAAATAAATATACTCAAAGAACATTGTAAGAATTTTGTCTGAAATCTGACAATGATGACTATTCTCATGACTGACATTTAACCTATTAAATACAGTAATAAAAGTCTAGATGAGAAATAGATATAATAGACATTTGATTTAAGAAATTTGAACTGTCCAAAAGGATGGTGATTTCCATCTATAGTTTCAATATATCAATCTCCTATCTTCCATTTATCTACCTATTGATCTATCTGTCTGTCTATCTATCTATCTATTTATCTCTATTTATCTCTCAATCTATCGTCTATTATCAATCATGTATAATCTATATATCATTTATCAATTATCTATCTACTATATATAATATCTATTTATCTGTCATATAGCTATCTCTAAAGGTTCCATCAAAAATCTAGTAGAACTCCTAAAAATTATAATTTAGAAAGTTAACTTAATAAAAGTAGCATTCCCAAACACTACCCACAAATTATCTGGAAAAGCAATCCACAAAACAGTCCCATTTATAAATAGCTATCAAATGTAACATTTAACAATAAGTAGTATCCTTGCTCTGTATGTTAGTCAGTATTCCACTGTTGTGAAACACCATGACCAAGCTAATTATAATAAGGGAAAACATTTAATTGGGGGCTTGATTACAGTTTTGGAGGTTTCAGTTTCAGAGTTTTAGTTTATTGTCATTACAGCAGGGATCATGGTGACTTGCAGGCAGACATGATGCTGGACAAGAAGCTGAGAGTTCTGCATCCAGATCCAAAGGAAGCAAGAAGAGATAAAGCCACAATGCCTTCTTTGGGCTTCTGTATCCTCAAATTCCACCCTAGTAAAAATACTTCCTCAAGAAGGTTATACCTCTAATCCTTCCCAAGTAATGATACTCCCTAATGACTAAGCATCCAAACATATGAACCTATGAATGCCATTCTTATTCAAACTACCATAGTCTGTGTATAAAAAACAATAAAACATCAATCAAGGAAATAATTTGAAAATAAAAGAAGGCTTGTGACTAGATTTTTTTAAAAAAAAAATGGATAATGGAAAATGTGAGAATCCTGTTGTATCTGGAAAGAATGTGACAGAGGAATTGGGAAAGACAAGAAAAAAAATGTGGATGCTATTCTAATGAGCTCTTCAGCCAGGGTTGTCTAGAGGGTAGAACGAACAGGCTACAGAAAGATTTGTTATAAAGACTTAACTCACTTGACTGGAGAGGCAGAGAAAACCTAAAATCTACAATTGGCATATTAGATGGCCTAGAGGCCAATGTAAGAAGTTGTCAGTGTCCAGAAAGAAAGAAAGAAAAAAAAAAAAAGGTCATGTTTCATTGTAGTCCAAAGGTCAAAGGGTCATTGTCCCAGCTCCAGCAGGCAAGCTGTAGGTCCTACTTGGATCCTCACTTGATAGGAACTGACTGGAGGAAGCCTACGTACAATGGGATAGGAACCTTTCATCAGCATTCTGATCATTCTGATGCTTCAACTTCATACACCATCACACACATACGTGTGTGTGTGTGTATACATATATTTGTCATGTTGACACAAAAAATAGCCATAAAGGGATAAAGATAGGGGGGAAGGGATGGGATTCCCCTGCTTCCAAAAGAAAGGAACTAATCTGGAATAATTTCTGTCAATAGATGAATATAACACTATTAGCTTGCAGTGATAGATGTGGGGGAGATTTGGACCTGAACAAAAAGATAAATTTGTTTAGATAACTAATATTTCTTTTTAAAAATGTGATAACTCTTAGAAAGAGATTGGTATGACATGTCAATTGAACTTAAAGAAAAATGTACAAATGCCTAACAGCCTGTAAGTCTTCCAGGGCTGCCAGGAAATAATAAACTACATTAGTGTCTATGTAGTTCTCTAGCTCCTGCCTCTCTTAGCCTTTTTTCTTGCTTATAGCTTATATTTATGATACTCACTTCTCTGAATGTGGATGGAGTTTTAAAACTAATCTTTGTAGTTAGTATCTGTGAGTGGATAGGTAGATAAAGAGATAAATAGATAGATGGAAATAAAGCAATAAATGAAAAGAGTCTGTTCCATACACAAATAACCTCATCCTGTAGATAGATAAGAGATTGCTAGCCAATCCTTGATGGTATTGCAGAAAATGCTATAATATTTACTAGGATAAATACTCGTAAATATAGCTCAATATAAGTTATATTGAATATTTTGCTTACATATGTAATGTTTTTCTAAAAATTTATGTATGTCTTTGTTATATTTCTACAGTAGTGGTAAATTGGGTAACTACTTTCTTTTTATTAAAAATAAGAACGTGTGAACACTCACTACATAGAAGTCAGTGTGTTTTGTGCTAGGAATGATGATAAACACAGCATGTATGGTGTCAATTTTACAGAATTTGGTGTTTAATGGAGGAATTGGAATTTTTCAAACACAAGTAAGATGTACTGTAACATCTGTGATTATGTTTGAAGAGATGGTGGTGCTTATAACCATGATTTTATAGTTATATGTTTAATACACACACACACACACACACACACACACACACATATATATATATATATATATATATATATATATCAAATTATCATAATGTCCTCTCTACATGTTTTTAATGAACAATGAAAGTGAAGACGTTGTTATAAGCCACAGGAGAGACCTAGGAAAGATGTCTCTCAAAGAGAGACAGTAAGTAATGCTTGGAAAACAAGTAGGACAGTTCTGACAATAAGGAACATTAGAGTGGTTCAAAGGTTTGAAATAAGGCAGGCTACATGGAATGACGATTCTTGAAGAATTATAGGGAACTTGGGATGACAAGAGCACATACTTTGAAGAGGGAAATAACAAGAAGACAGGAAAATGAAGTGTAAAGGCTTTTCAGATCTCTTCAGAGTTTCGGCTTATTTTATGGATAGTTAGTAGCTTTTCGCTGGAAGGGAGATAATAGGGACACTGGAATACTTACGATGAGAAGGCAGTGCTAAAGCCAAGGCTTTACCCATCATCTCCAAATCCAATCCAGACTAGGTAAAATCAATACTCAACATCAAGTTCACTACTAGCCTGCTTCTATAACTCTGGTTATATATATATTTTTTATTATGGAGGCAGTGGAAATGAAGAAATAATTCAAAAATACATCTGTTTTATATTATTGCTTATATTTACAAATACTGATTCCATATTCTTATTTGCAGAATTACATTGACTGTGCTGAAAAGTTATACAATGCCAGAGTAGAAAGAGTTGACTTCACAAATGATATAGAAGAAACCAGATATAAAATTAATAAATGGATTGAAAATGAGACACATGGCAAGTAAAATCCTTTATTTTCTATAGTGTTTGTCAGTTGTATATAAATACTAAGATCAGTCTACTTGAAAGATGGGATTTTTATGCACATAAAATATAGTCCCCCTAATCTAATGAGTGATATTATTTATGACTATTTGCTAGATTGAATTTGATATTTAAAAATACTCTCTATCAAAATAATGTATTTGACAAAGGTAATACATTAAGAGAACTGCAACTCTTTATGGTACTTTCCAGAACTAAAATCTGATTTAGATAAAGTTCTCCTCTAACACTGAGTCCATAGCTCTGTGGACTCCATGACCTCAGTAATGGTTGCAGTTGCTTTCTTGTTGAGTAGCTGCATCAATCATCTAATATCCTTGTGCTTCAGTTTCCTTAACAGGAAACCAAAATAGCAGCAGAACAGATTTTATAAAGACTTTATGAGGGTTAAACAAATACTGTCCTAAAGGGTTTAGAAAATACCATATTCATTACTAATATGCTATTACTAACTTCATAATTAATTGTGTAGTAATTATATAAGAAGAAAAATGTGCCTGTTAGTCTGTGAGCACATTTAAAATTGTTTCAATATGGATGAGCATTGTTCCCTTCAACTTATTTTCAAAAGGCAAAATCAAGAAGGTGTTAGGTGGGAGCAGCCTCAGCTCATCGGCTGTCATGGTGCTGGTGAATGCTGTTTACTTCAAAGGCAAGTGGAAATCCGCCTTCACCAAGAGTGAGACTCTCAAATGCCATTTCAGGTCTCCCACGGTATGTACATATTGCTAAGGGATGCCCCGTCCCCATTACTTCTTTGTGAGAATTGTGGTGTTTGCACAAATTTCTTCTGTGTTGCCCAATGTGGTAAGACCCACCTCCTGCTTTATCAAGTTGCATATTACCTTGGACAAGTCTAAATGCTGCTGGACTCTCCACAACTTGAGGTGATTAAGTCAGACAATAACTAAAATTTAATTACTGAGTATTTTATGTTAAATGCAGAGAAACAGTGATGAGCAGATTTACATTTAAGTTTTAGTTTTATTTGCTCTATATAACAAAATCAGATTGAAATCATCCTTCTACATGAGGAACTTTAGATGGAAATGCTGATAACCATTGGCAGTGGCTTGCCTTTGGTGGCCTACAGACTAATCCTGATGTGAAGTTGAGGTTGATGGAGGAAGTTCCTGACTTAAGAGTCTCTGTGAGACAGAAAGAGATGAGCACAGAAATACTTCAGAAATTGTGTATGGACAACAAGAAAATATAGTAAATCACAGCATGACACAACTTGGACTTGTACTCTCTTGCGCTTGCTGTACAAAAGTACAAAACATATTCCAGAGGTCTTGTTAGCACTTCGGTGGCAGAGATGGTCAGGATTTGGAAGTGAGTTTTTGTTCCTTGCATCCCTTTCAACCATAAAAACACGACAGGCAGCATTCCTATCTCCTGGACTGTCTTTGGATTCTATTGGAGCTTTAAAAAATGCATCCCCAAACAACAGCCTCTCTTTAAAAACCCTTTCTGATGTTCCAAATGTGCTTGTGTGACAGCTTTGTAGTAGAGTAGCCTGTGCGTTCTTGATTGCTCATGTCACAGTTAGTGATGATAGTTTAAAAGTTATTGAATAGGAATATTAAAACACAGATAATAAAAATAAAAAACGAACAAAAATGAGTAAAATACCTTTGTATTTATATGGACACACTCCTGCTATGTCCATATAGAAATGGTATTGGAGATGTCCCAGTCCCTACTTGGAACAAGCCCACTCTGAATTCTTTCCATGGGTCCATGTGTTATTTGCTGTTCTGAATCATAAAAGAACAATTTTACTAGAAGGAGAGATCTTTGGTTCAAGGACCAGAACTAATGGTCCTTTAATTTGGGAATTTTATCCTAAAAAGGGATTATTACAGAAATGATGACAATTTTTCTATGTTAGTATCAAAAGGAAAAAGAACATGTTGTATATGTGTGGGATTTCTAAATCTATGAACAGTAACTTCAAGATGATAATTAAAATGTTCCTTAAGTTAGTGAGATATAGTCTCCCACTCTATAGGAATTTTTCTAAGACATTATTCTTAAATTACACGATCTTGATGGCTCTAATCTGTATTTTGTTCTGATGTGACACAAATTTTCTCTTCATTTATTGACATTTTGTAATCACTCATTACTTATAGAGACATTTCAGCTAAAACATTAAGTATAAAGCAATCTTCTATTAACCCATAGAATCCCCATTACCCAGTGGAGAGGGGGATTGTTGCCATTTCTATCATATAGATGAGGATCTGGAGACAGCAATGTAAGGGACCTTATCCTAAGAAAGCCTGAACCTTTACAAGTAAGATGAATACATCTTTCAACCAACACTTGCAATGTATCAGAAAATCTCCAAGGTCTACTGACTGAATCCACATTTTTTTATGTGTACTTGGCCAATGAGTGTGATGATGTGGACTGTAAACACCTCTTTGTGATCCGATTTCCAGTGTCCTGATAAAGCAGTTGCTATGATGCATCAAGAACGGAGGTTCAATTTGTCTGCAATTCAGGACCCACCCATGCAGGTTCTTGAACTCCAATATCATGGTGACATAAGCATGTACATCATGCTGCCTGAGAATAACATATCCCAAGTAAGTTGTCCTTTCCCTATAGAGGAATTTTTTACACAGGATACTCTTCTGTGTGTGTGTGTGTGTGTGTGTGTGTGTGTGTGTGTGTGTGTGTGTGTATTACATAGTAAGGAAGTTGACAGCATAGAAGGCTAGAATCAAGGAGAAAAATTAAATTCAGAATAAGAAGTGATTACAGACAATTTACACACTAGATTGTTTAAACAGAAATTTCCAATGAACTAAATTGGACCATGTGAATTTGGATCCTTTATAAAAATATAAGTTGGATGCAAATGAATTATTATAGCATTACAGGGCATTTGAATTGAAAGGATTTCTACTGTTTATGGAAAAAAAACCCAAAACTTCCCATTATAAACCAGGCAAGTTTTACTTGTGAATTGTTTGAAGCAGTCATGATGTTGGAGAGAGATACTTAGTCTAGGTGTACGGTCAAGATTGCTTGTTTTACAACCCTGGTGTGACTCCCTTAATCCTCTGAACTTCTATTCTCATGTGTTGGCTAAGAGTCCAAGCTTCCACACAGTAAAGGGACAGATCTATCATTTCATTCCCCAGATCTGTGATCCTGGTCCCCCACCAGGACACCTAGGTTTATTTATTATATTATTTTAAAATTTTATTTTATGCCTGTGGGTGTTTTGCCTACATGCATGTCTGTGAGTCAAACACATGTCTGGTGTCCTTGGAGCAAGAAGGTATCAGATTCATTGACTGGAATTATAAATGGTTGTAAGTCACATGTGGATGTTAAGAATTAAACTGCTGAGCCAACTCTCCAGCCCTCCATTGGTTTCTTTTATAAACTACACAAACATTTATATTTATGCACTTTTCATGATGGGAAAAATGATTGGAAAACACCGATTTAAATAACCACTAAGCTCTGTTTTTCTTTGATCAGCCCCAATTTCCTCATTCTTTTTTATGTCTACTTTTATTATAGTAACTTTAAAATACTTCACAGAAATAATAACTCTAATTCTATTTTTAAAAGTTTTTTTCTTTATAAATTGTAATGATTTATTTTGGAGGGCATATAGTATAATTACATCATTTCCCTCTTCCTTTTCCTTCTCAGACCCTCCCACATACCTCTCCTGGTTCTGTTTTTTCCCCATTGTCTCTGTCTTTTCCAGTGTGATCAGAGACCAGACATGTCATCATACATAATTCATAAACTGCACATCACACATGAATCGTGGCTTGTCATAGCACAGTGAGTTAAACATGCAACTTGTTTAAAAAATCCTCCAACCATTCTTATCAATCATTTTCTTTCTGAGATTGCCTCCATATCTCGTTCATGTAATTGAACAAACAAACCAAAAACCCACAACAGTATCATTACCAAATGTCACTGGAGTGCCGTTTCTTCTATCGTAACAGTATGTGTCTTTTGAACATCTCTACAGATTGAGAGCAAGCTGAGCTTTCGGAATCTAATGGACTGGACCAATAGGAGGAGAATGAAATCACAGTATGTGGAGGTTTTTCTTCCTCAGTTCAAGATAGAGAAGAATTATGAAATGAGGCGCCATTTGAGATCCCTAGGGTTGCAAGACATCTTTGATGAGTCCAGAGCGGATCTCTCTGGAATGGCTTCAGGAGGCCGTCTCTATGTATCAAAGCTAATGCACAAATCATTCATAGAGGTCACGGAGGATGGCACGGAGGCCACTGCTGCCACAGAAAATAACATTGTTGAAAAGCAGCTCCCCGAATCCACAGTGTTCAGAGCTGACCACCCCTTTCTGTTTGTCATCAGGAAAAATGGTATCATCTTATTTACTGGTAAAGTCTCTTGCCCTTGAAAATCCAATTGGTTTCCCATACAGTAATAGGCATCAAGAAGCATCCTAAGTGAATAGAATTGTAATTTAAAGTGCATGGGTTTGTTTTATTTTGTTTCAGCTTATTGGTGCTCAGCAAATGATATTGGTGACCTGTCCTTTTTCAAACACCTGGTTGAAAGTCTCAACCTCTGCTCTCATCATTTCTACTCCTGTTTACTTCCCTCTGTTTAATTTCATTGGCTTTCTATCCACAATCTCCACTACCAGTATCTCCAAAGGCCCAATTTAGAAACAAGCTCTCTGCTCCACTAGCAAGGAGAATGCGGAGGCTGCCTGGAGCATCTTCTGTTTAAACTTCTCAATTGTCAGAGATAAACCTGCTTCATGATACGACAATCTGAGAACTGAGCCCTTTTGTTTCCAAGAAATCAGTATGAAGGATAACTCATCCTTGCTGACCAAAAAAGATAATAGAATTTTCTTTAGTACACTTGACTTCCCAGTCACCATATAATCCAAAGGCTCAAAATTGCAGAATTGAGATTCTTAAGTAAAATGTTTTGTTAGTAACCTTGAATGTATAGCCTTTGGCTTTCCTTGATATGACTTAATATGTACATAGTTTTCAAATATTAAATAGTTTTTAAACATTGGCAGTTGTTATTTACAGCATATTATTTCATATGCCTTCAAGTTTAGGAGTTGTTTCCATATTTATCATAATAAAGATGTATAATACCTGCACAGTGTCTGCTTTCTCTTTAATCCCCTCATCCTCCAATTCAATTGTCTGAGTCAAATCCACCCTTTAGTCTTTGCCCAGGACTCACAACCCCTGCCCATATCCAGTCTGGTGAGTTTACTGAGCCCTGGACCACTTGAAACCACTCCAATCCATACACCTAACCTGAATTTAGTATGAGCATTCCTACTTGAGTCATTCCTAACACCCAGGGTTTTCCCTATCAAATATCTGGTAGACCAGCCCCATCAGGTGAGTCCCTCAGACCCTAACCTACTTGTAACATATCCAGCCTCCAGGCATAGCCCAGATTATACACCTGTGCACAGTTCCACCCTGATGGGTCGCAGGAAGCTTAAAATCCTGCACCATGTCCCACCCTTAAGCCTTGTCTTAGCTTCGCAGCCTACATGGCCTCCTCAGAAGATACACAAAAATCCACAAGAAAACTTCTAGAATTGGTCAACAAATCAGCAAATTGGAAGGACACAAAATCAATTTATAAAAATCATTAGCCTTCCTATATCCCCCCAAAAATCATGTTGAGGAAGAGATCATGGGAACACCCCTCTCACACAATAATGCATGTACACACACACAAAAAAATGCATGCACATGCACACACATGAATATCCCTAACCCAAGTGGTAAAATACATCTACAATAAAAACTTTAAATCTTTAACAAAAGAGATAAAGGAAGACATTAAAAAAATGGAAAAAAAGTCCTCATGCTCATTCACATATTAATAAGAATTAATTGTGCCAAAATGACAATTCTACAAAAAGATATTTACAGATTAAATGCACTTCTGATGTTAAAATCCCTACAATATTCTTCTCACAAATAGAAAAAACTCATAAAACTCACACGGAGCCACAAAAGACCAAGTAAAGCCAAAGCAGTTCCTAAGCTAAAAGAACAATGTTGAAGAGATTCCTATTCTAGATTTCAAGATATATTCCAGAGATATAGCAATAAAAACAGCATGGTATTGGCATGGAAACAGACATGTAGACCAATGGAACAGAACAGAAGACCCAAACATCAGTGCGCCTAGCTTCAGCCATCTAAAATTTGACAAGGCACTAAATACATACATTCTAAAAACAGCATCTTCACTAACAGCGCTAGGAAAACTGGATGTTCACACACAGAAGAATGCAATTAGACCAATATCTATCACCCTGTACAAAAACCAACTCCAAATGAATCAAAGACTTTAATGTGAAACCCATAACACTGCTACTGCTGAATGAAAACATAGGCCATACTGTAATGAGATGTGAGAAATGACTTCCTGAGTAGGAGCACTTTCCCACAGGAACTAACTTGACCAATTGAGAAGTGGGACCTCATAAAACTTAAAAGCTTCTGAATAGATAAGGGAACAGCCAATAGAATGAAGATGAAGCCTACAGAATGGGAAAGAGTCTTTTTTAGCCATACAGCTCATAGAGGTCTAGCATGTAGAGTATGTAAAGAAAGGCAGTCAAGAAAACAAATGACCCAAATAAAAATAAGCTATGAACAGAGTTATCAAAAGAAGAAAAAAGCAACTAAGAAATGTCTCAAAACCTGGTCCAAAAGCAATGGCCTTTTGGAGTCATCAGTGTTCATTGATGTGAACAAATCTGGGACTCAGTGGTAACTAAGGTAGATAGCTGCTTATTTCTGCTCTTTCTGTTGACTTTCATGCTTATAGGAGAAGCTTCTCATTCTGGATTACTGCTGTGTCCTACACCTCTAGAATGGCACACACTGGGAGCATCTGAGTCTAGATCAATGCTGTGTCCCACACCTTTGGAATGACAAGCACTGGGAGCATCTGAGTCTAAATCAACACAGCACTCCACATCACTAGAATGACATGGCTCTAGAAAACACTGAATATATTTACAATGAAAGTAGTCATCAGTCCCCAGGCTGTGATTTGTAAAAGTGTATCCGTAGGCCCCTTTTAGTATCAAATAAATTAGCTGGTTCTGTAATGGAGTTCCCTGTATACACACATGGAGTTTTAACTTTTAGGTTCATATTTATCTAGTCTATTTTTTTAACTATAAATATCCAAAATGCTCTATATATGATAGCATCTAGTGAGGTGGCCTTAATAAATGTCTATGGCACTTATCTGCTCAGTATCTTTACCCACACTCACAGTTCCCTGCCAGTGAGTACATCTGCGTATCCTAGAATGAAAAACATATGTTTCTTCTAAGAAACACATCAGCATCTTTACTTGTTTGTGTTGCATTCTTGGGTAACTGCTTTTAGGTAAGATAGATATAATATCTAAAAGCCCACTAAAAGCCTTGTACCTTCTCATTCATATTGGAAGTGTTTCTTGGCAGTTATCCCTAGACCACCTCTTGAATGTTCCAGCTCTCCTCTCATCGCCTCTGAATCTGTTTGCCTCCTGTAACCTATATCTTCTCTCCTTTAAACTTAAGTAATGAACTTTCTGAGCATTTATATAAAGGCAACTTACCTAATAAAACCTGAGTATTAACTGACAAAAGCACTGGTATGTTATGCTCACTGCATATCTTTTCTCTATAATATATAATCCTTTCTCTAACAGATTCTACTTATTCACAGAAAAAAGCACACATGTGTCTTTAGTCTGGGTGTCAGCTGACATCTACCTCTTGTGTCTCTCCCTACAGACAGGCTGATATGACCAGAATAGTACTCATAAATGGGAGCTTTCTTTTACAGAATGGCTACTTGACTGACCAAACTTAGCTGTCCTTTTGTATTTTTTTTCTTGACTATAACATTGCCAGCCACAAACAAAAACACTACTCCACTTGAAACATGAGAATATTTTAGTAAAGTTTAAGCAACTAGTTGTTTGTAAGTAGTTTGTCTTTGAGGTAATTTAACCTCAACCTGTTGAGGGGAGACAACAGACCTCTTTCTTTATCATTGGTACATTGGAAGGAAAAAGAAAAATTACCAAGAGAAAATGTACTGGCAAAGAAAATGGAAGTTTCAGTTGACATTTTAGACTTTTTGTTTTGTTTTGTTTTCCAAGACAGGGGTTCTCTGCATAGAGTTGGCTGTCCTGGAACTCACTCTGCTCTCAAATTCACAGAGATCTTCCAGCCTCTGATTCTGAGTGCTGGATTAAAGGCATGTACTATCAACACCTGGCTTTTCTAGACATTTAAAAACCTAATTAAGGTACTAATTAATTTCCAAGTGTTCCTCCTCAGAGAAGATTGTCTACACTGGTGCCTGATCCTTAGGCTCCATTCCCACAGGTGAGGGAGTGGTATTAGTGTGACGAATGGGTTCAAGTGGGTATTTATAAATCAGGAGTAAAAAATTCAAAGGTTCCTGTAGGAAGAAGGCTTTGGTCAGAGCCAATGCTTTGGAGCCATGAGCAGGTACTCCACATAATACAACTTGTAGAAAATGCAAACAGTTCAAGGTGGACGGTGGTTAGGGTTAAGCTGGCTGCACAAGACCTTGTATACCTTGGAGCTTGCCACTGTTGTAAAGTTAATACAAACATATTAGAAGGCTATGAGCAGGTGAGTGATACTCTTAAGTTGTGCATTACTGAAAAATTGTGATAATTAGTGTGGGACACACACACACTCCTAAATACATAAATATAACCTGCTCATTATGAATAGTGTAATTGTATGTGTGCCTTCAAAGATGACCATTTGATACTGGGTAGCCACTTGTAATAATAGTGGAATAATAATAGTCACATTTACACCTGTATCTAATAATCCCTCAATTATAATGATATTTATTTGTACCCTTAGCTTTAATCTTTGGCCATTTATAGAAGTCTGCTAAAGTATGTATTTTACGGCTCCTCCTGTAATTTTTGATTCATACTCCAAAGCTATTCTATCATCCAAAGCAGTATGGTTTTTACAATAGGCACTGGATCCTCTAATCATTCTGGGAGGAGTTTCCTCTGTAGTGACTGAAAATGACTGGACCAAATTCAACTTGGGGGCCTGTGAGAGCCCCCTAAGGCATTTCCCAGTGGTAAATTGTTGCCTTCATTGTCTCTTATTGATCTGCATTCATTGGTCCAGTGTGGGCCTTTGCTACATCTTTTGCATAATTCAGAAGGTTGGGGTCTTCTATTTGCATCATTCCTAGAAGCAACATTGATTCTCAGAACACCCTGTGTACACTTTCTTCTTAGATGGCCTGGTTTACCACAATTAAAACATTTGATATTTTGATGTTTCTTTAGGCCTTTGGAAATCACTTCTATCCAATCTTCATCCCTACAGTTATGAGACTCAATATTGACTTTGTGTTGGGTCCATTCTTTTATGAATGCTGATCTGACCTTTAAAGGTGCAATTATCTTTTTGCATTCTAAATTTGCATTTTCAATAGCCAACAATTCAACGAGTACTCATCTAACTTCTTGATCTGATACGACTGTCTCTATTTACAGCTTTAGTTAATCTTTACAAAAAGTAAAGAGTTCTTTCGAGCCTTGCATGACTTTAGTAAATGGCTCAGTTACTTTTCCTGATTCTTTAATCTTATACCAAGCATTTAAATATGCTGTATGGCACAGGAATGAGGTGTGCTTATCAAAAATAGCCTGCTTATTTATGTCAGCAAATCAGCCCTTGCCAAGGATATGATCTTGGGAAATCTCAAAACCTCTAATATTATTTTGCTGTTCAAGTGCCTTAGCTTCTTCTCTAAACCAAATTTTCCATTTTGACTAATGACTGTATCATAATACCGCTGAGACTTACTGATTCCAATCATTTGGAGTCATTCTCTTCCTGGAAGACCAGGTATTCTGCATCTGCTTTACATATTGTGAATGCATACCATAGGAGTCTATCGTATCATTAATATCTTTTAAAACTCCCATTTACAATCTTCATACCCTGAAGGATAATTAACATTAGCTGGCTTTTCACAAATAGGATAGATCACAGCTGGTGAACTTATGACTTTAGGCAAGTCATCTCTAACTGTAAGGTGTTGATGAGGTTGGGTCTCTCCTAATTTCTAGTCTCTTTCATCTGTACCTTACCACTGTTTGTTTGTTTGTTTATTTTATCAGTTTGAACAAGTTCTCTTAAGGCTTGCAATCCACTTGTCACCATTTTTGTAGGGTCTGAAACTCCAGAAAAATGAATGATTACAGCAATTTCATTAGATCAATCAGGTTTGTGTTTTCATTATTCACATATGATTCGACAGATTCCATTTTATCAGTCAATGGTAGCTTTTTATCCTTAGAGATTATCTGAATGTCATATCTGTTGCCTTCCGAAAGCAATGTTGTATCTGCCAATTTTTCATAACCATGTGACATGGAATGAATTTTGACTGCCAATTTGTCGTGTTCATATTCCACAGAATGAATTTTGCCTATCAGTTTATCATTATGTTTTTCTATGAAATGAATCCTTTCAGCTAATCTCTCATTAGTACTTTGTAAAAGCTGTATCATTTCAATAAGTTTCTCATTCTTGGCACTGTTATCAAACCGTTTTTAAGGATATGATATGAATTACCAGACTAATAACAACTATAGCTAAAAATGTATACGCTCCAGATAGGTTGTATATTTGTTCTAAAATTCCATCCATAGTAGAAACAAAAACGTTTAAAATTCCTGAATGGTGATATTATCCACCACTGGTATGAAAGAAATTTACAAATTGTAAAAAGAAATATTTTATTTTATCAGATTAAAGTGTAAAGGCATCAAATAATCTTTTTTGATAATTTTTTAATTTAAAATTTAAACAAGCTTGTTTTACATTTCAATCTCATTTTCTGCACCCTCTCATCCTCCCGTGTCCCCACCACCAACCCTCATCCCTTTCTGCTTCCCAGAGATGGGGGGCTTCCATGGGGAGTCTTCAAAGTCTGTCATATCATTTTGAGCAGGGCCCAGGCCCTCCTCTGTAACGAATAAGGTTTTTCCACCCACCGCTGGTCTTGTCCCGCCGTTGCACTAGCCCCAAATAACACACAGAGACTCTGTATTTCATATAATGCTGTTGGCCAGTTACTTGTTTCTTATCGGCTAGCTCTGTCTTAAGTATTAACTCATTTCTGTTAATCTATGTATTTCCACGTGGTCTCATCTTACTGGAGAGCCAGCTGGCTTTCTGCTCTCTCAACACTCTCCATCTTGACTCCTCCTTACTACTTCCTCTTTCCTCCTTGTCTCCTAGTCCTTGCTTTCCTATTGGCCAACAGTGCTTTATTCATTAACCAGTATGAGAAACATTTACAGACCGACATCTCCCATCACTCCTCCATGTGTCTAGGCTGAGGAAACATCCTTCTATGTGTAATGGGCTCCCAAAGTCTATTTGTGTACTAGGGATAGATACTGATCCACTACCAGAGGCTCCATAGACTGCCTAGTCCTCCTAGATCACATTCTGGGGGTCTGGTTTGGGTCTATGCTGGTTTCCCAACTATCAGACTGGGGTCAATTAGGTCCCCCTTGTTCAGGTCAGCAGTTTTTGTGGGTTTTTCTAGCCTGGTCTTGACCCCTTTGTTCATCACTCCTCCCTCTCTGCAATTGGATTTAGCTCAGTATTTAGCTGTGGGTGTCTGCTTCTGCTTCCATCAGCTACTCAATGAAGGCTCTAGGATGGTATTTAAGGTAGTCATCAATCTCATTATCGGGAAGGGCATTTACGGTAGCATTTCCACCATCGCTTAGATTGTTAGTTGGGGTCATCCTTGTAGATCTCTGGACATTTTCTTAGTGCCAGGTTTATCTTTAAACCTATAATGGCTCCCTCTATTATGGTATCTCTTTTCTTGCTCTCCTCTATTCTTCCCCTGACTCAATCTTCCTGCTCCCTCATGCTCTCCTCTTCCTCCTAATCAATTTATCTTAGAATCTTTGGGAGACTGTTCTGGGTGTCCTAGGTAATTCTAAGATGTAATGGTGATATTTGGTCAGCAGGTGTCGCAAGTGTACCACCAGAGCAGGTTGGTTCAGGCTGATTCAGACTCTTGGAGTGGACTCCTATGAATTGAAGACTTCACCCAGACAAACCCCCACTGGGTACCCCTGAGTGCTAGGCAAAGCTTCGGGGACCACAACCTTATATACATCAATGAAGCAGCACACAGAATGAATGTGGAAGTCTTCAGGCTCAGCAGGTGCTTAAACTGTGTGGAATGTACCAGCTGCTCCAGCAGCAAACTGGGGATACTGGAATGCAGAACTGGGGTCTGGGAGCTGTAAGACTGGTGAAGTAAGCCCTGGGCCTCATTTTTATCTAAATAAGGAGCAAGGTCAGGCTGGACCCAAAATTCAATGCTCCAAGTGCACAAACCTCTAAGACAAGTCTTAGCCACTGGTTAGCATGACAGGCAGCCAGGAGCAGGCCTGATGGACAAAATGTTTCCTGTAGCAAACCCGTGGTAGCTAATGGAGCAGGGTTCTAGCCAAGCTGGAGGAGAGGAAGCTCTGGGGTGGGATTTGAATTCATGTCTTGGGAAGTGCGCCAGCAGCCACAGAGGCTGGGAGGTCATGCAGGCATTTTGGGATCGGGCCACATGGGCACCACTTATAATGAGAAATCCATGTGGCTATGTTTAAGGGGTATCAAGGATTTATTAAGAGATGGAACATGAGAACACATGAATATGGAATATGGTAAGTCTAGTTGTAGAGTTCGGTTCACATGGTGTCTCACGACACCTGTTTTCGTCACCCAAAAGAGAGAATGACCCTCTCCCTCCTTCCTTATAAAAGGTCACATAGCCAGACAAGAAGCACCACCTCCATCATCTCTATTGGGCTAGATAGTCCAAGGTCATGGGCAGAGTGAATACCCGTTATAGAACCAGTAGAGAGTGGATATTCCCTAACCTAGAAGCTATCTCCAATTGATGACTGCTCACAAGGGAAAAATCAGCTTTCTCCAACAGTCTCACTGCAGGCAGGAACCACACCTACAGCCAGACCCATGTCCAACAGTAGACAGCCAACACAACAAGCTCAATGTTATTCTTAGAGTTTGTTTTTGCCTCATAAAGTTCTTTCTGGGCATTTTGTGAAAACCGTATAGGTCCTTTGCTCATATGTTAGAGGTTCCAATTTTGTGTCTTTATGGAATTTCTCTGTGTGTGTGTGTGTGATATATATCTATATATCTATATATATATCTATATATATAATATTCTCCCTCCCTCCCATACCCCCTGAATTCCTCCCATTCCACCTCCCCCCACTACACAGGGAGGGTGATGCCTTCCAGGAGGGATCATCAAAATCTGTCAAGTCATTTGGAGTAGGGACTGGGCCCTCCTGCCTCCAGGCTAAGGGAGTATCCCTCCATGGGGATGTGCTCCCAAAGTCCTTTCGTGCACCAGGGATACATCCTGGTTCCACTGTCAGAGGTCCCGTAGACTGCCCAGGCCTTCTAACTGAGACCCATGTTCAGGGGGTCTGAGTCACTCCAATGCTGGATTCCCAGCTATCATTCTGGGGGTTCATTAGCTCCTCCTTGTTCAGGTCAGCTGTCTCTGTGGGTTTCTGTAGCTTGGCCTTGTCCTGCCTCTCTGCATCTGGATTCCAGGAGTTCGGCTCAGTGTTCAGCTGTGCGAGTCTTTATGTCTTTTTCATACTTTTCCTTTGGCACTTTTTTTGTTGTTCATTTGTTTTATTCTATTCAGGGTTGTTTTCATTTTTAATCTCATTATTTATTATTACTATTTTAAGATGCTTATTTGCTTCTAAAGAGAGAGCAAGGAAAGGTGTGGATTTGGGTAGGAGAGGAGGTGGGGAGGATCTGGGTGCTATTGAGAGAGAGGAAACCATTATCAGACTATACTGTCTAGAATTTTTATTTTCAGTAAAAAAAGGACATGAGGATGTCTTGGGCTTAGGAAACGAATCACTATCCCCTGTGTTTCCTAGAGTGTTTAACTTGTTATGTTGTCTGTTTACTATCCATTGGCTTGTTGGATTCATTCTTTTCAAAATGTTCTTGTCAATGTGGGCTCCCATTCTTCACAACACCATGACTGAGGGAACAATGAAAGATGAGCTCTGTAGACATTTGTCACATCAAGGAATGGTGACAGCAGCAGCACAATCTTGGTCCTTAGAGGCTCCTTGTGATGGATCTAGCAAGAGAGGAAAAGGACCCCTTTAACATCAGAGGAAATGGGTTAAAGTCCTGTGTGCAATTAGACAAATGATAAATTCCTTCCTTCTAGTTGGGCCCTTTAGCCCCGCTGTTTTCAATCCTGAGCCTTGCTTTCATATTCTCACCTTATCGACTGTTCACCATTCACTGAATATTTATGAATCCTTATGCAGTTCCAGTAAGACTGTAAGTAGAGGCTGCAGTGGCTGGGGAATTTGAATGGAGAAGAATTAGCCCTGGATGCCCATCAATGCACAGAGTAGGCAATTACAAGACTGGAGTTAAGGCTTGGGGTCATGACACCGGAAGTCAAGGCCCTCCCTACTCTCCTTCCGGTTACGATCTGTGTGATCCTAGGTAGAAGATATCTCTTCTACCTCACTGTCTTCATTTATAAAGTGGGATTATCTTACACTGAATGTGAAAGAGTTACAGATACATTACATGAGAAAATACATGTAAAACTTCTGGTAAGTTCTAAATGCAGATAAACAGCATCTGCGTAGCAATTTTCACTGGGTAAAACTGCCTGTGTCACAGAGCAGAGTAATGGTTGCCCAGGCAGTGAAGATGAATGTGTTTTTCTTGTGCATCACAAGCCCATTCTTCATTTTAATTTGATTTGCTTTTCATATTCAGGTAACTCTGTATTGGATATTCATGATATTTGAAAATAACAAAGCTTACTCTTGTTTTTTGCTTTTTGCTTTTTTTTTTTTTTTTTTTCCAGAAAGAAATCTATTTTCTCTGAAGCTTTCCTACACAGTCTCCATGGACTCAGCAGGCAACACCCTGCCTCCCTTTCCTGCTTTAAGTGTTTTTCTAGAAGTAGTTCTCCCAGGCTGCACTGGGTAATTGACAGACTCATTTTCCTTGAGAATTTAGTCCATCCCTCCTGGATGTCTGTCCTTAACATCATGCACGATGAGTTGTATCATTTTTTCTTTTTTTTCCTAAAACTTTGTGAACCCATCAGAGCAATTCCTCTTTCAGCATCTGTGCCATTATCTGTCATAGATCTTAGAGAAAAGTCAAAGGCCACCAAATCGTCTTAGAGGTGAGCACATTTTCCCACTTCTATCCTGTGAGAACCATAATCCATGTGCAGAATGATTTCATAAGCACCACAATCAACTCAGTATAGATTGTGTAAAGAGAAACATTGAATCTTTCCTGCTTAACTGTATTTTTCTGCTACTTACATACCTCATGGGATATTTTATGTAGCCCTGAATTTGCCCCATCGCTTTTTTATATGTTTTGAAGCCTTTTCTTCTTTCCGTCTCTGTGCCTTGGACATCTGCGCTGGATTTTAATTGTGTTTAACTGGTGTTACCTAATGCTTTGTTGGAAGAGAGTCTTCATGAAAAAGACAAAATGTATTTTTTGATGAAAAAAATGAAGGCACATTACTTAAATCTATAGTGATAAATGAGAAATTCAAGCTTATAAGAAATGAATTAACTGTACCAGGGTTAATAGAAACATAAAGATTTCTGAGAGTTAAATGAGCAAAGCCACAAAGAGAATTGTGCATATAAGTTGCATCCATGTACTAAATTGCTTATGAAAACAATCATTTCCAGTTTATTTATTACATGAAATGGTATGCCTAGTGCTTAGACTCTCCTTTAAACACATGAAACAAGTTTGTTGTAGCGTGCTTGATCATTATCGGGTGGGACCTTTTAGTGTGTTCTAAAAACAACAATCTAGTGACTTTCCATGAGCAGTTTATTACATTTGCATTTCTTTAGTACACATTTGTACATACGTGTTTGGGGAAGGTGCACATATGCAAAGGCATGCCTGTGGAGACCAGAGGACATCGGGTGAGTTCAGTTCTCCCTTTCTCTACATGGCTCTCAAAATAGAATTCAAGTTGTCAGGCTTGAGGCATATACCTTTAGCTGCTCATCATTATGCCATCCCAGTATATATTTTCAAAATTAAAAAAAAATAGAATAAGAAAAGGCATAGCATTTGGAGCATGTTTCAATCCCTGCAGGTATGCTTTCCAAGGCTCTTCAGACATTGCCGTATGATACTGTATTTATTCATTTTTCTCTGATTGTCACTTAGTTGTCTTGAAGGGCTCTTTGAAGAGGGTGTTTTCCCAGGATGCTTCTGTGCTAAAAGGACAACTGTTCATTCATCATGCTCACACTAGGATTAGGTTTCTAAAAACAGTTCTGTCCTCCTGGCTTTTAAATGCCCATTATATGCTATCACAGATAAAGCAAGAGTGTAATACATTTATAGATGCAAATTACAACTAACTGTTTAAATATTGAATATACATTGTAAGTATAAAATAAAATTCAATGAATTGCATAGAATTTTGCTTTCCTATGTCTCTTGAATCTACCCAAGAAAAAGGTGTCTTCTAATGTCATTATCAGCTAGCCCCTTGCTAATCTTTTGTATACGTACTAAAAATAACTTCACAGCCCATGAAAATGCCACCTGTGAGAACATTCAGTTCTCAGAGAGCAGTAGAGGAGCAAATGTCAGATGCCGAGCTCAGCAGTTCCTGGAATTGAGGACACAGCTTTGGCCTGACCAAGCAGAATGCTGGATAAATTGAGATGAAGAAAATCTGAAGATACTAGCTGCCTTCTTGGCACTCTTCTGCAGCTAAAGGTGACTCATAGTCAGCATAGAGAAAACACTTAGATGTAACCAAAGCAGAAGGGCATGAATGGCACAAGAGTGTGAAGATGACAAGGAGAAGGGAGCTCAAATACTAAGACAGAGTGGTTCTCTTTCCAAGCATGTCTACTGAGTGACATTTCCAAAGACGTGTCTTCTTCTGTCGTAGAGAGCTGTCCTATCACTGTCTAATTTAATTCTTAGATTGAAGCAAGGATTTTACAGGGGCAGGTTAACTGAATAATTTGTAAACATCTGAAAGCACTTAGAAGCTGTGGAGAAACTGTGCCCACCCTGCTTTCTAGATTAGGTTTTGTCTCGTAAATTAGGAAGAATGATACTTGGGTGGTGAATTAAGAAATTTTGGTTGTCATTCTGATTCGGGTCTTTTCTATGTCTAAAACTGAGTGTTTCAGTAGCCAAGCTGATAACTAATACCACCTCAGTTTCCCCATTTGTAGAATTAACTTGGAGATAGATGCTTTGCTCCTCAAGTCTGTGAGTCTTGCTTTAGTTAAATCCATATTTCTCAGGATATGGATGGCATTTTGAGAATGTTTTCTATTGAAATACTTTATGTTTGCTGTTTATTTATCATACATGAACATTGTATAAGGAATCTTTTATACACTCAGGTTCAGAGAAGTAATTTACTGTCTGTAAAATCTACAGATTTATATTAGAACTCAAGCCATCTGACTTAAAAGTGTTCTACTCTAAGGCATCATGACCTTCCATTTCAATTGAGTGTTCCTTCGTGAAATAGGCACATCTCCCAGCCTGTGGATGCAACTGGAATGAGCTAAAGCACTCACAGATATGTCTTCAGATATGTGACTATTGGTGGCAAAAGGCTTCATAGACAGCTGAGTGATGATTCTTATTTCACAAGTTCTCAACTATAGGGAGGCATCCTTATATTTCTTTGTATGTTCTGCTGTCAAGCTTATCAGACCCCAGAATGAGGTAACACCCAGGCCTAGACAGACAATTTGGTATGTGTTCACTTATTTACAGATATTAGTTGTTAAGTCAATGATAACCACAGAGGTTAAGTAGAGAGTTAGGAACTAGGGTGTACAGACATATTTCATTATGAAAGATAAATAGAACAGATATTTGTGTATGGATGGTGTGATTGCTACAAAGAGAGACCCATGAGGGGATGAGGAAGGAATATTGAGAGGAACAGTTAAAATGAGGAGCCATTTCTCAGGGGAGCATGGAAACCTAATGCAGTAGAATGATTATGATCTAAATGAAATTGCTAAATAACAGAGGATACAGAGCCCCAGTTGGACATTTTCTGTCACCAAATGAAGCTCCCAGTACCAGTATTAGGCTACATATAATTGAGTGGTTGGCTAAAGTCCCCATGGAAACCCCAAAGTAACAGTAATGCAGGCTGTTGCCAAGACTATAGGTAGCTCTTCACAAATTGACAACAAATTTCCATTGCTGAGGACATCTACACATTTCATTGATCATGGAGAAATTGAACTTGTGCCTACACAGAGCCTTCACCTCTACTGCCTGGTATCTTGGGTTCAGGACAGTAATCTGCATGCTGCCAAAAGAGAAAAATAAATACCAAGTCAGCCACAAAACCTTCTCCCTAACTACAATGATGTTCTGCGCCAGAGATATGCTAGTCCAATGGTGGCAAAATGCTTGTAACTAATCAATATCTGGTTTGACTTAAGGCCGATTCCACAGATGGAACCCAATTCCAACACTGCTTGGATGACAAAAAAAACTTGAGACTGGATAGCTCAGAGAGCTAGAGTAAAATCAAATATTACTATTCAAAAAAAAACCATAAATAAATGAAACAGCAATAAAAGACATTCTTCTATATTCATAAATCAGTGCCTTGTTAAGTCATCATCAGAGAAGCTTCCTCCTGCAGCAGATGGGAACTAATACAGAGATCATTGGTTAGACGTTATGCAGAAAATGAGAGACTTTAGAACATTCAGTCCTCACGTGGGAGGTTTATTAGGGGAAGGGGAAGAGAAAGGGCACAGAAAAGGCCTGGAGGTGGGGGAGTAGTGTGAGAGAGCAAGCAGGAGATGGGGCTTGCCTTTTATAAGAGATATATAGTGCTTGTGCACAAGGAGAGCTCTATGTAGGCAGCAGCTGATGATGTATTCTGTCAGGACCCTGAGCGCTGGCCAGTATAAAATGCCTGAATCCTAACAAGCTCATGCGAGCAGGAAATACTCATAGTGGCTGTGTTTGTGGACCCTGAGGACAGGCCAGCATAATTCCTGAATGCTAACACCTCTAAATCAACAGGACCAACGCACACATGAACACACAGAGACCTAATCAGCATGCACAGGACCTGCATGAGTCTGCACGAGATAGGGTCCTAGAGATGAATGGAGAAGTGGACAGGTGCCCTCGTCCCTAACCAGAAGCCATCCCCAATTGGTATCCACTTGCAAATGAAGACCCCAAGGGTGTCCCTGGGGAAACAAGCTACTCTTCAGAGCTGGCTGCATGCCCAGCAGTAGATGCCAACAGAAAACAAGCTCACTTGTATCTTTGGAGGCTTCTTGCCTTAAAATGTCATGGATGAAAATGATGGAAATATAGCATTCCTGTATAGAATCACCAAATATCAGTAACAAAAACTTTAAATAAAAATTTAAAGTATACTAAATGACATCTATCTAATAAAGCCATAATTAAATTATGAACTCTATATTAATATACTTGATCCATAAAATTGGACATTTGGAACACTTTTAGGATCTTTATAAATGAGTGCAATTATAGTTTGATAATCTGATTTTGAATATGGAGAAATGGGTCTAGACGTCATAGTCAACTCATCCCCCCCCCGTTAATACTTAATATTAATCTAACAATGTGAATGAGGGTGGTTATATCTGATTCCTTAAACACTATCCACTCAATGGGATATGGTGAGTCTGAATTTGGGGGCAGAATTAGTACTGACATCACCATTGGAGGACTTACGGCCACCATGGTCATCCTCAAAGCTGAGCTGGGGCTTACTGACTCTGGTGATTCAGAGCCCTTGAGCCTCAAGAAAGAGGAGTGTAAAATCCCAATATTTCCAAGGCAGATCATCCCTTACCCTCCTTTATCTTACACAAGAACACTAAGGGCATCCTTTTGTATGGCAGTCTCCTCCTCTTGAGTTTACATTGACATCACTGGGTATTAATTCATCAGGATTTTGTGAACCTGTAGTATCTAAATCTGTCCACTGTAGGTATGATAAAGAGTAGAGCACCAAGCCTCTTAGCTCTTGTCCTTTCATCTGTCTCTAGGGAATATCCATCCCATCCCTGCTGAGCTCAGTACAGATGATTAAAGATGTAATATGCTATTAGCTGTACATAGTTTAAAAAAAATAAGAGCAATAGCAATTGTTTCTTAAGCAGCTTCTGAACTACTTGGAAATTTATTGGTATGTTTTCATGACCAAGATTGTCTTTTTCCTAAGAAGCAGCTTTATTGAGGATGACTAGTTACCGAGTATTTCCAAGACCTTGTATGTCTCAAGCAAGGGACCCTGGCAAAGAGAGCAAGCCTTCTCAGAGTGAATTGTGTGTATAAGGCATCCTGGTAATTTAATTCTCATGGAAATCCCAAAGGGTGCTAATTATTATTGTCTCCATTTCATTATCAAGTTTCCCTTTTGCCTGGCCTCCAGGCGTGCCTCATCTGAAGTATGATTTTGGAGAATTCTGTGAGACTATAAAGGAGAAAGGACAAAACTGGATACTGGCAGACCTAAATAGAAATTTTGTCTTAGTAAACATAAAAGCTGACAACCTTGGACAAAGCAACAATATTCAAGGAAGTAGAAGATAAATGGTTAACTTTATACGTACATGTAGCAGAGCTGTGTATCTATCAGGTCAAGGAGCAATGTACCAGGAGTTCCTAGCCCATTCTGAGTCCTGTTGTTTTTTGTTGGCCTCTCTGTTTTTTATTATTTGTTTTCTGCTTTGAAGAAAGACAGGCATTAATGCCCGATTTAATTTGCTTGTGGAACTAGTTACTTAATGTTTCTTTTTGTGATATATTTTTATAGCTTCTCTATACTTCCTGTTTGATTTGGTAAGAATGTTCTAGAGAAACAAGCCAGAGATGGGGTAGGGATTGAGGGAAGAGGCATAAAGTTACAAAATTACTTTCCATAAATGTAGTCATTCAAGGGTCTCAGGTTATGTTTAGACTGGACACAAAGAAGCCATGTACCAAAGCATCCTGCTCCAATTGAAGCGGATCAAACAAAAAGAACAGTCCCCAGAGGAGCTGAGTGTAATTAACAAGTCCACCAGGTACATACTTGTGGAGGGTGTGTCAGCCATCCCTGCCGACAGGAAGATTGTTGGTCATGAGACATCAGTCCTGGCAAGTAGAATCAGCAATTTAATTATCTGAGACTTTTTATAGGGTGCCTTTGGAGTCACATATAATTGCTAAAATAAAATCTGCTATAATAATTTTGAAGCCCTTTCACAAGTGGATTTGTCTCTGATAGCATTGATGAAGTTTTGGAATTCAACAACTAATTTTGTTTTCTAAAATTCAAGTATTCTGACGTTTTCCCTGTACTCGGAGTTCAGTATCTTATTCCTCTATTTCCGTGTCTTGTTCATTTGGACTCCGTGTCGCCTTACCCCTGTGAGGACACATAGATCCCTCTTCTTAGAGGGTCCCTCTGCCAGGGGCCAATTTCCCACCCATTCTCTTTGCTGCAGCTCCTTCTGCTTCTCCTTGAGGGAAAGAATCTGTTCTGAGCTCACTGGAAACTCAGTTTGCCTTACTCATCTATTGAAATACTACTTGACTACAGTAAGCAGTCTAAGCCTTATTCAAGAATAAGGCGATGTCTTTCTTCTGTGATGTGGTGGAGCTTAGCTTCAATTATAAAATATTTGTGGGGTCTGTAAGCATACTAAGGTCTATAAACTGGCCGGCTGAGCGTGTGAGCATAGTTACATCTTTGGTTGATGTATTTTAGTTTCCACACTACAGGATCTGGGTTAATAGAGCAAAATACAATGGAGTAAAAATTGGATGAGCATTTACACATGTTCAAAACTGTGTGTACCTGCCAAAAGGCCCTTGTCCTAACCACCGTCAACTATGACACATTTCCTAGCACCCAAAGACCGACCTTGTGAATGGTATTATGGTTGTCTAATGAAGACAAGGAAAATAACAAGAGAGGAAAGGGGATAGACTGAGGCTGGGAGACAGGGAGGAGAGAGAGAAACATTGGTATATCTGTACAGGTGACTTAAGTTTAACTTTATATGTGAATGTAAGCTATCTCTATATACAACTTAAATTCAACTGTGTTATCTCAAATATTTCTAAATTGTTATGTTTCTTTAAATGGTGGTAGACATTTAAGGTTATAAAGGTATACTTCAAATTAACAAAATATTTATGCCACCCAGTCCTTTCTGTAAGCTCTTTATAAAGGTTAAGCCTCTATTACAAAAGGGAATTTTTCTCTACTTCTTTGTCCTTTACAAGTGTAAATCTAACCTACTAAGTTAAAACCAGTTACAGTCAGGCTGGAGGGCTCTGAGTAAAAATCTCTCCAAAGCCTCTCAGCTTGGATCCAGTTTTCCAGACAGATTAATTAATTGCACGAATAAAGCCTTACCTAGCCACCTATGTGCTTAAAGCAAGTAACTAAAGACATTTTTTTTTCTACTGAGATATACTAAACAGTCAGACAGCCCTCAAATGCTCAGAGATCTGGAGAATATGGCATTTAAAAATGTTTCAATAAAATGCTTTTATAGCAGAGAGACAGGCCAGCTGCTGACACCACCCATTTCCTTCAAGAAGACTGATGGACACTGAAGAAGCTCCACCCACAAAAGTGGCAATGCTAGCCATTGAGAAATCCTGCCTTTCCTCTCAACTGCTGTAAAAGGGCTCTAAGGACCGTGAACAAGAGGGCAGTGGAATCGACTTTCTCCATGTTGCTTGGGCCAATGCTAGTTAAGTCTTCCAAAAGCCCCTAATCCACAGGTCTCGTGCCATCAGCAGAAGGCAGATGTCCTTAAAGCCTCTGACCTCAACAATTGTGGAGAACCTGGGGATGGCTGTCCATGCTACCAGCTAGTAAGTCTCTGTTACTCTCTAAACATTAATTCAGGTAACATTTTATCCTTCTCAAGAACTTTGATGCTTTTGACGACTGGTAGCTTTGCCAGCTTAAAGCAGAAGCTAAGGCTCCATTAAGAAATGGGCATTTTTAAGGTCGCTACTGTTTATAGTCTTTTAATGAGCTACTAATCAATTCTGACAGAGAACTAAACACCATAGTATGCAATCATTACTGTAACTATAAGCTCAAAATTAAGGTTCTTTGCATTGCACTAAAGATCTGTCAGTTGTATGTGTTAATTCTTTTAGCCAAATCATTTCTAACATGAGTATGCTGCTAATGTATCTAATATTTATGTTTCTCTCTCTCCCCCTTCTCTTCTGTTCCCAGTGTCTCCATGTCTCTTTTCCCTTCCCCTTCTAACCTCTTACTAAATAAACTTCTCACTTAAGCTCTGTCTGCCTGGCCCTTGTCTGCTATGGAACCTGCTATGCTCTCCCATGTGGTTCCTTAACTTGGGACCCCAGCTTGGGGCACCACCCCCCCATCTCTATCCTATAACTCTATACTATACTATAACTCTAACAAAAGAACCACATGGAGGAGGATAAGGGAAAGAGAGACGGGGAGGTGTCTGTATAAAATTCAAAAGAATTCACCCCAAATGCAATTGGGAAAGCATTAAAGAGAAATTATAGTTCTTAATAACATTATAATTATCACTTACAAATTGAGTTTTTAAAAAAGCTAACTAAAATGCATTCAAGGAGTTAGCACAAAGACAAATCTCTTCATTTCAAACAAATATTGCATATTTTAAAAGTCTGAAATGTATGGGGGATATATAGATAGGCATGCAGTTACCATAAAATTGAATAAAATCATATTCTCTCCATTTGATACCTAATATAATAATAATATACTGTCATATTATACTATAATAGTATAATAAAATAAAATATTACTATTTATCAACATTTGCATTTTTGAATGCTTAACATTATATGACACTTGCTTTACTAAAGGAGATATATTTTTAAGTTTATTGTGTATGTGCATGAGGTATGTCTGTGTGCAGTACCTGTGGAGGCCAGTAGGGGCTGCCAACCCCCCAACCCCCACCCCGGAGCTGAATTGCAGGCAGTAGTGATTCACTTGAGGCAGTGCTAGGTACCTAACTTGAGCTCTTTGGAAGAACAAGAGGCGATCTTTACTGAGCCAGTGCTGCACTGTTATTATTCTTTATATATCACCTTTTCTTTTTGTTGTTGTTGTTGTTATTTGGAATTTTTTCTTTTCCTGTTAAGCATATTTTATTCTCCACAATCTTCGGCTCCTCCCTGCCTTTTGTAGGAGATGAAGTACAGGATCTGTCCAGGTTTAAACTTGACACACAAATTCTGGCTTGGTGCTCATGTACTTGAATGATTAAAAGAGTAATGAAAGGAGGCTGGCATGTTGGTGCACATCTGTAATTCCAGCTGTAAGGAGGTTGATGCAGGAAGACTTAGAATTCTAGGCCAGCCTTGAATATATACTGAATGACATTCTCAAACCAAACCACTGAAATCAAATCAAATCAAAACAAAACAAAAAGCCATAAAAACAAAGGAAAAGAAGTAGAAGTTGAGCACATTGATGAAGTCACAGGTTTGATACCCATTTCCTGTTCTCAGAGTGTCTGTGGGAAACATGGCACCACCTACAGATTCTGGGCCTGCTGAAGGCAGCTTGGCTTCCCCATGGCTGTCCTTACTCTGGGAACAGGAAGGCTGCCCCAGGCTGGGTCTATGCACGGTCCCATCCTAGCAGCGGTATGCTGAATCTCTGTCTTAAGAAAATGTTGGCAAAAGATGAAAGATACGTTTTGACGTGAGATATTATAAATTAATCTTTTTGATCTCAACATTTAAAAACTGACAAGGAATGAGGGCAGAAAATATGCCAAAAATAATGAATAAGACATTGAACCCATAAAGTTCCCATCTTTGGTACTCTGTCAGACCAAAGGTTCCGGAGAAAACCTTACTAATGCATTTTACAGCAGAGAGAGATGCATTTGTATGGGAGGGGCAGTGCTCTTGGGATGGAGCAGTAAAGTTCCTTCTGGGGCCATGTCTTCTACTTAAGATTGTTTCTGAAACAGAGAACTGCAAAAGCTTGCACTATAATTTGTGTAGTCCATATTTTTCCCACTTAAGTACAGAACTTTCTGGAAAAGAAACATCCTGCCTTACTCTGGGATCTGTTCCACACCTTGGAAGTATGACAGTCCAAGCTTCTCCTGGGAGATTTTCAGACTGCAGTGATGGTTATTATGGTAGTAATCTGCAGTGTGGTGATGATAAGTAATGTACACTTATAGAAATAGCGTTTGTGTGTAATGTGAATTTGTCTGGGTCATGACATTCTCATGCCTGAGTCTGACACTAGTATCTCTAAGGGAATAGGGGTAGTGGGGGTGGTGTGGGTGGGGGTGATGGGGTGGTGTTGGTGAGGGTGATGGTTGGGGTGGTGTTGGTGAGGGTGATGGGGTGGTGGGGGTGGTATGGGGGGGTGGGCTGAAAAGGACACTTGCCCAGAGCCAAGTTCATACAGCTCCCTGTAGCTGAGCTGAAAAATACTTCCCGGCAGGCTGACTCTCCCCACTCCCCCCCCCTCTCTTTTCTCTTCTGTTCTTCCCAGTCAAAACAATCAAACAAAGAAGACCAACAAAACAGGTACACGTTTGATTTCTAAACTGGCCAAAGTCATTATTTAAGTTGTAAAGTTCTCTTTCATTCTAACTCCAAGTAAGCTGTTAGTAAAGTGAGGAAAGTGTATGAACGAGTTAATATTTCCCTTAGAATACAAGTGTCAGAGAACACAGTGAATTATGCAGTTTTTGTGCGAAACTTTATGGCTGAAACAGGCTCCATCAGAATCTGTATGAAGGAATATATTGCGACATCATGTAATAGTATTATGCCTCGTTATACTTACAGCCTGAATTATTGCTCCGTGTTTGCAGTATGTACATTGTGCTATTGTAGTTTTTACTTTGTGTTATGCATTTTGCCAGACTAGTACAAAAGCATCATTTCAAGTACAAGTTACAAACTACTTTCAGAAAGCTTGGGGATTGGAATTTGGAGAGAAAAATTCAAATGCCTCATTCAGACTCTAAGTATTATCCACCTGTGTTTAAATCAGACCTGTCGGTCAGCCTACTTTATAATCAGAAAGGTTAGGTAAAAAAATGATGACGAGTCTGAATAAAGAGCATACATCTCCTTAATGACATATCCTTACTGAGTCTTTGTCATAGCGAGAGGGAATTGTGTGTGTGTGAGGGAGCTCTTCTGGCTTTGCCTTCCTGCATCACCACAAGGAAGGCTCAGTTATGAACGCAGATTGCAGATGCACTTGGGTTTCTGTTTAAAACAGGACAGTTAATATTAGTTCACTTCGCTTGACTTGAACACAGCAATCCTAATTGAATCAACACCATGGAGTTTCTTTACTTCATGGTTGGATAATGTCAGATACAGAAATGAACTCAGTTTTGTTTGTTTTTATTTTTATTTTTAATTCTGGGTTCAGTTAATGAGAAAGCAGAACACTGGCAGTGCTAGAGAATGAAATACTGCATGCTGTTTTGAAGTCATGTCCTCTGTCCAGTGAGTTTCCTCCATAGGCTCTTGTTAGAGTATTGTGAACGCTGTCTACCCTTGCCATAAAAGACACACACACACACACACAGAGCACAAATGTGTAACCAGGCACACACACCTTTAAGAGTCTGACCTTCCAGATGTCTTCAAACTGACAGTAAATCCTAGTTGTAGTGTCTCTCTAGACCATGCTGGTGTTAGCACAGCTGAACATGGGGACTCTCTCTATGGAACATCTCCTGTGTTTATCCCATTATACACTCCAGGAAACTTTTATACACACACGAATGCTCATGAGTACCCATACTCGATACAGCATACACACATGCAAGACTACATTACACACTGCTATATGATATGGCTGCATTATATGAATATAGCATATATGGCTATGTATTATGTTAGTGTGCTTTGAGTATATACATCTTTTCCTTTACTAAACAGCAAAACACTTAAATTGCCTCATATTCTCTTAACAGCTTTCAGATTCTTATTTAGAACTTTAATGAAATGTTTAAAGTACATGTTGCTACACAAAAAGATGAAAATGATAGAGTTTTACTTGTTCTAGTAAGCGATTCTGAAGTTCTCTGAGATGGTACACACCTGCTTTCGCAGCCATCTTTCATGCAGTGGTTTTATCCTGCTTGGGATGAACATTCTTAAAGCAACCTGGAAAATTCTGTTTCTTCAACTAGCTTGTTCCAGTAAATAATAGCCTTTTCTGTCTCTCACTAATTTTCTATATATTAGATCAAGATACTACTTTATTGTCATGTGTCAATTGCCCTAAATTCAGGGATGACAGTTGTCAAGCTACGTGCCCCACATGTATTTGATGATGCTTTGTGAACATTGCAATTCTTCAGCACAACACTTTTATCTAATATCTGACATCATGCAGTACTTTGGGAAGCCTTGGTTTGTTTTAAAGGAGAAGGGAATTACGTAGAAAGTGAAAGGTAGATGTCATTCTCCCATGTTACTCCTTTTGTGTTTCTGTCTTCCTTCTACAGTAGTCAAGAGAATGATTCATACTATGAATATATTTAATTGTCCTACATGAGGTAAGGAGGTCTGAGAATCAATGAACCTTTTGGACAGAGTAAGATGACTAGGGAAGAACTTTTCACGATACCCTACTGACCTCTAGTGTTTTCTTTGCTCCTTTTGCAGTTTTCCAATGGCAATCTATAGCAAGGCTGTGTCTCAGCTTTTCTCTGTGTCAGAATTTTCAACCTTCTGTGTCAGATGATGCCTGCTTGTCATCAGATGTCCAGTGGAAAGCATGATGCCTGGTAGCATGCGCAAAATGTCTCCAGAAATTTCCCTCTGGAGGGAGGCAGTACCCATGACTGAGTATCACTGCTCAATCTAGACAGAGAGTAAACAAGGATCCTTGCTGGAATATTTACTAAATATGGATATATATAACTGTTCAATGAAGAAAGGAACTAATTAGAATTTCTCATTCTGATTCACATCTAGTGTCTCATATTTCTGGAGGTTCCTAGGATTACAGGATTTGTTACTGTTGAGTTTGATTCAGTTTTCAGATAAAAATATTGAAATTGAAAAAACTACTCATATGAATATGTTCTGAAAATCTTTTATCATCAGGATAAACAGGAAAGATAGGCAGGGCTGGTTTTTGCCCCAAGGACAATTAGATCTCTCACTGATGATATTCCTCAGCGTGAGTCAGTTTGGCTGGTCTTTAAAGGGTGTGTGCAAACTCTTTATCTTCTTGTTCAATTTTGAGACAAAAATCTCATTAAGTTTTCCAGGCTGGCATCGAACTTGGAATCTCCTGTGCCAGCCTTACCAGTGGCTGACAATATAGACCACCACACCATTTACATCATTTGCAATTTGTGTGACTCCCCTGTGACTTTGAGAATCTAACTATGTTTTGCTGTGAAGGACAAATTCAGGAGGCACCACAAGGGTTCATGTCCTAACTACAGAAGTGAATAATACCTCTTACAAAGATGCAGAATACAACCTCAACTTAATGAGGATCTCTCCATGATAGGGAGAATAAGTTGAAACCATAATCAAAGTTAGTTTAAGAAACATCAAGAAATCCCATATGAAAAGCAGTTGTGTGATGCTGAAAGGCGTGGAGACAGGACTTGTTTCTGAAGATTGACAGTGTATTTGGAGAGACTGCTGTTGCAATGTGATATCAAATGAAATAATAGGGGTGTGAGTGAAGGAGAGATTGCATTCAAGTTAAGGGCATAGAATGATGATGGCTTCATGGAGAAATAAAGAGACCTGTCATCAAAACAATGTGATTCCATTGAACCTTGATGGGCAAGCAGAATGTGTAGAAGCAGGTTGTAGACAGACTTTTCTTTTGGGGCCACCAGCTCACACAAAGACTTACCATTATGAATTATGAAAACTCAGCTGATAGCTTAGGCTTGTTCTAACTAGCTCTAATAACTTAAATCCATTTCTATCCATCCACTTGTTGCCATGTGACTTGTGCTTTACCTCTACCCCTGCATGTCTGTTCCCTCTCATCTGCTGGCAACTGCTGGCATCTCCACCCTTCCTCTTCCAAGAATTTTCTCTGCCTGGAAATTTCTGCCTAGATATTGGCCATTTAGCTTTATCATTAAACCAATCAGTGACACATCTTTACACAATGTAAAGAAATATTCCACATTTTCCCCTTTTTGTCTAAATCAAAAGGTTTTTAACTCTAACATAAGAAAACTAAACACTAAGAACAATTATTAGGCAAGAATTACATTTCAATGTCCAGTCCATTTGTATTTTGCCATGCCCACACGATCAGAGTACCAAGCTGGCGAGGGTGTCAGGATTAATGCACTTAACAGACCACCACAAGAAATGAAGAAGAAGCTGCTGTTTATTAAAGAGAGTAATGGGCTTATATACCCAAGCCAGTGGATGGGCTAAGCATAGGAGGAAGTCATGCACCACCCACACCTGGGGTCAAGGTATAGGCATTGCGTACTGGAAAGTTCTAAGAACAACCTCGTTTGCTCAACCTTGAGAGCACAGAAGTTCTACAGCTGGGTGGGGAGTAAGGGACAAATACTTAAATTTCCCAATAACATTTGGCATATTTGGAGAAAATATCCCATTATTTATTTTGTCTTGATGAGTCCAAATCTCTGTGCTTAGTTTACCTTCTATCATAACTAAGGAAAACTGCACCTATAACTACCTAGCCTTTAACTCCATCAAAGACCCCAGGAGGACATACTATTACCCAAGTAATCAGTGCAGTGCAAGCCACTTCCAAATGTTAGAAATGACAGAGACATTTGGATACCTGGGCAGTCACCCAAGATTTCTCTGCAGTCTTGGGGCATCCAAGGTTTGTCCTACAAGCTTTGAGTATCTGGCAGACTCTTCTATGAAGCAGCAGTTTTGAAGGACTGTCCCACCTTATCTTAACAAAGTTTGGCATTCCTTTTTTGTGTGTCCTGCTTGTCTAATATATACAGTATACTGTCAGCAGTCAAGGCAAGAACAGTTTCTTTGCCCATATGACTATTTTTACCACCAAAAGCAAACTCTGCATGAAGATTCTTCAATGACCATCATCTTTTTTTTTTTTTTTTTTTTTTTTTTTTTTTTTTTTTGTAGATTGGTGCTTTCAGGAACAGATGTGTCTCACTGTCATGAAAATCCTTATTTTTTTTTTAATTTTAATTTTTTAGATGTCTAGTTTCTTTTTCATCTTGAAATTCGTTTTTACTATTATTAGTTGTTTTCTTATTTTACATATTGGTCCCAGTTCCCTCTCCCTCCCTCCTTTCCTCCCATGCCCCCTGACCACCGTCACACCCCATCCCTCCCATCCTCCACTCCACAGGGAGGGTGATGCCTTCCAGGAGGGATCAACAAAATCTGTCAAGTCATCTGAAGTAGGCACTAGGCCCTCCCTCTTGCCTTTAGGTTAAGGGAGTATCCCTCCATGGGGAATGTGAAAAGCCTTATTATGTTAATATACCACTTTTAATGCCACATTCAGTAGGTCTTCAATGTGTTTGAAGATCAATCACCTATCTATAAAAAATATATCTCTGTATAACTTGAAAATATATCTAATGTGACTATAAGGTTGTTATAGATGAGTATTAACCTGTATTTCTTTAATATCTTAAATAGCTTTCAAAGAATAAAACTTTACATAACCTTTTAAAATGAGCTACATAAGTATAATACTTTAAACAACAGTAGTAGAAATATATGTAAGTATAACAAAATAAGCATAAATTTATATCACTATACCAAAATCCACATCAATGAAAATATTTGAGACTAGTGGTTATTTAAAAGTAGATTTAACAATCCACCTTCTATCCTATCTATAGTCACCCCTTTTCCTTCAGAAAGAGATTCCTGAATATAATCTTCTTTGTTTAGCTTTTTCCCTGACCATGACAAGTAACCATTTGTAACCAACTCCTGTAAATGATGACAAACATCTATAACAGACTGATTGACCAAAACCCACCCACCCCACCTCTTAGGGATATGGGTGTCGTTGTTCTGTAGCCTGCTTCCTATTGTCTGGGGACACTGGACCCTGAGAAAATTAGGATAATGGTCAAGTCCCGGCTCGGAGAGTCTGTGAGGCTAGACCATCTCAGTCAGCAACTTGAATCTGCAACAGAGGCACTCTAGGAGGCTAGATCACCTGGGCCACCCATTTTCACTGGTGTCTGGTCCCCTTGCTCTGAAAAAAGATAAACTTTCAGAGGCAGTATACATATCTGCATAACACAAGTATGTTTGAAAAGGTTTTATATATATATATATATATATATATATATATATATATATATATATCCCCTACCTTTTAGTTTTTCTAGGTTTATTTCTTTATGTTTGTAGCCAGAATATTCGGGGGAGCGGGGTGTTCCCTGATGAAATCTGATCTCTATCAACCTTGAATGAAACCACAGCCTTTTGTTTTCTGAGGAAACAAAAGTATAGCCTCTTCTTCAACACAACATTTTTTTTTAACTTCCAATTTGAAGTTAGGACATTTTAAATATATATAGCTTGGTTTGATTTAGCAGTTTCCATATTCCAATGTCTCTCAGCAGCCATTGCTCATTTATCAGCAATCAAAAAATTAAAGTCAATACAGCATCATACAGGATCCAGATGCCCTGTGTGTTTCCCATCTCTATGTGTCCTACTTTTTATTATTTATCAACAATTTACTTTTTTAGACCTATCCACACCTATTTTCCTTTTTTCTTAAGCCTATGCACATTTTAAACACAGCAACCTGTCCAGAGTTTTTTTGTTGTTGTTTTCTATTCTCTTTGAACCTGCTTTACTGTGTATCTGTCTGCATAAGCAAAATCTTTTAACTATTGCATAGCTTAGCTCATGGGGCACTGTTGGGGCTTGAGCTGGGGGTCTCACACTGAGGGGAACTCATGCTGGTAGGGCTTGTTCTGGTAGCTCAAACCTGCATGCAGCAGCCAGGAGAGTCCTCTCTTTACCTCCACCTGCATGAACGACTGGAGGGAGCAGAGTGGTCCTATGTCCGGCACCATATGTAGACAGACTTTTCTTTTGGCTCTGCCAGGTCACTAGAAATGACTTGGAGACTTATTATTAATTATGAAAGCTTGGCAGATAGCCTAGGCTTGTTTCTAACTAGCTCTTATATCTTAAACAAACCCATTTCTATTCATCTGTGTGAATCATGGCGTTGCCTGAGCTCCGTTTCTGGTCTCCCTCCATCTGCTGGTGACTCCTTATGTCTCTGCCCTTCTTCTCTCCCGTGCTGTTTCTGCCCTGAAAATCCTGCCAAGCTAGTGTAAAGAAATAGTCCATAACAGCATATGAGAAATAAAAAGATCAAGTCAGACTTTCAGTGTTGACCTCTGGCTTTCATGTAGATGCATGTCTATGCGAACTCCCACCCTCCCCAATATGCACATATATACATGACCACACAACACACACACACACCGATATACACATATACAGACACAGAGACACAAACACACACACACACACACACACACACACACACACACACACACACACACACTTCCTCATAGAAAGGAAGTAAGGCTGCTTCTCAGAGTAAAGGTCTGCACTCTTTTTCTGGAGAAGCCTGACACCTAGTGGAAAGAAGTTGTATGGGGCCTATACAGGCTATAAATTCTGCATAAAGTGTCTAGAGAAGAATTTACTATATTTCTAATCTCAAATTAATATTTGCAGTTCTAATAAGGAATAAATTGAACATAATTAGCTGTTCATACTTATATTGAACATTTGATCTGTTGGACAATTGAAAATGAATATAATAGAAGGAAAAATCTCACATCCCCTCCAAAGTTGCTTTCTAGATGAATCTGCATCTGCTTTCTGGAATTTGTATATGTAATTTTACAAGACATGTTTTTAATTTCTTGGCTTCTTTTATGAGTGTGTAATTTTGTATGTAAATGCACAGGTATGGAGGTCAGAGGTCAATGTCAAATGTCTTCCTTGTTCACTGTACATACTAGTTGTTAGAAGAAACTCTGCTAAACCTGAAGTTCAGCATTTTGCCTGGACTGGATTGACAAGAAGCCCCAGAGCCCTTTCTATCTCCACTGCACCTGAACTAGAGTACAGGAATGACCACTGCGCAGCTTTTAAAAGTGAGTTCTGGGGATCAAACGTTCCTTCATGTTTGCGCAGCAAGAACTTTACCGACGAGCCACCCCCAAATCTCGTATTTCACTTCTTTAACTTGGTGTAATCATTTCGAAGAGAGTCCAATCTCTGCACATCGGTGATTTGCTCCTTTAATTGCCAAGTAGTGTTCTATTGCCTGGGTACAGCTCGTAGAGTCATTGATGTACTTAAAGGGGAATCATAGATCCAAAAGCAAGCTGTTTCAGCTTCTAAGTGAAACACGTGCAAGTCTGGAGCCAGTAGGTTCTCTAGAATAGCAAGATCCAAGATTATGATTGATATTTGACAGTTCCATATGGTGTGTTTGGCCATATTTGCCTTCTCTAGTTTTCCCAGGTCCCCCCTTCCTTACTCTCAACTTTGTGTTCTTTATTTTTAACCCCTTCAAGACCAATCTGTGCTGCCCAAATGTGCTTGGATGCTTGGCCTTCCACTAGAGCCTTCAGTCTTAAAGAACATTGTCTTTTCCTTCCCAGTAGCGAACAGTTGTGAGCTGCTCCACAGGGCTTGGGTTTTATGTTCAAGCCCCATCTACATTCTGGAATTTATTCTGCTCGGACTTACACATGTCTGTGAATGCTGTCACAGCCACTGTGAATTCATATGTGCAATGCCCTGAAGACGGGTTCCTTTGTACATCCTCTGTCCCTGCTCTTGTGCTCATCTGCCCCTCTTTCAAAATGACCCCAGAGCCACGGGAAGTACAATATTTATTTTCCCTTTAGGGATGAGTGTTTTTTTTTTTTTTTTTTTTTTTTTTTTTTTTTTAGCCTCTTAATCTCTGTGTTAATCGCCAACCGTAGATGGAATCTTTTCAGTTTAGGAGGGAGAGACATATTGTACCTATGTGTATAACAGTCATTGAGGGTCAGTTTAACTCTATCCATTAAACAGCACAATAGTAGGAGATTATCCCCTAGGATTTATGAGCTCTTTAGTTATAGATTCTCACCCTACTAATGGTGCCAGATATGTATTTCGTCCTATGGAGAGGGACTGCAAGTCCAATCAGAGAGTGGTTGGTTCCTCCCAGGGATTTTTCGCTACTATTGCACAAATGGGCAGGCATTACCAGGCCAGCTGTTATAGCTGGCAAGAGTCAAAGCTGAGTATGGTTGGTGATTACTTTTCTCTTCCAGTAGGTGGCGCAGCACCTGTCAGCTCTGAGAGCTACCCAGTGCAGATAAAATTTCCAGATCGATAGCAGCTTGATTCCTCTGTGATCTACGAATGGAGTATGTGATGTCTTCAGCAGTGGGCTCTTACTGTCTGCCCTGAGACACGATTCCTGGGAAGAGCAACTGAAGAGCAAAGAACAGATACTACCAAAGTCGAAGTCTGTGAACCAATGAGACTTTGGGACTTCTTTACAGATATGTGGGTGAGGTGATCCTTATATGACTCAAAGACAGCTGGGCCAGTGACATCCTACTCCAGCATGGCTGACAGTGTCTGAAGGCTGATATCTCAAGTGTAGTGCCCAACATGCGAGCAAGTCAAGTGCTGGAGTGTATCCTTCCCTGCTGCTTCCTGGCAGTTCAAACTGGCCTTTGCCCATTCTAGGCAATGTGACTGGTCTGCTTCTTCCAGGTTTCTTAGTTCGAGTCTCTACTAAGAAAATGTGCTTGTCTGAGGGTCTTCTTTGAAGCATGGCTTGTCTGAGAGTGACCTCAGAACTCTTTACTGATGCCATATTCTTGGGAATGGGTAGTGCTGGCGAATCCTGTCAGTTTCAGGGAGTTCCTGAAGTTATTTTGAGTTGTTAATTTCCTTCCTTATGGAGCTTCCCTGCAGGATGGGGTGTTTCCTTGTAACCCCTTACCAATATTTGCTATAGTAATCCCAATTCTATAAAAAACCTTATTCATTCCCCAAAGTAGACATCAGGACAATCATCGCTTGGTCTGTTATGGGTTCACTTTGGGACTAAGTAGGCTTGTGTGTGTTGTGCCTCCCTAGCAAAGCCCTACACAACAGGAAATTTAGTTGAGAAGAACAAGGGTCACTACGGAAGGAGACGGAGGCAGGAGAGAAAAATAACAGTAATGATATTTGAGGAAGCCATACGGAATCATATTTTAGGTAAAATTAAGTATAACTAACATATGTATGTATATGTTTATTCATAAACGTATAGTTTTATATACAAACATGTACAGTTTAAATGAATTTGTACCACTAGAACTGATAATGTTATCTCCTAGATCCATAGACTATTTAAAAATTACCAAAGTACCATATGTGAGAAATGGCTGTTTGAATTGTTGGCCAGAGGAGTCCAAGAGACTCCCAAAACAATATAAACTATTGCTCGGCCTTCATTGCCTTCCAGAGGATGACAGAAAGGCATTATTGCTGAAAAGAAATGCAATGTGGACACAGGACACACACAGTCCAAGCTGGATCTGATCTAAGAGCCTCCCTGGGGACTAGCTTTCAAAGTCCCAGAAGGTACTATGCAAGCTTACAAGGGAGAGAAGCAACCAACATTCCTACAAAGCCTACAGAAGATGGGACTGATAGAAACCTACAGCCAGACATTACACATGAGTGTGTACACACACACACACACACACACACACACACACCTTGGAAGACTCTGACCTAAATTGGATGTCTCCATCAAATTTCTTCACTGGAGCTCAGGGAACTCTAGGGAAGTGGAAATGCGAAGAGTGTAAGAGCTAGATGGGATGGACGGAAGGCACTAAGAAAAAAGACCCTCTACTCAACATCAGCAAGGCTCATCTGAACTCACAGGCTGAAAGAAAGAGCAAGCGCAGGCCTGCAGGGCTCTGTACCAGGTCCTTTGCATATGTACTATAATTCCAGTTTAGTGTTTGTATGGGATTCCTGAGTGTGTGGACAAGTGGGTCTCTGATTCTTGTGCCTTTTCCCGGGTTCTTTTACTTTCATTGGTTTGTTTGATCCGATTTGTGATGGCTTTTGTTTTATCTTGTCATGTTTTATTATTATCAGAAGTGTGTTCTTATCTAAGGGATAAAGAAAGGGAGTGGATCTGGATGGGAGGGGAGAGGGAGAGGGAGAAGGAAAGGGAGACGGAAGGGGAGGAACTTGGAGGAGGAGAGGGAAGGAAAACCATAGTCAGGATATATTTTTTAGAAAAGAATGGATTTTCAATAAAACGGAAGCATTTTTTAAATGTTACATGTCTTCTTTACTAAAAAATAAAATTCATAGTTGCACCATCACATCCACAAAAATTGGTTGCTCCCGTGGGCTTGAAGGCAAGTCCTCATTATTCCCTCGTTTATTTCTTTTCCAAGGTGAGATCAATAACTGCTACCCATGTCACAAATATAGACCTCCAAACCTCTCTTAACTCTGGGTTTATATCAACATGCTAGCCCTCCCCTGCTCATCCGTAGCCTCCCTCTGACTATTTCCTGTTTGAGCAGCTTTTCCCCCAGTGATCTATATTCTGTCTCCTAAAAGAAGAGATGGGTATTTACTCCTTAACCTCAGAACATATGAAGACACATCACAGGTGATATACCAGTTACCAGAAAGAGCCAGAGTGGCATGGTGGCACATGCCTTTAATCTCCCTCTCTGGAGACAGAGATCACAGAGACAGAAATCTCTGTGAGCCTGAGCCTGGTCTTCATCTCTAGTTCCAGGCCAGCCAGAGCTACACAGTGAGACACTGCCAAGAAAGGAATAAAGCAACATGAACCCTCATCAGAAAAACACTGTCAGGGATGAATGCAGCTGAAGGAGGAGAGTCAATGTCAGCACCAGAACATGTCAAACATGATCCACAACAGAGAACCAGAAAGTGTCCAATGCAATCAGAGACCAAGCATGCGGCTGAAACAAGAGTCTAACAACGGTTTATCTCACCTCCTCCTGAATGCTCATCCGGAGATGTTTTTCTTCATTTACTTCCTGGCTTGGAGGCCACATTTAGGGTCTGTCACATTCTTTATTGTCAGGCTAGAAATGGTGTAAAGACGTTGCCTTTGAACATCTGGGATTTCACTTTCTCACTGTAATTCTTTAAAAATTACTCATAATCAGTCCAGTTACCAAGACGATTTACCAAGGTGAAAATGAAGAGATTAATGGAAAACACAGAGAACAGACCTGCTTGTTTCCCATAATTAGTTTCAGCTGTCAGCTTGACAGAGGCGGGCTCAAATTATCAAGAGAACCTCAATTACTCAGTTTCTCAGTTTGAGAAACTGCCTTGGTTGGGTTGGCATGTGGGGATGGCCATGTCGACATTCTCTTGATTGGTGGTTGCTGCGGAAGGGCCAGCCCACTGTGGATGGTCCCATCTTAAGCAGCTCATCCTGAATTGTACAAGACACCTGGTTTAGCAGTTGGAGGAGGAAGCCAGCCAGCCAGCCAGCGGCTTTTCATTGAATTCCTACTTGGGAATCTTTTCTGATTTCTTTCAGTGGTTGGTTGTGACCTGGCAGTGTAAGCCTAACAAAACCTTTCCTCCCCAAGTTGTTTTAGGCCATCGTGTTTACAAAAGCAGCAGAAAGGAAACAAGAACACCACGGGAGTGAATAAAATCTGAAAGGGAAGATGACTATCTGCCTAAAACAAGGCTTCTGAACAGGTTTTTTTTTTTTTTTTCTTTTTCTCCTAATTATAGGAAATTATTTTTAAATTTATTTTATACTCCAACTGCAGTTTCCCTGTCTTCTCTCCCATGGGTCCTTCCCCCACCTCCTCTCTTGCTCCCCTCCCACCTCTCCATTTCTGATCAGAAAAGGGCAGGCCTCTCTCATATGTCGACAAAACACGGCATATCAAGCTGCGGTAAAACTAAGCACCTCCCCTTATACTAATGCTGGGCAAGGGCAACCCACTATGAGGAAGAGGGACCGGAAAGCCAGCCAAAGAATCAGAGATAACTCCTGCTCCCACCATTAGGAGTCCCACAATAAGTTCAAGGTACACAACGGCCTCATATATGTAGAGGGCCTAGGTCAGTCCCATGCGGGCTCCCTTATTTTGTAGGTTCAGACTCTTTGAGCCCAGGTTAGTTGATTCTGTGGATTTCCCTGTGTTGTCCTTTACCTGGCTGGTTTCTACCATTCTTTCTCCATTTCTTCAGCAGGATTCTCTGTCTCAGGCTAATGATTGGCTGCGGATCTCTGCATCTGTTCCCATCAGTTGCTGGATGAAGCCTCTCTGTGGACGGGTCATGCTAGGCACCAATCTATGTGCATAGCAGAAGACCATTAGGCATCCTTACATTGACATTTTTTTTTTCTCCAATTGTGTTTGGTTGTATTCAAGGTCTCTGGGCCATTTAGCCACAGGGTCTTTCATTCTAGGCAGTTCAGGGGTGGGCACAGGTTTCAGACTGGACCAATCATTGGTTGGCCACTCCCTCAATCTCTGTGCTACCCTTACCCCATCACATCCCATAGGCAAGATAGACTGTAGGTCAAATGTTATGTGTCTGTGTTGGTGTCCTAATCCCTCCTCTGGAAATCTTGCCTGGTCACAGGACATGACCCCTTTGGGCTATATATTCATTAGTGCTAGGAATTTTAGCTGAGGTCATCCTTGTAGATTGCCTTTTCAATGAATAAAGGTGAGCTAGAGTGGTGGGAAGGATGGCAAAATGGACTGGTGTGCACATGGCAGCAGTGACAGGTCTGTGGTGGATGGAGAAAGCCTGTGAAACCTCAACCCTACACCAATAACTACAGGCAACTAAGGAATGCAGAAAGTAGGCAAAATAGTCTTCCCCAGAGAAAAGCACACCAATTGCCTATCCAATATCAAATGGTTGGAACATGTCAAAGTGGATCTGGGTCTAAACCACTGCCGTGTCCCACACCTCTAGAATGACATGCACTGGGAGCATCTGAATCTAAATCACTGCAGCATTCCACGTCTCTAGAATGACAGTAATGGAACATATTTGTAGTGCAATGGCAAATCTCCACTCTTTAAGGTTATTAATAACTTTCTGGGCTAAATGAATACATTGAAATAAATGAATGATTCGTGAACGGGATTCACAATCTCTCCCTGTCACCTCTGCAGCCTCCTAATCTTTATGCTTCAATCTTGTGGGAAGCCTATTGCTTCCAGGAAGAAGATGCTGAGACATATGTATGACAAGACAGGAATCATAGGGAAAACCAACAGATGTAATAAAGAGAGTCTGCAAAGATGAAGAAAGAAGACAGGCAGGAGGAGTCACAGAAAATGACTCACCTTTCGAGACGAGTGGGGAAGCGCAGAGGGTGCTTAGACAACTGGAGGATACTTCCAGAAGAATGTATACATAATTTTCTTATTGTCCAGGAGATGGGCACGAAGAGTGCAATTAGATTTATTGTTACTGTTATTAATTTATTTGCTGGACTATGTCAACATATGTAGTGTGGGTGACATTTTTACATGGCTTTTGATGGAAGAACTCAGGTGGGTTTTACTTAACCGGCACTAGGAGAACAGACATCAAGAGAAAGGGGGCAGAAATACTAACGAAGGAAAAAAACCAAGACAACCTCTGGCTTCAAATGCACAAAATCACATAACTTTACAACTTTCTATTAATTCCTTCACTTTGGGGCAGGAGCTTTCATGTTTCATTATCAGATTCACAAGGGTTATGAAACTGCTACAAATATCAGTTAGCAAACACCAAAACTTCAGTTATTTCTGTTGGAGATTCCAGGCTGGTAGAAAATTGTATTGTTAGACATTGCATACTAGATCTGAAGACTGTGTTATTAATTATTTAAATATGTAAACTTTTCTGTTTGTGCATACATAATTTAATCATATTAAAAGAGGAGTATCCATTATTGTTGTTGTATTAAAAGTTTCAGGGTTTATTATTAAGAATGAAATAAAATGTAGATGGACTATAACAAAATCAATGCTAAAATAAATTAGGGAATGAAAGAAAATTTGAAGAAAAGTTAGTAATGCAAGTGGCAATTTAACACAAAAGATAGACTAATTTTCCATTCAAGTGTTAAAGAGAGTGTTGAACAAGTATCTTTCTAAAAATCAATTTCACTTCTTGAAAGACAAAATAAAATGCCTCAGATCTCCTCAGAAATGAAACTTTGTTCTTGATCAAAATGTAGCTTTGCCTACTTGACATTTACCAGAAGCAGTTGCTTCTCTACTTGATCCTTTCGCTTTGCAAATATAGATTACTATACACTGTATCCCTTTTTCTTCCATCTTTGATATGCTACACAATGATTTTAGGGAATCTTAAAAATAAGGTTTTGTAAACATTTTCTTCAAAACCTTCCGTGTCTGCTCACTGCCTTTCAGATGATGAGATGTCTTCCATGTGCCTGTTTGTTGGGTCTGCATTCCAAAATATGGTGCAAGAGTGTGTACATGGCTTAATTGCCACAGAGTGTGGCAGTTGCGTGATATGCTACCATGACAAAGAGGCAGGAAGTAGGGTGTGTATGTGGAGTGGTCTTCCTGTCCTCCTCATGATTAGATAAGTGTAGTGTTAGGGAGGGGTGTTAGGTCAGCAGCTCTGTGCTGATGTGGCAATGAGTATTCCTTCCCGGAGTGGCAGTGGAGGGCGGGCAGGAGGGACAGATGACAGCAGTCGATGCTGACAACTCACATCTCACTGCTGGAGAACTGGGACACGGGTACATTTGCTTCTGGCCATGCTGCACCTGCTGTCAATCTCACAGTAATACTGAATGCTCTAATGGTGGGAGAGGAAATGGGCAGCCCTGTTTAGGTGGGGTCTGTATATGAAGGAGGCCCAGTTCTGCCTTAGTCCCAAGGCCAGGAAATTAAGCTAAGCTGTCATGAAACTGGACTCCATTATTCAATCAGTACTTCAGCCCAAATGGACTGAGCAGCTAGTTAGGGGCTGGGAAGCCACAGCACCTCTTCTTAACGTAGAATGCTTCTGCTGCAACTCTGTTCCTTCATTCCACTTGAATCTATGAATCACTTTGGAAACCACCTGACTCCCAAAATTAAGGCCACTGGACTCATGTGGGTCATACAAGAAGCAACTCCATGAGAAACAGGAGGAACAGAAAGCGGCCATAGCCAGGAAAGGAACAGAATGGGGAAGGAGGGAAACTCAACAAAGTGTACTTCAGGTAAAGAGACAAACTTAGCTGATGCTCAGAGAACTCCAGAGGGAAACTCCAGCATTTGGACCACATCAGAACTAAGAGACTGGCCCCATGCATCCTTACACCGTTCTCTATGAGTCAGGGACTTTCTGTGGGGAATACCGTACTCGCAGGCACTTCTCATTCTCTTTATTGGGCATGGGGTTCAAGCATCCTGTGGGAATTCTGGGAATGCCATTCCATAAATCCGGGCCATCAGCTATGATGCATACAGAAACTGGTGGATGAGTGTCTGTGAGACACCAGCCACTGCATGCTACCAACTTGGAGGTTATAACAGGATACTGAAAGGACAGAAGGTACCTGAAGCCTCGTACCGAGTGTTGTTTTTCAGACTAACAGCATGTAGTCCAATGGAAATCTGTTATTGCCTAAGTTGGTTTCTCTTACTATGATGAAACACTGGCTAATGCCATCTTGGGAAGGAAAGGATTACTTAGCTTTCAGGTTGAAGTAAGTCTACCATTAAGGGGACCCTGATTAGGACTCTAAGGCAGGGATGCAGACATAGGAACTGAAATGGGTATTGATTTGCTCACCTACATTTCTGACAGAGCCTAGGCCTACAGGCCTAGGGATAGCACTACTCCACGGTGTATTGGATCTTCTTACATCAATTAAGCATTAAGAAAATGCCCCACAGATATTCCCACATTTCACGCTGATGGAAACAATTCCTCCATTGAGGTTCCTTCTCCCCAGCTATGTCCAAGTTTGTATCAAGTTGTTAAAAACTGACAACTACCCAAGAAGCTATAGAATCTTATCTCTCATCAAAGACCCACTTATTTGTAATCTGCATATTAATGCTACCTTTAGCACTTGGGAGGCAGAGGCAGTCCAATCAGGAGTCCATTGCTAAACTTAGTAACACAGTAGGCTTGAAGCTGGCCTAGACTACACAGGACACTGTCTTAAATAAAGAAGTCATTGTGATCTTCATACAATTAGCCATTAAGAAACTTGCTAATAGGATGATAGAAATAATTTACTGATATTGGCAAGAATAAGTGTTCAAATCAGAGCTGCAAAATGATGAACTTGACAAGTTCATTGTTAAGGCTCTCTGGCCTAAAAGGTAAGATCAAGACACAGAGAACTCATTCCTAGTTGGAAACATGGTAGTGTTCATTTTCCTATGTGGTGATGCTATTTAGGTTTGCAAGTCCTATACTTGCAGACTCTGTTACTTCCTCTGGAACTGATAGATGTCAAGGTGAGGGGCGTCAGAAAGGTTTCAGGATAGCTATTTTTGGGCATGGAAATGGATATAAACCCAGCAAAGAACAAACATAAAAGCAACATTCAGAGATGATGCTTAAATTCATGCTTTCAAAGTCCTTTGAGAATTCAGAGGTAGGTCACCCAACTTAGATGCACATCACCTCTGATATCATGGCATAACTCAGGTAGGAGTGGAAGCCTCTAGGGTACATTACATTGGTCATGAGAAGTCTCCCAGCAGTACAGGATTCCTTCCATTAGTCATGATGTATTCAGTCAGCTAACGGGAATATCACTGTCTTGGGAAAGGCTGCTGTGGGGATTTGGAAACAGATAATTAAAGATGGCAGACTAAACATATTCAGTAAACCTTAGGAGTCTCCTAAAATTACTCAAGACAAGAGTTTTCTAACTGGCACCAATGTTGCCTCAAAGTTTCAGCTTAGAGAAAGGGAAATGGAAGAGAATGTAGCAACAACTCTTAGATAGTGAGGAATAAATTCATTGTAACAAGTGACAGCAAATTTATCAGTATCAGGAAAGTTGAGTCCTAGAAAGTAATTGAGTGTGGTTCGGGGAAGAAAGGCCCCGAAAACTAAAGAATTCTTACCAGTTACCTTTGGCATGGGGGATAAAACAGCAAAGACAGAAATATGAGCAATCCATTAATAAAGCAATTGGAATCTCTGCCCCACCTCACACACCACAGTCAGCATCCTGTCCCTGACATCCCAAGACAGGTAAGTGAAGGTTGATGTGGGGATAGAGTGAAAATGAGGGTAATTTTAATTGCTGTAAGCCAAAGGTGAGCATGCCAGAGACTCCACAGTGAAAAGGAACAAGAGAAATGTTAAAATCTGACTTGTAGGACACCAAATGATTGGAATTGAAATCTCAGCTCTTCTTCACACACCACAGTCAGCAACACACACACACACACACACACACATGAAAGCACTCACGCATGCAAGCACTCACATACAATATAACACAGGTACATACACACACAACACACAGAACACAGGTATACACACACACATACCACACACACGCGCGCGCATGGACGGACGCACGTACACACAACACAGGTACACACATACACACTCATACAATATACACAATACAGGTACACACACATACATACAACACACACAACACAGGTACACACGCACACAGGCACACAACATAGGTACACACACACACACTCATACAACACACACAACACAGGTATACACACACACATACACAGAGAGAGAGAGAGAGAGAGAGAGAAAATAAATAAATGTGAAAAAAGTTTTAAGCTGTCAGAATTTTAGAATCCCAAGTTAAAATGGAACAAACAAAATCTCTTGGTAATTAATGACTTCCGTGAGAAATAGCCCTTTTCCTTCAGGAAAAAGGTCCTATGCGTCCATGGACATATGCATCCATGGTCCCAAGCTCATGAACATACAGACAAAACTAAGTATACCCAACAGTTAAATAAAAAAGAACAGTCAGGAGTAATGATACAAACTTTAATCCTAGCACTCTGGAGACAAAGGGAGGTGGGTCTCTGTGAGTTTGTGGTCACTCTAGTCTCCAAAGAGAGCTTTAGGCCAGCAAGGCTGCATAGTGACATGGTGTCTCAAAACAAAAACCAAACATAAATCCCATATGAACTGGGAAGAGACAGTCCCTTGAGTATTAGATAATTTGGAGGGGAAGGGATGGGAAAGGACCAGAGGTCCCATAGACTGCCTAGGCCTTCTAACTAACACCCACATTCAGGGGCTCTGGGTTGGTCTGTTTTGATTATTCTGAATGTCTAACTGGTACTAGGAAAAGGAAACTCTACTACTATTAGTTGCCATGTACTTTAGAGGATACACATTGATATTCTACTCCCATGCTACTGTGTAGCATTTTCTACTGTGTAGAAAAAAAAAAAAAAAAAAAAAAGGATATTTTAGTCCCTCAAAATCATGAGACTTTCAAAAGGAAACAAGTGAGATCGTATTTAAAGCAAATACTTTTGAATCTATGGCTGTTAAGTCCTTGCTTGCTATGTGTAGTATTTGTAGAATGGTATGATAAGACAGACAAGTATTCCAGCAAGAATTATGCAAAAGGAGACAAAAAAGATGCCATTACTCCCCGACAGTTGAAAGCAGTCTAGAGAACTTGAAGCTCCCATTCCCAAGAGGTGGGTTATGGTTGTTTATAATCATTTAGAGGGGATGGTTCCAAGTTGTTATTAGTCATGGTCAGAAAAAGAAAAACTAAGCAAGGGAAGTTGGATTCAAGGATCTCTTTGTGAGAAGAAAGAAAAAAGTGCACATAGAATTGATAAGATAAAAGGTTAGATTATTGAATCTACTTTTAAAATAAAGAGCAACTATTAATCTGAAATATTTTACATTAGTATGAGGGTTGGGTATTGATACAAATTTATGGTTATTTTTGTTAAAACATACTCTGTATATGTTTGTACTCTTGTTTAAGGTGGTTTTGTATATTGATACAAATTGAAGATTATTTTTGTTATAATATACTGCATATGTTTCTATTCCTGTTTAAGATATTTTTGTATATTGATACAAACTTGAAGTTATTTTTTGTTACATACTCTGTACATATGTTTCTATTTTTGTTTAAAGTAGCTTTACATGCTGAGATAAATTTAAGATTATTTTTGTTATAACATGATACACACACACACACACACACACACACAAATATATATATATATATATTTCTACTCTAAGGAGTAGGTTTTTTCCTTGCCGGCCTGGACCCACCGTGGCACCAGCCCCAAATAATACACAGAGACACTGTATTTGATATAATGCTGTTGGCCAGGTACTTGTTTCTTATCGGCTAGCTCTGTCTTAAGTATTAACCCATTTTTGTTAATCTACGTATTTCAACATGCTTTCATCTTACCAGAGAATGGGCTGGCATTGTGTTCTCCCCGGTCTCTCCATGTTGACTCCTCCTTACTAATTCCTCTCTCCCCCTTGTCTCCTAGTCCCTCCTCTCTTGCTTTCCTATTGGCCAACAGTGCTTTATTCATTAACCAGTATGAGAAACATATTTACAGAATGACATCTCCCATCATCTCCTCTTTTTTGTCTAAAATAAAAAGAAGGGTTTTAACCTTATCATAGTAAAATATATCACACAACAGTTATCAAATAAGAATCACAGTTAACAATATTTAGTTCATTAACATTTAGCAAGATTAAAAGAAACTATTTTATCATCCATCTTATATTTGTGAGTCTAAAGTCCTATATGTAACTTATCTTTAATCCTAACTAAGGAAAACTATAACCATAACTATTTGTCTTCAACTCCATCAAAGACCACAGAAGGATAGTATATAAACTCTAGAAATGACAGAGACAACTCACTTCCTGGTCAGTCACCCGAAGTTCTTCTGTAATCTTCCATCTTCAGCCCATAGGCCACAGTGCTTCAGCAAAGCAGGAAACTTTAAACTGTCTTCTTGTATTGGCAGTTTGTCAGTCACTTTTCTCTGTGTCCTGCAGACTGTCTGGCAGACTCTTCCATGAAGCAGGAACTCTGTAGCAATGTCCATCTTGAATCAGCAGTCACTTTTCTGTGGGTCCTGCATATACAGTTTATACAGCATAAAGTCACACAGTCCAGACAAGAGCAGTATCTTGTCCAAATGGCTAGTCTTGCCTTATTGGAAGCAAACTCCATACATGTTTCTTTGATATCAATCTTCCTTTCTGACACAGATGGTGTTGCCAGGAGCAGTTGTGCTTCACTGTCAAGAAAAACCCTACACAATTTTAAACGCCATATTCTGTAGGTCTTTGAAAGGTTTGAAGAATGCCTATCTATCTCAAATATATCTCTATATACCTAGAAATACTAACTCACCTAACTATAACTTTTGACTATTATAAATAACTATCTATAATCTGTACTAAATTACATATACATTACATTTCTTAATGAGCTATATAAACACAATACCTAAACAAGAGGAGAAATATACATATCACAAAATTGATATTAAATTTGTATCAATAAATGAAAATACATTCCAACACAAAGTATTCATATCAATACCATAATTCCCTTTTTGCCTTTAAAAAGAATTGGCTATGATCGTTAGCCATTTATAACCAACCCCATTTAAATGAAAACAAACATTTATAAATAATATTTGGGTGTCGTTCTTTCCAAACTACTTTTTGCTGGTAAAGGGCGCTGTCATGGGGGATCCTAGGAAGATGCAGATATCCTGGCTGTAGTCTGCAAGACTGCCTTGTTCAAGCTGTTTTGAATGTTGGATCACCAGGAACTCTGTTTCAGGGATTCTGGCTTGATCAAACCACATTAGTCTGGAAGGAATCCACAGCTTTTCATTTTTTGTGGAAACAAAAATAGAAATCCTCTTCCCCAGTAACTTGTCCTTAGACTTAAATTTTGGAGTCAAAGCATTTTTAAAAATATATAAATTGACTTATCCAGCAGCATTTTTTTTTATCAGTTGTTATTTCCTCAGCAGTCAAACAATTTAAAGACAACAGAATGGCGTATAGTATCCACAGTTTCTCTGTGCTTTCCATCTTTACATGGCTTTTTTATTACTCTGTTTATTTTACTTTTATTTTTTCATTTTTTGAGACAGGGTTTCTCTGTGCAACTTTTATCTGTCCTGGAATTTACTCTGCATACCAGGTTTACTTTGCAATTAGAGATCTGCTTGCCTCTGTCTCCCAAGTGCTGGATTAAAGGTGTGTGCCACCACACCCAGCTGTTTTCTGTCTTTTTATTATTTTTTTAAACCATTTTATCTGTTTGTTTCTAAAACCCTTTTTTTAAGCCTTTGTTAAGTTTTAAGTGGAAGTTTTTATTAGCCACGGGGGCGCCATATGTAAGGAGTAAGGTTTTTCCTCCTGCTGGTGGTCAACGTGGGTGTGTTAATTAGAGATGGTGGAGACCTCATTAGAATTGCTTCCATATATTTTACGGAGTTCTCACTGTACTATGTTTCCATATCACCCCTCAAATGCCTCTCTATCCCTGTCTCCCCCCAATCTGATCCTCTCTTTCTTATCTTCATCTGCCCCCAGTCCACACATAAAATCTATTCTGTTTTCCCCTATCAAGGAGATTCATCTGTTTCCCCTAATACCTTCCCCTGTACCTAACCTCTCTGGGTCTGTGGATTGTAGGTTGGCTATTATTTATTAAATGGTTGTTCACATATTAACTTCTATCCAAATAGAAGTTAATATATACTGTGTTTATCTTTCTGAGTCTGGGTTACTTTACTCAGGGTGATTTTCTTTCTAGTTCCATCCATTTGCCTGCAAATTTTATGAGTAGTACTTCATTGTGCAAATGTATCACATTTTATTTATCCATTCTTTGCTTGAGAAACATCTAGGTTGTTTCCAGTTTCTGGCTGCTATGAATATGGTTGAGTAAATATCCTTGTGATAGGTCTTCTTTGAGTATAACCCCAGGAGTAGTATAGCTGGATCTGGAGGTAGATAATTTCCAAATTTCTGAGGAAATGACATATTCAGTTCCATAGTTCCCCTGACTCCACATCCTCACTAGGCCAGCATAAAATTCCACTTAATTTATTTTCCTCAGCCATTCTGACACAGATAAGATAGCATCTCAGAGTCATTTTGATTTGCATTTCCCTATAGCTAAGGATTTTGAACATTTCTTTAAGCATTTCTCACCCATTTGACTTTCCTCTATTGAATTTTCTGAATTCTGTGTGCAGCTCTATAAACCATTTTTAATTGGATTATTTGTTTTTCCTATCTAGCTTCTTAAGTTCTTTATATATTTTTGGATACTAATCATCTGTTGGTAGTGGAGTTGGCAAAAATCTTTTCCCATTCTGTAGGCTGCAGCTTTGTCTGAATGACAGTGCCCATTGCTTTATTGAAGTTTTTCAATTTCATGGGGTCCTGTTTATTAATTGTTGATCTTGGAGCTTATGCTATTGGTTTATGTTCATGAAGTTTTCTCCTGTGCAAATGAATTCAAGGCTTCCCCTACTTTCTCTTCTACCAGACTTGTTGGATCTTATGGCTAACTGTGGGGCCAGCCTCCAGTCAGCACCCAGGATACATAAGAAAAAAAAAATCCACAAATGTGTCAAGGGATTAGGAAAAATTCTTACTTATCTTAGTGTTAGACATTTTCTATCTGGGGGGGGGGCAACAGATGCTTTCTGATAGTAACTTTCTCTTTTCTTCATCTTGAAAAAAAAAATCTTGTCTGAAAAAAAATCTCTCTTCAGAGCTTCCTAATTAGATCTACATCCTTTCTCATTGCTCTACTCATGACCTTCTCTCTAATTAATTCTCCCCAGCCTCCACACCTTTCTCCATTCCCCTCCTCCACTCTCTTCTTCCAGCCAAACTCTGGACAATTAATTATGAGTTACATTTTCAGGGCCCAGCCCATTCTTATAACACAAGTCACATAGTTTCTCTTAGGCCAAGATGGTCATATTGACTGGCCAGTGAGTAATGTTTGACCTTGCATGTAGTCCAATGGTTAGTGTTCCCAGATAGAAAATGACATTGGAACTCAAGACTTAACAATAACAATTAATTTCTTGGACCTTGAGTGGTAGGGAATGTGTGTAGAAAGTCCATTGCTGCAAGCTCTGACCTTCAATCAGGGGAAAAACAAAAAACAAAAAACCTGGGAAATTATCCTCATGCACTTGTCTCTAGGGGCTGTCAGATATTTGTCTCTAGAGGCAACCAGCCTGGAGTCTAAACTTAGCTGTCTGTCTTTGCGACTGAGAATGCCACTACTTCCCCAATCAGTCTGAATGCAAAATACCCTAGTATTGTTTTTATTCATCAAACTTACACAGTTCAAGCAGACATCATCTTCCTGGTTATCCACAGCTACACAGTGTGCCCAGTATGTGTAAGGGCTGTGAAATGTACCCCACCACTGTTCTTATTAGGGAGGTATAGTAGTGGCACTTGAAGTTATGAACAGACACAACCAGTCATTTACAGTCAGTAATCTCACAGCTTTGCTGAGTAGGACTTCTCAACAAGGAGTCATTGCTGAGAGCCTTCAAGCCTTCATCATTTATTACAGAAACAGCAATTAATATTCTAGGTGTCAACCCACTGAAATTAACTTCTGATGGAGGAAACTTGCCTTGCAAGTTTATATATATATACATATATATATATATATATATATATATATATATAGAGAGAGAGAGAGAGAGAGAGAGAATATAAATAAGAGTATGGTAGTAGTAGCAAATTTGGGGGAAATTGAGGACAGGGGAATGAATAAGATCGATACATTATACAAAATTCTCAAGGAAATAATAAAGTACTGTTTTTAAAAGAATTTCTAAAACAAGAAAACATTTATAACAGAAAAGTCATGAATCATGCAAATTAAAAGCAAGCCAAACACTTAAAATGCTGAAGAAATCACCACAGATACCATTTGAGAATGTGAAAGGAAGGGATGGTTTCCTGAGAAAACAAAAATTAGCATAATTGTCTCAGGATGAAGTAGACGTATACAAAGTCCATTAATAAGGGAAGAAAAATAAATCTGTATATTCATACCTATAATTTAAAAATTAATAGACATATTACAAAAGTGCTACATAAGAACAAATCCATATGCATTAAATATGAACATCCTTCCCAGACAGCAAAACAACTTGAAAACCACAATAACTTAGAGCTTAGAACTGGTCCTCTCATTAAAATAATTAAGCAAGTGAGCCAGTGAGTATCTGTTGTGACATTATACTTCAGCGTGTTATTCAGTCCTTGAATATATATTGTTTGTCACTCCATAAAGAGTTGCTGCTTGCCCATTAGAGTGTGAACCATGTCACAGAATATGTAACTTAACAAAGTTACTCTAGGATCATCATATATAATATGTAACAACATTATTTCATAATCTTGTCTAAGTAAAGATTATTGTCTTTTCCTAAAATATCGAACATCAACTTTCTCATTGAAAAAGGACTGATTTCTATTCCTTTAGAACTACTGACAACATTTTCAATTTATTTTATCTTCCCTATGGAGAATGCTTTTTCAATTTATTTATTTTTATTTCATGTACATTGGTCTTTTGCCGGAACATTCAGTGCTCTTAATGGATGAGCCATTTCTCCAGCCCTGAGAATGTTTATTTAAATACATTCCAAAGAATTTTCCTCAGGTCTCACAGTTCCCAATCTAGAACAATGCTAACCATGACTATGGATCAGATGTCAGGAAGGCCTTGTCTGAGGAAGCACAGGCATGTAAAGAGGCAATTTCCCATAGTTATTGAGGACTTTGTAAAGTTCCATTACTCAGAGCCAGAGAAGTCAGGTATTTTGGGTGGAGGGGTGTCACTGAGAATCCAACATTTCCTTAAGCAATCATAGAAACCCAAATAAACACGTCTGAACTGGACAGAATATGGAAGCTATCAATAAGGAGATAACTGATCTTTGCTTTTAACTTAACCCTTCACTATTTATTACCAATGAGCCAAATTCCTTTACTTTTTTCCTCAGCTGTAAAACAATCATTTAACTTTTTTGTATGTTCACCTTTATGTGCATGTGAGTCTTACACACATATATGTGCAGTGTGTGTGCCCAAGTTGTATAGCAGTTTCCTCAGACATTAAGGTCTTCCATTTTGGAGAGAAGCTCTTTAGACACAGGGAAGGGAAGGTGAAATGTTCCATCATGAAGGAACAGTTAATCACAACATGTGGAGAATTCTATAGCTTCAAGAAGTCCCTGACACTGACCAGATTCACTAGCACATGTTTCCCCAAACATTCATAAGCAGGAGAGACTGTTGAGAGACACTGTCAGACAAGTTTAGCTGCCTTAGCTAAGATTGAGTGAGCTACCCAAAAAGGACACACTCCAACCTGTTCAGCTGTGTGAAAATTGTGTAATATGTCTAGGTTCCCAGCTTTCATCAGCTGTCACACATGTTGAATTGGGCTTCAGCATAGCAGCTGTCTTTGAGTAATTTTTGCTCCCAAAAACAAGCCCAGTAAAACACAGCAGTTCTCAAGTTAGACTTTGATGCTATTCTTACTTTGATCAGTCATCAACTCCCTATCTGAAGTGAGATGTTCATGTCTCCCCAGGAACAGTGTCACACAACAGATGCATGTGAAGGTCGAGGTAGAGCTCAGCCCCAGGAGTCATTCCTTAGAGTTCTGACCACCTTGGTTTATAGACAAGATCTCTCACTTTGACATGGAGCTTGGTTAGACAAGATTGACTGGCAAGCAAGTCCCAAAGACCTGTTTCTCTCTACCCCTTCAGCACTGAGATTACAAGCACACATCACTGTTTTTGTTTTAGCATGGATGCAGGTAATCAAACTAGGTCCTCTTGCTTATGTGGCAAGTACTTTTCAACTGACCTATCTCCTCAGCTCATACATCATTGATCTCAAATAACTGTTGACAGAAATAAATTAGAAAAAACATATTGAAGTCTCTGTAAATTGTATGTAATCTGCAATAGCTAATCTTGGCTGGCAATTTGACACATAGGAAAGAGGAAACCTCAGTTGAGGAATATGAGGTCTTCCTTTTCCTCATGATCCATTGACTACCAGGGCTCTGCAAGGTCTGTGAGAATGATGGACATAGCCTTCCAAAGTTGTCTTCAGTGATACAGCTCAATGTTATTCCAGAGTAAGGGGAATATATAGGATGGGAACAGCTGCTGCCCAGGGCATCACCTAAGTTGTATTTGGTGTACTGTCCTACCATACAGCTGTAGCACAATACCTAATTATCATATGGATAGCAATGGAGGAGCATCCAAGCTCAGTGACAGTTTCCAAATCAGGTCAGGCAGACAGCAGGACGTCTTGCTGAAGGAAGGGAGCTCTCCATTTTGTGCCAAGCTCAGAGAGCTTTCTGGATTTGGTAGTCTGAAACCTAGAGCAGCAGAGCTCCTAACAGAGGAATTGCCTCTATCATACTGACCTATAGGGATGTCCGAAAGGCATGTTTGTGATTGGCAACTGATGTGGGTGTGGTCAGCCCATTGTGGAAAGTGCCATTGCTGGGCAGGTGGGCCTGGGCTGTTTAAGAAATGTAGCTGAAAGCAAACCAGCAAGCAGCATTCCTTCCTGGTTCTTACCTCTGCTCCTGGCCTGGCTACCCTCAATGGTGTGCTGTGACGGGGAAGCAGAAGCCAAATGATCTTTCTTCTTCCCAAGGTGCCTTTAGTAGTGGTGTTTTTTTTTTTACAACCAAAACAAAACAAAACACACCAAAAAATGAGGACAGAACAATATACGTTTATGTCTTCACTTATGTAAAGAAAAAGAAATTCAAAGAAATGTTCTACATAAGATTCCACAGCTATTATTAGATTGTAGTGTTACACCCTAGTGAAGGTATTTGCAAAGATGTTTCTGTAAGAAAATTCAAGGTTTCTAGAATTTTTGGTATCAGAATGTTTTTCTACCATGTCACCTATGTTATTCCGTTTATAAGAACAAAATTTTAGTTTTATATATGTGGTATATAAATGCTTTCAAATTTATCCTATTTCATACTTTTAATCCAGAACTCATAAGCATTACACACACAATTACACTCACTCACACACACACACACACACACACACACACACACACGAGGCATATTCATATATAGATACATATATACTTACATACACATATAACAGTGCACTGTGTATCATAGGAAAATTTCCATCACTAGTTAGCATTTTTGTAGTTTAAGATACCCTTTTAGAACTTTTAAAATGCAGAACATGTACTTATGTTTCCACATCAATAAAATTAGAAGAAAGAGGATCTTACTTCAAGATTATGATGACATGTTAGGAAACCACACAGTGCAATTTCAACATGAGTCACAGATTTAGAGGAAGGGGTCATGACTCTTCAGCAGAAAAATGTTTTCTTTTTTGTTAACTAATGCTGAAGTCTTGCAGTTTTGTTTTTTTTTTTTTTTTTTTTTTTTAGAAATGGTGTTGTACATTCAGGTCCAGGCAAACAAAGTTTGTTGTAGAATAAGAACGGTTAGGTATTTGTAGCTCTAAAAGATGGTCACAAAGATATGTGTACTTGAACACAAGGGCAAAGAATGCCTGTCTTAAGTAAAAGATAGAGTTTTACCCTCTTCTCTACCATCTCTCCTTCATGGACATGAGGCTTGAGACTGATCTACTGTATAGTCAGTTCTAATGAGCCAAAGGCTATCAAACATGAGGAAGTCTCAAGTCACAACACTCAGTGTCATGCCTGGCCTGAAAAGAGAATCAATTTACATCAAGGCAACAACTGTTTATGAATATGAACACTTAAATCACCAACCAACCAATGAACATATCATTGCAGCTGCAATACAGGCAAAGCTCACCGAGAAATAACACATTTGGATATTCTGTCCCTTGACTCAGACTTTAAGTCTAAGCACCTTGATGTCTAGAATCTAATAAAAGAGAAAAATAGGACACAGCAAGTTGTGACCTGGCAGAAACCTGAGATGCTCTGATCTTTCATAATTGCATTAGCTAATCGTGTGAATGCCAAGCACATCAATCATTTCAGTATTTTTTTCTGTAAAGCTAATGTTTGTAAAACTCATATGTAATCCATTCCCTAGAAAATGATGTTTTTCAGCATCTTCAAAACTATTTTCCCCTGTGTATGCCCAAGTGTTCAAAAGCATAGAAAGGCTAATGGGACAGCCATCCTCAGGAACTGTACTTTCTCGGTATCACTGTTGACGCTTTCATACATTTATATAACAACTTTGGTCCTTTCTCCCCCAACCCCCTTCTCACCGTTTTCTTTCCTGCTGCTTTTTGTCAACAAGCCCCTTTCTACCTCCTTGCCTTCTTTTCTCTGTTTTGTAATTTATAATTTCATTTAGTTAAAATTTCTTGTCTGAGAGTGGGCGGGAAGTTACTGGAGCAGAGCATCTAATCAGTGGTTGTACCACTGAAGCAAACACCTCCCCCCCCCCCCACACACCACCAGTAGTCCTGTGGGGAAGAGTGAGGCCTCATGGATAACTTCCCATCTGTAATGACATGTTAGAAGGCCCAGTTTTATGCAAGCCTTTTTCAGATAAACAGCTGCAGTGAGACCATGATTGCAATAGCTCCCTCATATCTAAAAGAAATCTTTGTGCTGCACATCTCCTCATACCTTGGATCATATTCTTTCTGCTATATCTTCAAGGTTTTCTGAGCCTTGCAGGAGGTGATAACTGATTTATTTGGCCCATTTAGGGCAGAGAACTCCACCATGACTTATTCTTGGAACTTTGGCTAGTTGTAGATTTCTACATTAACCACTGTCCACTGAGGGGAGAAGTTTCTCAAATGGATGATGCTGGGTATAGCATTAATTTATATGTTTAAACATGAATATTTAGAAGGTAGTTTGCTGCATGACCACTTAGAAGCTAACAAACAAACAAAAAACAAAACAAACAAACAAAAAAACCTGGTGGGTTTCATTCAAATGCCTATGATTTCCCAGCCACAGGCCCTTGACCAGATTTACAAAGTTTGGATGAGTTTCCTCCTGTCATCTGGACTCATATCCAATCAGAAAGTGGTTGGCTATTTCCATACTGGTATTTATACTATTTGTACTAGAGAGTAATTTTGTATGCAGACTTTACTTTCCAACCACCAGTTTCCAGATACAGAAACTAAATAATAATTATAAATACTTGGCTGATAGTGCATGCTTATCACCAACTAGCTCTTACAACTTACATGAACCCATTTCTATTAATCTTTGTGTTGTCACGTGGCTTGTGGCTTTACCTGTCCTCTAGCACATCTTGTTTCCTCTGTGTCTTTTGGTGACTCCTCTTGACTCTGACCTCCTTCTTCCCACCATCTTCTGTGTCTGGCTGTCCCGCCTATATTTCCTGTCTAGCTTCCAGTCAGTCAGCTTTTTATTAAATCAATCGAAGTGACAAATCTTCACAGTGTACAAAAAGAATATTCCCCAGCATGCTTCATTCCTGGTATGTATTTGCTGCATCTCACAATATTCCAATTGTGTAAATCTGTTGGTATCTTTTTCATCCTCAGCAGCCCACATAACACCTTCATTCATTGTGAAAGCTAGCCAACTCAGTTGTAGCTTGATACATTTTAGTTCGGTGACCAAAGTGTAGACTTCTCCTCTTGCATTCTTTACTATTTACTGTCTTTTCTTCTTGCTCAATATTTTCTCGCTCTTAGAACTCTTGTGGTTCAGCATTTGTGAGACTCTCACCTAAACTGTGGAGCAGAGGATACTCTTCCCTGATGCTTTACAGCCTTGGTACCCAGCACTGCCACTGAAGATAATGGTTTCTGTTCCTTTGTTGATGGAGTCCTGTGAGAATGTGATAGAACCTTTGAACTATAAGCTATCCAATTAAATGTTCTCCTTTATAAAAGTTGCCATGGTCACGATGTCTCTTCAGAACAATAGAAATCCTAAGATACCTGTCAAAACAAAAACATTAAGTCCCTTTGTCCCAGACCTATTTCTCCTCATTTACTTCTAGCATTCACCAAGATCAGTTTAAAGCAATACCCTTTACTTGTTTTAAATCTGTCCTTTCCCCACCCCCACCCCCACCCCCACTTTCCATTATTTTCGTGGTGGTACACGGCAATGTGAAGGCACACATAATACTGGAGAAGGAGCTGAGAATCCTACATCTTGATATGAAGGCAACAGGAAGTGGACTGTCTCACTGGGTATAGCTTGTGCATAGGAGACTTCAAAGCTCACCTCCACGGTGACACACTTCCTCCAACAAGGCCACACCTCCTATCAGTACCTCTCCCTTTTTGAAACCATTTTCTTTCAAATCACATCACAAAGCTGTAAAAATGTTCAGGTGGAGGTATCTGCGAGGAGGCCAAAGCTGCAATTCTCAAGATGAGGAGAGAGGTCAAGACTGGAGAGACTTCTGGAGTCTCTCTCTCAGATCCCTATTCTTCCTTTCCCCACCCATATATCATTTTCCTACCTTTGTTCTCTGTGCTTTATAACTAATGAACAGGAATAATTTCTTTCCTCCTCACTTTCACACAACTCTTAAAATAAAAAATGTTAGGATTGGAAGGAAAGGGAAGCTAGCCAGCTTGAACATGGCAGACATGGCTCTGGCAGGTCATGCCCTTCTTCCCCATTCCCTCTGCCTGGCTAAAACCTATCAGGTTACATTCCTAATGCCAGATACCAAGGTCCATTCTTTATATGTCCACTTTCTTCTCCTTAATCTGATTACCAAGGTCCAGCTGTCAAAGTATTGAAGTCCAATGATCAAAAGCCTCCTTTGGCTCACCTAATTAACATAACCAATTAAAGTTAAACACCTCATCCTAACACAGGGCTCTCCCCTTTTAACCTTTATATACTGCCATTTGCCTGTAAGCCACATCTGTCTCCTGCCTATCCAGAAGCAGTCTTTTGGATTAAATGTCCCTTCCCCATTCCTTTGTTCCTTTCCCCTTCTCCCTTGTCCTCTATCTACTGCCCTTGTCTTTTACTTCCTGTCCTTTGTCTCTCTGGGAAAACAAATCTCCTTTGTGCTGAGAACTTGGTTTTGGGATGTCCTAAACTGATACCAGTCTTTTTAGGAAGGAGATGAAAATTCCAGCCCTGAGGCTATGTGCATGACTGTCTTGTAGCTCATTTAAAATCAAGGGATTGTCCCTGTTATTTTACAGAGGGTAGAATCTGAATTCCATGTGTATAATATCTTTATGCTTCAATACAAATTAGTACTATTGATTGGTCTGATATTTTATCTAACCTTAAGAAAAAAGATACAGAAATCTTTGACAGAACAAAACAGAAGTAATTGATGTCAAGTTGGGGAAACACTCATTATTTGCTAGTAGTTTGTCTTCTAAATGTATTTTATGAAATTTAACATAAAAAAATTGTATTTCTTTCTTTGGGCATAGAAAAATGGCTGTGGCAGATTAGGGTTATGCAAGAGGAAGAGTAACTAAATTTGGATTTAAATATAAATATAAATAGTGTTTTCTCATAAATTATCCATGAGGATAAGGTAGGTTGGATGATGAATGCAGTTAAGTCTCTATGAGTCTAACATTATATCATTTGCCCCTCTCAGGAAACACTTAATGCTAAGCATCCACTTTCATGTATTGTGTGATGGGTGAGTCACAGTAGGTTCTGAGGCTGCTCTCAGAGTGTCCTGTGCATGCTTTTGTCATGACAGCTCTTTGGGCCTTTATTAGTTTTCTCATGGAGCTGAATCATACAATACTGGATCTTTGTTTCAGCAGCCTCCCAACCAAGGCATCTGTGTTTGGGTTTTTACTTGGTAACAAGATAAATACTCCACCAGAGGTGTTACACTCCATGACAAAGCTTGTTTCTTATGCAAACATTCTCACACTCAGGCTGGCCTGGGGCTTATCAAGAGGTTTGTGGCCCTTGTTTTGGATTTAGAGAACTTCCTTTCTCTGGTCTGGGCCACCCTCACCCAAAGCTTTCTAAGTCACTTGCTTATCTTTCACACACCCCGAAACTCCTTTCCTGCCTGCTTTCCTCTCTCCTACCCTCCATGCAGGAACTTAGAATCCTGGCACACTTCTTCCTGAGCCATTAATATGCTGCGTTTTATTGCTAACAGTAAAAGTAGGTTGTTTTTTTTTTTTCTCTGTTAAAAATATTTTAAGAAATGTCAAGTGGAGAACGTTTTACAAGATACCTCCAAATTTACACTTAGTAACTCTTTTTATGACTCTCCCTCACAGAAACTGCCAGCTAAAGCTTCAGAATAAATCATGTTACATAAGTGTTATCTATAGCTACGTAATCTTGGTCATAAATTAAAAGTGTTTGAACATACCTTACTGAAAGTGATCAGTAAAATAAGATCATCATGTGGACTTTTACATGTTTCTTTTCTGACTGACAAGTGCTGGATCATTCCAGTGGTATTTTTGTTAATGTAGATGTAATGAATATTCCCAATTTGTGTACTATCCACCTAACAGAAAATACTTTAGGTAATTATGGAAGTACACATAATTGTTCATTCGAAGTGGAGAGAACACTCTTGCCTCATACTTACCATAACTAAGCCATTGAGCAGACAATTAGAGAGCATCTACTAGAAGCCAAGTGTCTTTCTTCACCCCTGGATCCCACAGCAGAGGACCTCAAGGTCATTTCCATTCATCAGGGGAGACAGACATTGGATAGTTTGTTCCATCAGCAGGGAGTAGGCAGCATAGCATATGTAAACCTTCCCATTAAAATATTAGAACTTGGTCACCAAATTATTTTTCTTTACACACAATTATTTGAATAGTGCTAACAGAGGAGAAGGCACTCGAAATAGACTCTTTGATAATGTATTCCTGATTTTATACAGTGTCTGTGAGACAAGAGACAGAGCTCAATAGTAGAACACTTTCCTGGCATGCATGAGGTCCTAAGTTCTCTTCCCTTGCCACAGAAAACAAAGAAACAAAAAGTTCTCAACAACTTAAAAACAAAAACAAGCTATCAACAACAACAACAACAAAAAAATTCCACAAATAAAAGTAATGTCTATGTACGAGGAGCACATAAAAATACCCTTAAAGTATAAATAATGATAAACATCTAGAGTAAAAAAAAATTCACTTATATTTTGACGTTTCCCTCAAGCCATATTTCTGTGCACATTTTATTTATTTAGCTGAGGTCCTATTACGCATATAATTTTATATTTTTTCTCTAGTTTTGATTGTTGCATACACATTTTCCTGGACCCCCTGTTCCACCGCTTTCAGCTTTTCTAAGAATGGCTTGTCCTAGAATATAGCATGAGTAATTTTATTTAATTAAATTTATCTAGCAGTGGAAAGGGACTCTGTGACGGGTGGACTTTTGCTACCATGACACGTTACCCGGACACTACTATTGTTCTCTTGCAGGTCTCCTACTGTTTGAATTCCCTTCCCAGATACACTGATTTCCCTTTGTGAAATACCTTTCCCTAGTTCTATCTTTCCTCCAGTGTCGAGGCTGTCTTTAGGCTGGGTCTTAGTTCTGGCTTGAGTCCAAGAATCTTCTATAAGATCTTTTTTTTCCCTTATAGTTTCTCTCCCTGTCCTACAATAGCAATGCCTCTTCAAGAAGATTACAGGAAGGGAAGCAATACTTTTCCTACCTATTCCTGTTAATTTTAGCATCTTTCCCTTTCTATCTTTTTCAGGGTTTTCTTTTGTGTCGTTACCTTTTATTTCACCTCAACTTTTTCAAGGCATCCCATTTTCTCTTCCCTAGGACAGTATTGGTACTAGTCTATTTAATTCCTGTTTCTGTACGGTCTTCGGTCTTCTACACTTTCTAATTGTATGTTATGTGAAAGAGTTCTTTATTGAGCTAAAATTGTGAGATTGCACCAATGTAGATGAGACAGTGACTTGTAAACCTAACCATCAGCCACACTGTTTAGCTGGCTCATGCAATGGTGCCCTTACCATTCAAGGGACAGTAATAGCAAATACTGAGCAAGCATTGTCTCAGTCTCATCTGTTCTTCGTGTGTGTGTGTGTGTGTGTGTGTGTGTGTGTGTGTGTAAAACAATGCTTATCCTATGTGCATTTTTTTTTTATCTCATATGACAATAGGAACAGAAAGTGGTTTGTGGCACTGGCTTGGGAGCTCTGAAATTAGGGGTATGGTTTGACAGCTATGAAAATTCAGCCTTACTCTCTGGATATAACATGGCTGCAGCTTCTTCTGGCATCACGCAATCCAAGTGACAGACATGGCAAGGCTGGTGCTGTACAGTATGGAAATTTTTCTTCTAAGCAGCAGGAACTTTTCTTTTTTCTTTTCATTTTTTTCAGAAGATGTACCCCTACAAAATTCTCCCAGAACCCAAAAGTCAGGACTGATTTTATCCCTTGAGATCAAGGAGCATCTGAATAATATAGAAATAAGATGAAGGGAATGGTTGCAGAAGAGGACTGCTCATTGTCTAAATAATTATCCCTCCCAGTTGTATGGTGTTACTAGGGGTGCATGCTTACAAAAGGTGAGAAGTAGATGCAAGGTTATACAACTACAAAGTGGAGAAAGGGGAACTTAAGCCAGATCTTTCTACCTCTTTCATCATCCCCTCCTTACACACCACACTATAGGGCCTCTCTAGAGAAATTTAGCATTTTTCTCAACTCACAAAAAATGGTTTAGCAAGAAGCCACTTTATGGCTCATATTGTTCTTGCTGCTGTAGGATAATCACATCATCCCCTTAGGGGCAGAAGTCTAAGTGTGAGGAAGCAGCTGGGATAAAGCTGATTATTATACTGTGGGCTCAATTCTGTTTCTAACTAGAAGTTCAGTGAGGCTTACAGGAGTCAGAAAGGGCTTCATGAAGCCACAGAGTGGAAAAGGCACAGATCTGGACCAGCAGGGAGGAGGATGACTTAAATGGAAAGAGTAAGGTTGGAAACAGCATAACCTGAAAAATGAACGAGACCCAGTGTGGGCAAAGCCTAGGCACATCTGATATGTGCAGGAAACAGATGCTGATGCATGGATGGAGAATGGTTGAAAAGACATTGAGGATGCTATCTAGAGAATTAAGACTCAAAGGGGAAAGAACCCATCAAGTGATAGCATAACCGGTTATTTACAGGGGAAAGAACAGAACACAAGGGATGATATGGCTTGTAAAGTGTGCATATCAGCCCTAAACGTCCCTTTAGTTTAATGGAGTAATTTAGGGGGTTTAAAGTTCATCTGTGGTGGAAAGTATGTAGATAATTTTCTTATGTGGCCTGAGGTCTTCTATCACTTAAAACGTGATGTTGCCCTTGACTCCCAGGCAGATTCAGAAGATCTTGCCAATTTCACTATTCCTCCTCTGACAATCAGGGTTTAAGTCCTTGTGCTCTTTAGTGACCAGAGACTGTCAAGGTATGGTGAAGTCTGGCTTTGTGGACACAGGTGGAACTAGGAATGCACACTGACTCCATGGCTGGTCTCAGTCTCCCTGACACTTGAGATATTCATTCCAAGTCTAGGGAAAGTCACAGAGTCCTAGCATGTTGAACAGACCGCTTTCTGTGTCCTTGCGTCTATGTTCTTTTATAGAAACGTACAATGAAGAGATGAGAAGTGATCTGGGAGATGTGTTTCTAATACATTCTAACCATGCAAACATTTTTAGATTCATTACTACATTTAGTTATGTGTAATTTTTATCTTTTTTGTTCTCCACATTTGTGGTGCACTTAAAATCTTGGTGGTTTTCCCAAAAGAGTATTCAAGATAACAATTTCCAGTTAGCATGTATGAATTTCTGTCAATTATAAGTTAATGTAAGCAGTAGCTTGTTATTGTTTAAAGTAGGGTAAGATCTATGCTATAATTGAGGACATACGAAAAGTTCTTAGGGTGTGTCTTGAGACAGAACATTAGGGTTGAGCCCAGAATTATTTAGATTATTATTCCTGAGAAAATCAGAGTGTAAAATAGAGAATTATTAAGTGATAAAAACTTAGTTTCTCTCTTTCCTCTATGTGTGGAGGGTCCTTTGATTCTCCCTCATTTCAAAAGGGAGAAAAAGACTCTATCTTTTATTGTCAAGCCCCTCGAAGACAGTGGCTGTCCAAAGGTGGACTGGACACCATGGAATTTAATATTATCATTGAGTACCCATGAGAAATGAGAAAGACCCACGTGTGAATGGTGCAGATTGCTTCTAATAGTTTAAATTGGAAATTGCTAAATTCTTGAATTTCTGAATGATGTCACACTCTCAAGTTGTTTCTTAAACTGAACATTACAAACAAGCATTTTTTTTCTAATGATGTCTTATGAGTAAAATGTTGAATCATACAAAGAACACAAATTAAAAAGTTAAAAAAAAAAAAAAAGCTGTGTGGGAGGGGCACAGCCCTATAAAACCAGTCATTACCTTGTCTGTACCGTGACAGCTTTCCAAGGAGCATTTCCTGACTGCCAGCTACTCACTCACGGGGTAAGGAGATAATGCAGTGTCAGCAATTCCCTGGCCATCTTAATGAATCCAGGCTTTCTGTTCTTTCTCTTCCTTCATAGTAATATTTTAACATATTGACCTGGATAGAGGGTGAGTAAAGCTGCAACCAGGTTTTCTTTTTCACTTGTTTAACTAAAGATAATTTGGGTTAAAACTTGAACTAAATTTATGACTGCCTAACTTTGAAAGTACATTTATTGTACTTTCAATTTTAATATTATTGAACAGGTCACATGTATGTTTTATATTAGCTATTGTCTTGGTATAGGATTAGACATAAATACTTACAAATATTAAAATGCTTATCATTAAGAAATTGAAAATAATCATTACATTAGGTATAAATAAATGACATTCAGTTTTCACCTAAAATTAGCAGCCTGAAACTATAAAAATTAAGCAGCAATTTTGGTCAGGAAAATTCAGGATTAGAATATCTTTATTTAACTTATCTCAGTAGTGGGTCAAGTCTGTGAAAGGTAAATGTCAAATTATTTAGCTGATGGGTTAACCAAGTTGGAAATTTAATCTCTAGATAATTACTTGTTAAGAAAACTATCAACTAAAATACTGCTCCCAATTTCTGGAAGATATGTTTTATTTTTGATGGGATGTTTCCTTTCTATTACTGTTTTATCTTAGTTCTCATTGGTTTTTTAAAATCAATTTCAAAATATTTTCATTGTGTGATATTATAAAAAAAATGTTTGAAATGCTACAGTAAAATCCAATTTAGCATTTAGGCCTATTATGGAGAGGGAGTATGGCAGGTGGTAAGCCTGTGGCACCTCCCAAATTCATTCCTTCTGCCAAGTTTCACTAGTGCGTCTGCCAACTTGTATTACAGGAACCAACAGAAAGAGGAGAGAGCCCAACCCAGTAGATAATTTCTATTCATTCTTATAATGTTAATAATAGTGTCATATTTAGAAGCATACTAAGTTGTATGGCTTATTATACTATTAGGAAGCTCATCACATGTTGTGTGCTGGTCTGGAGAGGCTGTGGTTCTAATGTCATGCCATGTCTTGATTTCATATTGTTTGGGGATTGTCCCATTCAGACACAGGATGGGGGCTTGTCTGAGAGCCAGGGCATACTATGTGGATACTAGTTTGAAACTTTCAAATATTATTTGAGGAATTTATAGGAAAAAGCACAGACTCCGAACTGAATTAGTTCTGAAATACCTACATCTTCACATTTTTATTACTATAGCAGAAATCACAAAGGAGACAAGGTATGTGATTATTTCCATTAAACAAAATGTAGCAGATGTAACTAGGTAACTGCAATAAAGACATACACTACAATTTTTTATGCACATGTAATTAACAGAACATCATTAGAAAATAGAACTCCAAGATAAGAGATATTGGTCAGATGATGGGTTGCTTTCCTAATAATCATGAAGCCTTAGGTTCAATCCCTGGTATTGTATAAATCAGGCCTGATTCCACACATGTGTAATCTGAGCACACGGGAGGCTCAGAAGTTCAAGATAATCTTTGGCTACTTGTTGAGTTCAAGGTCAGCCTCTCCAATACAAAGTAATTCAGGATGTTTGGTTCAACTTTTTTCTCTTTTGCTAGAACTGGGGATGTGAACACAATTGCTGTACACATGGTACTGGCCTATGTCCTCAGATGGAGATGAATTCTTAAGAAGTATATACGTATATCTGGGGAAATTCAGTATTAACTGCCTTTGCTGGTGATAGGCCATGACCCTTACACTTTGTTAATGTCTAAGTGACTGACTGGCTTCCAGATTGTGGTAGGAGAGCAGGAGAGACTGGAATGTACTCTCCTGGCCTGATCCCTTACTGGAATTTTTATGCAGGGGCAGAGAAGCCTTTTATTGATAATTTTAAAATAATTTGTTAACGAGACTTATTCATGGAGGAATTAAAATTTTAAGTCACTGGAGAAGAATTTATTTTCTGAACTACCTATCTCAGTCTGTAATGAAATAAGAAGGCAAGCAGTGCTATTTTTTTCTAAATTAATACACTTTCTAGGAGCAATGCGGACTTGCTGCTTTCCTGTTTTCATTTCTCCTTTCTTATATTTCTCAACATAGTACTTCTGTAACTGACAGTCATAGAGAAGACATGTATCAGCTTGTGAGACCCGGAAGTCAGGGGGCTTTCTGTGGCAAGTCTCGGCCTACCCCCCTCTGCAGCACTACAGAAAGCTGTGGGACTCACAGGAGTTGCCTCACCTCCAAGAGCTATGGAATGCCCTCAGTGAAACAGTCAGTCATATCTATATCCTAGGGGCCTATAAAACTTAACAAAAGGGCCGGTGAGATGAATAAGCCTGGTGACCTGAGTTGATCCCCAGGGCCCATGTAGAGGTGGAAGACGAAAACTGGTTCCATAAATTTATCTTCTGACCTCCACGTGCCTCCCCTCCCCCATGACATGTGCACCCATGCTCACACTCATGTGCTCCCGGCCCCAACACCAATGAGTTGAATGAAGAGACAAGGGGTGAGGAAGATTTTAAGGAACACAATTTAATTTACTAATTTTGTCTTTACAAAATGCAATTGTTATAAATGAGAAATTTTGGTGCAAATTCTTCTCTCTTCCACAACACTTCCGTGGAGAGTTAAGACAGTAGCTACAGACTTGCTTCATCCAGGGGTCTCTCCACTACTCCCCAATTCTGGAAAGTCTTTGTTCTAGAGGGTTTACAAAGAGATGAGTATTGTTATTCTTTGGGGTATTTGTATAGTTTGCTAATTATAGGGTATTTTATACTGTGATGAAAGGAAAATAGAGAAGTTAAGAAGGTGACTTCCCAGCATCCCTTCCCACACATACACCCTTGGGTGTGTCCAAGCTTCTAGCTGCACCTTAAGTCATGGAAGGTGTGCCTGTCTTTTTTAAGCAAATTGGGTGGCTCCTACCTGTTGGATTATCCCTGAATCCTTGTGGGCACCTGGATTTGTGTGACAAAAGAAGAGGGTACCAAAGTGAACTCCCTGGTCCATAGGAAATCACTTTAGAACACGGCTGGAACATGTGAGGTGAATATGTGGGGGTGGTAGGATTGGGATGCAGATGATGGCCCTGAAATAAGTCTATGCCCTTCCAAATGAAGCTGAAAGATTGTCTCACCTGAACCGAGCAAGACTGTGTACATATGTTACCCATTTGGATATGCCTATTGTATTCTGCATATGTACATATGTTTATGTAGTGTGGGTATGAGTAGTATGAATATGAGTGAAACATGGAGGTTGCGGGTGACCCTGGAGGTCATTTTCCTGTCTTCAGCTTCCCCTCCCTCTGTTTGTTATTGAATGGCATGGTCAACTGGCTTTTGTGCAGTAACAGTTTCTTCCTTTGTAGAGGGGTAGCAGCCATTTTCCTCCTACGATTTCAGTGAGGGTTAAATGATTTCAGAAATGAAGTGTTGAGTACAATTTAGTGTCTCCAGTCTGCTGGGTCTAATATGTAGAGAGTAAGAATTCAAATGAGTGTTACTGTTATCCCTATTATAATATAAATATCACAGAGAGTCATTCCTCATTATAAGATTGTTCATTATATGTCAGGATTGGCTACACAGTTTACATAGTCTGGGGAAACTGAAAGTGCAGGGTTTCTTGTTTAAAATGATTTAGATTTCAAAATGGTAACAGGGAATGCTATTTCTGGGCACTGTGAACTCCACAGGGTTTGTGACTCTAAGCTATTGTCACCTTCCCTCATTTTGTCCCATGAAGGGAAGGTAGGAAGGAAGCGATAGGCAGGGACAGCCTATATTCGTTTGCTGACTTCATTCAAGATGCCAAAACGTCACTCAAACCTCTTTTTCTCTCCTCACTTTCATTCTAGACTGAAACAATGGAGGAACTTACCATGGCAAACACCATGTTCGCCCTCAATATTCTCAAGCATATGGAAAAAACAAACTCTGCCCAGAATATCTTTTTCTCTCCCTGGAGCATCTCATCCACCTTGGCCATGGTTTTCCTAGGTGCCAGAGGTGACACCGAACACCAGATGGCCAAAGTAAGTTTGCTTTAAACCTCACTTCAGAATCTAGTTTTCTGGATTCAGTTGTAGGCTTGCTCTTGATATATGCACAGGGCATCTTGACTCTAAGAAAGCAGAGATGGTGGCATGATTGTCTTCACCAGCCATCACACCACAGATTCCATAAGTTTAAGACTGTAAAGTGTCTGAATCAGGGAGTGCCTCTACTGCAGCTAGCAGAAGGGTGTCAGCATTTCTACAGGGATGAAAATAGCACCAGGCAAAAATCTTTCATTCGTACTTTACAAAGCAAATGTTTTGCCTGCTTCACTTGGTTTCAAGTCAAATGTCATTATACAGATAAGAACACTGGCACCATGGCTTCCTAACTTCCAGCTGAGGCTTGCTCTTAACACTGCCACTATGGGTAGGGTTTGTTTTTCTTTCTTATAAGGAATGTCTCCTGATAGTTCCAAGTCAGGGTCACAAACAAGGATAAAGCAGGGTGGCTTTGGTCAGCATACTTAGAGTAATATATAGATAGATAAGTCTTTAATGGGTGAGGCTCTGTCTACACAGTGGGGCTGAATATTATAGATAGCCAGTCTTCAGAATCAGTGTGGACAACACGTGAAGCATCGTTGCCAGGGATTTATGTATCAAGGTTTTTGTCTTCCTTCCTTGATGAATGGATGACCCTTCTCCAAACTTCAGAACTACTTAAACTTCATACTGGAGTACACTTAAAGATTCATACAGTGTGTTACAATTTCTCATCATCTTGCCAGGTCAGAGACCTGAATGTGGAAATCATATAATTAAAATTTCACTGCAACCACATACATGCAAATATTAAGAATGTATGCTTTAAGTAGAAGCGTGCATTGTGTTCTCAGTCACACCAAAATGCCACTGGCTCCTTCGTGTTTTCCCATGAGAACTGTCTGAGCATAAACACAGGTTTCCCAGGAACATGGTGACCAACTTCACGTGAGCCTCTTTTCAAGTACAAAGTTTCACAGAGACAACATGAGCCAGGAGGTCAGGAGGTCCATAAATGCCTCTTAATGGTGCTGTCAGTTTAAACATCACATCTTAGAACAAAACTCAGTTGTTCAACCCTGATGATCACAGACTTGTACAACACTTCTTCCCCTCTGTTTTCTTTGCCTTGACAAAACATAGTAAAGCACTTTTACACACCTTAGAAAGCATTAGTGTTTTCAACTTTTAAATGCAAAGGCCCAGGAGTGAATCAGCTAGAGTGTAAGGCTCAGATGAAGTGCTCTGGAGTAACATGATTCTGATACTAAAGGAAAAATTCTAGTGATCACTCTAGACAGAGACAGATTTCCTAAATCAACAAAAGGTCTTTTAGTATATGGGATCATGCAATCTTCTTACAACTCTGCTGCATAAAAAGATTTTAAAATTCAAACGGTAACTTGATTGGTTTCTAAATAAAAAGGGTATTTCTTTAGTTTAGGGAATAAGCACAGGCTGTAACACCAGTTCTGTGTTTCCTGCTCCAATCCTAGATTAAACAATGGAAGACATTTATATGATAAGTTACCATTGCCCTAGCTTGTGCATAAAGTCATTGAATTCATTTGAGTCTCAATTTTCTCATCTATAAAATGGGAAGGAACACCTGTAACTTCTAAGCAAGCTGTGAAGATGAGAGATACTATGTAAAACATCTAGAAACAATACCTTTAGTAATAGCTAACTCTTATTAATTCTGATTATTATTCCTGTAAATGACCCTTCTAAAAGCCTCTCAGGAATTTACATCACTCAGCATCCTGTGACATGGATGCAATAATTATCATACTCATTTCACAGATAAGAACACTAGGAGCTGCAGTTGGGAAATGGTCAGGTGGATGATGTAATACTATTATACCAGGAGGAAACAGAATAGAGCAGGTCAACGGCTCAAGAGCTCAGAGGCACAGGAGATCAGTGTCAGGCAAGGGACACTTGTCAGGCTAAGTTTAGTATGACTCTGTGGTCCTATCCTAGCCATGCTGTCTCTTTGGCCCTCTGCATGGGCCAGAATCACATTACACTCCCATTGTGAAGAGACACCACCCTCCAGTGATGTCTGTGGGAATCCAGGCAGACTCTTTTGCTCTCCAGAGTCAGTTGCTTTTGAAGGAATGTAAACCAGAAAATGTGTACAGGAAATAGTCCTTTCAGAAATAGGGGGAGGGGAGGCGGGCAGGGCCTATGGCCTATGACTGGTAGATCAGAGAAAGCCCTCCAAATACCAATACCTTTTCTTCTAATCTAGGAAATTTGCCAACTGGCTAGATATAGTTGCCTACTTCATTACCAGCCTGTTTACAAATTTGTTTCCTCTTTACCATGGTCCTCAAAGGGAAATGCTTCAGGGTCAGAGGTTCCCAAAGACATTAGAGGGGGCTGCCCATGAGTCTGAGTCTGGATGAGTAAGCTGATCTGGTGGCAGTTTGTAGAGAAGGGGCTTGAGGCCAGTCTTTACCTACCACCATCACTGGGCTGTATGAAACAACTTACAGCGAAAGAGATTCAGTGTACCAAATACCTATAAATTGTCCCCTGTCCCAGGTATTAATTTTTATTTATGTGCGTATCTCATCTTGGGTGATCCTTCTTATTAGGTTACTGATATTCGTGTTAAAGCTCACTATGGCTTCTAACTTACCTCAGCTTAAAAAGTATTTATTAGGAAAGACCACTTTAGAGGAGATGAGTTAGTACTATTACTTTCTTTAAAATACTTTTAAAATACTTTTGAGAAGATAGTATTATTTATTTTACATATTTTTCTTATTTTATATATAGATCCCAGTTCCCTCTAATACTGGTGTTTTTCAAGACAATTTGTGGGCTAGATGAGACTTAGGTAATTCAGGGTTTCTAAAATGTCCAGTATAGGAGTTAACATCAAGGACTTCATAGATTTTTTTTTATGACACAGAAATAATGTCTATGGTTATTTTGCACATAAAAAAGAGAGAGGGAGACAGGCATAGGACCATCCAGAGCAGTGGTTCTCAACCTTGCTAATGCTTTGACCCTTTAATAATGTTCCTCATGTTGTGGCTACTCCCAGCCATAAAATTATTTTCTTTGCTTCTTCATAACTGTAGGTTTATTAGTTATGAATCATAATGTAAATGTCTGTGCTTTCTGAAAGTCTTAGGTGACCCCCGAGAAAGCTTTGTTTGGTCCCCAAAAGGTGGCAACTCACAAAAATGCTGTTCGAGAGATGCCTGAGCCATTGGCTTGAAGTGAAATAATTTTGCATGACCCTGTTGTCATTTCCCCTGATTCTGATTGCAGGTTCTGCAATTTAGCGAAGTTGGTGGCTATGACATCACCACAGGAATGCCAGAGAAAGCCAGTGGCTGTAATTTCACACAGCAGATACAGAGGAGAAACTATCCTGATGCTATTTTACAGGTATCTGGCTTGGTTTGTTATATTTCTTTTGTATTCTCTCTCTAGCAGCTTCTTGTCTCAAAGTCATAGTGTTGAACTGAGAAGTAATGTAAAAGAGTTCTTCTATCCATAGGAAGAGCACCTAGACTAAGTACTGTGATCAATAGCCTAAGGGCTAAGTGCTGTGTTAAATAGGTGATAAATAGGTTAAAGGCATCCAATAATGAGGAGAAGAGCCTGGACAGCATACAAACTTGGTAGCATTTCAGCCATGGTTATCCCTCCATCCTGTCACATTCTTCTGCTGTGTGTGTGTGTGTGCAGTTTATATAATATCTACTTATATGTAATAAATTATTTATTCTGAAAGTGTTCTTTGCTATGTTACAAGAATGTTTGGATTCATATGTCCATAAATAGGTTTGGATATTTCATGAAGAAAAGATGATGATAATAGTTACGAGGTGGTGAAGCATGGATGTATTATGTGCTTATAATTTATTAATATTCTGTCACCTGTCTAGCTATCTATCACTTATTACATACTTATTACCCATATGCATTTGCCAACTCTATACCTATCATCTGTCTTTTGTCTACTAATTATCTATCTGCCTATATCTACCTGTCATGTCTGTCTATCTATCTATCTATCTATCTATCTATCTATCTATCTATCTATCTTCTGTATCTATCTCCCACCTAGTATCAACTTATCATCTGTCCATCTATCTATATCTATTACAGGTAATAAATCTTTTCATCCACCAATTATCTATTATACAAAGTAATACCCTTTCCCCATATGCTATTTCCTTTAAAAATCAGCTGCACAATTACATTAAAATAACTGTGAAATGGTAATCTATTGATAACAATTCACATGCTAAAGCCCATGATTAGGTTATAGGGACATGTCCCCTGAATCTTCTTTCCTGGATATAGTAGTGGTCCACCCACCACCACTTGGTGTGCTATGGAGTAGAGGAGGTAGAAAAAGCCTCCACGATGTTTTATGAAATGCTGGAGTTCTCTGTCTTGTACACTAGTCCAGTTGCTGTCAGGACTGAGTCTGTCTGTCACATTTCTTACAGACTTGAAGCGTAGCATTTGCTCTCTCATTTATTTTGTGAATTTTTAAAGCACCATTTTTTTTTTCTTACTACAAAGGTTATCTTGTAAAATGGGAACCTATTAAGGTATATCCATTTTGGTATCATTTTACTAGCGTTTCAGTGAGAACTTCCCAAGTGACAAGTAAAATTACACATGTGCAGTGTGTATGAGGTGATACATCTATACACTGTGACATAATTAATTAGCACAAAGTAACACACTGAGCACATATGTAGTCACTGTGTGTGTATGTGTGTGTGTGTGTGTGTGTGTGTGTGGCGGGGAGGTCAGTCCATTTAAATATATCTTTATCACCAACTTCAAAAGCAGTACAGCCTCACTAACTGTACTTCTGTACTTTACATCTCTGGGTTTATTCATTTTGTAATATAATGAAAATGCCTTAGAAACACCAGAGTTTACAAATGTCAAAGGAAACTGTCTTTCTTCCAGGCTCTGGGGTCCCTTATTTCTAATGAATCTGATCTACAGACACAATAGAAGTCTATCATGATTAAAATGTACCTTTGTAGCTTTCCTGCATCTCATTTCTATATACGTTTCTGCTTTCTCCCTCCCCCGCCATGGGGTGTTGCAACAAGCTCGCCTTGAACTCATTATGTGGCCATGATGAGCCTTGGTCTTTGTGCCTCTGCCTCTCCTGGGATCATAGATGAAAGCCTCTGCTCCAATCTTTTTGAACAACATTCTTACAGATATTTTTCTCTAATGGACTAACAACACACATTAGTACAGTATTTTATTGCTGTGTTGAGAAAATGTTATTGCTTCAGGATTCTTTAGTTAGTAGTACTGTGTTATACATGACAACTTCTTGCTTCTGTACAGGCACAAGCAAGAGACAAAGTCCATTCATCCTTCAGCTTGCTCAGCTCGGCAATCAACACATGCTCGGGAGATTATTTATTGGAAAGTGCCAACAAGCTGTTTGGAGAGAAGTCTGCTAGATTCAAGGAAGTAAGTGAAGCTTGTAACTAGAAAAGCTGTCCCAACAGCAGCAGTGAGGTCGGTTTCAAAACACTTCTCCACAGTTCCCAGGTGCATAATCAGAATTGCCAGCAGGCTTTTAACGCTGGCCTTCCTGTCTCTTCTGCTCAGTCGGTCTCTCCTGTTTCTGTTGAAGATGGCCCATGCAAAGATCAATGAATGATGGTTGTAATGAATGAATGAAAGTGTTGTAAATGCTTTCCCCAGTGATGTAACTGCTGTTCTGCTCTATTCTTCAGCCTATACCTTTTGTTCTTACTCAGTGTCTTTAATGCGAAGGGCAGATAGACTTGGCCTGGAGTGTAGGACTGGGTATTATCAATGGAAGTGAAACAGTCTCTGGCTCTACACCTCCCATGTCTCCCTGCTTTTGTTGCTTCCCTTGTTTAACATACAGTGTATGTACATTTGGCATTTTTTTTGTTTTGTTTTGTTTTAAAGGAATACATACAGCTCTGTAGGAAGTACTACTCTACAGAACCAGAGGCAGTAGACTTCCTTAAATGTGCTGAAGAAGCCAGAAAAAAGATAAATTCCTGGGTCAAGACCCAGACCAAAGGTAAAACTTTGGAAAATTTTTTCTTCTCTCTTTTTCCCATGTAGAAAACTTTGTGTTTCTTTTGAAATTATCCTTGAATTTCACCCTCATTCCCTTAAAATTTGTTCAATTGACACTCCTTCATCTGCTTCTGAGTTAAATTAGTCTCAAATTACTTAAAAATTTTGGAAAACAATATAAAAGAACGTGAAAACTCCTCTAAATAATGTAAGAAATTATATTTTATATGCAATATTTATAGTTTCTATTGTTTTTTGTTTGTTTGTTGTTTTTGTAAAACCTGAACGTCATTTTGTTCCCCTCAGGTGAAATCTCAAACCTGCTACCTGAAGGTTCTGTGGATGGAGACACGAAGATGGTGCTTGTAAATGCTGTCTACTTCAAAGGGAAGTGGAAAACTCCATTTCAGAAGAAACTTAATGAGCTGTATCCTTTCCGTATGAACTCGGTATGACACAAGATGCATCTTCATAGTTTTATTTCAGAGCTTTATAAAGATACAGAAAATTCTGACTGTTCACTGATTTTCATACTACTTTCTAGTTACAGCTTGTGAATGCTGGGCATTAACGTTTTCACACTACTGACTACCATTCAATAATTCTTAAGTCAATGTGGATAGAAGTGAAGGCCAAAGTTTTATAGTTTATAACTATGCTTCATAATACCACTTGCCTGGTCTTAAATGTTGGTTCTACACATACCCTATGACTTTATTTATCAGCCATTTGTTCGTTTTTGATCTTTAGAGCTAGAATAACATCTAGTTCAAAAGGCTGTTGTGAATATTCAACAGAACTTACCTAACTTTCTGGCTCATTTTAGAGATTACTAATTTATTATTACTATCTTATTAAGTATTGGCTATAAAGTAAAAAAAAGCCATTACATTTAAGAACTTTCTCTAAAAATATACAAATAGTTTGCTTTACTGATTGAAGAAAACACATCTCCTTAGCACTGAAGTAGAAACTATTTAATCTTGCTATAAATTCCTTAAACATCTGAGAACTGACTTTCACATTTTATTTTTTAACAATATTAGCGTGAGAGCATACCTGTTCCGATGATGTACCTACGTGAAAAGCTGAACATTGGATATATACAGGACCTAAAGACTCAGATTCTAGAGCTGCCATATATTGGAAATATTAGCATGTTCGTGTTCCTTCCTGATGAGATTGATGACACATCCACTGGCTTGGAGTTGGTAATGCATTACAATTTCAACTACTTTAAAATTTGGCAGAAAAATCTCCTTTGCTTAAAATAAGCATCTATGCCTTGGCAATGGTGTGTAACTTGTCACAAAAATGAATAATTCCGTTGATACTACATGTGTCATTGCACAACATTTCAAAATCTGAAACTTAAGTTGTGTATGTTACCATCTTACAAAATTTGTTCAGTTCATTGAATTTTAAACATAGTAAAGTCATTTGGTTGCTCATTTTATTTTATTTTTTTATTTTTGAGCTTATAATAATTACATCTCTCCCTTCTCTTTCCTCCCTTCAAGCCACCTTTGTACCCTTTGCTATCTTTCAGACTCAAGGCCTGTTTTTCATTACTTATCATCACATGCTTATATACACATGTATAGAAAATACCATCTTAAATACAGCCTGCTCAGACTGTATAATGTTACTTGTATGTATGTGTTCAGGGCTGACCATTTGATATTACATGACCAATTGTTGTGCTTTCCCTCAAGAAGACCTTTGCTGTCACTCCCAGAATTCTCTAGTTGCCTGTAGTTCTTTGCGTGGGGTTGAGGCCTTGCTTTCTTTTGAATTCTTTCTGTGTTTTATTAATTGTTTGAGAATTTCATGCATGTATGTAATGTCACTTCATAATATTTACTCCATACTCTCTCCCCTTCAACTCCTTTCAAACCATCTCACCACATTTCCAACTTCACATACACTTTTTTTTTTAACCTCACTAAGTCCATTGTGTGCTGGCAAAATGTGTGTGGATATAAGACTATCCACTGGAGCATGGACAACCCATTAGGAGCCATATCTATGAAGACAACCAATTTTCCCTCCCATTGCAGCCATTAGTGTTTTTTGAACATGTCAACACCATTGCACACACGGATTCACAGAATCATACACAAAACCTATAAAAGATCAAGCCAGCCAAAATAAGAGTATGTATAGTAGAGGGGCTCGAGAAGTCTCATCTCTAATAGAGGAGTAATTGACAACTAATATGAATATATATTGTGAGGTAGGCTCTCACTCCAGGCTAGTCTGGAATTCACTGTAGTTGACAATGACTTTGAATTCACAGAGCTCCATTTACTTCTGCCTCTTGGGTATAGTAACCATAGCCATGTTTTGCTTTGATTTTTTTTGTTTTGATTTTTTAAGTGTTATTTGTTATTATTTTGTGCTTATGGTTATAGTGACTGCATGAATATCAGTATATCACATGTAGGCAATGTCCACAGAAGCCGAAAGATGGCATTGTATCTCCTGGGACTGGAGGTACTTATGGTTATGAGGTGCCATGTGGGTATTTGGGGTCAATCCTGGGTCCCCAGGAAGAACAGCCAATGCTTTTAATCCCTCCCCAGCCACTTGGCCACTGATGCTTAACCACAGACTTTGAAGTATTTTCCTTCTTTCTCAAATTCCCTTTTTTGTTTGTTTGTCCTTTACGTTTTGCAGCTGGAAAGTGAAATCACCTTTGACAAATTCAACAAGTGGATCAGCAAAGACACAATGGCTGAAGATGATGTTGAGGTCTACCTTCCCCAGTTCAAACTGGAACAAAATTATGAACTCAAGTCCATTCTGAGAGGCATGGGCATGGAGGATGCCTTTGATAAGAGCAAGGCCAACTTCTCAGGAATGTCCCTGACGAATGACCTTTTCCTTTCTGAGGTGTTCCATCAAGCCATGGTGGATGTCAATGAGGAAGGCACTGTTGCTGCTGGTGGCACAGGAGCAGTTGTGACAGGGAGAACTGGCCACGGGGGCCCACAGTTTGTGGCAGATCATCCTTTTCTTTTCTTCATCATTAACAAAATTACCAATGCAATACTATTTTGTGGTAGACTCTCCTCACCCTAAAAAGGGAAGACCTGATGTATACATTATATTTTATAGCACAAGCTATAAGCCTCAGAATTCCTTCTGCAAGAGCCAAAAGTTTGGAGACTTTCTCATACATTTCTGTGCTTCTGCTATACACTAAATATAAACTCAAAAATAACTGCACAGCTTTCGACAATGCTTATAGAAGACTATTTTTTCTAAAACCAGATGATGTCGATTTAGTTCATACTCATTATTGCCTTGTCTTTATTGTTTTAGTTTTTACAGTGTTATTTATTATTTATATAATGGCAGTTTTGCACATTGTTGTCATCTGTGTAATGAAATTGTAATCCCAAAGAAGCAGGTGATAAGATAATTTTCTATCTAATGAAAAGCAAGTGCTTGATCTAATAATAAGGGAAAATATGAGTTCTTATATGCTCTCCTATAATAATCACCCAAACAGAAGCACTTAATAAAAGTCAACGATATGTTATGTTTCTATCGTTGTATGTCATAAGTGTGTATCTGCAACTCATCTGTAATTAGGATGTAATAAGTAAGCATGCTTACTTACCCTTAGGTATTTGTTGTTCTCTCTTAGGCATGTTGAGCGTAATAATCAGTCCTTGTTTGTTAGTCTTCTTTCCATTACTGTAACAAAATGCCTGAGATAATAAAGTTGAAAGAAACTTTAAGAAGTTTCAGTCCCAGGTTGGTGGATGACTGATTTTGTGTCTGTGGTAAAACAACAGAATGTGGTGAATTGTGTGTACAATAGTGCTGTTCACTTCAAGGATGTCCTCCCAAGGAGAAAAAGAGACTAGTGTCCCTGAGGGCCTTAGAGAACATAGGATTAGAGATCTTGACTTTATATCAGGATCTATCGCTTAAATGTTTCAACTACTTTCTAATAGCATCAGTCAATGAACCATCCCTTTAATGCATGAGACTTTAGAAAACATTCCGTATCCAAACACGTGTATTACTTGTGGAAACATAGAATAATAGATAGTAAAAAGGAGCAAAGAGCACAACTACTTGTCTTGCTCAAAGAGCCAATACTGAGCGTAAGTGTGATGGACAGCTGGATTTTCCTTTGGCAGAAGGTAGAGTTATCCGTGAAGAGGAACCTGATTTGAGAAAATGCTTCCATCAGGTTGCCTATAGGCAAGTCTGTAGGGTGTTTCCTTGATTAGTGATTGATGTGGAAGGGTCCAAACCGTTGTGGATGGTGCTCTCCCTGAGCAGGGGACCTGGCTTCTCTAAGAAAGTACACCAATCAAACCAGAAAGAAACTTCAGGTTCCTGCCTTGCTGGAGTTACCACCCTGGACTGTGATATTGAATTGTAAGCTCAAATAAACCCTTTCTTCTCCAAGTTGCTTTTGTTCATGGTGTTTTATCACAGCAATAGAAACCTTAACTAAGATAGATGGTGTCTTAGTCACTGCTCTATTGCTGTGAAGAGACACCATGACCAAGGAAATTTTATAAAGGAAAAGGTTTAATTGCCGCCAGCCTACAGTTTCAGAGACGTAGTCCATTATTGTCATGGAGGGAGCATGGTTGCACAAAGGCAGGCTTGGTGCTTGAGTGGTAGATGGGAGTTTTACATTCTAATCCACAGGCAGAGAGGGAGAGAGACACTGGGTTTCAAAGCCCACTCCCAGTCCCACTCCTGTAAGGAGTAAGGTTTTTCCTCCTGCTGCTGGTCTTGTCCCGCCGCCATGCCAGCCCCAATTAACATGCCGAGACTCTGTATTTGATATGAATGCTGTTGGCCAGGTACTAGTTTCTTATCAGTTAGCTCTGTCTTAAGGATTAATCCATTTATGTTAAATATAAGTAATTCCATGTGCTCTAATCTTACCGGGGAATGGGGCAGGTGTCTCGCCTCCCCAGTCTCTCCATCTTGACTCCTCCTTCCTACTTCCTCGAATCATCCTTGTCTCCTAGTTCTGCCTATCTTGCTTTCCTATTGTCCAACAGTGCTTTATTCATTAACCAGTATGAGAAACATATTTACAGAATGACGTCTCCCATCACACTCCCCTTCCAACAAAGCCACACCTCCTCCAACACGACCATACCTCCTAATCCTACCTCAGAGCTCATCACCTGGGGACTAAGCATGCACATATATTGGTAGAAGAGCCTATGGGGCCAGTCTCATCTAAGACACTACAGACTGGTTATAGAAACGTGGATCAGCACCCCTAACCCTTTCAGAACAATTTTTGTCAGAGTCCTCTGAAGGAAATTTTGAAGACAATTAATGTAATAATGAACACTCACTCTTCCTCTGTCTTTCAATTACCTGTTATTTAACACATGCTCAGAAAATGTTGTACCACTGAGCTTTAACCCAGTCTATGGATTTTGAGATGGACTTACTAAATTGTCTAAGCTGGACTTGAACGTGTAATCCTTCTGCTTTGGCCACCTGGATAGCTAGCATTATAGGCCTGTGCCACCAGGTTCCACCACTAGTTTGTTTTTGGTTGGTTTGTTTTTGCCCTAATAGGAAACAAATAACACACAAGCATGATTCTATTAATAGAGAAAGATAATTTTTAAATAGGGATTTTAATTAAGTAGAAAAGACATAGAGACGAGAATGATGTCTCTGTCTAGTGACTCTTACAAGGATGAAACAATTGGGTTCATCCAGCAGCATCTGGATATAAATGTGTTTAATGTAATGTAAGCATTACATTATGCTTAATGTAATGTTTAATGTAAGCAGCATGAAGAACTAGAACAAGTCTTCCATTTGAGCAGTGATGTAGCCAAGTTACCCCGCTGAAGGGCTATCAGTCAAAGCCGGTGATCTGTCTGCCAGAGCCACTGCATGATGCATTGGGTTAAGAATAGAGCCAGATATAGAAAATAATATCTGCTGTTTACAGGCCCAGTAGGCATCACTGAATTTCCTACCACAAATACTATTTATAATCCAGAGCAACTCTCCACAGTAGGCTCTGTCCTGGTCTTCAGTTTACTAGAAGAGTCGTATACACATATCACAAGTGGAAACAGCACTCAGTACCTGGCAAGGTCCCTCAGTTCCTCTGGGCTATTTTGGATATTCTCATACTTCTCTTCACTCCTGTCATCCTTCCTCCACACTTCTGAAAATGATACTGGCATTCTACTGCATTTTCCTGTGTTATTAAAAATGAGTGACTATGTGAAGGCTACTGAGGAAAAAAAAAGCAGAAAATGAGCAATGCCCCACATAACAATGGTACCCAACACTTTCATGGAAGCCTTGTTCCTATTGGTAGAGGAACTGACTCTGATCCAAGTTTCACTCTGAGTTCTGTTCTAGCCTTCCAAGCAAGATTGGAACCAGGCCTGTGTGCTTCTCACAGAATACTTGGAGAGAAACCTTAAGACACCAGCACCAATGATATAGTAATCATGTTTTTCTGTTTTGTGGTCCATTATTCTACTTGAAACAATTCATTTTTAAAAGGAGACATATGAAAGAGACCATGCTGTTTGCTGTCAGTTGGCAACCTATAGAAGGGATTTAGCTTGGAAGGCATGAGTTACACTTTGTCAGAATTCATGTCTCTACATGCAGTCTCATGTGGAAAATGTAGCTATTAATGATTCAGGAAAGAAGTCTGCCGTCTGCTACTCAGACCTTTTTGAACTTTTGGCCAAGATAAGCCTGAAAGGAAGAGTGTGCTGTCTTGTGAAAGGGGACCAAGGGTGGGGCTCAGTTGAAGGAGGGGCTTTTTTTTTTTTTAAATTTTTTTTTTTAAAGTTTCTTCAGTTAAAAGTTACCTCATTCTTGAGCCACAGCCTCGCAGTAAAGGAACAATTTGCCAAGTCTGCTCCAGGAGAAGGAGACAAGGTATTGTAAATATTTCTTTGGTTAAGAATGTTTACATTTTCCTTATTGTGGTGCCTAGCAAATTACCAAGACCTCTACTGGAAACTCAGACTCATAGATGAGGTTCCATTTCCTTAGCACTTTTCTGTACAAGCAGATAAGTAGCCTTGAACTGGTTTGAAGTGTGGTTGACTAAGAGGAAGACAAATTACTTTCAAGGGGGCTTCAGCTATTCCAATGGAATTGGGAGAAACATGAGTGGATTCCTTTGCTCTAGCCGTGTCTGGATTTGCCAGCTACTGAGTTGTTGCTGCCAACTTAACAAAGGGAAACAGAGTGTTCTTAGAATAATTGAATCCCCATCTTTCTAGGCCCTCTGATGGGGTGGCTGGGCAGTGCTAACTTTGATATATGGCTTTGGTCATGCTATCTACACAACCCATTCTCCCATGCATCAGCATTCAGTGAGCCTTTAGCTTCTTTCACTGCTGTGGAAGGTCTGAAAGCTTGAGCACAGCTTACTCTTCAGAATCACTTCAAAGTAACTACTCCCCTAGAGAAAGGCTTTGGGAAATAAAGAAGTCCTGGAAGGTAATTAAAATGTTGTCTTCTGTTATGCATAGTTTCACTAAGATTCAGCATTGTCACCAGTAAGGCAAGAGATCTTGTATTCTTGCATGGCACAAAGAACAAGCACACCCTTGTCAGACCTACTTCTTCCTCATTCCTCTTTTAAACTTCTTTCTTTTTTTCACGGTTGGTCCAACATTACTCAATCTTGCTGTGACCCTCAAAATCCTGCAGAGCATCAGCTGCGCTGACCTCAAGATTCATATTCATAGCAAAGAGGATGGGGTTGCACTTTTCACTGTTCCCTTAGCTGTGCATCATCAGTCAGTTCATCTAACTCCTCTGGTCCTGAATTTCTTAGGAGATTAAAAGGGAGAGTTGGACTAGGATGGTTCGAAGATTCTGTCCAAGCTCTTGTGCTAGAAGCATGTTTGTTTATAATGGTGTTTCGCTGGAGTGTATGATCTTTTTCTTACTTTCTTAATGTTCTCTTCCATGTGTATAGTGAATATGGTACAGACACACACACATACATACACACACACACACACACACATATATATATATATATATATATATATTCAGTTTTGTAACTTCTGAAAATTTCAAAAAAAAACCCAATTCATTTTGTAGATGATACAGTAGGGAGATGGGCAGATAGTTCAATCAATAAAATACTTGCCTCACAGGCATGAGGACCTGAGGTTGATCCCCAGAACTCCTGCCAGGCATGGTAATTCCCATTTCTAATGCCAGTGCTAGGGTGTTGGTGGCAGGTAGATCCTTGAGGCTTGCTGGTCTGCCAGTCTACCTTACTTAGTAAATCTCAAGCTAGTAATAACCCTGTCTGTAAAAAAAAATGGGCCTCTCCTGAGAAACAACATGAAGCTTGTCCTATGGCTCTACATTTATTTGTACCCACAAATGCATTTGTACACACACACACACACACACACACACACACACACACACACACACATAGAGGGAGGAAGGGAGATAGTGAGGGAGACAGACAGAGAGACAGATGGACAGACTCAGAGAGAAAGAGACTAGGCTTCTGATTGTTCAATATTTATATATAAATTACTTCCAATAAAAACTCTTCATAAATTCTGTACCTTTCAGGAATTATATTGCTGACAGTTGGGTTAGGTAACCAGCTTAATGCTTCCTTACAGTTGAGTTGTCAGGGTTTTCTCACTGGTCTGTTCTGTTACACTTAATATGTTACTAGTGATGTTAGGAAGAGTGAAGATAAGTGAATATTAACTTTCCACACAGGGAGATCTCTTTGTTAGAGAAAAGTATGATTTTCAGAAAGTTATTGTACATGAATAAGTGTTGTTTTTACTCTGGGTCTTTGGGAACCCGTCACCCAGCTCCTGAATAAATCACACAGAGGTATGTTATTACTTAGAAATGCCTGGCCTTAGTATGCCTTGTTTCTATCCAGCTTTTCTTAACTTAAATTATCCTGTCTACCTTTTGCCTATGGATTTTTATCTTTCCCTTTTGTATATCTTAGTTTCACTCTTTCTCTGTGGCTGGCTGTACAGCTGAATGACTGACCCTGGAGTCCTTCTCTCCATCTCCTTTTCTAGATCCTGGATCCCTTTTCTCCAAGATGACTCCTCCTATAAATTCCTTCTCCTTTCCAGCCCCACCTAGTTTGCTCTCCTGGCCAGCTATTGGCTGTTTAGCTCTTTATTAGACCAATCTGGTGTTTTAGAAAGGCAAAGTAACATAGTTTCTCGGAGTTAAACAAATGCAACATAAGAGAATGAAACATAGCTTTGTATCATTAAAACATTTGCATTATTCCACAGCATAAACAAAGGTAAAACATCTTAACATAATATTCCACAACAAATAAGTACTATATTATGCATAATCTTTATATTAAGATATGAAGTTTTCAGGTCCTGAGATGTTGCTTGCTCTCTGACCTTGCTGGTTAATGTGATTTGCAACAGAATGAAACATTTTTCTTGTGAATATACTTCATAAGTTTTAAAAATATAAATTGTATAATCAAAATGTAACCTGAATGAATATGATCTTTAAGGAAGTAGTTATTTCTAAGATGATTGTTTGGTGGGTAAGGGATACTGGCAACTTTCCAAGGATTTGTGAGAGTTTAGAGTAACCACACACAGGAAAGAGTTTCATTTCTTCAAAGAGTATTTGTCTAGGCCCATCAGGAGATTCCACAGTGGGTAGAAACCACACCTTGGGTGTGACCCTGAGTCTAGGAAGCTGTTTGATCAAGTGTGACTTTATGTGTGGGAGGAATTTCTAAAGAATCACTGTAGAAAAAAAAAGTCATATAAAATCATGACGTAACCAAAATCTACACACAGTTGTCTTTGATTCCAGTTTCTGACCACAGGTAGAGAGAGAGAATGCCTGACTTCCCCAAAGCCTTTGTTGGAAATTTCTCAGTACAAATGTGATGTCAGGACAGGACAAGTACCTACAGAGGTCTCAGGCTTGGGCATTTGGTATCAGTCGTTTGATCAATTTTAAAATTATTTGATCATAGAACAATGGTAGGTTAAATATATATATATATACATATATATACATATACATACATGCATATATATATATTTGATAGATAGATATTCAGTTTTAAAAAGCATTTTACATAAAAATGCTAGGGCAATTAGGGGTGAAATTTAGAAGATGAATGTAATATATGTTACTCAATATAATAATACAAAACTTGGGAAACTTTGGGTTCTCTTCTTAAAAAAAGGGAATAAGAAAAAAGTGAAAGTATTCTCAATTTTTGTATGAGGATTTCCAATGTAATTGTGAATAATATCAAATTACACTGCCTAGTGTATCTCGAACAGTAAAAATGGTGTGTAAGTAATAGAAAAGTACATACAAATAACTATTTGGGGCAAAGTGCTGAACTATGTGTTTATGGGTATACAGGACTAGACAGAGGCATAAAAGTAATAAAAGTCTAAGAAATGGGAAAACTGTGTCACGGTACTCAGCTGTCAACTGGTCATTATCCAACTGTTCTCTGGGGCACATAAGCCCAACCCTTAAAAACATGGTCTTATATTCCATGTTTTTAAGTGTTAGAATATATAAGAGAAAAACAGTGGATGGAACGAATTTTGTTAAAATCAACTCAGTTCTTGGGGATAGTTGTACATATAACTTTCTCTATTTAGACAGATGCTTTTACAAGAAATAATTAAATGGAAACTATTTAACATTTGTGTATTTTCTGTCTTATGCCTTTTATAGATACCCAATGGCTTCTCTAGCAGTGTCCATCAACCAGTTTGCCCTGGAGTTTAGCAAAAAGCTAGCTGAATCTGCTGAGGGTAAAAATATGTTCTTCTCTCCTTGGGGCATCTCGACTTCCTTGGCTATGGTGTATTTGGGTACCAAAGGTAACACTGCAGCCCAGATGTCCCAGGTGAGTGGAAAAAAGACAACCATACTCCACTGTCTGAATGCTGGTTTTTTTTTTTTTTTTTTTTTTTTTTGGTTTTTCAAAACCTATCCTGGAGTTAGCTCTGTTACCAGACTCACAGAGATCCCCTTGCCTCTGCCTCCCAAGTACTGGGATTAAAGACGTGCACCACTACCGCCTGGCTTGATAGCAATTCTTACAAAGACATTTAAGTAAATGTTACTGCTAAATCTTCATATACGTTGAATGAAGTGAAGTTTGTCAATGAAACTGCTTAGTTTTCAGATTCTAGCCTTGGGATTTACTGAATCATTGGTGTTGCATGCCTGGCTTGTTTTGTTTTTTAAATTTCAATTGGGCCCAAATTTTACAAGAACATCTCTCAAAACACTTAGAAAATTATGTCAAGTGAAATAAATCCATTTGAATTTGTTGTTTTGTGCCAGAACTTTAATCCAAACAGGTATAGCTCGCTCTGTTAGTTCAAGGTAAACCTGGTCTAAATAGCAAGTTCCAGGCTAGTCAGAGATATGGTTACATTACAACAAGCAACCTGATCTTTGGAAATTATTTTAAGAACTTTCATTCTCCAGAAAAATAGATGAATGATGAAGTCATACATTTTAGTTTAACTAAACACAGTTTAACCAAAAACAGGCGTGATGACAAGCCTCTTTTTAAAATTAATATTCAAACTTTAAGTAATAGAACTATTTAGTATCCATCTTATAGGGAATATTAAAGAAGTCTAGCTCTGTGTAGTGGCTTACTCCTTTAACCTCTGCACTTGAGAGGTTGAGGCAGGAGGGTAGCTATGAGTTCTTGACCAGTCTGCAGAATATAGTGAATTATATGCCTGCCAGCCCAGAACTATAAAGTAAGACCCTAGCTTAAGCAAAACAACAATAAACAAATTCTGTTTTCATGCTTTGTTTGGTCATATCTTTGTCTAAACCCCAATTGCTTGTCTAAATCTAAAGAGCTAAGAGATAGTATTTAAATATGAAAATAATATCATATAAAATAAAATATATATAATCATATAATAAATATAGTAAAATATATGGCAAAAGCCACATGTATGATATGTTTAATCAGGTATGTGAATAACAACTAAATAATGTTTGTTAATTGGTTAATATGGCTTACCTATAGATTTGGTTTTAGGTAGATTTCATTTTGAGTCCATTTCTCATGAATTTATTTCTTGGCAATGCTTGTCCACGATATAACTATTAACTTTGGTTGCAGTGAGTCTAACACACTTTCTATATACCTAATTATCCTAGGGATGGAGGTCGCTAATCCCATCCATCATTTTCTGGTATACTGTCACACACTTGAGGGGAAATAAAATAACAGTATCCTCCCTGGTAGCTTCCAAATGAAATGCTGGGGTGAACATGAAGGTTCTGTCTGTATATATTGAGTTGTGTTAATGAGAAATACAGCAATTAACTAGAAAAAGAACTAAAATCATCACCAAATCTTCCCAATGATTGAAGCTCTGTTAGTTTTGAGTAAGTTATCTAAATGATGGTGCCAACTGAACCCTGAGCCTTTTCATTTTCGTTTTTCCTGTTTAATTTGTACACCTGTTATATGGGAGGACATGTGAATACAGTATATAATGATCATGTTTTCCTCTTCTCAAATAGTTGCATTTCTGTTTTAGGCACTCTGAAGTCCTGTCTTCTGATTCATTTTTACAATATAGAATAGATCATTGTGAACTGTCTTCATCTTGTGGGGCAGAATACTCAACCTTATTGCTGCTGTCTAGCTGTATTTTGATACCCAGACAACCTCTCTCCATCTTTCTCCCTCTCAGTTGAGCATATGGAGACAAAACAAACTCAAACCTACTTTATTGTAAGATACTTTTTATAGCATACACCACTTTTGGCAGGAGATGTTAGAGGACTTCTACACAGTGTGTACTCAGATTCATTAAATTCTGGTACATTGTACCCACAAATATTAGATCCCACAACTGGAGGCTTGATCCTCAAGGTTTCTTGTCTATTGCAGACACAGTCAGAGCTCTGTGCTGTTTTACCTATGCTTCTGACCTTACAGCCAGTTATAAACCCAAGTTCCCATAATACCTTCATTGAGCTCAGTTAATTTGCTATTGTCGATCACAGAACTCAGGAAAATGCTCATTTATTTATTTGATTGTTTATTTATTTATTGCTCATTATGAAGAGTTCTACAAAGGCTGCAGATGAAGAAATGACGAGGGTGATGTATAAAGCATAGAGGCTGACAGTTTCCATGACTTTTTCCAGGGTGCAAACCTCTATGGATCTGAACCCTGTCTTCTGGTGTTTGGGGGAAACTTGATTGCATTTTTGAATGGTGACAGTCATGTAGAAAGATAGTGGTCATGAGTGTATTCTGATGCTAACAGACTGACTCTCAGGAAACACAGCAAGTCTGTCTATTCCATTCTCTAGGCATGGAGCAAGTGGTTTTTTTGTTTGCTTGTTTTGTTTTCCTAAAATCTTCTATTAGACAAGAAATGTCAGAGGATGTCTTGATGGCATTGTTAAAGACAGAAAGATGGACAAAGTTTACATTTGAGTTTCTATGATCCATCCTAAGGAACAGTAACTAGTATCTAAGGCTTGGGTTTCAAAAGGGAGCATGCGAAATAAGGCCAAGAGAAAGGTAATGCATGGGGCATAAGCATTGTTCTATTCTGTCCTAATGGGATTCTAGTCACTTGGGAAATAATAAAGGTTATGGGAATTAGTTTCCAGAAACCTAATTATATGAACTAGAGAAAAAAAATTATACAGCACATATCATACCATTTCTAAATTTCTATGAAATAAACTTTATAAGTTTCCATATGTGGGATCTTTGTTGCCACAAACCCCAGGATTTCCTTCCTTTATGCATGAATAATATTTCACTATGTAAAATAATCTCTCTACAGTCAGGTGTTAGTTTTAGTGGATTTTGTACTCTGACACTTATCTCTCTTTGTAAAACAAGAGAATTTGACGTCAGGATATTGCCAGCATTGTGACAAATACCCTGAAGTATATGACAATAAAGACATGAGCAACCTTTTTGTTTGCTTATGATCTTGTTTTATGAGACAGGATTTCTCTGTGTAGCCTTGGCTGTCCTGGAACTTACTTAGTAGACCAGCCTGGCCCCAAACTCTCAGAAACCTCCTACCTTTGCTTTCTGAGTGCTAGGATTAAAGGTGTGCACCACCTCACCCTGTCACAAGAAACATAAAATGGATTTTTAAAAAATATGTCACCTGAAGAGCTTTGAGTCACTCTATTGACACTAGATGAGCTCCATTAGAACCTCTTCACTCAGTGTTTTGTGGTCAGCAGAACTACCAACTCAGATTTACAAGTGTTATTTCATATGGGCACTTCTCTGCAAAGCGTATTCACTTTTATTTATTTATTTATTTTTAAATGACAGGTACTTCAATTAGACAGAGGCCTGCACTTCAAATCTGGCATTGATAGTGAAAAGAAGAGAAAAATGGTATTTATATATTTGCTATCCATTTGACATTCGTGGAGAGGTGACTCCTAATATATGCCTTTTGCGGTCAGTTTGACCAATTCCTCTCTTAGATTAAATACACTGGGATGTTTTTCAGAGTTCAGTCTTTGTGCAAGTTCTGCTTGCTTCTTGTGGTGTCACCCTTTGCATCCCTTTCAAGTTCGTGTCTTACTTTTGAAGTTGTTCTTGTCTGTCTTTGCAACTAAACTGTGAAGGGAAGGTGTCTTCGTTAAAGTTATATATTAGTAACATCAAAGAAAACATGTTTATCTTTTTTTAAATAAATGGCTTTCACTTTGTGTTTACAATATGCCAATTAATTTCATTTAACTATAGATTAGCCATATATTATTTGACGTTTGTTCAATCTTCTTTTTTTTCCTAACCCCGCTCCCTTTTTTATTCAAAGGAATTTAACTCAGGCAAGGTTGAAGAAATACATTCTGATTTCCAGTCCCTTGCTTCAGAAATCCTCAAGCCTGGAAATTCCTACTTACTCAAAACAGCCAATAGGATATATGGAGAGAAAACATATCCGTTTCATAATGTGAGTGTAAAAGTCTTTTGTTGATTAATGGAAAAAGAAGAGGCAAGCAAGAACCAGCAATCAGACACGCATTTCTCTAGGGGCCCCAGAGGAAAAGAGGATAGTATTTCCTGGTAATCAATCATTTGTAAAATGATCATGAATGCCAAGTTCTAAAGGAAAGCAGTTTTGGGTCTGACACAGAAATGGCTCATGAACACATAGACATGGGCTCCTTGAGCTAACATTTATTCCACAAGAAAACAGAATGGGGACATTATATGACATAAAATCATATAAAAGTAGGGTAGAACCCCATGAGCCAACAATGGTGTCCATCACGGTACTGTGGCTAGAAGCTGTCCTTGGAGACAAAGGAGACCTTGAGATGAGAGTAGAAAGAAACTCCCACAACAGGATTGTAGAGATTTAGTGAATATGAACCACAAGATGATGTCAAGTTCCCTCTTTTGCTCTTTTGCTGATGGTTAAAGTCGCACCAATGATAACCTTGGTGACCCTGACCCATTAAGACCCAAGTGCTTCTCAGAGTACAGTGAGTCTTTTTTTTTTTTTTTTTATTTTTTTTATTTTTAAGTTTGTGGATCACACCATTCACAAAGATCAAAAAGAGTAGTAAATCGAGCATATAAGGGGCAGAGAGAAAGGGTTAGATAGTACATATGAGTAGCAGGTATCCTGTGGTTTCAAGCATGTAGTAGCTGCCCACTTTAATGAGTTCTTTTGGATTTAGGGCCTTAGGCTTTGTTAATACTGAATCCACAAAAGCATCTAGGTAGAGCCTTAAAGACAGGTTCATGACTGGCAGGCTTCTGGAATCCTACTTGACTCATTACCAAGAAGGAGTACCGGGCTCAAAATAAAAAGGATACGGGCATCTGCACATCTTTTTATGGGAATACAGGTGAATTAACAGGGTGTAGTGTCTCATACTTATAAATCCCAATGCAGACCTCACAACTGTTAACCCATGGCTTGGGGACAGGACTCATTTGCCCCTCTTTACTTCTTATAAGTTGTCCAAGAAGTAAGCAAACTGAAGGAAGCAACATGACACCTCCCCAGGGACAAGTTAAGTTCCCAAGTTAAGTCCTCAGTTACTGCCAGCTCTGGTGGGTGCCATGGATTGGGACATCACAACTCCAGAGTCAGCAGCCTTGATCACTCCCTCAAAATGACTAGGGGGGGGCCTTTGGCCTCATTTCCAGGTCACATTGCCTGGCAGAATTTGGTTCTCTTCAGATTTCTCTCAGTTCCTGGGCATTTGGAGACCACAAGCAGTCATCTTGCAGACCCACAGGCCTCGCTGTGTTCCCTCCCTTGTCTCACACAGAAAGCCAAGCCCAGCTCTAAATACCATTTGTCCCCTGGGTAACTCCTGTGATTTATAGTCTTCTCTTTTCATTCTAGTCTCAGTTCCAGGCCTGAATAAAACACACACACACACACACACACACACACACACACACACACACACACACACAAAACATACATGCAAGTAGCATTGTGTACTCTGAGTAGGTTGTGTTTATATATTCAGGAATATGTATATACATATACCTACATGCATGTAATAACAATTAATAAAAAACAGAAGCCATAGATTTCAAAGAGATCAAGGAGTGGTATATGAGAGGAGTTGGAGGGAGGAAAAGAAAGGGGTAAATAGTGCAATTATAATATCAAAATTAAAATAGATAATATCTAAAAATAGTCAAGAAGGGGGTGTCAAACCCAGATCCATGGGTGGGCAGATTTTCTTTCTATCCCTGGAGTCTGTATGGCTAGTTGGTTTAAAGAGGATTGCATTTGCATTTTGGCAGATACCAGGAATGACAAAATAGACATGGGAAGATTGGGTGGAGTGGGAATTGTTGTTCTCAATTGATTTTTGTTTTAAATAATGTGCACAGATTTGATTTCCCAGTTTTAGACAAACTGTACAAAAAGTGAATTTTACCTATATCTTTCAGAAATATTTGAAGGACATGCAAACATATTTTAGTGCAGAACCTCAGTCTGTTAACTTTGTCGGTGCTTCTGGACAAATCAGAACAGACATCAACTCCTGGGTAGAAAGCCAGACAGGAGGTAAGCATTTTCCCAGGGGCCAGCCAAGGCCTTGCTCCAAGCGTCACCTTATTTACGTAAAGTTGTGCCATCCATGCCTATAGATTTCTTTAGTGGCACTTTGGGACACATACTAAATATTCAAAACTTTTATCTTTATTTATACCTGTAAGTTTTAGACTGGTAGCCTTCCTGGTAGGTCCTATCTAAAGTCAAGTCAAACTTCCACTTTTCCCAGTAGAGAGGAAAGGAAATATAGCTTACTGATTCCAAAGAGGAGTCCAGGATAAAAGGAAAGAAATGGGAAATAGGAATGATTGTTGCTTCTGTTATTTCAAATGGTTATTAATTAATATCAAAAGTAGAGCAATGTTTTACTAGTGCATGATCATAGCTATCTCGAAAATTAAGATTATCTGTTTTAGTTTGGGGTACAAAAACAAACAAACAAACAAGCAAACAAACAAACAAAAAAAGCATTCTGCTACAGTTCTGGAGGCCAAGAGTCAAAATCCATCTGTCTCCAAACTTGTCCTCAAGGTGGGGTGGGGGTGACATGTGTGTGCTTCCCTTGGGTTTTGCTGGCTCCAGAGCAGTCCTTGGAGTGAGGATATATCATTCTTGTCTTTGTTGGCACTAGATGTCTTTGAGTTTCTTTTATGTTCCTGTGTGCTCACATTGTTTCTTTTTTAATGTCTGTGTTTACATTTCCTTCTTCCTAGGAGGACATGAGCCACAGGCCTGAGGATTACTTTAACTCCTTAGACATGATATTAACTTGATTAAATCTGTAGCAATTCTCTTTCCAAATCGACACATAATACCAGGTCCTGGGGCTTGGAACATAAAATTTTTGGAGGTGTGGCAAATTAAACATACAAAGATTTCTTCACAAAAATGGATATTCTTAATGTTATCTCAAGGAACAATGAGATACTCTCCAATTAGAATTGGAGAACACTCTTCACAACAAAGGGCAATTCTTTTTCAAAAGTGTTAAAGTTTTCAAAGCAATGGGCTGTTCAGAAGTAAACGTACTGCAAAGACATCACAACCAAGTGCCTTTGAGATGCTGATTTGATTTCTGGCCCAGAGGGGAGGGACAACTGATGATTTTGAATCCAGCTTGTTAAGAGCATTTCTTTGAAGCTAACTTTCTGGTTGAGATCCTTGGCAGACACGGGTTCTATGGTTTAATACTATTTTAGGAAGCACAACCCATCCCATTGAGATTGAGTCAGGAAGATTGTGCCCTTGGGGCCCGTTTAAGCTACCTGTTGAGTTCTTCACACTAGCCTTGGGATGCATAGAAGGGATGCATAAATAACCATCTAAGTAAACCAATATTTATCAACCACAATTTTATAAATGTGATACAGGACTAAGATACAACTATATTGTATTATCTATTGCTAGGAGAAAAATACATTGTCTGTGAAGTAGTGTAGGTCAACATAAATATTCTTTTGTATTTCAGTTTATTTTCTTTGTTAACCATATGATCATATCTTCCTTTTATGTAACTAAAACCACATTTCATTTTCTTGCTTTGATTCATAAATTAGCATTTTGGGGAAAACTTTAAGTGACAATAGTCCTTGAAGGCTGTGGATACTACTGTGCATTTGTTTACTGTGGCTGTAAAATAATGATCATTGGAGAAGTTACAATAATATTTTTCCAGCATTTCTCTCTTTCCTCATAGCTTTTGAGAAAAAGTACACTACTTTATCAGAAATTGTTCTATCTCTGGAATATCTGAAAATGCACTTTTAAAAGAAACTTTGTTTCCAGAAAAAAATGGAAATCAGGTTATCTAATTAAAATATACATAGTTACTTTGAAATCTATCATGCTCTTATAGGTAAAATTCCAAATCTCCTCCCTGTCGACTCAGTGGACTCCATGACTAAGATGGTTTTGGTGAATGCCCTTTATTTTAAAGGAACCTGGGAATATCAGTTCTCAGTGCAGAATACCACTGAAAGGCCTTTCAGAATTAACAAGGTAAGAACTGACTAAAGACACATGACCTTGCAAAACTAGAACCTATGTTAAATCTACTTTATTTCTAATGGGTTCTTCCTGTATCCTGGCTTTTATTGGGGAAGAAAAGGCTGGCCTGGGAGTTTTAAGTCTCATCTACTAAAATGTCCTACTTCATTGTTTTTTTTCTGAATACAGACTTTGTTCAATTTATTATTTTCATGCTGCTAAGCCCGTGGGAGTGGAGAAGGGTAGGTTTTACATTTATTTCTCAGTTGAGAAATACAGGTAGCTAAGGAAGTGTAGGAGTGTCTGAGGTAAACTTTCCAGAACCAAAGATTATCCCAATTTAAGCTCTATTGTTTCTATTAAGCCCATCATAATGCGTATGTGTATCCATGTTGGGTGGGGAAGATACAAAGTTAGAGAGAGAGAGAGATCTGAGAGATTCTGAGGGCTGTCAGTTTGCTATCACCATGACCAAATACAGACAGAAAGAAAGAGGGTAGCAGAGGGTAGCCCATGATTTCAGAGCTCTAGTCCATGTTCACCTGTCCCAGCAGAGCACTAATGCAGGAAGTCAATCATGAAGCAGTTACTCACTTCTTCATGGTGTGGGGGATGGGGAGACAGAAGAGAGGAAGAAAGGGAGGAGAGAGAGAGAGAGACAGACAGAGAAACTAGAATCCCAATATTCCAGCAGTTCAATCTCTTTACTAAGCCCAACTTCTACAGATTGCAGCATCATCCGCTGGCAACCAAGGCTTCCTCACACAGGGCCTTTGGGATACACTTAAGACCCAAACTGCAGCAGGCTGAATCAAAATGTTATCAGGAAGCTTTTTGCTTTTCCTCATATTTTTTCCCCCACTGAATTTCTTCCATTATCAAAATCTTTGGAAGGCCAGGTTCTAAAATCTTTGCTGAGGGTTAAAAAAGAAAGAGAGAGAGAGAGAAAGAGAGAGAGAGAGAGAGAGAGAGAGAGAGAGAGAGAGAGAGGGAGGGAGAGAGAGATGAATAAAGGAAGGAAGAAAGGAAGGAAGGAAAAGAAAAGAAAAAGGAGCCACAAATGAGCAAAGGAACTAAAATCTGAGGGAAAGAATAATCTACATACCACATGATCTTTCTATCCATGCCTCTTTCTTTTTCTTCTCTTCCTCCTCTCCCTTGTCTTCCTCCCCTTCCTCCTCCTTTTACTCTTCCTCTTGTCCTCCTCCTTCTCTCCCCAGTTCTTGGGGAGTTATGGATCTACATACATTTGCAACAATAATTTCTTTGCAATACAGTATGAGATTTGAGTTTCTCAGGGTCAGCAAGTCAGATAATATTTACACACAGAGCAATAAACTAAAACTGGTAGGAGAAACTTTTGGCACTAACTGCTTAGGATTGTAATTCAAGGATAGGGTCTATGTTTAATTTGCACAAGAAACAACCTGGCGCCTTCCAGTGCTCTAGCCTCAGTGGCAGGATAGGCCTTCAGGAAAGTTTACTTTTCCCTGAGGATGAGCAAATGGGATGATTACCTTTGTCGTTATCTTCTCTGGAGAAAGACAAACAGTAAATCTCTGAGCTAGAATTTTGGGTTAATGAGAAGTTTGAGAATCTTTTAGTGTAAGACTAGTTTAAGTTATCACTTCTCTATCTGCCAGTGATGTAAAACCAGGGCATGCTTCTTTATTGTATCTATCTGGGCAGCTATGAATCAATAGCTTTGGGCATGTAGTAATTCTATGTCCTTGGATATCTGGGAATGTCTTAGAATGCTTTTGCCTGGGCCCTAAACACTGACCAAATGCCTGTCAGTGAGGAAAATTGCAAGAAGACAAACCTCTGCAATTACATAGGAGAGGGGAAAAAGGACTTGAGACTGGAAGGCAGGTCTCACATATAGCTGAGGAGTGTAATCAGTAAACGCCAAAATGCATGGGAGAAATTGTTCCCAGAAAATGATCACATAGTGCTAAATGGTACAAAGTAAATCCCGAGTTTATTACAAAGATGAGTAAGCTACAGGAAGAATCCACATCAAGAAGCAACCAATTCATTCACAATATGCCTTGCATTCTAGTTTAATCGTTCAAAAGAATTCTTAATTCTTCTGCACTGTCTTCATGAGATGGTGGCTGAATACTTACTGTGTGATCTTGCTGCTTATAGCATTCCATATTTTTTCTCTTTGGCTGAATTCTAAATTTTTTTCTGTTTCTATTTCACAGTGGCTAAACATAGCAGCTCACAACATTTCTTCTACTCTGGAGAATAGGCTGATAAGCCCCACTTTTAATTCTTAGGCAAAGAGCCTGTAGTACCCCAAAGCTGACATGGAATGTCCTAGTTGTTAGTATCAACAGTGGGATCTGAAGAGGATGCTATTTGGTGCCATTATGCACACCATGGAAGCTGTCACCGTATCAATGGCCTGGCTAGAAGACCTCATCAGCATATGTGAGAGGCCTTATGGATGACCTTTGCTTCACATTCAGTGGATAAATAATATGTCTATAGCACTGGATTGCAGAAAGTTCATTGAGGGTTCATTTGCAGTTGTTTTGTATTAAAAATACTTTACATGGAGCTAGAGACATGGCTCAGCAATGACAAGCTCTTGCTGCTTTTCCAGATGACTGGGTTTGATTCCTAGTACAGGGGAGATTCCTGTCTATAACTCAAGCTCAAGGGGACCAGATGCCCTCTTCTGGTCTCTGTGGGTACTTGTACTCGTTTTAACAGAAATCTTTTATCTAATAATATTTTGCAGAAGTTTTTCTAATCTATTGCTATTTCTTAGGTTTATTTTTTAAATGCATTTCAGTTTTTAGGATACTAAAAATACTTTCCAGGGCTCTCAAATCTTTGCATGTAAGAAGGCCCGTAATTTCTGGGTCATTAGCATTTATATGTTTCATGCATTTCTGCTTTCAAGTGTTTGGCATAAACAGGTTGCCCTGTTATGAGTAGTTTTTCCTGCTGGCCTGGGCCCCAAATAATGCACAGAGAGACGCTGTATTAAATATAATTCTGTTGGCCAGTTACTAGTTTCTTATTGGCTGGCTCTATCTTAATTATTAACCCATTTCTATTAATCTAAGTACTTCCACATGGTCTTATCTTACCAGAGAGAGGGGCTGGCGTTCTGCTCTCTCTGTCTTCCATCTTGGATCTCCTCCCTACTACTTCCTCTCTCCTCCTAGTCTCCTAGTCCACCTATCTTGCTTTCCTATTGGCCATTGCTGCTTTATTCGTTAACCAGTAAGAGAAACATATTTACAGAATGACATCTTCCATCACCCTGTAGATTTTTAGAGACAGGAACTGCCTTTCTTACTATCATTGATATTGTTAGTAGAAATTTCCAGAAGCTACATCAGGAAAACTTCTATGTTTACTGTAAGGTTGCCAGTTTTACTAAAGCCTAGGACAAAGGGACAGATGGTGACAGGCTGAAGAATCGGGTGCAAACCTCTTCTGTGACTCTGTTGTCCACTTCTACAGACCACGAGCAAACCTGTGCAAATGATGTCAATGAAAAGGGAGCTTCAAGTCTTCCACATTGAGGAGCTGCAAACCATAGGCCTTCAACTCCACTATCAGAACCGTGACCTCAGCCTGCTTTTGTTGCTGCCAGAAGACGTGAATGGCCTGGAACAGGTAGATATATCAGTCTGCCTGACATAGATGGATTCTGTGCTTCTATTCTGCCCTAAAGAGAAAAACAGGAGGATGGATTTGGCTTCCCTTTTTTTTTAAAATTCTGCATAGCAAGGCAATCAACTAAAATACCCTGAGCCCCAGCTCAGGGTCTTTGAACATTGCTCATACTTTACAAAATTCTATAAAGTTAGTATTACTATTTTTTAGTAAGGTTGCATAACTATGGACATTTCTAGCACAAGATGAGCATACACATAGCCACATATACACAGATACATTAGCTCTTATCACAAATTGGGATAACACATTGAGTTGCCTTGGATCTTCTCGGGCTAGTAGAAACTATCTAATTCAAGATTAACTTTTATTTAGAATGGCTTACTTTTTATTATATTAAACAAACTGAAATGTTATTAACATTATTCTTCTGTTTTTAAAAGGCATTTCAATTTTAGGAATGAGGTATAACATACAAATAGAATATAATTAACTTAGACAAAATAAAGGTAGATACATCATTTTAAAATTTTACCTAATTTCATCATAGATTGATGACAGTTTCCTCATAATGTGTCATTTGGCTTGTCAGCAGATGAAAGTTAGTAGCCTAGAGTGTTTCAGTTTAGTCTGAATCTTGATATTTTCACTGCTAAGCTGGACTTGGCTTGTAATTGGCTGAGGGACTCTAGATGATTGTGGTGCAGTAGGAAGCAGAGACAGTTGTTGGATGATGTGGGTGGAGTGCAAGAGCACCCTGGATGGCTACTGTTTATGGAAACCTGGTGTTTACCTGCAGAAGAAATGGCATGTGGGAACCTGGAAGCCATACTAAATGCATAAAGCACTTTCATATTTAATAACCCTTGTTGTGCCAGAGGGTAGGCAGGACTATATCTATGCTTGGAGGCCGCTTGCAGACCCACATCAGACTGGTGTACACAGAAACTCTTGGGGAGGATTTTTTAGTGCCTCAGACCAAACCCAAGGCCTCCTGTGTGCTAAGCAGGCTTTCTGTGATATAACTGCATCCCAGACCGTAATGAATCTTCAAAAATGTTTTTACTTTTATTATTTTGTGCATATGGGTGTTTTTGCTTGCATGTATGTCTATGCTCTCTCTCTCTCTCTCTCTCTCTCTGTGTATGTGTGTGTGTGTATGTGTGTGTGTGTGTGTGTGTGTGTGGGTGTGTGTGTGTGTGTGTGTGTGTGTGTGTGCAGTGTCGTCTGTGGAGACCAGAAGAGCACATTCGATGTTCTGGAAATGAAGATATATAGATAGCTGTAAGCCACCATGGAGGTGGTGGATAAGAACTGGAGCACTCTGGAAGAGCAGCTAGTACTCCTCACCATTGTGGCATCTCTCTCGTCCCAAAATTAATCTTTATAATCATGTGTACCTATATACTAGTACATATATTTATATGTCTAGCATGTCCCATATATTTAAAACTTATTTTTATCAAATATACAATCTTCAGGAGAAAAAACCCTCTCCCCTTACCATCTCCATTTAGGCTGTTCACTCTATTAAATCAAACAGATGCCTAAATGGAACAGTAGCCTCTCTTGCAATAGCTAGGCTGTCTTTCTTTGGCCAGAGTCCGATTTTTCATTTGTATCAGGCTCTTAATGTTGGTAGGCTTTCATGGCTCTGCTAGTATAAAGAAAATATTTTGTATGGCTTTTGAAAATGTGTGAAACTGTAGAGGATGGCAATAGTAAGTCCTGTGTAGACTGAGAACCACTCCATTTGTAATGGGCTGATTCTTTGGGATTCAGGGTCTTGAGATGAAGATATTGTCATATTATTAATGGGTACTCTTCACAAATATGTCACTTACAGCCAGTGCTTGGGTCTATGAAACTCCCAAATGAGCAAAAGTATGTGCTTTATAACAAATTTTCAATAAAAGTGAAATCTATACACATATACAATCAGATGTATACACACATTTATACATTGTTCTTACATTACAGAATATATATATATATATATATCCATACATTACTTTTAGAAATTTTAGATTATAAAGAGGAATAACATTTTCCTATGCGCATTATGCAAATGTGCTCATAAGATTTTTGAGTTTTCATTTTTCCTCTTTTCATCCTTTTTTGACATAGCTTATAATATGATTATAAAGAATAGACATTTTACTTTATCTGAAATTTTGCTTTCAGTGAACTCTTTCCCATGTCAAGAAAATGAGTAGTTTGTGTTGGTCAGTTTATTGTTACCATTATTACTCTTAATAGAAAGATCTTATGGGAGAAAAAATTGATTCTGTTCTTGATTTCAGCCCATCCTAGCAAAGAGCTTGTGGCAGAGTAGTTCACATCATGATGGGAAGGAAGTAATATGCAGAAGGGCCAGAGCAAGATAAAGCCACCAGGGACACATGTCCACTGTCCAGCCAGGCACCACCTCAGCCAGTTCTGCCACCTCTCAATAGTCTATTCAGTTTGAATTCATCAAAGGGTTAACTTGCTTATTATGGGGGAGTCTTCATGATCTAATTCTCTGTCTACATGCTCTCATGGATAAAATCAGAGGCCTGCTTAACTAATCTGTTAGTGGCTTTAGATCTAACCAAGTTGGTAGTGAAGATCCATTCATGTCCTAACACACAACAACCAACAACACGACTATATATGCTTTGTGAACAAAAAATGCCAACATTGGTTATATTGGTATGTTTTAGTACAATTAACATCTTCCATACTGTGTTAGAAGTTTAATTCTTCTGTTTCCTGAGAGCTTCTATCTATGAAGTGATGACTCTGTACGTCAACAGCAGAAAATTCTCACCACTGAACCAGTGAATTTCCAAATGTGTTTTGCTGCCCTGAGTAGAGCGGTGATAGTAATCTTCTCTATGGTGCTTCTCTCTCTCTCTCTCTCTCTCTCTCTCTCTCTCTCTCTCTATCTCTCTCTCTATCTCTATCTCTATCTCTCTATCTCTCTCTGTCTCTGTCTCTGATTTTACTGACTCTTCTTGGGTTCCAATCCTCAGCTGGAAAGAGCCATCACTTATGAGAAACTGAATGAGTGGACCAGTGCGGACATGATGGACACCTTGGAAGTGCAGTTATACCTCCCCAAGTTCAAGCTAGAAGTGAGTTATGATCTCAAGCCAGCCCTGAGAAGTATGGGGATGACTGATGCTTTTAGCCAGGGCAAAGCTGATTTCTCAAATATGTCTTCAGAGAGAAACCTGTTTTTGTCCAATGTTTTCCACAAAACCTTTGTGGAAATAAATGAAGAAGGCACAGAGGCAGCAGCTGGCACTGGAAGTGAAGTCGATTTTCGAATTAAGACACCTTCCATTGAATTCAATGCAGATCATCCATTCCTTTTCTTCATCAGACACAACAAAACCAATATCATCCTCTTTTATGGAAGGTTCTGCTCCCCTTAAATTCTGCATCTCTCATTTAATGTGAGCATTTGATAGTATACAACAAACAAACCATCTGATACCATGAAATGGAAAAGCAGTCATCACAAAATTAGCCCATACTCTATGCATATTTCACTCTCTAATATTAATAAATGAACCTCAAAGGAATGCTTTCTGGTGATTATTTCATGTCTGTGTATGAAGAATAGCATTTAATTTGTTTTATTACACACACAACATTTGTCTTGGCATGACTTTTATTTATGTTGCAGAAATGCTGTTTAGAAACTCCAGGATCTCCTAAAATGGTTGGTGGAAATGACAGGCAGACTGGATTGGAGGGGTCTCAGTAAGACTGAGGCTGAGAGACAAGTTCATTGCAATAATCAGACTTTTGTAACCTTATTGTTAACATAATACAATGATGGTTGCCATGATCAATACAGTTGTCATTGTTAGGGTATAATGGTGATTGCAAGCTGTGCAAGGTACACAAGATTAATGTCTGAGACCAGTTGTCCAGACAACCTTCTATATGCTTTGCTGACTTCTAGGGAACTCAGACAAACACAGTTGGCCTGAGTGCTTCACTGTCTGAGGAAGTGCCCCTGTTTCTCAGTAACCACAAGGGACACACTGCCCCGAGAACCATGGAATCTATCCTGAAATACCTACAAATGTGTGCCTCTCTATGTAGCTAGACCAGGCCAACTCCATGATTACCTGCAGTTTTCACTTTTTAATTTCAAGGTATACAAGTCATTTTTCAAATCAGACATGGAGTAGCAAATCAATCTCAAGGCTGTAATGTTTCCAAATATAACCAATAGCAAAATTGCCACAGATACTCCTATGGTCCACAGTCAAGAAGTTCAGTCAGTGACAAAAAATAAAGACCAAAAATTGTTTCTAGGTTTTGCACAGAATTGGAGGAACATAATTCATTAAACTTTGAATATTGAATACTTTATATTTCAGCATGGGAGGCCTGAACACAAATTGTCTTTGTCTGGGGAACAATATGATCAGTTGTGCAGAGATGTTACTCTCTTCCCATCTAATAAAGTAAAGTGGGGGGGGATCACAAACATAAGCCCAAGATGTCATAGCAGTAACAGATGCATTTGACGGAGACAATATAGCAAGGAGCAGCAGCCATCTCTTTTCCTCTGCCGCTTGTTTCTTCATCTGAATTATTGTTGGGAGAGAGACTCTGTTCTTATTGGCTTGAGGATTCTGCATTACTCTGCTCTTCTTTTTTCTTCAGGTGAAGCCTCTGCAGACACTTGTAACCTATTTTTCCACTTTCCCCAGGTTGGGTCCCTGAGGAAATCTCAGCTCTGGTGAATTGCTCATCTGGGCCATTCCACTGGCCAGACATATGTTCTCCAAAGAACCATAACATATTATAAGGAACAGCCATACCACACTTACCCGCTCCTTTATTTTTAATAATGTTTAAATTGTACATTTGGTCTTTTCACAAACAAACAAACAAACAAAAAATTGACCATGAGGGTTATGTGGAATGTCTGCGGTATGGGTTAAAGCATAGTGTTGGCAAAATTTCTGGAAATGATTGGCAGTATAGACAGAAACATTGTCAATTTTCAGTAATTTTCAGAGGCCTAAAATTTCAAAAGCTCTGAGTAAAAAAGTGATACCATCTTTAACTGTTTCTCCTGCTTGGGGAACAGTACAATGAGAAGTGAATAGTTGTCCACAATGACACAAACATGTTTTAACTTCCCAAATCTGGGGACATGGGTAATGTCCATGTGCCGAATATGATTTGACAATAATCCTTGGGAGTTACAGCATATGGAGGAAGGAAGTATGATATTAATTATTATGCATGAAGGGAATTCCTTAACTATCAAGCAAGCCTGCTCTTTAGTTGTGAAAGCCAGTTTTTTTCTAATGCTGAAGTATTCTGATGAAAGCATATGTGAGATTCTTGTACTTCCTTTAGGTGTCAATTCCTAGGAAAAGAGACTCACCTGATATGTAAACTTTCTGTCCAGAAGATCCCACCTCCATTCTCTGCCCCAAAGAAGCACACACACAATATTAATTATGAATCTGTTGGCCCGTGACTAGGGTTTGTTATTGGCTAGCTCTGTCTTAATTATTAACCCATTTCTATTAATCTAAGTATTTCCACATGGACTTCTTTTATCGGAGAAAAGTCAGGGAACATGTTGCTCCTCTGGTGTCCTACATGCCCACTGCTCAGCATCTCCTCAGAGGAGAGAGATTTCCTGTTTGTCCCTGCTTATATCCTGATTCTGCTCAGCTATATCACTTCTCATTTCTTGCCTGTCTGTACAGACCTCCAGACCTCCATGGTTAGCTAGTGGCAGTTTCTGCCCAGCTATGTCACTTCCTGGGATCACATGATGACTCCTCTCTGCTACACTTCCCAGAATCCTCCTCATATCCTAGTCCCACTTATCTTGCTGCTCTATTGGCCAACAGTGTTTTATTCATCATTCAATAAGATAAACATACACAGAAGAACATTCCCCATCACCCACCTGCCCTTGAACACTCCCATAGCTTCCTTTCAGATCCAAAGACTCAAGCCACTGACACCCCTTTCCACCCTCCATTAATCTCCACCCAAATCCCTTGCTACCATGCCAGCTCCCTACACAGGTAGATATCTGCTCATGTGCAGGCCTCACCAGTTAGAAGAATAGGCAAAGGCCAATCAATGAAGAACAGAGACTTCATGCTAGAAAGAGGTCACACTGGCTTCCAGCAATATAGACCACAAAGTCTAGAAGACTGGAGAGGAAACATAAACCAGGAAAGAAGACACCTACCCAACAAAGAAAAAATTCAGAAATTGGCACTTAGTCCTGTATTCATTCCAAACTTAGATGCAAGGATGCTAGTTTAAGAACACAGTTGACAGCAGCCAGGCCAATGCAGCAGTATCAGAGCCCAGCTGTCCTACTACAATAACCTCTGAATGGTCCAACACAGCTGAAGCACAAGGAAACCAACTCTATGAAGATGGTTGATGTTCCTATAGAGGTAATGAAGAACTTCTTTAAAGAAATTAAGGGAAGCATGAACAAAAAATGTGAGGAAATGAATACCACATTTAAAGAAATCCAAGAAAATGCAAACAATTGGAGGAAATTAATAAATTCCTTAATGAAAGTCAAGAGAAAACAAACAAACAAACAGGTGAAGGAAATGAATAAAACCATTTAAGACCTGAAGATGGAAATGAATGCAATAAAGAAAACATAAACTGAGGGAATACTGGAGATGGGAAAATCTAGGAAAGCAAACAGGAACTACATACACAAGGATCACCAACAGAATACAAAAGATGGAAGAGAGAATCTCAGGCATTGAAGGAATGATAGAAGAAATTGAAATACCAGTCAAAGAAAATGTTAAATCTAAAAATATCCTGCCACAAGACATCCAGGAAATATGGGACACTATGAAAATCCAAACCCCAAAATAATAGGAAGAGAAGAAGAATATAAAAGGCCCAGAAAAATATTTTTTAACAAATAATTGAAGAAAATTTTCCTAATCTTAAGAAGGACATATACATACATACATACATATATACATATATATATATACATACATATGTATATATATATATATATGAAGCTTACAGAACACAAAATAATTTGGACCAGAAAAGAAAGTTCCCCCACGACATAATAATCAAAACACCAAACATGCAGAACAAAGAAAGAATATTAAAAGCTGAAAAGAAAAACATATAAATGCAGACTTATTAGAATTATACCTGACTTGTCAATAGAAACTCAAAAGGCCAGAATGGACAGATGTCTTGAAAATTCCAAGAGATCATGGATGCCAGCCCATACTACAGTATCCAGCAAAACTTTCAATCTCCATAGATGGAGAAATCAAGACAGTTCATGACCAAGTCCATGACCATAAATAGCCCTATAAAAGATACTGGAAAAAAAAAACTTTACTCTAAGATGGTTAACTACACTCATGAAAATACAGGAAATAAATGATCTCATACCATCAAAACCAAAGGAAGGGAAACACACACAGTCACACATATATACACCCCACACACAACTACCACACCGTCAAAATAATAGGAATTAACAATTGTTAATTATCAATAATTTCCAAGATTAATGGACTCAATTCCCTAATAAAATATACAGACTAACAAATGGATGCAAAAACAGGATCCATCCTTCAGTTGTATACAAGAAACACACCTCAACACCAAAGATAGACATTACTTCAGAATAAAGGGCTGAAAAAAGATTTTCCAAGAAAATGGATCTGAAAAGCAAGCTGGCATAGCTATTCTAATTTTTAACAAAATAGACTTCCAACCAAAATTATTCAGAAGAGATAGGGAAGAACACTTCATATTCATGAAAGGAAAAATCTACCAAGATGACATCTCAATCCTTCCCAACTGTGCACCAAAATGCACCCATGTCTATAAAAGAAACATCACTAAAGCTTAAATCACACATTGGACCTCACACATTAATATTGGAGTACAATACTGTACTACCAACAATGGACAGGGTATGCAGACAAATTTAAACAGATAAATAACATAATTAACAGACATTATGAGCCAAATAACAGATATGAACAGAACATTTCACTCAAAACCAAATAAATAAATGAATAAATAAATACATAAATACATAAATACCTTCTTGGTATGTAATGGAACATTTTCCAAAACTGACCACATACTTGGTCACAAAGCAAGTCTTAACAGATACAAGAAAATTAACCCCCTGTATCCTACTATATCATCACAGATTAAAGCTGGATTTCAACAACAACAGAAGCAACAGAAAACCTATAAAATGACAGAAAATGGAAAAACTCTCTACTGATTGACTACTGGGTCAAGGAAGAAATAAAAATAAAATTTAAAGACTTCCTAGAATTTAATGAAAATAAATGCACAGCATACCCTAACTTATGGGACACAAGGAGAGTAGTGCTAGGAGAAAAGTTCATAGCACTAAGTGCCCACATAAAGAAATTGGAGAGCTTACATTCCAGCAGTTTTATAGCACATTTGTATGTTACAAGAACTTTCCCTGACAGCCTCATCCCAGAGCCACATCAGTTCCAAATAACACACGGAGACACTGTATTAGATATAAAGCTGTTGGCCTGTTACTAGCATTTTTAATTGGCTAGCTCTGTCTTAAATATTAACCCATTTTTATCAATCTAAGTGTTTCCACGTGGTCTTATCTTACCAGAGAGAGAGAGTCTGGACCTCTTCCCTCAAGTCCCTACATCTTGACTTTCCTCTACTACATCTCCCAGAATCCTCCTTGTCTCCTAGTCCCACCTGTCTTGCTTTCCTATTTGCCAACAGTACTCTATTCATTAACTAATAAAAGAAACATATTTACAGAATGACACCTCCCATCAATTGTAAGTTCTCGATCAAAAAGGGGCAAATATATCCTAGGGAAGTAGATGGCACAAGACAATCACACTGATGGCTCAAATCAATAAAATAGAAACACAGAGAAAAATACAAAGAATAAATGAAACAAAGAGTTGATTCTTTGAGAAAATCAACAAGATAGACAAACCCTTATCAGAACTAACTAAAGGTAGAAAGAGAATATCCAAATTAACAAAATCAGAAACAAAATGGATACACAACAACAATGAGGAAATACAAAGAATCATTAGGTCATACTTAAAAAATGTGTACCCCACACAATTGGAAAATCTAAAAGAAATGAACAATTTTCTTGATAGATACCACTTACCAAGTTAAATCATGATCAAATAAACAATTTAAATACACCTATAACCCCTAAGGAAATAGAAGCAGTCAATAAAGTCTCCCAACCCCCCAAAAGCCAAGGATTATATGGTTTAGTGTCAAATTCTATGTTCAAATAAGAGAAAATACCAACACTCTTCTAATTATTTCATAAAATAGAAGCAGAAGGAACATTACCAAATTCATTTTATGAGGTCATAGACATCCTGATACACATAAAAATTCAACAAAGAAAAAGAAAGTTCCTGATCACTGATGCAAAAAATACTCAAATCATCCACCATGATCAAGCAGGTTTCATCCCAGAGATGCACTGATGGTTCAATGTACAAATATCTGTCATTTTAACACACACACACACACACACACACACACACACACACACACACACACAGAGGATCATCTCATTAGATGTTGAAAAAATCTTTGAGAAAATCCAATAATCTAATACCCCTTCATGGTCAAAATGAAAATTCTAACGGCCTTTTATCATAAGGAATACAAACTTTTATGGGTTGTTGCCTGAATAATTGCCTTTTGAGCCTAGAATTATAGATTCAGCAAACATAAATTAACATTGAGTGATAACTCTTTTTGGACGAGATGTGCCTTGAGTATATCATGGCCCAATATCAGCACAGAGATGTATGTAATCATTAATATCCCCTTTCTTTTGAAAGAGATAAATGTCATTCTGGCACATGGCATTGGTATTTTCATATCCCAGACAATGCACATGAACATTAACCACAGGAGACTAGGTACCTGCAAATACAAACAAAATCTTGATACAGCTCTTCAGGCTGCTCTCTAATCTCAGAAAGTTTCTGTCTTCCTTCTAGAATCTGGTAACTTATACCATTCTTGCTGTGCCAAAGCATTTATTTGTCCATAGCCTTAGGAGGATTTGCCATCTATTGTTGAGCATCAGTATATATGCCCTCTCCCGCTAACGTTTCAAAAGTTCTAGGCACACTATTTTGCTGATTTTTTAATAGCTTGGTCCTGACATTCTTCTGAGAAGTCGTCCTCCACAGTAAATATTCACCCCCAGTAAGACAAGCTTTTCTAAGATCATCCAATCAGAGGGAACAAAAACATACCCAAAGATAGAATCAAGGAGAGACAACGTAAAAGGAACAGTCACTCGTACCAAGCATAAGCCTTCTGAAGATCCTTAGGAGTTGCGTATAAAATGGGTGTATACTTTCTAACTTGTTGCCCCAGTTTATCAGAATTGGGCATTTCACTCACTGGGGAAAGAGAACCCATCCATGTCTGTCTCCTGGGCTTGCATCAGAGACCTATATTGTGGTTTAAAATAGGTTGATTCTTTATTGGGGTGGGAAACGTTGATAACTTCATAAGAGATGAAGTGATGCATGAAAAAAAAGTCTCCATGTTATCCATCAGGACTTGCACTTAATGGGTAAGGCTTAGCCATTAGGGAATTGGAAGGAATTGGAGGATAAAGTCAGCACAAGGAGGAAAACAGTCAATCTCATCACAGAGAGACACTACATTATATATGTCTAGGTTCTAATTTTTCTATTCCCAGTGTTCACTTCCTACTGATGACTTTCATTTTCAATTTTAATTACATCACTGTTATCAACTACTGTTTGTACTACTTTCCAAGGCTGAAATGCACCACTGGAAATTTTCTCTGGTTGTGTTACAGCTAGTTCTCCTTGAATTGCCCTTCCTGACCAGACCAGGTCAAAATCATGGTTCTCTGAAGCTATTAATCAAATGTCTTGCAATTCCTGAGTTACTTGATCATTGTCTTGCTTTCCTTATGTCATATCCATCGATTAGTGTGGAAAATTCTTCTTTTAGAACATTTATTTATTGACTGACATCTCAGCAGCTGTTTTCCCTCCCAGTTCCTCAGGCCTCCAACCCTCACCCACTCCTCCATTTCTCTCTTCGGGCCTCCCATGTATATCAGCTAGCCATGGCATATCACATTGCAGTAAGATTATTCACTTCCCCTTGTATTAAGGCTGGACAAGGCAACCCAATAGGAGAATAGAATAGAGCCCCAAACCAGTAAAAGAGTCAGAGACAGCCCTGCTTGCATTGCTAGGTGTCCCATCAGGAGACCAAGCTACACAGGTATAACATATGCAGATGGCCTAGGCCAGTTTCATGCAGGCTCCCAGGTTGTTCCTGCCTGTAACCAGGGACTATTTCCAATGGAGGGATTGGGACACCAACTCAGACACAATACCTTTGACCTACAACTTACAAGATGTGCTGGAGTAATGATGGAGCAAACATCGTGGGAGAGGCCAACCAATGACTGGTCCAGCCTGACACTGACACCATGAGAGGGAGCCCATCCCTGAGACAACATGAAGAGCTAAGCTTTGGATAGCCTAGAGATCAAGAGATCAAGGATAGAACCAATCATTAATGTTACTGAAATGATTTCTTTCTTTTCTTCTTCTTCTTCTTGTTTTGTATTTTTTTTTGTTTGTTTTGTTTTGTTTTTCAAGACAGGGTTTCTTTGTATTGCTTTGGAGCCTTGTCCTGGAACTAGCTCTGTCAACCAGGATGGCCTCCAACTCACAGAGATCCCACTGCCTCTGTTTCCTGAGTGCTGGGATTCTTAATGATATTCTGCTATACTCATAGATTAGTGTTTAGCTCAGTTGTCATCAGAGACACTTCACCAAGCAACTGATGGAAACAGATATAGAAACCCACAAATGCCAGATATAAATTGGAGCTCAGGCAAGGGTTGTAGAAGCCAGAAGGGTCAAGGACACCACAAAAACCTCAGAGAATCAACTAATGTGGATGAATTTGAGCTCACAGACAGAAAATTATTTTTTTTAATTTTTAATTTTTTTCTTATTTTACATATTAATCCCAGTTTCCTCTACCTTTCCTCCTCCCTTGCCCCCCACCAACCACCTATGCCATCCCCCATCCACTCCCCAGGGAGGGTGAGGCCTTCCAGGAGAAATCATCAAAATTATCAAGTCATTTGGAGTAGGGGCTAGGCCCTTCCTTGAGTCTCTAGGCTAAGGGAGTATCCCTCCATGGGAAATGTGCTCCCAAAGTCCTTTCATGCACCAGGAATACATCTTGGTTACACTGTCAGAGGTCCAACAGACTTCCCAGGCCTCCTAACTGGGACCCAAGTTCAGGGGGTCTGGGTCCATTCTATGCTGGTTTCCCAGCAATCAGTCTGAGGTCCATGAGCTCCCCCTTGTTCAGGTATCTGTCTTTGTGGGTTTCTGCAACCTGGTCTTGACCCCTTTGCTCCCTCTCTGAAACTGGATTTCAGGAGTTTAGCTCAGTGTTTGCTTCTGCTTCCATCAGCTACTAGATGAAGGCTCTAGGATGGCATATAAGATAGTCATTAATCTCATTATCAGGGAAGGACATTTAAGGTAAGGTTCTTACCTTCTGCTTCCATCAGCTACTAGATGAAGGCTCTAGGATGGCATATAAGATAGTCATTAATCTCATATCAGGGAAGGACATTTAAGGTAAGGTTTCCAAGATTAGTCAGATTGATAGTTGGGGTCATCCTTGTATGTGCCTGGATATTTCCTTAGTGCCAGTTTTCTCTTCAAACCACTAATTGCTCCCTCTATTATGGTTTCTTTTTACTTGTTCTCTATTCCTCCCCAGACCCAATCTTCCTGCTCTCTCATGTTCTCCTCTCCCCTCCTCTTCTCCCCTTCTCTTTCTCCTAACTCTATCTTCACTCACTGCCATCCCCCCACTCCCAATTGCTAAGGTGATCTTGTCCCTTTCCCCATTCTGTGCAGGACCATGTATGTGTCACTTAGAGTCCCCCTTTCCTCCTAGCTTCTCTGGCAGTGTGAATTGTAGGCTGATGATCCTTTGCTCTATGTCTAAAATCCATGTATGAGTGAGTACATACCATGTTCATATTTTTGTAACTGGGTTACACCTCTCAGGATGATTTCTTTAAGTTCTATTTACTTGCCTGCAAAACTCAGGATTCCATCTTTTTTCCCACTGAGTAGTACTCCATTGTGTAAATGTACCACATTTTCTTTATTTATTCTTCAGTTGTGGGGCATCTAGGTTGTATTGAGGTTCTAGCTATGACAAATAATGCTATGAACATAGTTGAACAGATGTCTTTGTTGCATGGATGTACATCTTTTGGGTATATGCCTAAGAGTGGAATTGCTGGATCCTATAGTAAACTGATTCCTATTTTCCCGAGGAACCATTGTACTGATCTCCAAAGGCTGTACCAGTTTGCACTTCCACCAGCAGTGGAGGAGTGTTCCCCCCTCTACACATCCTCTCCAGCATAAAACTGTCATTGGTGTTTCTGATTTAACCATTCTGACATGACAGGAGTAAAGTGATATCTCAGAGTTGCCTTGACTTGCATTTCCCTGATGGCTAAGTATGTTGGGCACTTTCTTAAGTGTCTTTCAGGCATTATAGATTTCTCTATTGAGAATTCTCCATTCAGTTCTGTACCCTACTTTTTGATTGGATTATTTGGTGTTTTGGTTACTACCTTCTTGAGTTCTTTGTATATTTTGGAGATCAGCCCTCTGTCAGATGTGAGGTAGGTGACTATCTTTTCCCAGTCTGTGGGCTGCCATTTTGTCTTGCTGACTGTGTCCTTTGCTTTACAGATTTTATGTTAGGAGTAGATTTTTCCCTTCCGGCCTGGACCCACAGCCATGCAAGCCCCAAATAACACAGAGACACTGTATTAGATATAATTCTATTGGCCTGTTACTAGTTTCTTATCGGCTACATCTGTCTTAAATATTAACCCATTTCTATTAATCTAAGTACTTCCACGTGGAATTATCTTACCGGAGAGGGGCTTGTATTCTTCTCTCTCCATCTTCCATCTTGAATCCTTCCTACTACTTCCTCTCTCCACCTAGTCTCTTAGTCCTGCCTATCTTACTTTCCTATTGGCCAACAGTGCTTTATTCATTAATCAATACGAGAAACATGTTTACAGAATGACATCTCCCATCAGTCCCATTTATTAATTGTTGATCTCCGTGCCTGTGCTATTGGGGTATGTTCAGGAAGCAGTCTCCTGCAACAATTCATTCAAGGATACCTCCCACTTTCTCTTCTAAGAGGTTCAGTGTAACTGGATTTATGTTGAGGTCTTTGATCCATTTTGAGTTAAGTTTTGTGCATGGCAATAGACGTGGATCTATCTGCAGTCTTCTACACACCATCATCTAGTTATGCCAGCACCATTTGTTGAAGATGCTTTCTTTTTTCACATTGTATAGTTTTATCTGCTTTGTTTAAAACCAGGTGTTCATTAGTGTATGGGCTAATATCGGGGTTTTCAATTCAATACCCTTGGTCTACCTGTCTATTTTTATGCCAATAACAAGCTGTTATAAACTATAAGTTTATAGTATAGCTTGAAGTCAGGGATGGTGATGCCTCCAGAAGTTCCTTTATTGTATATGGCTGTTTTTTTTGCTATCCTGGGTCTTTTGTTTTTCCATATATAGTTGAGAATTGTTCTTTCAAAGTCTATGAAGAGTCGTGCTGGGATTTTGATGGGGATTGCATTGAATCTATAGATTGCTTTGGCAAGATTGCCATTGTTACTATGTTGATCCTGCCTATAGATCAGCATGGGAGATCTTTCCATTTTCTCATATCTTCTTTAATTTCTTTCTTGAGAGACTCAAAGTTCTTGCCATACAGGTAATATGCTTGTTTGGTTAGCATTACTCCAAGATATTTTATGTTGTTTGTGGCTATTGTAAAGTGTGGTGTTTCTGTGATTTCTTTCTCAGCCACTTTATGGCCTTTTTATGGTAGGGCTACTGATTTTCTTGATAACTCAAGAAAGTGTATCCTGCACTTTGCTGCCCTGGTAGAGTTTTTCAGGTCACATAAGTAAACTATCTTATCACCTGCAAATAGTGAAAGTTTGACTTCTTCCCTTTCCAATTTGTATCCCCTTGATCTCCTTTGTAGTCTTATTGTTGTCTTATTGTTCTAGCTCGAGATTCAAGTACAATATTGAAGAGATATGGAGAGAGTGGGCATCCTTGTCTTGATCCTGATTTTAGAGGCATCACATTGAGTTTCTCTCCATTTAGTTTGATATTGGCTGTTGGTTTACTGTATATTGCTTTTATCATGTTTATGTATGTTCCTGTTATCCCTGATCTCTCCAAGATCTTTATCATGAAGGGGTGTTAGATTTTGTCAAAGGCTTTTTCTGCATCTGGTGAGATGATTATATGGTTTTTCTTTATCAGTTTGTTTATATGGTTGATTACATTAATAGATTTTTGTATGTTGAACCATCCCTGAACCATCCTTGGGATGAAGCCTACTTTTTCATGGTGGATGATTTCTCCTATGAGTTCTTGGATTTTATTTGCCAGTATTTTATTTAGTTTTTTGCATCAATGTATATGTGGGATATTGGTCTGTAGTTCTCTTAGTTGTGTGTTTGTGTGGCTTGGGTACCAAGGAAATTGTAGCATTGTAAAAAGAGTTTGGAAACGAACCTTCTACTTCTAGTATGTAGAACAATTTGAGGAGTATTGGTATTAGCTCTTCTTTGAATTTCTTCTAGAAATCTGTACTGAAGCCATCTGGCCCTGAGATTTTTTTTTTTTTTTTTTTGGTTGGGAGACTTTTGATGACTGCTTCTATTGATTAGGGGTTATAGGGCTATTTAAATTGCTTATCTGTTTTTGATTTAATTTTGGGAAGTGATTCATATCCAGTAATTTCCTTTGTTCATTTTCTTTAAATTTTTGAATTTTGTGGAGTACAGGTTTTCTAAGTATGACCTGAAGATTCTCTGGATTTCCTCAATTTCCTTTGTTATGTCCTCTTTTTCCTTTCTGATTTTGCTAATTTGCCTGTTTTCTCTGTGCTTTTTGGTTAGTTTGGATAAAAGTTTTTCTATCTTGATTTTCTCGAAGAATCGACTTTCCTTTAGATTGATTCTTTATATTGTTTTCTTTGTTCCTACTTTATTGATTTCAGCCCTCAATTTGATTATTTCCTGGCATCTACTCCTTCATGGAGAGTTTGCTTCATTTTGTTCTAGAGCTTTCAGTTGTGCTGTTAATTGTCTATTGTGACTATCCTACAGCTTCTGTACCTATTATTCTTATGTTTGGTCTTTTCATGTTGTCCCACATTTTCTGGATATTTTGTGTTAAGGATTTGTTAGATATAAGATTTTCTTTGGTCAGTGAATCTATTTCCTCTAGTTTATCTTCAGTGCCTGAGATTCTCTCTTTGAACTCTTATATTCTGTTGGTTATGCTTGCATCTGTAGTTACTGATTTTTTTTACCCAGATTTTCTATTTCCAGCATTCCATCAATTTGTGTTTTCTTTTTTGGTTTGTCTTTTTCTCTATTGCTTCCAATTTTGATTTTTTTCTTCCTTTTCTTCAAGGGATTTTTCTCATATCATCTTTGAGAGCCTCTTATAATTTTCATGAAGTTGTTCTTTAGGGCCTTCTCTTCTGCTTCATGTGCTTTGGTGTATCCAGGCCTTGTTGGTGTAGAGTCCCTAGATTTTGGTGGTGTCATATTGGTCTTTCTATTGTTGAATATGTTCTTGTACTGCCCTCTTCCCAGACCTTCTTTTGGTGGGTGCAGGTAAGGCCTATCTCTCTTTACTCTCCTCTCCTAGTGCGTGTAGGTGGGTGAGGACTTCGATGTCAGTGACTTTGGATGTTCTGAGCTTTCTTGGAGGTCTCAAGCAGAGGTCATAGGGGTTCAAGGGTCAGGTGAGGGCAGGCTCCGGATGATCCCGAGTGGAGGTGTGGGTCCATTATAAGCAGAGCTATCCCAGGATGTTTCAAGGAGAGGGTGAGGGTGTTGGACCTGAGCTAGCCAAACACTCACCTCAAGCAGAGGGCACAGCAGGGCTCCAGAAAACTCTTCATAAATGAAATGGTTTATTTGTAGAACACATTTCTAGAATATCATTTAATAACTCTTACAATTCATTGTTTCTGCTATTTTATGAATGCTTATACTGACAGTGATGAGTTACATACTCTAGTGCATTTAGACTAGTATAGTTTACATTAGGAGTGATGTGTTTGTTCATGTATTGTTTCTTCTGTGTGACACTAGAAGCCAGTATTAGGGAAAACTGAGCACATGTGGAGATCCTCTGTATAACTCGTGCAACTAGTCTGTGAATATAAAATTATTTAAAAAATGTTTTATAAGAACAAAATTCTGCCTTAATCACATTCTCTACTACTAAAATTCTTATAGAGTAGAAAAGTAAATTTATCATATAAGTATATTCACTTACAACCAAAGCATACTTTTAATAATACTAAGATCTCTAGAAAATAAATCTGGCTGTGTTTTATAACTTCTATTTGATGCTAGAACTTGAACCCACAGCCTCTGGCATGCCAGGTAAGCATTCCATAGCTAAACTACACCCTCAGCACTACAATTTTCTTAGACATGAATATTCTTTGACACATCTGTATGGTTGTTTTATTGGATGGCATGTTCATTTTAGAGACCAATTTCTATTAGTCAGGCTTACTTTTTCTCCATTCACCTAACAACATGAAGAAGATTTGGTGTGTCATGGACTGTACAAAATGTAATTCAAGGAAATGTCTTTCACGAAGGCACCCTTACTCTTTTGTTACAGGACAAAAATGGTTCTATGCTTTTTCATCAAATATAAAAATTGTAACAAATGTACTATTACATCACATTTTTTTAAAGGCTGTTTAATTTTTTCCAAGAGTGTGTATGAAAGAGAGAGACAGAGAGAGAGAGAGAGAGCAACAGAGAGAGACAGAGAGAGAGCACGTGTGGTTTTGAATAGAGAACTGTGATGATATTACTCTCCATCCATAAATGTATATTAGCCTGTTGTTTAAGAAGTATCACAGATGTTAGGGACAGTAGCTCATAATCATTGACTACCAACCTTATTATTTTTTTTTCCAAAGCAAAACATACTCTATGAAGAAAACAATGGCATTGGCTCTCATTCCCTGGGGTGGATTATTTATGGATTTTAAGACATCTTTTTATTCAAAACATACACAATTAATTAAAATAGGGGCATTTCCACATAGAAACATTTTAACATGCACAAAGGTGTCAGTTTCACTCACTACTTGCTACAATTCTACAATCTTTGATTCTGTTACATTGAGTTCTTGTGTATGGAAGTTAGAGCCTGGGAATTGTCCTGGAGGCTAAACTCAGAGTGAAATGGTAACAGCACAAATGCAAAACTGAAAGCAGCAAGGAACATACAATGAACGACTTTATCAGAAAGGTGCAGAAGAAGAAACTGAGCTTCGCTCTGCCATAAAAACCCAAATACAGCTGTCCATTGTGGACAACTCCTTCCTCTCCTCTTTTCTCCCGAGTCACCGCCGGTGATGTGGAAGAGTGTCCAGTGCTGACAACCCTTACTGCCCTGACACCAGTTAGACTAAAAGTTGAGGCTTGTGACCACCACGGATGCTGAACATTTTCCACATTCAACTGGGAAAGCGTCAAAAAGAAAAGTTCAAAACAACCAGTTGCACACACTGCAAGAGGCTGGACTGGTCTTCCAGGAGGGCATCTGAATCTAACTTCCCAGATGTCCAGGTGCACCCAGGTTCCCTCCAGGACTTTTTAACTCAGTGGTTCTCAACGTTTCTAATGCTGGGCTTAAATAAATTGGGAATAAATCACCTGTTATTAGACGTTGGGTACAACGTCGGGTCCTGATTGCCAAAGTCAATCTGTACTTTCTTTTCATTCTTATTTCTTTGCATAGTTGGCCTCCCTGTATGAAGCCTGCAGGGGCCCCCTCAGTATAGCATGGGTAGGAGTGAATATAAAAACAGTAAACCGTATTGCTACATTTTGCAACCCGATGAGTAAAAAGCCACCGCCAGTGGTAACATTGAGGTTGCTTCTTTTTCACTAGGTCAGAAATCCTCGGAGCAGTCTTTGCAAAAAGCAGAACAAAGGTCATCTTCCACAGCAAGTCTGTTCTTGTGTTGAGATTTAATAAGCAACTAGCTAGAAGCCCTGTTTCACAAAGATTAGTTGTTGGGAATGGAAGGAGGCACAACTAGGTCTCAGGCAGAACAGGTTATGACTGCAAACACTTGATCCAGACTTTTGTAACTGGCATTGTAGAGAAATCAGTTCTTGTTGCATAGCTGCTAACAAGTTCAGCAAGTTCCTGAGCTCACAGGAACATCTTCAGCTTTGACTGTGAATGGCCTTCTGGAAAGTGCAATTGGGGTGTCAGGTAGATTTAGAAAATATGAAATGTTGACTCCAAGCATGTGTAAGTGTTCTGTCACAGAAATTGTCACAATCCTTTTGTCTGGTTTGATGTCATGTTCCTCAAAGAAAGCAAATAGAGTAGGCAACATGTAAATTTACCCTCATCTTTTTTTTTTTCCCCCAAAGCTGAAGTTCCATTTGAAATGATCAGATTTTTTTCAGACAAGTCAAGGCATGTTGCATTTGGTCCTTGAGTGATACATTTGATTCATTCAGGATGGTAAAGATACTGACCAAGTTAAGTTCTTTCTGCAATCTACCTTTATTGACTGCAGAAACTTTGCTTTCTGATTAAAAATGTTTTGTATTCATCATGAAGCCCAAAAGCATGCTTTAAACTTCTCCTCTTGACAACCATCTCACTTTAGTGTGAAATACCAGAGCTTTGTCCACGCATCCAACTCATAGCACGGATGAGAAAACAGTTCAAAGTGCTAGTCTTTAGAAATTGATGGAACTTAGGGCACTTCTCATTACTTCCTGGTAACTATTATTTACTTATTGTGGTTTTTAGAGATAGGGTTTCTCTGTATAACAGCCATGTTTGTCCTGGAATTTGCTTTGTGAATCAGGCTGGCCTTGAACTCACAGAAATCCACCTGCCTCTTCTCCCAAGTGCTGGGATTAAAGGCATGTACCACCTTGCCCAGCTATACTTCTTGTAACTCTTGTGGCAGCATCATTATTACTATTTGCTGATGAATCATACAGTGAGCTCTGATAAATTTTGGTGACTCCTTCCAAGTTGAAATCCATAGTTGGAGCACCATCTGTGCAAACGCCACGAACCTTTTCCAAGAGATCTTCTGTTCTTTCAGGAATGAACTATCTGTGTCAAATACTTCACGTGCAGTACTTATTTCAAGAGGTTTGCAAAAGAGAATTAAGGTTGCAGTAACTGTGAACATTTTGCAACGTCTGTAGATCCATCAAGCTGAACTCTAAGTATTGAAAGTGGGGCACATTTAATTTCCTGGGTTACCTGATCAAGAACACCAACAGACATGTCATCTATTCTGTGGACAGTGTTGTTAGATAAGGAAACTGCACTCCATTGCTTAGCATATTCATCTCCGATGATCACTACTCGAATTCTGTCTTTGGCTGCTGGCAACAGCAAATCCTCAGCAGTTGGGTGAGGTTTCATTGCTCTGGCGAGTCTGCGTGCCAGCAAACATGATGCTCCAACAGCTGTTACGTTCTATTTGTGGTACTTGCCCCCAATGTCAAATCTGGCTCTCAAGGCCATTTGCTTTGCTTTGCTTCAAACATTGGTAGTATCCTTGTCTGCAGCATCCTTGTGCTTGCTGTCAAAAAGGCGTTTTAGTTTATTCTGCTGCATAGATGCTGCTGATGGAATTTTACAACAAATAACACATTGTTGTTTCTCAATTCCTCCTGTAATTATTGCAGTAAAACCATACTGTAAAGAAATCCTGACTATATTATTTTAACCTTCTCTACATGATCTATTGTTATGGCGTGGTTTTCTAGTGAAAATAATATGTACCAATAGCTTTAATAATACAAACTATAATGAGTAAAAAGTTCATTAAAGCTTCTTATGACATCATTGATTTATCATTGTCTGTCCTTTTCTTCTTCTTTTTTTATACACCTATTCCTTTTACTAACACGGGGGCAGGGAGACAGTATTCACAACAGCCACAGGTGAATATAAAAAGACCACTCAGCTTTTCAGATTAAGCTCGTGTGTGTGTGTGTGTGTGTGTGTGTGTGTGTGTTGAAGTATTTGATAATTTTACAGTACATGATTTTATATTTATCCAGTAATTATAATTCTTGAAGTAGTATTACCTCCAGTACTGCTGTTTTTAACACACTAGCATCTCTCTCTATATGTGACTGGTCTTCATAAGTATATTATCGTTCATGTCACATACAGCTGTATTTGTTTGGGGTGTGTGTTCTGGGGTTGGCTCAATGATGCTATCACACCATGTACTCCTATGCAGGCATGTGGACAGACCCGCCTGGGGATAGATAGGGGAGCAGCATCTCAGTTTCTAAGACCATCAGAAATATGTGTTTCTGATGGTCTTAGATGACCTCGGTAAAAGGATCATTTGGCCTCCCAAAAGGGTGGTGACTCACAGGTTGAGAATCACCTTTTATTTCTTTATTTTAATTTTTACTTATTCCTCTTCCATACAACACATCCTGACCACAGCTTCCTCTCATTCCACTCCTCCCAGCTTCCTTCCCATGCCCCCTCTCCCTTAACTATGCATCCTGAGAAAAGATCAGGCCTCCGAGGGATAGCACCCAAACAAACCCAGTAGGAGGGAAAGGGTCCCAAGAGAAGTCAAAAGAGTCAGAGACAACCCTACTCCCAGTATCAGGATTCCCCCAAACACTAAGCTAACAACCATAACATATTCAGAAGACTTAGCACAGACTCTTTCAGGGGCCATGATTGTTAGTTACTTCAGTCTCTGAGAGCTCCCAGGATTCCCACTTAGCTGATTTCATGGGCTATGATCTCCAGGTGTCTCCTAGCCCTTAGGCTCTCACAATTCCTGCTCCCTCTCTTTCTGTGGGGCTCAAACTGCAACATCTTGAAAAACATACTATTATTAAGACCCGAAGCAACCTGGGCTTAGGATGCCATCTGGTGGCAAAAGGAAGCATTGACTCTGAGTTTAGAACCCAACATTTTTTCAAAACAAACACAAAGCAAGCTAGATGACAAAGACCTGGGTAACTATCAAACTCCTCGGTGCAAAGGCACAGATATGAACCCATAGGAATTAAGAGCAAATGGAGAGCAGTGTACTCTTCCAATGAAACAAAGAAGGCATGAGTGACTGATGCAAGACGACGGGATGATCAAGTAATCAAAACAGCTGTCTTGAAGAAACTAAGTCAACACTAAGGTAATGCTAACACACAACTCAGAAATTTATCAGAGAAATTTAACTGAGATTAAAATAGTATCTAAAAACCTCAAACAAAAACTGTAGCAGAGGGAACCAGAATTAATGAGCATTTGGAGAACCATAAGAGCAAAGTAAAAGAACTGATGACACTCAACATGCTAGAACCCACACATTATATGGAAACCCTGCCATCATTCAACATGCTAGAACCCATGCATGGTAATGGAATTCAAGATGCTAGAATCCATGTATGACACTGGAAACCCAGCCAGCATTCAACATGCTACAACCCATTCATGGTATGGAAACCCAGTCAGCATTCAACATGTTAGAACCCATGCATGATAGTGGAAACCCAGTCACCTACCCAGGGCTAGTGAAGTCATGGATCTTGGAGGAGAACCTACAAGCACCACTTTACTAAACCAGTATAATTAACTACATTGGAAATATCTGTCTTTGTACCTATAGACAAGTATAGTTCTCACTTCTTATCAAGGAAGTGTCTCTTTGTAACAGCCACAGACTATTATAGAAAACCACAACCAATCAAAATTCAGAGATGTGGAGCTCAGGTCCCAAAACAACTCCTGCATGCAGAGATCAGGGAACATTGGAGAGGTGTATGTGTGTGTGTGGGGGGGGGGTGGGTAGTGCAGGGTGTGGTGTGGTGTGGACAGATTATAAACCAGAGGTTCATGGAGTTTGATGTGAGATGGTTCTCCTAGTAATGTTAGAATCTACAACTATAAAGTGTCACCAGCATGTCTGCCCAAACATTTGTGAACAAAGACAGCACCTATAGACATGCCAAAGTAGAAAGGAGAACGACCATGAAGCCTTAATTCTACATAAAGAACTAAAAGCAACTAAGAAATTCTCAGAAAGGGAGAAAAGTCTCCTGGGAAAGAGCACACCAACTGATTATCCAATATCAAATGACCAGCACTGAACACACACAAACAAGAGACATTATACACCCTCAGCAGGTTAGACATGTATGTATGCATATGTGTATGTATATTTATGTATGTATATACATGTATGCACTTGGTAATAATTAGTGAAATAGAGACCACGAATTTGAAAGAGAAAAAGGAGGGTTTGGAAGGGTGGAAGTAAAGAGGAAAATAATGTAATTATATTTTAATCTCAAAAATAAAACAAACATTAAGAAAATCGGTGGTTTGGAGAAAACAGGGTATTTAAAGATAGCTTAAAAAGCAAAGGAAGATACCATGAGAAGTATTTGAGACAACAGCAAATAAATCACAAGACAAAAAGAGCAACAAAATGATAGTAGTAAGTCTCTACCCATCATTGTTTGTCTTGAATATAAATAGACAGAATTCTCTAATTAAAAGACAAGACCCAAACCTACATGGATATGCATATGTAGCAAATTAAAGGCTAGAAAGAACTATTTTATGCAAATAGAAACAAAAACAAGAGCAGGAATAGTTATATTTTCATTTGATAATATAGGCTTTATGTTAAAATCCATTGTGGTGGTTTGAATGAGAATACCCTCCCCCATAGGTTTATGTATTTGAATGCTGGGTTCCCAGTTAGTGGAACTGTTTGGAAAGCATTAGAATGTATGGCTTTGTTAGAGGAGGTATGACAATGGGGTTAGGCTTTGAGTTTCAAAAGCCTAGGCTAGGCCCAGTCTTACTCGCTCTGCCACAAGCTGTGGATCGGATGTAATCACTTAGCTACTGCTTCAGAGCCTGCCTGCCTGCTGTTATGCTTCCTGCCATGATGATCGTGGACTAACCTCTAAAAAAGCAAGCAAGCCACCAATTAAACACTTTCTTTTATAAGCTGTCATGGTCATAGTGTCTCTTTACAGTAGTAGAATAGTCGTGAAGAAGACCATATATGATAACAAAATACATTATATGATATGAGTACTAATAGCTGTGTGTATATGCACCAAGCACTGTAATAATTAAATATATAAAGTAAATACAGAATGAAAGGAAAGATGGGTGAATATTGCATATTTTCTCTCATACGTGGATCCTACCTTTTATGCTTTATGTATGCTCTATTTAGAAAACCCATAGAGGTGAAGTAACTCGTGAAGCACCATTCAGAGGAAAGAATCTTTCAAGAAAGAATATATGGAATACAATGTTGTAAAGGGATAAAGAGGAAAAATAATCAGGAAGGATTCAATGGGGGTAGGGGATGGGGGCCTTTTGAAAAAGCCACATAAAAACCTACTGCCATAAAGGCTTTCTAAAATATATACATATATAAAAAGAGTTTAAATTGATCCATTCTATAATAAAGAGGAAAATACTTCAACTAGACACCAAACACTACCAAATTAAATCCTAATACCAGGAATTATATACTTTTTTTTTTTTTGAAATTTGACCTATAGATTCCTATATACATCCCCCAAACATTATAGATTCTGAGACATACCCCCAATTGTCTTGGTTACCCCCAGAACTTGTCAATAAGACTCTATTGATGAAGAGAAGAAAATGCATACTTGAGTCAAAGTACATGAAGACATCTATATGGCAGTCAACTGCAAGCTTCATCCCTACTGGTTCGGGTTCGTTGTGCCAGAAAGTACTATGCATACACTGCTGGAATAGAGAAGTAATTGTAGTGATTGTGTCAGCCTATGTAAAACGTATATAAGCTAAAGACAGATGAAATACTACCATGGGGAAAGGAAGGTAGGAAGGAATTTGTACTAAAAGCTAAGGAGATTTTGTCATTTGATCAGTGCTGGGGGAGAGGGGATGGCTTTCTTCAATGGACTACACTCAGGACAGACCCCATGCCCAGGAGTGGTTAACAAACACAGAGTGGACTTGATGAGGAGAGAGAAAAAGTGAGGGGGATGGATACATATAGAGAGATGCTCAAATGCCCATGAATGTACCTATGAGGGGAAAGTCATGAAGTACATACAATCAGATGAATAAGACAAACGAGGCAGATTAAGGGCAATGATCTTTACAGGTGTGGAGAGATGCTCAGCAGCATAATAAAGAGCACACTTGTCACTTATCACACTGGTAATATCCTTTGACAGCAACACTACTGGCAAAGCTACAGAAGGAAGAAACTGATATTTTTGGTGAGCAGGTAGGAAATTGGCAGGATGCGTATGGGATGGAATGTAACACCAACAAACATAATTAGTTGTGGTCTTGTTTCTAGAATTTAGATGGGGATTGGTGCTGGAATTTCTCATGAATGAAAGAAAACTTGGGCAGCGGGGTCTTGGTGATGTCTGGCATAAGCAGGGCTCCCAGCAGGGTAGTTTCGACTGTACACCACTCCAGATCACATTTAGAGTTGTGCCCTTCCCACCCTATCAGAATCTAGTACCCAGCAAGGCTCCAGGGGCTTCATCTGTGCAGATCGGACTGAGAACTACTGGTTATTTCTGGCCTTGGGGGTTGCTCCCACAGTGATCTTGGAGTTATTAGCTCCGGAGCTTTGAGAAACTGCTGTAGCCGATGGAAGCTTTTCTCAGGGCTCCCGTTTCCTGATGCTTTTCTGCTTCTCTAGGTCCCCTGGTTCCCTGAAGGTCTGAATGGGAAAGAGGATCTGCAGCAGAGGCCGGGGATGAGGCTGGACGTGCTTGTCTAGGCTGGAACCAGCAGAGGAAGGGGGAGTCCCTTGTCCCCCAATACCTGTGGCCAGTCAGGGGCACTCAGGACCACCAGGAGTAGGATAACCCCACCTATCACCCTGAAAGGAGGTGGCTAACCAGGTTGGTAGCCTGATTCTCAGGCTCTGCAGTGCCAGGCCTCTTTTACACAGGTGACCGTGCAGGGAGCTGAGCCTTGGAAATTGCATAAATGGGATCCCTGTCCCCAGTTTTTCCAAGGAGACCTACGGGTTTTCATAACCTGTCCTGGTCACCTGATTTTGGCATTTCACAACATGTTTCAGATCTTCCAATTGGTAAATATAATCCCAAGACTACAATTATCTTGTTGTTCTTAAAATTACTGTATAAACAATTTCAAGACTTGTTACACGTAACCCAAGAGATGTTGGTGACAATTTGATAGTATTTTGATTTGGTTTTCATGCAAATGGACATTAGTTTCATTTCTTCCCTTTCCCTACCCTTCTTCTTATGTTAAAACTCAGTTTGGGGAAACAACAGTTGTGAGAAATTGGTATTTTGATACTGGAAGTCTAGGTCAGGTGTTGGTACCTTTGTTTCTGAGACAAGCTGAGTCTAATGATAAAATTGGGATGCAGGAGTGTCTTCCTATTGTGGTGTGGTGTGGAAGGTTGATGGGACATGATAAGTAACATTTGAGGAAGGACAGTGGCTTCATAGTGTCCACTGTGACCAGAATGGTACAGACAAGAGATCTCTTCTGCATTTGTGGAAACGGGTAGAGCAGTAGACCTAGGGGAAGATCTATTGTCTGTGCAGGGAAAACACAGGACCCAGACAGGCAGGAGTCAAACAATGCATGAGAAAGGGGGACTCCAGCTAAAATCCTGCCACAGAGTGTTTAGTTAACTGATTCTACCAATCAACCGCCATGCCTACCATTGCCTGCCCAGCCACATGGGGGTGGCCTATTAGTGTTTCTCCCTCTAGGAGTTGATAGACAGATGAAAGATTAAAGTTACCTGTGTGCTGCTGCTAGGGTGGAGCTTGGGTGGAGAAGCTGCCAGATGGTGATGATAGAAGCGAGCAGTTTCTTGAAAGGAACATAATGTTAAGAGTTGGAAAGTCCTATATAGAACCATCAGTCCAAAACACAGAGAAAGCAAAACAGAATGAACCTGTGGGAAGTTAGCAAATATGTGACAATGGTAACATCTCATGAGCTTTTGAAGAGTGGGAGGAGCTGAAGGGTGAATAGGACTTGAAGCCAAATGTCATCAAACTTTAGTGGCAAAACTGAAGGTTGAAAAGCAATGAAGCAATGCATCAAGGCTGAAGGTATAATAGTTTGAAAGCTAGATTACAGACCCAACCAAATTAGTAAGTTTACTACGATAAAAATATTTTCAGATATTAAAGGCATCAAAATGTATGCTTTCTGTCTAGAAGCTACTGCTCTGTCAAAGCAAGGGAGTAAACATCAAGTAAAAACTGAAGGGTTATTTCAGATATGCAGCCAGTGCTCTTAACTGTTGAGCTATCTCTCCAGTTTCCCTTATATATTATTTTAAAGTATTTTGAACAAACGTGTATAACTTCTGTGTCTCTTTTCAGATGAACCACTTGCAATGTCACCAGGTTCAAGATGATCTGGCAAAGCATCGGCTTTCTCATATTTATGAAAGAAAGCAGACAGAAAGGTATCAGATTCTTATCCCCACGAACTCACTCACCCATTTCCAAGGTCTGCTCTGCTGTCTTTACAGGCTTTTAAACTACTATGCTTGTAAGTCTCCTCTGTTCTCTCACTCAGATCCTTCTGTAATGACCTTCCTTCCAAAGGGAGAATTCCTAGCGCAGCCATGGGAAGAGGGGGAATTCGTGGGTTTTGACTTCTTACTTCAAAGGTTCTCCATCAGCAGAGTTAGAAATTTAGGACAGTTGTAGTTATACCCATTCTTTCTCTCTCTGTCTCAGTCTGTCTCTCTTTCCATCCTTCCCTCCACCCCTCTCATGTATGTATGTGGAGGTGAGATACAACTTCTATGCCAAGAGCCATCAAACATCTTCCACCTTTTGTTTGAAACAACGTCTCTCATTGGCTGACCAGAATGTTCAGCGGATATCTGCCTGTCTCTGCCTCTCCTCTAGCTATCTCTGTGATTACATACATTTGCCACTGTGACTAGCTTTTTATATTAGTCTTGGGATCAGAATTTAGATTCTTATACATTCAAGGCAAGCTCTCTACCAACTAAGCCAGTTAAGAGACTGGTTATCTCTTCAATATCATGATTATTTATTCCTCCTGGCATCAAGACACTATCGCCTCATTCCATTCTGAATGGCTTAGTTATATTATTGACCTGGATTATGTTTGGGCAGCAGGGCCTACTGTCAAATGACCAGCATGGCAAGGTCTTCTGAGACATGTGAGCCCTCTGACCTTTAGATATTTGTAATCTAGAGGTAGAACTAGTCATGCACTTATGAACCATGTCTGCTTGTCTGAGTATGTTCTACAGAACTCATCCTCACATAGAATCTTACAATGTCATTGTGTTTGGAAAGAGAATCTGCAGATTTTACTAGTTAAGGAGCTTGAACTTGCTGTGGTTTAGTGTTAGGCCTTAATTCAATGACTAATGTCCTTTTAAAGTAAAGGGACATACAAAGAAGGCGAGGGAAGATTTTGAGACTAGATCGATTCCTCTGAGTCAAGAAATGACACTGATTTCAGATACATACAAGAAGCTAGGATCAACTCTCAAAGTCTAAAGAAGCAACCAGTCTTGTTAACAGGCTGGTTCTGATGTCTGACTTCCTGAACTGTGAGAAAGAATTCCATCTTTTTAACCCATTTACTTATTGATATTTTGGCATGGCTACCTTGAAATTAATATACAATGTTGGGTGTAATACTTGCAATTGTGTGCTAATTTCTCATCTCTGTGAGAAGCACCTGCAAGAAACCATGGGGAGGAAAAACAAATATATTTAGGATGGAATGATTTCAAAAAAGTCTCAGTACATTGTGGTGAGAAGAAGAGTATGGGGGAATATCATAGTTAACAGTATGGTAGGCAGAAAGGAGGGAGGGAGGGATGGATGTAGGAAAGGATGGAGAAGGAGGAAGGGAGAGAGAGAGAGAGAGAGAGAGAGAGAGAGAGAGAGAGAGAACGCGATATGACTAAGCTACCTGACTTCTTCCCATCCTGGCTTCCTCCCTAGTCCCCTTATTAATTTATCTGGGATAATGACAGGCTTTTCCCTCGTAATTAATCATCTCTGGAAATTCTCTATTAGATACACTCAGAGGTACTTTACCAATCCTAATCCTTTATTGGATTTACAATCCAAAAAAGCTGATAATCCACGTTGACTAACACACTCTATGAGAGCAAATACCTTAAATTGTTGCAATCACGGACAAGGAGGAAGTCTGGATATGGGCAGGCAGTCAGTTCTCAGCAACACCTTCTCTGCTTTTGCATAGCTGTGTGCAAATGCTTTCTTGAGAGAGAATAGAAGACCTAAAGTTAATTGCAATTTTTTATGTGTGTTCTTCTGTGGTTTGATTTATCATGTTTTATGGTAATGCTTTATGTTTTCAAGATCATAAATCCTTTCATTCTTTTGTTTAATTTTGTGATTTAGTTTGTCACACTGGATTATTTCCAAATTATAAAGTAATGAGTACAATTTTATGTCAAAAGGAAATGATATAGTGAAATAAGAAAAACTAATGTTTCACTCTAATTCCATTCTGAAGAAATAATCATGTGAATAATCTTTGCAGATTGTGTATAGAAATAAATATTCAGATAAAACATTTTTATTTCCTTTGTTTAAAAATAGATTATGCCAGAAACAATATTAGTTTTCCCAGAATTAGTATAAAAACACAATATATAAATTCTATGTCTCAACAAAGAGACATGTAAGTTTTCATGTATATTTATTTACTCAATGAACAAAAGTATCAGCCATAACTATTAAAATGCAGAACAATATTTCAGTGGGAATATTTGTACAATATTTTCTTATAATGTCTGGTTTCAGGTTTACTGTAATGGATATTCTGCTGAAAGTGAATCATGCCTTTGCCTTGAAGGCTTTGAAAAATCTAGGTGAAGAAAAATCTGTAGACAGAAGTATGTGTAATGCCTAGTCCCACAGCCCCAAGGAAAAAAATATATTCTTCACCCCTGAGCATCTCTGTTGTGTTGCCCAGATGTTCCAAGTGCCTAAAGATATTCCCACACAATCAATTCTTCTGTGAATTTACTGACAATCCTTTATATTCTCCAAGGGATTGTATATTTGCTTAGGATTGGGAGTGGACAAAGTAGAGCATGGTGCCACTGCTTGGTCCTTCTTGGTGGCCAGAAGCTCACTCACGTGGGTGGTGTAGCTAGAGGTCTGATCCCAGGAAACTTAAGTGATGGTTGACAGAGTGGTTTCAGCTCTGCTACAAGGAACAAAGAAGTCTTCCCATTCCACTAGGACCCTTCCATGTGGCCTTTCCTAGGACAGTTTGGACTTCCATGCACATTCATAACTGAATTATGAGTCACTGAAAGTGGAAGCTCTTCTGTTTTGAAAGACTATGTCTATGCAAGTTCCTTCTGTATCCTGTAGCTCGGAACCAGCTACAAAGCCAGGGAGATCCTCAGGGGAAGAGAGCGAAACTCAGTCTTGATGTTAGGATCAGCATGGGTCTTGACTCAGGTTCTTGCTGCTGTGTTAAAACACCATGACCAAGCAGGGAAGGATTTATTACTGCTTACAGCTCTCAGGTCATAGTTGGTTACTGAGGGATCTCAGGACAGGAGCTCAAAGCAGGGCAAGAATCTTGATCCAGGAACTGAAGCAGAAGCTATGGAGTAGGCAAGCTGCTTCCTGGCTTGTTCCTCATGCTTTTCTCAGCCTGCTTTCTCATATAACTCAGGACCACTGTTCAGGGATGGCACTACAAATGTAATGGGCTGATCCTTCAACATCAATCAGTCATTAAGGAAATGCCCCACAGGCTTGCCTGCAGGCCAGTCTGGTGGGAATGCTTTATAAATCAGTTTTCTCTCTTGAAACATGACTTTAAGATTGTGTCTATTTATGAAAATGCTGCCTAGCACGTAATGTGCTAAAAAAAAAAAATGAGAGTTATGGTAATAGCCATGTCCGCAAGCAACCTTCTACTAACAACAAACATAAATGACCCAGTTAATTTAGTCTGGGTCTGAGAAAGTCATTCCCATTTAACTAATACTAGGAGAATTTTGGCTTTCTTCAGAAAGCAATTGCAAGGAATCTCTGGGAGACTTCTAAGATGGGAGATGGGGTGCCAATGTTAAATATGATGCTATTAAATGTTTTATACTGCAAAGAGTTCTCCTTCATGTTTGCACTTAATAGGCTCTTGAGGTTTCCATTTGCTTCTTGCTTACATGAACAAAAAGGAAACTCAGGACTTGTTTAGAAATGCCAACAGTCTCTTGGAAGAAATTCTCACGACTTCCTCTTTGTTAGTCACATTTGGTTTTCACCAAGGAGTCATGAAAAACAGTGTGGTGGGAGCGGGAGGAATGTGAGCCCCCATTCAGATAAGCCCTTAAGGACCTCATGAAGCTCCCAGTTCAGTTTTGTCCTCTGCCAAATGGGTCTTGCAGCAAGTTCTGTCCAGAGGGCCAACCCAGAAGAACACACAGCTAGGACAGTTGCATATGAATCACGCAAAATAAGGAAGTGGTCAGAACCAATATTTTTCATTATCACTTCATAGATAATGCTGATTATTTGTCAGTTGTAAAACTTGCATACTTTTCTCACAGGCATACATATTTTAATTGGTTTCCAGGCACTGAAAGTATTTTGTTTTCTTTTGGCTGATTGCATTTCCTTGGCACTACTTTTGTTGACTTCTTTCCAGAAAAAAACTTATTAATTCTTTATGAATTTCACTCATTGTGTTTTGACTTTACTCACTCCCTTTTCTCAACTTCTGTACTCAGCTCCCTATCTACCCACTTTTGAATTTTCTTCTTTCCATTGTTCCACAGCAAACCCAGTTTCTTTGGGCAGACTATTATTCCTTGGGGGGGATGGGGGTGGGGGGTGTCAATTTACCAGATCTCACATCATTAAAGAAAATTGACTATTCATCTAATAGCAGCTTTCAAATGTTAATAGTAGGAGTAGGATTCCATGCCTACATCTACCCTCCATGCTAGCATTTTGTTTGGCGGGTACATGTGCAAGTCTTGTGCATGGTTCACAATAACTGTAAGTTCATAGCTACTGTCCTGTCCTTTCTGGAAAGCACTGCATTCTGGAAGCCACTCACTGCCCACTTCCTCTTCCACTAGGATCCCTGAACCCTGTGGTGAATATTGTGCAAATTTGTAGTCTTTGTACCTCAGCCAGTTTTAAGATGGATTTTAGGATAGAGGAAGGGGGAAGTGAAGCTTTGAAATTTTAATAAACATGATAATTGCTTTTCACAATGTAATACCTGGGGTACATATGAATTGTTTATTTCCTCTACTAACCTGTAGACTAGCTATTCTTCTGAATATTAATTATTAATAGGATTGGACAGTATCGTTGGTGTTTATCTTATGTTGCTGTGATTCTTCTTTATACATATATATCTGCTACATGTTTTTCATGTACTTGCACACAGTTTTGTTAATTTGTAATTATTACTTTTATATTTGAGATATTAATATAATTATTTTATATATCCTTTTTAATATATTTCACTCTATAATTATTTTCAAACAATGGATTTTGAGTGAAGGTCAATAGGTAGAAGTCAAAAAGATGACAAGATAGTATAATTTTATACTTTATTTGTCAATGCATGCAATAGCAATGTATTATTAACTTAGTTTGACAGGGTTGTGTTCATAAAATAGTAATGTAAAAATGCAAATAGCTATATTAAAATGTATTAACAAGTTGGGAACATCATAGAAGGGTACAGGAAGTTATCAAGATGTGGGTAGTCAGTGTGCTTTCAAATTATTTTCTGAAGCTGGGATTTTTAAAAGGCCCAAATTATTGATAAACAAGCAGAGACAAACATAGGTTGACAGAAAAAAAAATGACTTATATAGATCAGCTAAATGGTGCTTGACCTGCGCTGAGAACTCAGTCATATTCCTGAATCAGGGATAACAATACGACTTCAAGTTTCCCTTGAATATTATGCAGAAAGAGTATAAAATACAATGGTATAAAAAAGTAATTCTAAAAAAAGGAATCAAATATTTAGCTATGTGTGTTATTTTCTTGTGACCTGACAAGACACAGCTTTAAAGAGAACAGGTTTATCTTGGCTGCCATTTTGAAATGGTGCTGTCTATCATGGCAGGGAAGCCTAAGGGTGGCAGCACAAGGTCATTTGTTCATATCTTCATGGGTCAAGAACAGAAGGCCTGAGACCTGAGGCTGGTTGCAGGATCTGGCTATCATCCTCAAAGCCTGCCCCCCAGTGACCCATATCCTCTATATAGACAGAGTCGACTTCCTGAAGATCTGCCAGCCTTCCAAAGCAGCACCACAATCTATGAACAGGGATCCAAACACATGATCCTACATGGGTATTTCATACGACAATTGCCAACAAATTAGTGGTTTCAATTCATGTGATTTCCACTAATTTTCCCCTTTTATGTGACATAATGTAGGTGTTCATCGATATCATAATTTCCTAGAATATACTGAGTAAATATAGTTTGAACTTTTTATAGAGTTGGTCAATTTCTACAACATTAAAAAAAATAGCCACTGACTGTGTGGGTTGATTACAACTTCAATATACTTAATTAAAATGTGAATAAATTAAAATGAAATTAGATGTTTAGTTCTTCAACCCACTAGTTATATTTTAGTGCTTAATAGTTCCATATGACGCCATTTATGTCAAAGAGTTCCATAATAGCAGGAATTTCTGTCACAAGTATGTATTTTCCTATATAATGTATGGCACAACAGACCGTGGAATGGAGTGGGCTCTTCTTAGCAGGCCTGGTGTCAGCAGTCACAACGCCTGTGAGCTGACAATGACATGGGCTGGGTTGGCACCAGAGGTGGGGTTCCACTGCTTTTTATCTTCTCCTTACTGATTTAAGGTTGAGCTGTACCATGGTCTGGAAGTGGGCGTTATCATACAGTATTTGCTATTTTAATTTTCTAATGTATGTTTTATAATACAGAATGTGTTCTATCTGGGTAAGCATGAACACAAACTTGGGAAGAATGATAGCTCTTCTCATAGGATAAAGTCATCAACAGATGTCAATTATATTCATTAAACTGAGAGCACGTGTCATTTAATTTTAGTTTTACCTCCCCTCTCTGAAGCATTTATTTAAATTGTTCTATTACTAAAAAATAAAAACGCAGGAGTCAGATATTGGAATAAAGAAAGCAGTGGAGGAGGAATGACCAGCTGACCCTTTCTAAGCGCCTCCCTACTACTCTATCATAACCTGGGTCCTCCAAAATATCTATGGCCAATTCTGGTCAGCTAGTCATTGACTCTGCCTCTGGCTCAAGGTTAGCTTTATTAGCAGACTCAGAGTGTCACAGTGCTATCAAATTTTCTGAAACTTTCTGTCTGTCTGTCTGTCTGTCTCTCTCTTTTGTTTGGTCTCACTCTCTCTTGTTCTCTCCCTCTCTCTGCCTATAATGTTACCTGTATGGAAGTCAGAGGACAACTTGCATGGGTTAGTTATCTCCTCCTACCATGTGGGTTCTGGGGATTGAACTCAGGTTGTCAGGCTTGGTATAAAATACTCTTAGTAAGAGCACCTGGCATTCTTCCAGAAGACTCAGTTTCAATTTTCAGAACCTACATGGTGGTTCACAATAATATTAACCCCATTCCTGGGATATCTGACAGCCTTTTTTGACCTCTCCCCAACCAGGTACCTTGCAACACAAGCACATATACAGACAAAGCATATACACATATAAATTAAGTTAACTAAAATATAAAATAAATCATACAATCTTAACTTAATTAAGCACGATCCTTTGTCATCTGAATAACTGTATCCCAAATGATTGGACAGAGTTTGATGATCCTTCATGGAAGGCCTCACCCTCCCTGGAGAGTGGATGAGGGATTGGTAGGAGGCATGGCAGGATGGCAGGGTGAGGGAACTGGATTGATATGTAAAATAAGAAAAAATATTAACTAAAACAATTAAATATATAAAAAAAAGAAAATGCCCTACAGGCTTGCTTTCTTGATTTTCTGGAGGCATTTTCCTGAAGCTTCCTCCACTTTAATAATTTAAGCTTGTGTCCAGTTGACATAAAACTAGCTGGCACATCAATGTTTCTTTATGTGTTTCCAATAAAACTCATTGACTCAGCAAGCTGGTCTGTGGTGGTATCTGTGCTGAGGTCTGCCATAAGTTTCCTATCTGGGGCAAGGAAATTCATTCATATCTTCCCGGGAACAGTGTCACACAACATTTGAATGAACAAAGAATTGACACTTGAACTTATGAATACAGTTAAGTTCATATAAACTTAGCTTCATCATATGATTGAAAGTAAACTCCAAATGATGTAAAAGGAATCTGAAACAATAGCCAAGAAATCACGTGATTCTTGGAAGGCCAAAAAACAAAGGGATAACTAAAATGGAAGGGGACCAGGGCCATGTCCTTTGGCTACAGCAGACAGAAGAGCTCAGAAGGCCCAGCAGGGCTACTGTCAGGGAAGACTGGTGTGGGAGCCAAACTGAGAAGCAAAGGTGGGAAAATGCAACCGTCAAGGCATACTTTCCCAGTTTCAAAGACTTCACTGTACACAGTGTAACATTGCTTTTGGATCGACACTTAGGAGTGACGTCCGGTTATTTATTTTCTTAATCATGTTTACTTTTTTAACCAAGTGATTATTTGTTTTAATAGAGGAAACATTGAGTATATTTCAGATAAGACTCCCAAGGAGAGAAGAGATAAAAGATTCAGGGGTGAAGGAGTTGTGGCTACAAATACAACTCAAATGATTGTGCCCTAGCAGGTAGAAGGCTCTGGATTTTGTCCCCAGCACTGCATAAAGGGCAGTCAGCCCTTAGGAGGCAGAAGTAGGAAGATAGGAAGTTTATATATATGGATTATGTTTGTTCCAAAATGATTGCCACTCTAAACCTTAGTGTCTACTTCAGTGCATATTTAGCCTTTCTGGTTTCACTCCAGGAGCAGAGCATAGATAACCACAAAGACGTTAGAACAGGAGACATTTCTGCACTGCAACTTGGCATTTTGAGCTCCTAAATGTATACAGAGGAAGAAGTGCTACTTCACGATGAATAGGGTTGAGAGGAGCAGCTTCCAGTGTGTTCTCAGGCAAGCATTGTAAGAGATGACTGGCACTGGGTGTTAGCACTGTGATTCAAAAACAATGATTAGGAATGATTATGTGTTGTAATAAGTGGCCCAATTACTACCAATCTATTTTGGTAAACACCAAAGCTCATAATAATGTTTATTTTGTATATGCTAATTAATTTCTTATTGTTTTTTTTGGGGGGGGTTATATATCATGTGGCCCAGTCTGACTCATTTCCCATTCTTTCCATATCCTCCCTCTTCTTTTATAGCCTCCAACCTCCAGAGGAACAAAACAAAAACAACAGAAAACACTTCTCACTGACCCTTCTGGGCAATGACCCACTCCTCTATGTATCTCTGCCTCCTCTCAAACTAATCAGAGTTGTCCTGTCTCCAGTCCGGCCATACATATACCACTCCACCCCTCCATCTTCCCTGCCTCTCTAGCACGTCACGAAGTACACTTTAAGAGAGGTTTTTAAAAGAAAAATTAGTCACATACTTGCAGATTTTTAAAAATTATTTTTGAGATAATATTATGACATTTCCCCATTACTCTCCTTTTTGTCCATCCAAACCCTCCCATACCCCTCGTTGATGTCTTTCAGATTCACTGCCTCTTTCCATTCCTTGCTATCCTTATCATGTGCATAAGTGTACCCATACATAAATATGTAAGTAAACCTGCTCTGTATGCATGTTATTCATATGTATGCTTTCAGAGTTGCCCACTTGTTATTGAAAACCAGTGGGTATCCTCTTCCCCAGGAAGACTATTTCTCCCTGTCAGTATTCATTAGTTGCCTGTGGTTCTTTGTGTAGGGTTGAAGCTCCATGGGATTTTCCCCTGTCCACTTAGGCATGTCTATTGTTGTAATTCTTGTTCAGCTCTTCATTTTTTTTCCCTCAGGACCATCATTTTAAGTTCACTGAGCTTTGCTGTCTTGGTAAGCTCCTCCCAGAAGAATATCTAGAGAATCCTTTTTTATAAAAAGTACACTCGATCCCTGGCAGTCAAAGGCTCTCTTGTTCAGTGAATAAGGGAGGAACTGATCTTAGAACTGTAGCCATCATCCTGCCAGTAACTTATCCTGCCTTCACATGAGTCTATGCCTTGACATCATGTGCTGTGATCCTTAGATCCTATTTGTTCCAGTCGGTCATTCTGCCCTGAAGCTACTTGATTTTTTTATCTTCTAGTTGACAGCCTTTTTTGACCTCTCCCCAACCAGGTACCTTGCAACACAAACACATATACAGACAAAGCATATACACATATAAATTAAGTTAAGTAAAAGATAAAATAAATCATACAATCTTAACTTAAATGAGCACGATCCTTTGTCATCTGAATAACTGTATCCCCAAATGATTGGACAGAGTTTGATGATCCTTCATGGAAGGCCTCACCCTCCCTGGGGAGTGGATGAGGGATTGGTAGGAGGCATGGCAGGATGGCAGGTTGAGGGAACTGGTATTGATATGTAAAATAAGAAAAAATATTAACTAAAACAATTAAATATAAAAAAAAAGAAAAAAGAAAATGCCCTACAGGCTTGCTGCAGCCCTCAAACTCCTCACACAGGTTGGCCCAGAGCTGGTCAGAACTACCAAATCCCAGAACTCCCTGACAGGCTGAATGTGTGTCACCGTAGAAAGTACCCATCCCAAATTACATTATGAATGGATGGGATTCTGGAGCTGTCTCTGGGTGGTTTTCCCATTTAAAACTGGCTGCTGCCCTTGCCTATGAGACATGGTCTGGAGCCTGAACCCCACTGCCTCTCTGATGCCAAGCTTTCTAAATAAAAATTGGGCTTCCTCAAGCCTGGCCTTTTGTGGTGGATTATCCCAGGATTTTCAAGCCCTAACATGATGTCACATGCTTTGAAGACTAGAAAAGACAAATCTCAGAGGCTTGGAAATGTGGCTTTCAAAGATCCATGATGGTCTTCCAAACAGAAGAGCAGTGCCCTTCAAAGTGATAAATTTTGGAATATTTTATACCAAAGCAGATGAGCTAGCATACAAGTTAAAAATCAAGGGTAAAGATTCATTCAAGAAAACATGTATTACATTTTAATCTTTTCATTTCCTTAGATGACTTTTCTTTAGGATGGCCACCAATCCAGTTAGTGATGAGTAAAAATTAAATCAAGTCTTCAAATCACTGCTAAAACATCGAATGAGAGAGAACACACACAGACACATAATCACTCTGATCTCCAGAAGAAAAAAATGTGCATGGATTTTGGCTGAACATGTTTATTCCTAGTTTTAAAGCCTTTTAAAAAGTTTTGTTTGTGTGTTTTATGTATGACATTTGTATGGGATCAACAGTTAGCGTGTCATCACGTGATCAACTTTGAGGATGCCAGCCAAAAGCTAGGTTGCTAAGCAAAACAGTCGTGCATGCCCTGACAGCAGTTGCAATCCTCGGTTTTGCCTTTGGTTAATTTTCAAAGCTAAATTTCAACTGCAAAACTGCTCTTGCATATACACAAAACACAAAGGCAACATATACTGATCTGGGGAAACAAAGTAGTCCTGTAAAAGGTTGAAGTCATCCACACTGTCCTGGGGCACTAAACCCTTCTGTCCTCAAACCCATGTTCAGGTGTCAGCTGACTGCCCTCTACCCTGATGGGAGGGTGCCTGGCCAGGCTCTGGCTCCTCCCAGGTCCCACCCTGGATAGTGTGAGTCACAGACTGTTTGGGCCTGAGTCACCCATCAGGAGCCTTGCCCAGGATCAAGGCAGACTTAGATTGTCCACAAAACAAGGAGAGAAGAAGCAGGGACCTCAGGCGCAGTAATCTCCAAGGTAGGAGCTCAGGGGAGGCTCTCAGATCCTCGGGCTCCCAGGAAAGAAACTACTCGAGGAGGGAGAGAGGCAAGGCGGGAGAAGGCCGGGATCCCATCCAAACAGAGGGAAGAGTCCAGGAGCTGGCAGACAAGGCCAGTGACAGCAGGTAAGGAGGGCCACGGGGGCTGCGGGGGTCACGTGGGTCTAAGCCTGAGCCGCCTGGGCGGGCGCGGAGACCGGCAGAGCGCAGGCGCATTACGGGTTCTAAGCCTGCTTCCCGGTGGGCGTGTTTCCCACCCCGTGACTGTTGCTACCCCAAGCCCTGGGCTTTGATGGCTAGGAAGGAGCTCTGGAGCTTTTACACCAGCGAATGCGAAGCAAAAGCAGTGCTAGGGAGTGATCTGCAATGAAGTGAGGAATTTACGTGCAGCCTCGGGCTAGCGTGGAGTTCTGTGTCCACAAGGGGCGGAAAAACAAGTCCTCAGCACCCAGCTCTCCAGTCCACTGGCCCTTCCTTTTTCCTTTCCTTCCGTTTACCTTTTGTTTATTGACTCCCTTGCCCCTGTGTCATGGCTGTTCTTCAGCTCTCAGGCACCTACAGCTGTGCAGCTCAGGGCAGACCGCGGCCAGGGGCTGTTTGTCCTGTGTCATGGCCCCCTAATCAAGGCTGTGCGTTTATCTATGCTGCTGTCTGTGGATCACACAGACAAAAGACATATCCTCCTGGTTCTCCTAATAAGTCCTTTCCGAGATCATGATATCATGATTTCAGTCTCTCTCTCTCTCTCTCTCTCTCTCTCTCTCTCTCTCTCTCTCTCTCTCTCCCTCTCCCTCTCTCGCTCTCTCTCCTCTCTTCCTCTACCTCAGTCTCTCCCTCTCTCTATCCATCCCCCATCCTCCATCCTTATCCATCTTCCTCCCTCTCCTTCCTTCCCGACCCCCTCTTCCCCTTTTATAACCTTCGAATATTGGAAATCCCCTAGGATAGGGTGGGTTTCTCTTTGCATACCTACACCATTCATAGGATTTGAATAATTTCGTCTGTTAACATAGGCTATCATGGTATCAGGATGCCTAGGACCTCTAACTCTTACTCTGAAATGTCTGCTTATCTTTTTTTTTTTTTTTCCAAATTGCAATGCCTGTCATCTTAGCATCTCAGATGACCTAGTATGCCCCGCACATCTCAAATGGAATACATCACCTTCCCCATTCCAAGCTAGTTCTTCATAGGAACTTCCTGAGAGTCGACCTAGATGGGCGTTCAGCAGGGAGTTTTTCATTGATCTTTGCCTCCTCCCTCCTTCCTAATTTTCAGCAGTCAATACATACTTCTCCAGTCAGGGTCTCATCTATATCAATGATCACTGGTCCATGATAGTGGGCTACTAACACACTCCCCAGCCCCTTTCCATACCAAATAGTGAGCTGTGTCCTTTTCCTAAGGCCTGAATCTACATGTAAGATGTTTGTTAGAAAACTATGTATGGCTTCTAGCCCCTAGCTCATGTTTAGACTCAAATTCAGCAAAAGAGCTTCATCTGGTGTCTCACAAGATTCCACACAGACTAGTCCCTGAATGCCACACAAACATGATATTCTCTCTCTCTCTCTCTCTCTCTCTCTCTCTCTCTCTCTCTCTCTGTGTGTGTGTGTGTGTGTGTGTGTATGTGTGTGTAAATTTCTCAATCTGAAATTCCCCCATTGTACCACCTTAGGATTACTACTTAAATTTTCAGAGGCAGCCTCTTTGGGAAGACTGCATGGGATTCTATTAGAAATCAGTTACACTTTTTTTTTTTTTTTTTTTTTTTTTTTTTTTTTTTTTGGTGAAGTTCCTTGGTACAGAATCCTTGGCAGATCAGCTGCTGCAGGGAACCAGGCTTTTGAGTGTTTCTGTCTTCCTTAGGTTACAGTGCATGATTCTGGTCAGTGATCTGACAATTCCTTTTCTTGACTTTGGTCAACCTGTGCAGATCTGAGAACCTGTAAGATTGGGGTGGACTACAGCCTAATGCAGACAACTTTAGTTTCAGTGTACTTTCATACATGCATGTAACAAAGAAAACAATCGGCAATCCAACAGAGATTGTTGGAGTTCAGAAAAAAAACATGTAAATAAATGCCAGTATTCATATATTTAATATTAACAGAACTTTCTCAGGATAGACCAATTTAAATACAGTTACTGGCATGTACTCTAGATTGTATCTTGGGAAACATGAAAACAAGAAGGCCATATCCAGGTTCAGGGTACACTAAGGACAGCATTCAACATGCCCTGTAGATTGGGTTCTACAGCTATGTTCTGACATCCAACAAGAATGAACATGTTGTACAAATTGGATGTAAATGTTTAACCCAGGAGCCAGGAAATCACATCTGAGAACAATCCAAGAAACAAAATGCACTTGAGGCAAAAGGCCTTCTGCCTTTTTTTCCCCGGGGAGTCTCTGTCATAGTTCCTGGAGACATTGTTCAACGTGTCACTTGTCTGACCCTGTAATGACAAACATGGAAGGAGAGGACAATACCAATGCTCTCTGAATGCTTTCCCTTGGGAGATATGTGGAGAAAAGGAGAGTTCCATGCTCCCAGCCGAAGAGAGTGGTGTCACACTCAGACACAGAAGGCTTGGTTTTCAAAATGTCGCTTTTCCTGTGAATCCTCTGGGCAGTATTTAATCCTCATGGTCCTTATTTCTTCACTTGTAAAAATGGAAATTAGCTGAATGCTAATTCACTTTATTGGTTGTAGCAGTGGAATGAACGCTGAAGCTTTTACTTAGTATTTTGCTGACAATAATTTCACTTTAGACTTATTGGGCAAGGCCCATTTGCTTGACATTCCAACTTTCTCAGATGCAGCTATGTGTAAACGAGATTGAGACAAGAAAACAAGGACAGCATCATTTTGTCACCTAGTTCCTGTCCTGGATTAACTATTGTAGTAAGACCATGCTTTACAAATGAGTGTGTGTGAATGTGAGAGTGTGTGTGTGTGAGAGAGAGACAGAGACAGAGAGGGGGGGGAGGGAGAGAGAGATCGTGGTCAATATGCTGTTGGTAAGCTGTGGTACACTACTGACTACTATTACCTGGGTGCTAAAATGGAATGGGGAGAAGGAATTGAGATGAAGAAAGGGGGCATGAAAGAAACTAGAATTAGGAGTTTGCAATTAAGAGCAATTAGATGTAAGGTTGTGTTTCATGCAGTTCATTCTGTTGGCCTGTTCAGACAAGATGAAAACACACGCCCCCACACACATGTGCACACACCCTAAGAGTTTGTCCTAAGGCAGGATCAAATCAGAATTTAGTTATGTTTCCTGTCTGTATTTTTTTTTTTTTTTTCCTTCGAGTTTCTTTGGTGCAACCTTCTGGTTGATGAAGTTTGTGAAATTTGTGTAGGCCTCTGTTTTCTGAAATGTCAAGTGTAAGGTGAGGCCGAGGGGACAAACATTGCCTGGAGACAAGTTAGATCCTGCTCTATGGGGGCTTGCCCATGTCACCTGATACCTGCAGTCTTTGGTGTTGTTAGATGCCTTCTCTTAAAAACTGCCTTGGCGGAGGGGGTGAGGGGTGGGGGCAACAAACAGAACCTTTAATAATGCAGAAAATCCCCCAGTCTGAGCCATCAGCTCCCCATTTTTTCTTGCATCTGAGAATCTGAGAGATACAAGTGACTCTCAAATCCTTGGACCCAATAAAGTACGATTGCAAAGCTACTGTGTGTGGCACTTTGAGGTCACGATTTGTCTACACAGGGAAATGAATGCGTGCATGACCCTTCAGCTCTAGGTGAAGTTTCTAGGGTTTTCTATATTGTTGTTGTTAATTTGCCAAATTAGGACATAATCTTCTTGTAAGGCTTAAAAGTTCCAGCTAAAATTATGTGTGCCTATGGGAGAAAAGATAACATATTTTAAAATAAATAGCTTGTAGGGCCATCGAATTATGCATAGTGACTAATTTGGTTAGCTCTGAATATTCTGAGAATTAATAGCCAAGGTTTCTATAAAGTTTAATAGAAGTGTAAATAGATCTAAAATTATGTGAAAGACAATAATTTAATATTACAGTAACTAGTAACAGCAACAACTAATAATGACCATGACATTCTATTACAACGATAATGATTAATCAATAAGGACTAATCACAACGATAATGCTATAATGACTGTAACATTTACATTATTACTTTTTATCACTTGAAACAAGATTTCTGCTTAAATTTGACTCTTGTTCTCTTAGTTTGCATTTATTTGTGGTGCTGGGTGTGCTGTGGGGGGAGGACTTTGCCAGTCAAACCCTCTTTTTTACTTACTATTTTGAGACAGTATAGCTCTGAAATTTCTCCTCTGGTATTGAACTTGGTCTGTAGCCCAAGTTCATTGAACTTGTGATCATTATGCTTACCTCAGTTTCCTGAGTAACTGGGTCAACAGGTCTGTGCTGCCTGGCCAGAGGTAGAGTGGGTTTTACTATTTCCAGAACAGGGTTAATAGGGCTGCCACATTTCCATGGAGGGCTTCAGAGGTTCTTGAGGAGTGTGGGTGTGAAATTGGCTGAAGACAGCTAACAAAATTTACATTTCAAAGAGGGGAAAGAGCCTAGTTCACAATTTTCTAAAGTGAAAGCTTTGGGAGGAAGGGAGTCAGGGCTCTAAGCAGGAGGAACTCTGTTGTTTGTTCATTTAGTCAAATTTAGCTTTATCACTGTTGAGGAAAGCTGAGGGATAGGTTAAAGGAGTCCTGGCCAAAGCAGTGCTTCTAGGTTTGGATTTCATGTGAAATAAACACACACCACACACTCACACACACACACGCACACACACACAAGACACACACTCAAACATACACACCACTCACTCACACATACACATTCACATATACACACACACTACCCCCACACCTCTCTTTCTCTCTCTTACACACACACACACACACACACACACACGGAACACACACTCACACATAGACACATACACACACAAGGCACACACATACACATATACATTCACACACACACACAAACTCACACATATATACACATACTCACACATCCATACACATGCACACACACACACAAGACACACACTCAAACATACACACCACTCACTCACACATACACATTCACATATACACACACACTACCCCCACACCTCTCTTTCTCTCTCTTACACACACACACACACACACACACACACGGCACACACACTTACACATACACACACACACACAAGGCACACACATACTCACACATATACATTCACACACACATACAAACTCACACATATATACACACTCACACATCCATACACACAAGCTATTCACTCAGACATACACACCACAGTCTCTTTGCAGGGTTCCACACCAGTCTCAGTAGATCTTGTGGAAATAAATGTATCTTTCTGTAGTCCCACTAATTTACATGAATTTTTTCATCTTCAACAGTTCATATTTCAGATTAGACCATCCTAAATACACCTTCCAAAACTGGTGAATGTTTATTCTCCCAGTTTTCACATAACATGGTAACAGAAATGCTCCCTACATTTGCAGAAAAATAGTAATGATTCTTACAATATTCTTAAATAATTATATTAGAGACATCTAACTGAAAGAGAAAATAACAATATTGTGTTGTGTTTCGTTTGTGTGTTAGATGACTAGGAATCACAAGCTCTGAATCCAGGAGTTCGAGTCTCTAATGATTCTCTGGAGCTCTGGAAGCTCCACATCCTGCTTAGCCTTCCAGTCACTCCCTCCTTGAGACAATGCCTTTATTGACCTCAATGCATCCTTCCTTGGGGCTGAAGGGGTGATGCAGAGAACAGTGACTTGCTGTGTACCCTATAGGCCACTTAATGGAGGGGTTTCCTGTTTGAGGGAGGGGTTAAATGAATTTTGAAGGCTGTTTGAGCACCTGCTTCCCAGAGTCTTATGTTTATGGGTCACTATTTGGTTACATTTGTATATATGTAGGGGGATATTTGATTTTGATATTGGTTCTGTATTATTTTTGTGAGACAAATATCGATGGAGATAATGTGGAAATGAAGGGAAGAAGATGGACCATCCAGGAGCAGAATTGTTCTTTAATTAGAACGGCCGAAAGACCACAGTTTTCTCTGCAGAAGTGAGACTGTGTGCATGTAGCATGGGGGTCTTGGGTTTTCCAAGACAGAAAAGAGGAAACTTTGGGGATGAAGAGTCTATCGGCAGGTCACCTCGCAGTGGTGTGTGGATCTTCTCAGCAGACACTTCCACAGGTGTTCATTCAAGTCTGCTTTCTGGTCCTGAGCTTCTCAGTTTACCTGAGGCTCATTAACCCTCCCCTTTCCCACAGACTCAGTGAGGGCCAAACCCAGCAGTGGTGCAGCAGAGCCTGGTACCCTGCTCTTGCCAAGCCCCCAGGGGGAACCTTGGTTGTTTTCCTTTTCCAGCTTTTTGAGGTGGACATATTGGTGGCCTCACATCACAGGGACCTCTGCCTGCATCTCTGTTTATTACTTTGAACCTTCCTGCTTCTCTCTCCTCTAATTACCTTTGCAAGTTCCTCACACTTTCCTTGATACTGTAGGTCAGTGCCCCTGTCTAAAATCCTTAATTAAATGGTACCAGTAAGGTACTTACTCCTACCTGAGATAATAAAAGAACATATTTACAGGGCTTGGGGCTGACTGGGTATCTTTTTAGGTACAGATATTGTATCTGACATGCCTAGTGTCTTGTGATGGATATCCTGGGGATCATATGACTACAGAGCCTCTGCCCTCTGCTTTCAGTCTAGATGGATGACCTCTGTGAAGCCAATGGCTCTTTTGCCATCAGCCTATTAAAAGTATTGGGTGAAGAAGACAAGTCACAAAACCTGTTTTTCTGTCCCCTGAGTATCTCTTCTGCCCTGGCTATGGTCTACCTGGGAGCCAAAGGAAACACCGCAGCCCAGATGTCCCAGGTATGTTTGCTGGAAGTTTCAAGGAGGAGTAGAGACAAGGAAAATAGCAGATTGGTTTTGGCTCCCTACAGCAGGGGTTCCTTCTGTATCCTCAGCCAGTGGGTGGAAGTCAGTGTTGCTTATTGGTAGAGGAGAGACACTGAGGTGATCCTGATGTGGGCCAGTATAGGAGGAGGACAATCGTGTGGGGCCGTCATCTCTACAGTTTACAGGAGACATTGAATGTTAACTTATCTAGGCAAAAGTCATCACACATTCTGATAAATTCACCTCTTGCAGAAAGATGGTAAGTGGAGTGCTGTCCTGTACAAAGCAACAGGATACACCCTGGCTTCATTATCTTTCCAGCTTTTATAGTGTTATGTTTAAAGAGTAATGCAGCTGTGTGAGTGAGCTGTTGTGGAATGCCTGACTTTTCAGGTATGTGTACATATACCTCTAACTGGAAGAAAATGAGCGCATGTATGGAATTAGTTCTCTGGGAATCATTTAGAGGGGAACACATTAATCTGCCAGATCTCTACCTTTATCTACAAATGAGATAATAGTGATATTTTGGAGACATATTTCAACCATATCCAATTATGCCAGCACCATTTGTTGAAGATGCTTTCTTTTCTCCATTGTATTTTAGCTTCTTTGTCAAAAATCAGGTGTTCATAGGTGTGTGGATTAATATCAGGGTCTTCAATTTGACTCCATTGTTCTACCTGTCTGTTTTTGTGCCAGTACCAAGCTGTTTTAATTACTGTAGCTCTATAGTAGAGCTTGAAGTTAGGGATGGTGATGCCTGCAGAAGTTCCTTTATTGTACAGGATTATGGGTTTGTGTGTAGAAGGGGATATAATGATCATGTTAAATAGTCTGTTTATTCATTCTGCCCTAGGTACTTGGTTTGAACAGAGATGGAGATGTTCATCAAAGTTTCCAGTCACTTCTCTCTGAAGTTAACAAAACTGGCACTCAGTACCTGCTAAAAAGCGCCTGCAGACTCTTTGGAGAAGAATCATGTGATTTCCTTTCGGTATGTAGAACACAGGCACTGAGGAAAAGACTGAAAAAAAGATAGAAAAGACAAAAATTGAAGAAGAGCAAGAGATGAAACCTAACTCTCTTAACATCAAAATGTTCTTAGGATTACACTTGTGACGTTGTAATTGTGAATTTTGGGGTTGCTTTCGAATAATGTTTTCTCCAGTTCTTTTCCTGACAAATCCCTCTGTGACATGGAAGTCTGTGTGTTACCCTCTCCTTGCACTTAGATACCTCATCCTTTCTCCCCTGCCCTTGAGTGACCACGTTACATTGAGCCCCTCCCCATCCTACTTCCACTTGGGGGCTGAGTGTTGTTTGGACAACCTCTCAAGGTCTGTAAAGCCTACTCTATCTTCCAAATCACCATTGTCCAATGGATTCCGATGGACTGTGGGCTGGATCTCCCACGTTAGTATAGATTGCTTTTAATGGGTCTTTTTGGGCCTTCTTTTTCCATTTCTTGTCTCCCAAATCCAACCGCTGAAAATATAGCCTTTCTAAGATAAAAACGTTTTCATGCTTGAGCGTATGATCACAAACTCACTTACTTCCCATAGCCTGCTACAATGAGGGAGGTCTGACACTCATGCCACATAATATGCAGAATGTCACTAACAAGAAATTAGTGAAATAAGTGGTGCAAGCTTGACTGTTTTGTTGGCTGGAAGTTCTTAGGAGCATGTATGCTGTCCTGCCTGTGGTAATCCCATCCCCTGGCAGCTCCCTGCTTTGGTCTCATCTGTCACTGGAGATGATTCTGGATCCTAGGATCCTTCTAGTGAATTCATGTTCACTTGGAAAGTCAGTTTTATTTTTTAATATTGATGGCACAATGATCCACATTCTACCTTTCTAGTATGCATGGCCCCTAAAACATTTTTGACTAGGTATCAGGCAGAAAGTGGAGTTAATCACTGTGTATACATCTGAAAACAAGTTTTTGTAGAGTTGCCTGGGTTCTGTTCTGTTAGGTAATCTCCTAGTTTAAATTCAACTTATATTTTGAATTTGCTGATACAAACAAACGTATGGACAGACTCACATATATAAATACATACATTCATATCCATATACTTTGTGAGGATCCATGATCCCGATATCTTTTGCCATTTCCATAGACCTTTCCTTTTCCCCTATTCTCTAACAGTTGGTTCTGAACCTTCCTAATGCTGTGACTATACAGTTCCTCGTCTTGTGGTGACCTCCAGCCAAAAATCATTTTCATCAATACTCCATACTGTAATTTTGCTACTGTTATGAAATGTAATGTAAATAATTTTGGAGATAGAGGTTTGCTAAAGAGGTTGAGAACCACCCAGTCCTTGTGTTCTAGATATAAACATTCTGTTTACTTCCTTGTTTACATTTAAGTCAACACTCTAGCTTCTGACAATCTAATGCATAAAAGAGTGAGAACCTGCTGGGTTGGGAAACAGAAAATCAAGCAAAGCTAATCCAGCATGTGTGGAAGAGACATTTCTGTGCTTTGCACATGGATAATTGCAGTCCTAACCTGTTGTAAGTGTCTTTGTGTACATGGTATCCTTCTTAACAGACTTTGGACTACCTGGTCAGGTGCATATTTTTTACCTAGCATCTAGTGTCTATCTCAGCTTTGGTTAGTGTAGGAGGTCCACACATTTTTGAGAATTATGTGAATATATCTTTAAATACAGTGCTGCCTCCACAGATGTTTATGATAGGGAAAACATGTGTTTTTACAGCTTGAGAAAGTGCTGAATAGTGTCCAACCTCTGTTTGTGCCTGTAGACCTTCAAGGAATCCTGCCAGAAGTTCTATCAGGCAGGGCTAGAAGAGCTGTCTTTTGCTAAGGACACTGAAGAATGCAGGAAACACATCAACGACTGGGTAATGGATAAGACTGAAGGTAGGAGGTTTTAATTCAGAAGGACATTGGAATTAGGATGGGCAGGGAGTTCTGTGGATGGCCGGGCTGGGTCCTCTATGGTGTTGCTCCTGTGGCTCATCTTAGAGCTGTGATGGTGTGTGTTTGCTGGGCTTTCCTTGGAACTATCAGACCATAACATTTAAAAAGTAACCCAATGTTGAGTCTCAGACTGCTTCCTTCTGAATTGTGCTGGAAAGTCCCTGGGAAATGCTTTGTTTGGGGCTCCTGCTAATGTTCTGTCGGTGGGGGGGGGGAGGATTCTGCTGTTCTCTGAAACACAGCCATCTTCTCTTGGGATGAACTTTTAGACAGTTCATCAGTTTGTCAGAGCCTTCGTCCTTCTCTTAACATGACTATGGTGGCCACAATCATTTCAGAACATGAACATTTTCAGGTTTTCTCTACAGTTCTGATGTCTTGTTACTATTGGGATTACAGTGTTCACAGACCTGATTGCTTCCTATCCTCTTGACTTGTATATAGAGCAAAAGAGGATACCCTAAATAACAAACAAGAAACTTTGATATTTCTAAGATATGGAGGAATTGAATGTCATTTACTTGCTCATGAGACAATCTAGAACCCAGTATGTAATACATTTAATTTGCATGATGCATTCACCATGTTTGAATTAGGAGTGATGTCCTTGATCATACTAAAAGCCAGTCAAACCATGGGCCTGGGAAGGGGAGCGCCTCCCATGATTCACACGTCATTTGCCTAGTGGGCTTGCATTCTCACTGATGAAATAGCAGTAAGTTATTGAAGAGGTTCTCTGAACCTTGCCCTTCATGCACCATCAATTCTCCCTATCTCTTCACATCCTTTATGTAGGCTGACGACTTGTGTGTTTTCCCAGAATGCTGGAGCTGAACGGTATCTTAGAGATCACCTTGTCCCATTCATTGGACAATTGGATTTGAGCCCTTTATCCTGCTTCTATAGTTTCTGCAGTTTATTGCTCTTGGTAGCTTTACTTCCTTCCTCCACTACAGGTCTATAATTATGATCTTTTGGAAGCCTCTGATTCTATAAATGTGATTTGGAGGTTAGTACCAAACAGTGATTCTTAACCAGGACTGGGTTTACTTCCCAGCTGTCACTTGGCAGTGGCTGAGAGTACTTTTGGCTATTGAAATTGAGGAAGGTATCACTAGCTAAATCCCTTACCATGCACAACAGAGCTGGCCCCCAACCAAGAAGGAATCCCAAGTAAAATGTCCATAGTGATGTAACTGAGATCTTGTAGTGCTAAAGCTAAGAGGCTGTTGTTAGAATCAAAGATATTGGGTGGCTTTCTTAGTGTAGCCAACTGCTACTTCTGAACTGAACAGAAGTTTGGAGAAATGCACACATCCTGAACTGCTATACACATAAGCTCAAGGATAAGCCATAGCAGCCATACCTGCGTTTGAACTTCTCTCTACACCAGGTATGTTGGCAAATACCCAATACACCAGCACTACTGAGGCTGAAGAAGGAAGGTCATGTGTTTGAGGATAGCCTCTCCTCGATAGCAAGGTTGAAGCCAGTGTATGCTATGCAAAAGACTGTCCTATGAGGATGAAAAGATGTGGTTATTGTTTAAGGACAAATGATACCTTGGACAGAGCTGCAGTTTAGTTCTCCACCCAGTCTGGGCTTTGTATTTTCATGTCAGGACAATTGATTATAGGAGAATGCTTATTGACATCCCACCCCCAAATCACTGAAGACTTCTCTCACAGTCCTCTTCTTTTACATTTTGTGCTTATGTTCTCTACAGGGAAAATTTCAGAAGTTTTGAGTCCTGGAACAGTCTGCCCGCTGACTAAGCTGGTTCTTGTGAATGCCATGTACTTCAAAGGGAAGTGGAAGGCTCAGTTTGACAGAAAGTACACACGGGGAATGCCCTTTAAAACAAACCAGGTAAGGTGGTGGTTTTCAATGTATTGTTATTTTCTTAAAATAGTAAGCTGATAAGGTGATCGATGAGAAAAGGAAAAGTTTATTTTATACTACCTTGATTCATAGCCTGTTTCTGAATGAAACTTTATGCCTCTTCTATATCTTTAACTGGAGGTAGGAAGAGAAACTAGAATAACGTGTATAAATAATATTTTTTCTTTGCTCATCTTTGGTCAATTTCATCTTAAATCCTCAGAAAAATGATCTGGGTTGCAGGAAGATCCTGCCTGAGCCTTGTCATTATGTTGATTTCCTGCTATCACTATAGTTGCTTACATATCTTTTGCCATGCCCATGGTAGTTAGCAGATATATTTCTTTAGAGTTCAAGAGAATAGAATCTTTAATGAAAGAGAACATGTTAGCAGATGTTACTCTAATTTTAAATATAATTTTATGCATTCCCTTTAAATATGAAATGGAATTTGACTTCTGTCAATTTAAAAAATAGCAGGATTCACAAAGAGATGACTGTGAAATGTATTTGGTAGACCTTTAAAATTGCCTGACTGTATAGCTCATGCCATGGTTCCCTCCTAAGAAAAGAAAAGATATGAAACAAACTGTACATCATGGCAATGATTTAGAGGACATGTGTATCTCTCTTTGATTTTTCTGTCTTTCTAAATGAGACCCTTCAGTCCAAGGGCTGAATGGCAATGAACGCTCTTCTTAATCTGGAAAAGTAATGCTAAACTGCAAGTCCATGGAAATTCTTCACTGTGAGTTCTCTAAAAAACAAACCCAATTTCTTCAAAAGTAATGTCAAGTTTTTGTTCAAAGAGCAATAGCCCATTTGATGCTGCAATAGGCTAATGAAGATTTTACAATGAACAGACTAACTGCAAAGAAGTAATGATCATCTTAGATTTTTTTCTGAGTCCCAGGAGTTGGGTATGGCTTTTTTTTTTTTTTTTTTTTTTTTTTGTAAATTCTTGTTTTGGAGTTCTAATTTTAATTTCATTTTCATTAGGAAAGAAAAACAGTTCAGATGATGTTCAAGCATGCTAAATTTAAGATGGGGCATGTGGATGAGGTGAACACGCAAGTCCTGGTTTTGCCCTATGCAGAAGAAGAGCTGTGCATGGTCATTCTGCTTCCTGATGAAAACACTGATCTGGCTGTGGTGAGTGCCGGGCACTGAGTGTCTGTGCATGCCAGCTGAGCTCATTTTCTTAGTCTATCCTTCAGCTACCATTTGCAGAGTTTCCAGCTCAGGGTTATTCATGCTAGATGAGCACCCAGGTGTTCCTTTCAGTGAGCATGTGCATGTACTTCTTTAAAGTGTTTATCTAGGAGAAGACAGTTTGATGAAGCTAGGATGAGAACATTCCAAAAATACAACAGCATTTTAAATTCAGGAGGGTGAGGTTTATTGCTAGCCCAACAATTCTTGAGCAAAGATCCTAGGTGAAGGATAGCATTGGATTGTGGCAATGTTTCCCACATGTCCACATGCACATGAACCCCAGGGAGATTATTCTAAGAAATTCAGGTTTTAATTCAGCAGATAATGACTTGAGATTTTGCATTTCTGACAAAATTTCGGATGAAGCAAGTGCAGTTGACCCATGGAGCACATCTTTAATCAGAGGGTCTATAGTACACGAGTCTGGGGTTTACGTGCAATCCTCCTATAACAGAAAAGGGACAAGGTCCATGGAAGGAGAGACTTACAAAGTAGAAGGGGTATGACCAATCCTGCTCTGGTAAGCCAGCTCTCAGTTGGGGAAGTGCCTGCCTACCAGAGTTGACTTTAGGTTACTAAGTGTTTACAATCAGCATGAGACAGCTACATCATGCTACTACACCAGGTCGATAATTTCAAAGCTTTTGGCATAAGTTAAGAATGAGGGCTATCATGGCCACCTGAGAAGAAATCTACAAAAGCCTGGGAATAGAAGCAAAGTCAAATGACTGTCCCTGGATGAAAGAACTCCTCACTAGGTGAAGGGATAAGGTCACGAAAGAGGCACTATCCTTCTGTCCTCCTAATTTTGAAAATATGGTCCTTTGTCATTCCAGGTGGAAAAAGCTCTGACATATGAGAAGTTCAGATCGTGGACAAATGCAGAAAACATGACAGAAAGTAAAGTTCAAGTTTTCTTGCCCAGGTTAAAGCTGGAGGAGAGTTATGACCTGGAGTCTTTTCTTCAGAAGTTAGGCATGACAGATGCCTTCGAGGAAACAAAGGCTGACTTTTCTGGAATGACGACTATGAAGAATGTGCCTGTGTCCAAGGTTGCCCATAAGTGCTTTGTTGAGGTCAACGAGGAAGGCACAGAAGCAGCAGCGACAACTGCAGTGGTCAGGAATGCCCGGTGTTGCAGAATAGAACCAAGGTTCTGTGCTGACCACCCATTCCTTTTCTTCATCTGGCACCACAAAACCAGCAGCATCTTGTTCTGTGGCAGGTTCTCTTCTCCATAAAGGCGTTATTGTGGGGCTGAGGATGTAGCTCACTTGGTAGAATGTTTGCATAACAAAATACGAGGCCACCAGGTATGATGGTGACTACCTGCCATCCTAGCATTTGGGAGTTGGAGTGCAGGCAGAAAAAAAATTGAAGGTATTCCTCATCTACATAGAAAACTTGAGGCCCTGTCTCAAGAAGACAAGAAACGGTAATGTGTGATTGCTTTACACGTGCCAGAATTAAGCTCCTATGTTACCAGATTGGTAATGTGGTATCCCTGTGCAAATAAAAAGAGTATAGTTAGTAGTTGGTAATTATCTTTGTTGACAGTTCCAATGCCGTGTGTTGGAGCTTGGAGCTGAGAAGGCCATACTTGGCTTGCAGTGTCTGAGGTGATTCTCGTTGTCTCCAGCCTTATTCACAACCTAGGTCTGGAAGTGTTATACATGCTCCTAACATCTCTAAGCTGTGCCCTCTACCGCTGCCAGTCTTGCCAAGCAATGCCAATTGAAGGTTCCCATTCACAAAGCCAAGGGTGAAAGCTGTAGAGTAACTGCTGAAATTTCCCTGTATCTCACAAGAAGCTGAGACAGTCTCTCAGTGCATCAGTGTTACCCAACAGTCCTGTATGCCCCATGGTTCAGACAAAAATTCCCACCAATTTCCAGCACAAGTTCAAGGACTCAGCAGAGAACTTCAGGACAGAGTCGAAGGATAAAGTTCCAAAGTGTGGCCCTTATCTCTCTTCCACACACACTTCTTTTGAAAGCTCCACAGTGTGGTCCTTATCCCCCCCACCTCATCCCAGTTCTTGCTAATTCACACAGCCCCAAAGGAAGCTTCACAATGAATGATTCTTACAAACCAGATGTCTAATTAACCACACGTAAGTCAAATGCACCCCTGATGCCCTAAATGCATAGAATCAAGCACCACTAAATGGATTCAGCAGATTGTATTTATACATGAATGTGTGTGATGATTAAAGAAGAAGTCATGAACACAAGAGTGACTGAGGAGGGCAAAAGAGGAGTGGAGTGAAGAGGGGAATCTCAACCAAATAATTGAATAGAATAGGAATAACTGAATGTCCAGTTCAGTACGTTCTGAAACATGCATCTACCCACGATGCCATCTGCATAGTTAAGAAACAGAGCATGACCATCACACTTGCAAATTTCCTCTGGAAACTTTGTAGCATCTCATCTTTTATTTTAAGAATTTTTTAAATTTTTAGTTAATGTAATTTCATCATTTTCCCATTCCTTCTCCTAGTTCCTGTTGCTCCTATGTCCTCCCTCCAAAATCAGAGCCCCCTCCCATCTTTAACCTTAGTTGTTCCATGCATATATAAAGGGATAAACATGCAAATGCAATCTGTGGAGTCCACTCAGTGTCCCCTCCCGCATGAGTGTTTCAAGAGCTGACCACTCAGTGTTTGATAACCAATCAGGGGCTTATCCTGGGCACGAATGACTCCCGTTCTCAGCAGTTGTTAATTGTTTCTAACTCTTCATCTAAGGGCGTGGCCCCATGATGTTTTCTCTATACTGGGATGTTGACTCTTGGAATTTCAGGTCTCGTTTAGGTAGCTGTATTGTTGAGATTTCATTGTTTAGCTTCCCTCTCATAGCTAGAAGACACCATCTCACAGCAGACTTTCTGGTTCTCTGCCTCTTATAACCTTCCTGCCTGCACTTCTGTGTGTACCCCGGGCTTTGTAACCTTGCTTTCCATGAGCTCCACATTAAGTTTTAGCCACTTATACCCACTCTCAGGCAACCACTGAGAGTTGCTTCATAATTAATTTGTTATGGAATAATGTATCCATTTTTGTACTATTCCTATCACTTACTGAAAATATTTCTAGATTGTCCTTCATTACATTATACTTGATAGATTACATTATATTATATATTACATTATACTATATATCAATAGTTTCTTTTGTTTCTAATTAATATGTCATTATATAGATGAAATCTAATATCTTTATCCATTCACAATCTTATGGATATTTTCAATGTTGTCAAGATTTGGTTACTGTAAATAAAGTTTTAAAGAACACTCATGTTTACATATTTGTTTACTAATGATTTCATTTTTTTGGACTAACTACACAGGATTTTGTTTATATGGGAAGTACAGTTATAACATTTAAGAAATTGCCAATGTTTAATTCTAGCACTTAGTAGGGGAGGCAAAGGAAGAAGGATCTCTGTGAGTTGGAGGCCAGCCTAGTCTCCATAGTAAGTTCTAGGCCAGTAGGAACTATACACTGAGATCCTGTATTAGAGAGAGAAAGACAGAGAGAAATAGATAGATAGAGACAGAGAAACAGAGACAGACAGAGAGGGAAGGAGGGAGGAAGAGAAGAAGAGAGATCTCCCAAACTGTTTGCCCAAGTAGTTTGTATTGTTTAACGTTCTCAACAAAGATAAAGTTACTGTACATGCTTATCAAAATGTGGTTGACCATCAATGTTTGCATTTCTCTTAAAAAAATAGTCATGTTCAACATTTTCCCCTTGGAATCATTTGTTGTCCATATATGGTCTTTGATGAAATATGTTTTAAATTTTCTCACTCATATTATGTTTTTGTTACTTTATTGAGAAATACAAGGAAAACAAATTGTCAGATACTTGGATTATAGATAATATTATTTATAGCTCATGTCTTAGACTTTTCTTTTCATAGCAATACTTTTAAAAATCAAAGTTTCTCAATTTTAATGAAGTATAATTTTGTTGATGCACAATGTATTTGTTATCACATGTAGGAACACTTCATTCAACCTAAGGTTTCAAGAACTGCCTATGTGTCTTTCAGAAGTGTTCATAGTGTTTAAGAATAAATTTAGGGGTAGAATCCATTTTGAGTTATTTATGTTGGAAATATTATCTTTTTATCTATGATTGCATTAATGTATACGTTGAAAGCCAGTTGGTCATGTATCTGCAGTTATAATTTTGGATCTTTGTATTTCACTGATTAGTCTGTTTTTCTTGATGCCAGTAATGCCATGTGACCTTGATTATTGTACTTGATAATGAACTTTGAGCATCATTAAGTCTTTCAACATTATGATTATTTTTTTAAAACTGTTTTTCTTTTAAGTCTCCTGAACTTTTCTGAATTTCAGATTTAGTTTGTTTACTTATAGAAAAACTTGTTGGAATATTTATAAGGATTGTATATCTAATCTCTATTAGCATAAATCTAGAGTGAACAGACATATGTACCTTTCAATTTATAAATGAACAAAGCACATTTCTTCATTTTTAAGTTTTGTTTTTCATCTTTGCATTTTATTTGTAGTTTTCAATATACAGTTTTCTCACATTTACTGTTACATTTCTTTTTCAGTATTTCTTATAGTGCTAGATTTTAGTTTTGATGTTTGGTTGTTACTGGTATATAATATATATTTAGCTCTTGAATTTAATCTTGTTTTCTGTGGATATGGTAAAGCCAGTGAGATTTAGTAACTTAGTACATTTCTCATGTCCTTTATTATCAACATTGATATAAAGTAACTGAATAGACAAAATTTTTCTTTGTGTTTCAGATGTGATTACTATCTGTTCCATCACAATGCAAAGATATGGCTATCCCTTCATAGTAATAGACACAATAGGGAGAAGATGTGAATGGGAAACAAGATGTAAACTGAGATAAGCAGACCAGGTTTGCCTACAGGGACCTATCCCTCCATCTGGGCCCATCTCAAAGCCAATCTCATCTGAGTACCAAGCCCCATTCAAATCTGTTGGTGCCATTTTACATTCAAGCCATAGTAAGGAGCTTAATTATAGACTATATATCTGTTATTGAAGAAAACACTTCTTGTTTTCCTAATTGGTTTTTTAAGATTGTTTTTTATTAGAAGCATCAAATCATGCACTGTGTTTTGTCTTTGATTTTGGAGAAAGCTTCTCCAATTTCTTATCATTTCATGTCATGTTGGAAGGAGGTTTTTATAGATGTTCTTTACCAGAATGAAGGCATCGCAGGTTACAGTTTGTTGAGAATTTTCTTTTTGAAATAGGAGTAATTTTCAAAACTAGTTTTACTTTTGCTGGTTGTGTTTTACAAAGCTACATGGCTAATTTTTATATAGTTCTGACAAAGGAACTATATTTATACAGTACTCTTATGCTATGAGAACATTACCCATAAGGCAAGCAGACCCACGAGCCACTTTCTCTATACTTTAGTTGCTTAATTTGGCCTAAAGAATTCATTGGAACCCGACTCCTTGATGTCTGTCACTTGGTGTAAACTTTCTCTACCAACAAGGGCTGAAATCAAACCAATCAAGGTAAATCTTTCTTGGCATCATGGGACAGATGGTTAATCTTCAATATCTTCAGAGAAATAATGTTCAGAGATAAGAGATGGTGGTGGTCATTGTTCTTTTGCTATAGTTGGAGCCTATGAAACACAAACACAAGACTCAGCACCCACGTGGAGTTTATTGGTAGAGGGAAGAGAAAGGGGGGGTAGCTGGTGGGCAACCTAAAGCAGGGGGGGAAGAGAGAGAGAACAGAGAGAGAGAGAGAGAGAGAGAGAGACAGAAAGAAGGCAAGAGAGGGGTGTGCTTGCTTAAAAAAAAAAAAAAAAAGGAAACTAGTTTGTACATGCGTAATTGAGTCCCCTGAGCTGTTATTATCAGGGGCCAGGGTCAGCAGACTGCTGGGTTGCAACAGTCATAATCAGAATGAAATTATGCTGGGCATGATATCACTTGTATGCAATCAGAGTGCATACGAAGTTGAAGCACGGGAACACTAAGTTTGAAGTCAGTGTCTAGTCATCATGATGAGACATTTTTTCAAGTAAGTAAGTATGAAGGATTTGCTTGTGCCAGCTCTTCTAAAAACTAAAGCTCAAAAGGTTAGGAAAAATGTTTCTTTTTTTTTCCCCTTATTTAATTTTTTAAAATTTATTTTATATAACAAAGTCCATTTAAATGAAAACAAACATTCATAGACAATATTTGGGAATTTGGGCGTCGTTCTTTCCAAACTACTTCCTGCTGGTAAGGGGCGTTGTCATGGGGGATTCGAAGAAGATTCAGAAATCCTGGCTGTAGTCTGTAAGGCTGCTTTGTCCAGCTGTTTTGAATGTACGATCACCTTGTACTCTGTTTCAGGCAGTCTGGCTTGATCAAACCACATTAGTCTGGAAGGAATTCACATCTTTTCATTTTCTGTGGAACAAAAATAGAAATCCTTTTCCCCAGTAACTTGTCCTTCAACTTAAATTTTGGAGTCAAAGCATTTTTTTTTAATTTATTATTTTATATGTCAATCCCAGTTCCTCTCCTATCCTTTCTCCTTCCCTCCCTCCCTCCCTCCTTCTCTTCTTACCTCCCTTCCTCCTTCCCTCCCTTTTACCCTCTCTGCCCTCTCACATGCACTCTAACCACCCTCCCCTCCCATCCCCCCACCCCAATTCCATATGTAGGGGAATGCGATCCAGTTGGGGTCATGTAGATCTGACAGGTCATGTGAAGTAGGGACTAGGGCTTCTCTCCTGTCTCTAGATTAAGGCAGTTATCCCTCCATGGGGGATGTGTTCACAAAGTCCTTTTGTGCACCAGGGATACATCCTGGCTCCACTGTCTGAGGTCCCTTAGACTGCTCAGTCCTTCTGGCTGAGACCCATGTTTAGGGGGGCCTGAGTCAGTTCCATGCTGGCTTCCCAGCTATCAGTCTAGTGGCCTTTAGCTCCTCCTTTTTCAGGTAAGCTGTCTGTATGTGTTTCTGCGGCTTGGTCTTGTCCTCTCCATCTGCATCTGGGTTCTAGTTCGACTCAGTGTTTATGTATGGGTGTTTGATCCTGTTTCCAACAGGCATTAGTTGAGGGCTCCATGGATAATTTAGTTGTTGATCTCACTCTCCAGGAAGGGCATTTATGATAGCCTTTCCACGGAAGCTCAAATTGTTAGTTGGGAGCAGTCTTGTAGTTCTCCAAACCTTTCTTTGTGTTCAATTTTATCTTCAAACCAATATTGGCTCTGTTTTTTATGTTCTCTCTCTCTGTCTCTCTCTCTCTCTCTCTCTCTTTCCTGTCTTCTCTTCCTAACCAGGTTCAATCTTCCTGGTCGCACATGTTTTCCTTTCCTGCCCCTTATTTTCTCCTACTTCTCTCTCCATTCACTGCCCCCCCCACTTCCCCTGAGCTCTGGGGGACTTGTCCCTTTCCAGTTCTGTGAGGGACTTTATATGAATCTCTTAGAATACACCTTGTATCCCTAGTTCCTCTGGTGGTGTGAATTATAGGCTGGTGATCCTTTGATCTAGGTCTAAAATCCATATATGAGTGAGTACATACTGTGTTCCTCTTTTTTGTGACTGGGTTACCTCATTCAGGATGGTTTCTTCAAGTGCCATCCACTTGCCTGCGAATTTCAAGATACCATTATTTTTTTCTGCAGAGTAGTATTCCATTGTGTAGATGTGCCACATCTTCATTAACCATTCTTCAATTGAGGAGCATCTTGGTTGCTTCCAGGTTCTTGCTATTACAAATAGTGCTGCTATGAACATAGTTGAACAGATGTCTTTGTTGCATGGATGTGAATCCTTTGGGTATATGCCTAAGAAGGAGGAAAAATGTTTCTTATATATGGTTACTTGTCACCAACTAAATGTATAATCTTGGTCTCTACTTGCATTCTGATATTTTATTTGTTGAGACAGACATAGTTCACCTCAAGACCATGGTGTTAAGATCCAAACAAGCTCAACATCAATAGACATGCTATCATGGAAGCAGGGAATCTCATGGGGCCCCATCCTAAACATAACTAAAAATAACTAAGGAATGTTGATAGTGGGAGAAATAGTAACCCCTCAAATGAACTCCTAAGTTGGCTATTCAACACAATTGGTCAGACCTGAAATCATATACGTATAAGTAAAACTAAATAGACTGAGCAAGTTGTATTTACATTTTATACATATACGTATACATACATTCATACATATACATACATACATATGTGTATGTACAATAACAAGAAAGAGTCCATGAACTTAAGATAGAACAGGACAGAAGGTATGAGGGGGTCTGGATGGAGGAAAGGAATATAAAAAAGGAAGCAGTTATATTTTAGTTTCAAAAAGTAAAAATTTAGAATAAAAATGTTCCAATTTTAAAATATTTTAACAAAATAAAATATAATAAGAAGAAAAAATAAAAAGTGTCATATCAAGGTTGGCCAAGCCAAGAGAAATATAAAAGAGCTTGAGAGAAGGCAGTAGAATGAGTCAGTCCCAAGAAAGCACTAAACTAAAAGCTGTAGTATACATACATACTACCTGGTCCAGACCTGTGCAGGTGTTATAAGATCGCTGCTTCAGTCTCTGTGAGTTCCTTTGTCCTATTTGTCTTCCCGGCCCCTTCTGCCTCCTCTTCTGTGGGGTTGCCTAAGCTCCGAGGGGATGGATTTGATGGAGACCTTCCATTTAGAACTGTGTATTCAAGCCCCTTCTCTCTCTGCATAATATCTGGCTGCAAGTGGTTGTATCTGTTCTCATCTGCTGCAGGAGGAAGGCTGAATAAGGCACCAATATGAGTATAGAAGAATATCATTAGGAGTCATTTTTTTCCTGACTTTTTATTTATTTTTTAGTGTTTGGTTTACTGTAGGCCTCTGTGTTGTCTAGTCTCTGGCTCTTGATCAGCAAGCAGTGTTCGGTGTGGGTTCTGTCTCATGGCCCTTAAGTCTTATTAGCGTTTGGTTGCTTACTCCCATTCATCTCATGTCACGTTTGTCCTAGCATATCTTGCAGGCAGGACAGCATTTTGGATCAAAGGGTGTGTGGCTGGGTTGGTGCTTATGTTTCTCTTTGGTAGCCTGTAGAGTACCTTCTCACACCAAATACAATAGAACTTAGTGGGGAAGGTTCTATGCAGGCATCAGCTTGAGCTCTCCATGGTTAGTGAGTTGTGTGGGTGTTGTCTGTAGCAAATGGCCTTGCTGTCTGCTTGTGGAGAGCAACCTGTGGTCTTGGAAACATCCTGAGTTGTTTGGGGGATTTCCATAGGACTCTTTTGGCCAGCAACTCAATTGGATGAAACCCAGGCCCAGTATGGAAGGTTTGTTTGGTGGTAAGAGTTGGTCAGTTGGCATTCTGTCTCCCTCATTATTTGGAAATCTAATTAAGATAGCCTTCATTATTTATGAGAAGTTTCCACTATACTAGGTTTCCATATCAGCCCTCAGCTTTAACTGTCTCTCCCTCTATTCTCTTCCTCTCCCAACCAAGACCCACCTATAAAATGTCCTTGTAGTCCTAATATCTCCAGTACTTTTATCATGAAGGGGGTTTGGATTTAATAAAGGATTTTCAGCATCTAATTAGATGATCATGTTATTAGTATTTTTTTTTCTTTCAGCTTATTTACAGAGTGGATTTCAGTTACATGATTTTCCTATGTTGAACCAGCCTTGCATCTCTGGGATGAAGTCTACTTGATCATGGTGGATGATCTTTTTATAGTGTTCCTGGATTCAGTTTGCAAGTATTTAATGAGTATTTTTTGCATCTATATTCATAAGGGAGATTTTTCTGCAATTCTCTCTCTTGAGTGTTCATGTGGTTTGTGTTTTAGGGTAACTGTGACCTCATAAAATGAATTGGGCAATGTTCCTTCTGTTTCTATTTTGTGGAATAATTTTAGTAGTATTGGCATTAAGTCTTCATTGAAAGTCTGGTAGAATTTTGTGCTTAAATTGTCTGGTCCTGGGCTTTATTTGGTTGGGAGACTTTTGGTGACTGACTCTATTTCACTAGAGGTGGGTGGTCTATTTAAATTGTTTATCTGATTTTGATTTAACTTTGGTAAGTGGTTCCTATCACAAAAATTACACATTTCTTTTAAATTACCCAATTTGGTGGGATACAGATTTTTAAAGTATGTGCTTACGATTTTCTGAATTTCCTCAGTGTCTGTTGGTTTGTTCTCTCTCTCTCTCTCTCTCTCTCTCTCTCTCTCTCTCTCTCTTTCTCTCTCTCTCTTTCTCTCTCTCAATTTTGTTAAATTGGATATTCTCTCTCCATCTTTCAGTTAATTTGAATAAGAGTTTTTCTATTTTGTTGATTTTCATAAAAAAAAAAAACCCTCTTTGCTTCATTGCTTCTTTATCCTATTATTTGTTTCTATTTTACTGATTTCAGCCCCAAGTTAAATGATTTCTTGGTGTTTACTACTCTTGTGTGTGCTTACTTATTTTTGTTCTAGAGCTTTCAGGTATGTTGTTAAGTATGAGATCTCTCTAATTTTTTGCTTAGCCCTTTAGTGCATTAATTTTTTTTCTTAGCACTATTTTCATTGTTCTCATTAGTTTGAGTATGTTGTATATTGATTTTCATTACAGTCTAGAATGTTTTAGTTTTTTTCTTTATTTCTGTCTTGACCCAGTTTTCATTCAGTAGGTAGGTGTTCAGTTTCCATGAGTCTGAAAGCTTGCTATTGTTTTTATCATTGATAATATCCAGCTCTAATCCATAGTGTTCTGATAGAGTGCAGGAAGTCATTTCAATCTTATTGTATCTTGTGAAACTTGCTTTGTGTCTGAGTATGTGGCAATTTTGCAGAAAGTTCTGTGAGGTGTAGAGAAGGTATGTTCATTTGTGTTTGGGTAGAATATTCTTTAAAGATCAATTTTGTACATTTTGTTTATAGTATCATTTAGCACCAGCCTTTCTCTGTTTAATTTTTGTCTTGATGACCTATCCATTGTTGATAGTGGAGTAGTAAGTTCTCCCAGTGTCAGTGTGTGAAGGTCAATGTGTGATTTAAGCCATAGTAGTGTTTCTTTTACAAAAGTGTGTACCCCTGTGTTTGGGTCACAGATGTAAAGAATTGAAATGTCATCTTAGGTTTTTCTTTAGATGAATACATAGTGTACTTCTGTATCTATTTTGATTAATTTTGGTTTGAAATCTATTTTGGTAGATATTAAAATAGCTACTCCACCTTGCTTCTTGGGTTCATTTGCTTGGAATATCATTTTCTAACCCTTTGCTCTGAGGTAATGTCTTTCCTTGATAGTTAAGTGTGTTTCTTACACTTCAGCAGGATGGATCCTATTTTTATATCCATTCTGTCAATGTGTGTCTTTTTATTGGTTAGTTGAAGACATGGATATTGAGGGACCCCATGACCAATACTTGATTATTATTTCTGCTAGCTTGTTGTTCTTTTTGTTGTTGGTAGTAATGTTGGTATATGTGCTTGTGTGTGTGCATGTGTGTGTGTGTGTGTTTCCTTTCTTCTGGTTTTGCTAGTGTGAAATATTTTATGTCCTGGATTTTCTTTTTAACACTGTTTGTAAGGTTGGATATATAAATAGATATTTTTTACATCTGATTTTGTTATGGGATATTTTGATTTCTTCATCTATAGTGATTAAAATTTTTTCTGGGTATAGTAGTTTGGGCTGGCATCTGTGGTCTCTTAGAGTCTACAGCACATCTGTCCAGGCCCTTCTGGCTTTTAGAGTCTCCACTGAGAAGTAGGTGTAATCTTAATAGATCCTCTTTTATATGTTACTTGGTCTTTTTCTTTTGCAGCTTTTAATATTCTTTCTTTTTTCTGTGTGGTTAGTGTTTTGATTATTATGTGACAAGGAGTTTTCTGGTCCAATCTATTTGTTGTTTTGCATGATTCTTGTACCTCTACAGGCATTTTCCTACTTAGATTATGAATGTTTTCTTCTACGATTTTGTTGAAAATATTTCCTGGGCCTTTAGGCTAGTATTCTTCTCCCTTTCACATTCATATTATTCACAAGTTTGCTTCTTTCACTGTGTCCTGAATTTTCTGAATGTTTTGTATCAGGATTTTTTTTTAATATTTGACATTTTCTTTGAGTAATATATGTCTTCTGTCATATTTTCACTACCTTAGATTCTTCCTTCCTTCTCTTGTATTCTGTTGGTGACCTTTATGTGTATAGTTCCTGTTATCATTCCTAAATGTTTCATTCCTAGGATTCCCTGTTTCTGTTCCTTTGTTGCTTCTATTTCTGTTTACTGGTCTTGAACAGTTTTATTCATTTCCTTCACTATTTTTTTTCCTTAGCATTCTTAAAGGGATTTTTTTTTCATTTTCTCCAATTGTTATTTGGTGTTTCCCTGATTACTTTAAGGTATTTACTCATTGCCTCTTTAAGGACCTCTGTTATCTTCAGCTAATTTATTGTCGTGTGTGTGTGTGTGTGTGTGTGTGTGTGTGTGTTTCAGCTATTTTGGAATATTCCGGCTCTATTGTGGTAGGATAGCTTGGCTCTGTTAATGGGCCACCACCCCTAAAAAAGTAACTGAAGATAGTTAAGGAATGCTGATAGTGGGGAAAATAGAACCACCCCCATGAACCCTTGGGTCAGCTATCCATTACAGTTGACAACCTGATATCATATATACAAATAATACAAAATAGACTGGAAAGGTTGTATTTACATGTTTGTGCATTTGTGTGTGTGTAAAATAAAAGCAAGTAATAGGAAGAGTTTATGTGTTTAAGAAAGAGCAAGACAAATGGCTTGGAAGGAAGAAGAAATGGAATATAGGAAAGGAAATGATTATGTTTTAATTTTAAAAAATAAAAAAATGAATAAATATTTTTGAAAGATTGAGACTAAAATACAAGTGGAAAGAGCTCCCATGCTCTTGGATAGGTAGGATCAACATAATAAAAATGGCAATCTTGCCAAATGCAATCTACACCAATCCCCATCAAAAGCCCAGAACAATTCTTCACAGACCTTGAAAGGACAATATGGAAAAATAAGAGACCCAGGATAGCCAAAACAACCCTGTACAATAAAGGAAGTTCCAGAGACATCACAGTCCTGGACTTCAAGCTCTATTAGAAAGCTATATTACTGAAAACAGCTTGGTATTGGCACAAAAGTAGACAGGTAGACTAATTGAATCTAATTGAAAACCCTGATATTAACCCATACACTTATGAACACCTGATTTTTGACAAAACCGCTAAAATTATACAATGGAGAGAGCAAAGCATCTTCAACAAATGATGCTGGCATAACTGGATGCTGGTGTGTAGAAGACTGCACCATGTATAAAAAATTAAGTTCAAATAGATCGAAGACCTCAACATAAATCAAGCCACACTTAGAAAAGAAAGTGGGAGGTACCCTTGAACAAATTGGTACAAGAGACTGCTTCCTGAACATAATACCAGTAGCTCAGACACTGAGATCAACAATTAATAAATGGGACCTTCTGAAACTGAGAAGCTTCTTTAAGGCAAAGGACACAGTTGACACGGCCAAACAGCAGCCCACAGAGTAGGAAAAGAACTCAAGAAATTAGTCATCAAAACACCAAATAATCCAATTAAAAAGTGGGGGGGGGGCTACAGAATTGAATAGATAATTCTCAATAAAGGAATCCAAAAAAGCTGAAATAGACTTAAGAAAATGCTGAATACCCTTAGCAATCATGGAAATGCAAATAAAAACAACTCTGAGATGCCATCATACTCCTGTCAGAATATCTAAAATCAAAAACACCAAAGACAGTTTATACTGGAGAAAATTAGAGAAAGGAGGGTACACTCCTCCACTGCTGGTGGGAGTGCAAACTTGTATAGCCATTTTGGAGATCAGTATGGTGGTTAATCAGGAAAATGGGAATTAGTGTACCACAAGATCCAGCAATTCCACTCTTAGGCATATACCTAAAAGGTGCACATCCATGCAACAAAAACATTTGTTCAACTATGTTCATAGCAGCATTATTTGTAATAGCTAGAACCTGAAAACAACCTAGATGCCCCACAACTGAAGAATGGATAAAGAAAATGTCATACATTTCAGCAAAAAACAAAATAAAACAAAACAAAAAACACAATAGAATCTTGAAATTCGCAGGCAAATGGATGGAACTAGAAGAAACCATCCTAAGAGCCTTCATGCAGTAGCTGATGGAAGCAGTAGCAGACACCCACAGCTAAACACTGAGCATAGCTCCTGGAATCCAGTTGCAGAGAGGGAGAAATGATGAGCAAAATGGGTCAAGACCAGGCTGCAGAAACCCACAGAGATAGCAGACCTGAACAGGTGGGAGTTCCAGGACTCCAGACTGATAGCTGGAAGACCAGCATAGGATTGACCCAAACCCCCTGAACATAGGTTTCAGAAGGCCTGGACAGTCTATAGGACATCTAACAGTGGAACCAGGATTTATCCCTGGTGCACTAAAGGACTTCAGGAGCACACTCCCAGAGGAAAACTCCCTTTCCTAGAGACAGGAGGGAGGGTGTAGGGCCTACCCCAAATGACTAGACAGATTTTGATGATCCCTCCTGGAAGGCTTCACCCTCCCTGGGAAGTGGATGGGGAATGGCATGGTGGGGTGGGGGTGGGGAGGGGATGGAAGGATGGGATGGAAAGAGAACTGGGATATATATGTAAAATATTTCTTAATTTAAACAAACTGAAATAAAATAAAATAAAAATAAATAAACTACAAAGCGAGGGATAGTAATGGGCCAGAACTAAGATATTCTAAAGAGACTTATGACTCTCAATCTTCAATCTGAATCTCAGACTACTGGAACAATAGATCTCAAAGAAATAGGAATTTCCCAGAAATCTGCTGGGAGAAGGAAAGGAAAGGGCATCAGCCTAAACAAGCAAACAAACTTGTCTCCTGGAAGAGATGCACACAATTGTGACAACTTACAGGATAAGACTAAGGGTAAAGGTGGGCAGGACCACACTTTGACCAGGACTGCTTAGATATGCACATCCTTGACCATCTATTTAAACTTTGTTCTCACTTCAGGGCTCAGAACATGTATTTGATTCTCTTCATCACTTTGTGCCTCTCGCTAATGTGGTAGCATAAAAAAAGAAAAGAGGAATGATGCTCTCTTTTCTTTCTGCTTAGGAGTAGATGTCAACAAATGTGCATCAGTGATGAAAGACCAATAAATATAATCACCAAATAATGGGGGCACACCAAGAAGTGAGAAAGGGGGGCAAGGACAGCTGGTACAGTGATCAAGTACTCGCTTTTAACTTCATAGATGAAGACTCTCACAAGATATATCTGTTTAACTTTATTTATGTATATTTATGTATATTTATGTATAAATTTTATTTAAATTAGAAACAATCTTATTTTACATATTAATCCCTGTTCCTTCTCCCTCCCATCCTCCCATGACTCCCACAGACACCCACGGCCCATCACCCCCCCCCCCAGGAAGAGTGAGGCCTTCCAGGAGGGATCATTGAAGTCTGTCAAATCATTTAGGGTAGAGCCTAGTCCCTCTCCTGCGTATCTAGGCTAAGAGAGTATCCCTCCATGGGGAATGGGAATCCAAAGTCTGTTTGTGCACTAGGGATAACTACTGGTTCCATTACCAGAGGCCCCCTGACACCCACGTTCAGGGGACCTGTTTCAGTCCTATGTTGGTTCCCCAGCTGTCAGACATGGGTCAGCTGTTTCTATGAGTTTCCCCAGCATGGTCTTGACCCCTTGGCTTATCATTCCTTCCTTTCTACAACTGGACTCCAGGGATTTGGCTCAGTGCTTAGCTGTGGGTCTCTGCTTCTGCTTCTATCAGCTATTGGATGAAGGCTCTAGGCTGGTATTTAAGGTAGTCATTATTCTCATTATAGGGGAAGGGCATTTAAGGAAGCCTCTATTGCTTAGATTGTTAGTTGGAGTCATCCTTGTGGATCTGTAAACATTTCCCTAGTACCAACTTTCAATAAAGTAGCTTAAACATGGAGTTGAAATTCAGGGAAGAGTCCTGGTGGATGAAAGGTTATTCTGGTGGCTTGTAAAAGTGCAGATCCCAGGATAACAGATAGCGAGAATTTCATTTTATACCAAGTCTGCTCCCATGAGGATTATACTTTATAAATAATGCATTCTGTTCTTTTTTTCTATACGTAATTTTTCTACATTTTCCCTAGGTTCTTTGGATCATTCTCTGATTATCTTTATCTGAATAGTTTTGATGCGGCTCCTTTCTTTCCTTTCCTAAGATATTTATCTCTATAGGTTTCATCAAACACACACACACACACACACACACACACACTTTTACTTATTTTTGAAAAAAAAAAAAAAAAGAAAGGAGTCTGATTGGCTGAGAGGCAGATTGAGGGAAGCAGCTCCAAACCCTTTGGCACTTCCTGAAACACAAATATCAGAACATCTCATCTATTGACTCATTCTGAGAGCTTCTCATATAATTGCCAATGCAACAAGCACAGCCCTCATCTTACAGGGAATGAGAGGCAGTTCATTCTGAAGCTGTTTGGAGAGTCTGTGCCCAGAGAACAAAGACTTAGGTTATTCCAAATTCCTTGGTCCAATGTGAAGGTGCTTTCATAAAGCTCATTTTACAGAACAAAGAAAGTCATAAACCAAAGCAAGTTTAAAATAGGGGAGTACATCAGACAGGAAAATAGGGGAAGCCTTTCTATAGGACCAAGATGCTATTCTTAGATTTTAGATTTGTGGAAACTTGTAGCCTGCTAAGTTAATAGCTTTCAAAAAGTTTCTATCAATTAGTCACAGGGTGTTAGCTCTGACACATAGGCAAGGAATGGCTATTCAGAGGCTAAAGGCAGCTGATGGCAAGGTAATTAACCTCTGGAACTGAATCATTCCAATGTCTCCATAGCACTGAAATTCTAATCAATTTACCAGGCTCTGCAGATACATCTCTTTTCAGAGTTCTTGCTCATACTATGTAGAATTTGAAAATCATAAATATTTTACCTTTATGCTTCTATGTATTATCTTTAGTTCTGTGGGATTCAATTTCTAGGATGTACCAGGCCTTTGCCAGCTCGCTATACATTTTGCTTGTTATCCTTTGGACACTAAAGTCTTTGTTCTCTGCCCCTGTTGTCATATGTCAGCCAGACCTAACTGCAGAGGGCAGCCATTTGCACAGTTCTGGACATGGTAATGAGGCGGATCTCGGCAAGTAACTGGCTTAGTGCACATAGCATGTTTCAAAGAAATAATACTAGGTCATTGTATCTGGTGGACATGATCCACAGTCCTGAGTGAGGTTGTTTCAATGACTGGGCAAGGGTGGGTTTGCAAACAGAAGCCCTCAGAGTCTAGCTTCATGTAAGCCAAGGAGGTGGCTGCTAACAATTCTTAAGTCAGTAACTAGTTACATGACCTTGAGCAAGTTAGGGAAAGTTCTTTGTGTCAGTTTCTCCTTTGAAACATGAAAGGGCTTGCCCAGATGATCCCTAAGTGGCTTGAGCCTCTGACATTCTCTAACAAATGTGCAGCACAAGACTATTTTGGGGCCATATACTTTACTTTCTGCATTGATATTTTTCTTGCTGCTTTATAAGCTTTTGTTATTTCAAAGATGAATTTTGTCGTTAGAAATCCAAGTTGGCTCCAGTGTGCTGTTAAATCGACACCTTTTTCATTTCTGTTAAGGACTTTGATGATAGCTTCCAGCCAGAGCCTGCAAAATACAACTATGTTTTCTGTTCTAACATTTGTTTCATCTTCATCTTTTGTCAGCAGAAATATTGCTATTTGTCATTCCAACATTTTCCAGCGACACCTCTTCCCTCATTTGGGGCCTTTGAAGTTTCCCTCATCAGAAGGAAGACTTTTGCTAATAGATCTCCAGGGCAGTTCCTTGTGTCAGGGAACAGGTTAGCAAGCCTCCTTCGGTGCTAAGCAAGGTCTCTAGCTGCTCTTCTCTGCTTCCTAATTAGAAAAGTGACATTCAAATAGAGAAAGAAGTAAAATTGGAGAAAAAAAATCTGCTGCTGGGTTGTGGCTCATTTTGCTTCATTGGTATACTGCTGTTAACAATGCTGTTACAAAGTGTATTGCTATTAGACTTCCCTACCCATCTCTTTACCAGCAGAGGGTCAGCAACCCAAGAGTCAGTTCCCAGAAAAAAAAACCCTTGGAGCTTCAAGCTTTTCTGAGCACAAGGTAGTAAGTGGAGATGCTCCAAACATCTTCATCCTGGAAAGGTTTACTTGTCTGCTGCATCACAAGGCTTTTGGGGGAGCTGGGATTATTCCCCCACACTCCATACTATCATGAGTTAGAGCACAATATGGAGGTGTTTTTAGATATAAAAGTTTGGAATCAGGATTGGTGTATAAAATCCAGGGACTCTGAAAACTTTGCCTTCAAGAAGATAAAGGTTGATCTATTTTCCACTAGGTGGACAGAGAGAATTGTCGATAATGATGAGTATGAAAGAAGCTGAAAAGAAGTTATGTCTGCAGAGACTGTTTGATATTGATCATTCAATAGCCCTAGCTCATGTCTACCACTAACAATAATTATTCTAACAGACGCAACCTGAAAATACTTAACAAAATGCTCTAATAAATGGGGACATATGGTAAGGTGCCAGGCAAGCACGCAAACCGAATCTTAGATGCTTAAATTCTATAACACACACACACATTTTTATGATTGGAATGTTGCAGTCTGGAGGCTAATTTTCCTATCTTGGAACATCTTATGACTAAGAGAAACCTTTGCAATCTATTAAAATAGGAGACCACCAATTTTCACTAACCAAACACCTTAGAATGTTATGAGATAACATCATGGGCATATAGACTTTTCACATCTTGCTGTATCTGCCACTCTGATGTGCTCACCAGTGTATTTCCAACTTTCCTTGACATATGACTTTTCTTGTTCTGTAAAACTATACAACTTCATGAAAGTCCCTCTGCATTGGATCATGGAATTGAGGTAACCTAACCTAAATCTATGTTTCCAGGCCATGTCCTCAAATGGCTTCGGAATAAACTATCTGTATTCCCTTTGAGATGAAATCTATAGTTTTTGTGTCAACATGAGGTAAAGAGGCATGCAAAATTCAATACTGCAAATAGAGATAAATTATTAAAAGGAAGTTTACTGGAAAGTTGTAGGTATAAATATTTAAGTGGTGATTTGGGAGAATAATGCAAATGCTACTTCTATGTTATAGAATCTAAGGCTCAGTTTGCTTGCCTTGCCTGAAAACTTAGTTACTGTACCGCCTTCTTCAGTGATGGACTACAATGTGGAAGTGTAAGCCAAATAAGCCCTTTCCTCCCCAACTTGCTTTGGTCATGGTGTTTCATAGCAGCAATAGAAAGCCTAACTGAAATAGGCTGATTTAAGGATATTGTCTTTCCTAGAACAAAGTATTTCATACTTGCATCTTTGGGATTACTTTTAGAGTGGAGTATATACCTTGTTTTTCTGAGAAGAGAATGGGTTATCAGGGATTCTAAGATATCTGACTTGAACTTTCAGACCTGGATACACATCAAAGAGCAAGAATTTCTGTCTCTATTGCATACATGGTACTCAGTTCACTTTTTCCTCTCACAATGCTCTACTCAGACTTCCTTTTAAGAAATACTGTTGTAAAATTCTGCCCATGTGTCATTTCTACTAGGACACTTCTCTAACTATAAGTGATGCTTCTATGTAACCCTGCCTTCTATGTAAGTCCTGATGTGACTTACTTTCATTTATACATGCATACTGGCTTTGAGATACACATGTTGTTTTAGTCCTATCTACCTTAGAAGATCTATCTGACTTTAAATGATCTATAATGATAGCCAATCTTCATTTTTCAATAAAATTTCAAACAAATGTCTTATAGTTGTAGCTCGATTTTCAGGTCTAGTATTTCAAATCTGTGGATGGACTTTATGGAACTCAAATCTATGAAGTTACATTATCAGTTTTATGTGTGTCCATTCAATTTCTGGCAAAATGGAATGTTACATCTGAAAAGTCAAGCCAGATGACTCTCAGCTTAAGGAAAACTGATCTTTAGAGCATTGTACATAAGATTCACCCAAATTCACATGTAACTATTCCCCTTATATTCTAGAATAAGATATGCTTTATATTATTGAATCTGAATTTTGAAGTTCTCTAAAGAGAACATTTTAAATCTTCCCTTAGTATTTTATATTCTGAATTAATATTCATCATTAATATTGAACTAGTTCATTTCACTGGAGAATTTACTTTCTAATCCCATAAGTAAATTTTAAGAAGAGCACAAAAAAAGTGCCATCATCAAGTAGGACAAGAGCTATAATGTAAGCCACAGTGAGCCAAATGTACTAAACGATAACATATCCATATATATTTGTATATATTCCTAAATACATAAATGCAGCCTGCTCAGTCTGTATAATGTTATTTGTATGTATAACTTTTAAGGGATAATAACTTAGGATAATTCCCTGGGCAAGAACATTTCTCTTGCTATCAGTGTTCTTTAGTTGTCTGTACTACCTTGCCTAGGGATGAGGCCCCAGACTCCTCCTACCCACAATTCACATCAAAATGTTTATTGATATCATCTTTGATTGGCTTATGTTTAGGCAGTCATGTTGGTGAGACTTCATGGTGGTAGCTTTTGATATTCTTAGGAGACATAATATCACAATGATCCCTGAGTCTTATGTCCAGGAATTGTATTTTAGATGTATTGGTTGAGATTGGTCTCAGCAATTCCTCATTTTGATAGCTTATGGTTTTCTGTAATGGTCTCTGTTGCAAAGAGAGGTTTCCTTGATGAGGGGTGAGGACTATTCCTATCTGTGGGTATAAAGGCTGGATGTAGTTAGGAATTATAGGAATTTAGTAAACTGGTAGACGTAAGTTCTCTTCCAAGATCCATGCCTTCATTAGCTCTGGGTAGTTGGCTTGGTTTCCAATACCAGGTGTGATTTCCCTACTGGGGCTGGGTCTTAAGCACAATTAAAATACTGTTGGTTAATGCCAAGACATTTGTGCCATGCTGGTCACTATAGTGGTTCATAGTCATGATAGATAGGCATGATAGATTGTTGGTTATTTTCCTTCTTTGGAAGCTTGAATGATGTCTTCTGGTACTATGGAAGCCTGTCTTCAGGGAGAAGGTTTTTAGGTCAGTTCCAGATCATGGGTCCTTGTGTCCTGTGCTTGAAGTACATGGTGTCTTCAGCACTAGAAACTAATTTTCCACCTCTTCAAAACAACCAAGGACATCGAACAATAACCTAAAATCTTTTAGAAGTTTCTTGGACAACCCTTTCCAACAATTCCAAAGAGGGCTTCTCACGCCTGGTGATGGGTTTTTTTGTTAAATGGTGTATGGCTCTTAGAGGGGACACTGCCATCCCCACTGGTTACATTTCACTGATTTAAGTTAATTATAGGTATTTTTAGGTAGATAGTTAATTTTTGTAGGCCTAATAAAGAGTGAAAGGGATTTGACCTCAAGATGGTAGATCTCCCCAAAGGATTAAGATGCTCACCACTAGTGTCCAATGCTTCTGTAGTGTTTTGAAGTAAGGCAGTCTCTTTCCAAAACATAATTATTTACATATTTACATATTAATCATGGTTGTCCAAATAGAACATCTTATTTGACTCTGCTTTGCACTGTAGAGAAAATTTTTATTGATGAAGAATTAGTTGACATTATACTTTAAGAATTATATCTGAGTTAAAGGTAGATTATAGACCTGTTTACTACAACCCCACAGTTTTACCAGGTTGTATTTTTTTTTTTAAATTTAAATTTACAATATTTTCTATGTAACACCACTTGGTGTCACTCTTAGTCTATATGTAATTGGCTACATCAAGTTCTATAGTCTAGATAAGTGACAACTTTTTCATTTTAAACAGATGTTTTCTGAAATAATTGAGAATATATCTACTAAAGTTCAACTAACATTCTTGCTTTTCATCTTTTTTCCCCTCTATATAAACTTAACTGTGATCAACTTTGGGTTTATTTCAACAGACAACTTTTCCCAAACAAATAAAAAAATTTAATTTAAAATAAAAAGGCTCAGTTGCTGCATCTAAATCTCTTGACACACTGAGTGGAAGCAGAAATATCAGAAAGAAACCCTTGGAGAATATTGTCAAGGTTAAATCAATGCAAAATGAATCGGTATGTTTAGAATTGATTTCTTACAACTTGTAATTTGATTATTATTACAGACACAGTTTCATTCTTCAGAAGATATTAAAAGTACTTAGATCTGTTAAAATGTTTATGAAAATAATGCATATTAATATTTATATGCATGGTGTTATTTACATGTATTCAGTCTAATAATTGTTACAATCATTTGTTTCTTTGCTTTTGTGTAGCTTCTACAACTTTCTTTTAGCTTAGTGACTCTGATAAGAAGCTCAGGAAACAAATGAAAGACGGGAGAAACAGCTCCAAGTCTGGCTGCCCATCACTCTGCATCCATAATTGTCTCCTAGTCCTCACCAAGCAGAAGAATACTTCATGACTTAAAAAAAAAGTACATTTAAACAAATACTGTCCAAGTGAAAAGAAAGGAACATCTCCAAATCTTGCAGTTCTAAGGATTCTAACTTTCATTTAGGATCAAACACCGACTGGATGAAGAACCGAGACACATTGCTCTGACTTCTTCTGGCTGGCCCAGATTTTCCACCTGGTGTCTAGACTTGTAAGGAAAAGCACAAAGTCCTGGCATCTTTTGGATGCTTCTTGAACATAAAGAGATTGTCCAGCCCCAAATCAGCTGCATATTGCCCGGCCTCTGTAGGTTTACCTCCTTTGAGTCCAGTCTCAACTAATAGAGCCGTTTTTAACCCAGTGCCTTTCTCTAAGCAGAAGCCTGGTCGGTGGCCTACTCTCCTTTCTCTTGATTTCTACATCCATTCTTTCTTGCATCCCTTGCTGTTTTTTTTTTTTTTCCTTAAGTACAAATCCCTCTCATCTGCTTTCAACCCTTTATCCCCCACTGTCAGTGACCTAGTTCAAGTCTTTAATATCTCTTTTGGAAAGGGCAAATTGTTTCTGAACTTTCTTTTTGCATTTCAGATAGGGTCACTCTGTGTGGAGACTGATTCCGCCTCCTAGGCTTACCAGCTGCTGGGATTATAGGTTCTTACCATCACACCAGGCTTCTCATTTCTTGTCATCTAGATTGTTGCCACAACCAATCACAAAAATCCAATTGTGCTACAAGCTTGCTCAGACTTTTCCTGTAGCTAACTAGTCACTAGTGTAAAATGGTCTCTCTTGTTACATAAGGACAAGCAAGCTTCAGTGTGTACTCCAAACTTAACATTACAGACCCTCAGCTACCAGGCAAGGTCCAGGTACGATGGGTAAACGAACAGAGATTAGGTGGCTAATGGATTCCTCCACCCATCCATCCCCTCCGCCCCCCCCCCCACCCATCACCTCATGGCTTGATCAATTCTTCTTTTTATTGAATTTCCAATACTTGAAGATAAGAGTATGAGCAGCATTGAGAATCAGGGAAATGTTGGGGAGGGTGAATATGATAAAGCATATATAGAAAACTTTCAACTAACACTTTTAAAAAGCTTTGTGAAAACTAAGCTCTGCTTGTAAACACATGTTCTGTGTTAATAGCTAATTAGTTGCTTTAAGCCAAAAGGGAATCTGCTTAGAGTTTGAGGTCTGGCTGGAGGATGATGCTGATACCCTTGTTCCTCACGAGGTAGCTTGGAGCCATGGCTGGGAAAATCTCTGTTGTGTAATTCTGACTGCCACACATCACTCGATAACCTTGGCTAAGTTATTCTACTCTAGTTTCTCCTAAGCATAGTTAAAGTAGCAACATTAACCTACCCCCCACAGGCATGTTAATAAATATATTTTCCCCAAAGTGCGATGTACCAATTTTCATTAGTCATAGCACTACAGTAATAGTTAATTGTCCCTGGTTTCCCTTGTTATTTAGTGCTCACTCAAGCAAAAAATGTTACTGAAGGGACTGCAGAGAGAAAATTGCAAAAGATGCTGATATACCAAGTATGTTACCAAGAAAATAATAATAAAAAAGGGATCAGGGTTCTGATTTCCATCCCATCTAATCATGAGAGATTCTATTGCAAACTAATTTTCTTATTTCTTACCGCTAAGTTGGATCTCCTGCCAATATTTAAGGACTCAATTGCACATCTTCCTTACAGTGCCTTGCCTGCCAGTGTGCCTGGACTCTGGACCTACCTGCCTGATTTAAAGAAGGTCCTGATGCCCCGTATTCATGCTGTCAGTTTCATGCACAAATGCCTAAATGTGAAGTAACAGAAGATTAAGCACCCTTATCACATGTGTGGGCAGTTTTTGCCTTCCCAGTCATTTCTGCTGAATGATTAATATTATCTTTAAGAGTCAACCAAATGTATTATACCACAATTATTTCTCCCTCTTTCTCTGGGATATGAAGAGAAAAAGATAGGGCAAAGAGAACTTTTAAAAGAATTATCTATAAAAGTGTGGTTTCTTAAACATTCTCTACTTGTCACCTCTTTAACCCAAGAAATTTTAATGTGACCCCAGGGACATAGGTCCATAAAAAATGATGATATAAGGAGAACATTTACTGATAATAAGTAAAAAAGAAATTTATTTTAAAACAATTCTTAGTACACATACAATTTTACCACTTATTCATGATGACAGCAAAATTGTATAATAAGGAAATGGATGTACTTGTTTATTTTTCTATAAAGAGTTAAATTTTGACTGCATTTTTTAAATACTGGAGGCCGTAGAGCATTATCAATGCTTTTCAGAAAATAGTATTTTATGTATTTACATGCTGGCTTATTTTATGCCAACTTGACACAAGCTAGAGTCATCAGAAAGGAGGGAGCTTCAATTTAGGAAATGCTTCCATAACAAGCCTGTAGGGTGTTTTCTTTATTAGTGATTGATACAGAAGGGCCCAGTCCATGGTGGATGGTTCCATCGCTGGGCTGGTCGTCCTGGGTTCTCTAAGAAAACAGTCTGAGCAAGCCATAGGGAGAAAGACAGGCAGTGTCTCCCATTTATGGCCTCTGCTTCAGCTCTTGTCTCCAGGTTCCTGCCCTATTTGAGTTCCTGTCTTGACTTTCATCAATGATGAGCAGTGATGTGGAAGTGTAAGGCAAATAACACTTTTCCTCCCCAAGTTTTGGTCCTGTCACATAGTACAGAACGGCAGATAGTATGTGCATTGCATTTCAGAAATATCTGGGAAATTTCTTCTAATGTTAAGCCACAATTTATTTAATTCTTTTTAAAAATGAAATTCAAGTCAAGGTAAAGAGTAACATTTAAAACTTTTTATGTTGTTTGTGTGCAGAGGTGGATATTTGGGTGTCTTTCCTCTATTGCTCCCAACTTGATCTTTTGAGCCAGGGTCTATCATTGAACCAAAAGCTCACTGATAGGCTGGACCTGCTGGCCAGCAAGATCCAGGGATCCACCTGTATCCATTCGCCTAATCCTAGTGTTAAAGAGGTATTCTAATGTGCCCAGTTTTTTAAGTGAGTGCTGGAGACCCAAACCCAGGCCCTCCTGTTTGTGCAGAGGCCACTTTACAACTGAGTTTATTTTCCTCTTCTCAAACAGGAAGTTTTAAAATTCTACCACAATCCAATCCAAATATATACAAATTTCATACTTGCATACTGAAGAATGGTGCTCGAAAACAATGTTTTTGTTTTCTGCAATTAAAGATTATGTTTCTATGCTAACAGAAAGCATTGTAAATAGCAGTAAAAAAAACATCATGACTCATAATATAATAGTCTTAACTCAGAGCCAAGGTGTTTAAAGCAGTGTTTGTTGTTATATGGTGTGACAAAATATACCCGGCAAAGTGTGTGCATGCTGTGTGTTCAGAACTAAGGCTGAAATGAAATTGCACAGGCCAACATGAGCAAACATTGCTAGAAGTGACTCTGATTTCCTTTGTATTTGATTGAAGTAGCTTTTCACCAATGCATGATCAGAAATATTTTCCTATTGTCAGAGTTTTCATAACTTCCACACTCAGCTTTATGATGTCATAAGGGGGTCACAATCTACGGCTTAAGAAACTGGGCCATAGAACATCAATATTGAAACAGCTGACTAAGATACCCATTTCAGTTGACTTACTTCTATCGATGTGATTGCTGGACAGTTGTCCAGCCAAACATTGGTTGATTCTATACATAGGGAAAGAAAAACAAATCAATTATTTAAGGAAAATGCCCAGTGGTTCTTGCTCACATGAGGTAAGAATCTAGCACTGAGCACTACTGTACTCTAAGCCTTTTTTTTTTTTTTTTTTTTTTTTTTGAGAAAGGAGCATTCCAAATTGCCCAACATGGCTTTGAACTCACTCTATAACCCAAGCAGCCCTTAAATTTGTGATGTCCCTGCTTCCTCTTTCTTGAGTATCTAAGATTACAGGCATGTGCCACAGGCCTGCTGATTTCTTTCTTTTCCCACATCAAAATAAATTTATGAGTACTGATTGGTATTGAGTTAGTTTTGAGCCAGTAGTATCCCCATCCATGATCTGAAATTTCTATTTAGAGTCCAGTACCATCTCTATAACAAATGATACTTACCTTTTGACATGTTAGTGTCAGTCTTATTTGGAATATATTGATCGTATTTTTTCTTCCTTTATTTGTTGTGAATTAATTGAAGTTATATGGATCTAGAATCTCTACTTCTTGAAGCTCTAGATACTAGAGACAATGTGAGCAGTGATTTTGTGACTAAAGGGTAGATACTTAGAAGAGTTTGAACCTGATCTCCTCACAACATTAATAATGTTGTTGCTCTTTGGAGACAGGCCAGATTATGTTGTGTATGTATAAGACCATGGGCTGAGGCAAGAGCTCAGTGGTTAAAGCACTTGCTGCTTGAGCACTAAAACCTGAGTTCAGATCCCTAGTGCCCACATCCAAACAGTGCTGACTGAGTGTGGAAGGTGTTGCCTCTAACTCCAGAGGTTGGAGGTAGATACAGAAATATGCTCAGAATTTACTGCATGTGCAGACTTCCACCATGCTGGGAGTGCTGGTGCACACCTTAATAGCAGCTTCAGGGAGCAGACATGCAGGGAGATCTTTGGGATTTTGAAGCCGGCTTGGTCTTTAGTGAGCTCCAGGACAGCCAAGGCTACACAGTGAGACCCTGTCTCAAAACAAGTCAAAGCCAAAATCCAGCATGGCTAGGGAAATCTAATAGTTACAGTTATCTTTAGTTACAACTGAAATATGGACATACAAAGGTGAAAATATAAATTGGCATTGATACCTCTACATTTTAATAGTTTTGGTAGAGAAAACATGTTTTAGCAGTTTGAAAGTGAGATGAAAAATAATAGCCATCTTGAACACTAAAGTGACCTCCAAAAAAATTCAGTTTAATAATAGACAGGGTGGAACTGTCTTAATCTCATTATGGCCTTTGTTTAATTTTTCTTCCCAAGAATGTGACATAGATCACTGTCTATCTCAGACAACATGAGGGTAATTTCACCACAACCTGACTTCCCTATGGCCAGTCCTATGTGTATGCAGACCAGTCTGGCACCAGAATGAAGACAGGGCACCTCTCCATGGGCCCTGTGCATCTCTCTTGCAAATAATTTATTAGGATTGTAACTGGCTCAGAACATCCTTCTTCTACTGATCACTGCCTTTTATCCACTCATTTATCTTCATTAACGATTTCTTTTTTTTCAAACACTTGTTTCCAATTTTCCCATTTAAGGCTATGTTTTCCCCTGGCTTTCAGGTTTTAGAAAGATCTTTTTTTTTTTTTTTTTTTTAAACCTACACTAATACTAACCACAATTCCCCGTGCAATGAAAGCTTAAATCCTAAAATTACTCTCACTGTTGAGACATAATCAAGGGTTTCAAGCTTGGTCTTGACATCAATCGAAGGGCATGGACAAATGGAAATTACCCTTCTGGTCCATTACTGTGATCCTTCATTAGAAACTCATTTTATATGAGCATAATTAACGTCTTCCCTTGCCAAACATTAGGTTCAATTTACACAGCTCAGCTTCTAAACAAGTGGGTTAAAAGTGATCAGCATGTAAAATGTTTGTGTGTCCACATCTTTAAATCATATCAATAGTAAAATCAATTTTTTATTGCTTTCCATCTGATGTTGAGGCAAAAATAGTATTGTTTTGTTATGTGTATCTTATTTCTAAAAGTATGTTCATGATTATTGTGGTTCTATTGTCATCTTTGGTCATGCACTGGGTGTTTAACCTTATAATTTTAGTGATTAGTATGATTAGTGGGAAAATGACCAGCTGGTAATATTTGAGCAAATATTTTTCCAATCTGCTTCTGAATATGTGTACCATGCTACTGATATCCAATCTGCTGTAACAGTTCTGAAAAACAATGCCAAGCTAATTGAGTTTCTTGGCTAATGTCTTTAATTGCCTATGGCATTTGTCATTTAGAACTATTTTTAATATATGATCACATTTCCCAAACATTTTCTCACTTATTCATTGTAAATAGCAATTCTTACAAAATCTTCATTAGTTTCTAATTGTTCGAATTTATCTTCTTCATTGTACCTGCTAAGGACCAACTTTAAAATGAGTTCATTTTCTTTGCTAGAGTTGTTATTGTATCTTATCTACTTGTTTATTACAAAGTTTAAATTATTCCAGTATATTTCTCTTTTGTTTGGGGAACAGCTGAAATATCCTTTGTATTTTTTTTTTATTTTTAGCATGCTCTATCCTAACAAGCACTAGGCATTTTGAGAATGAAATCTTTCTCTTTTTCTTCTTTAGAAGTGTTCTGCAGAACGGACCCATCCTGGAGTTTTTAAGCACAGACTGCCTAGACCAAGTTTTTCTGCTGAAGCCTGCGACCCTATAAGCTTTTCTGAAACAGATTTTGATCACCATAGAAATTCAAAGAAAACCCTCAGTAGTACTCCACTCAGAAAGAATCCAGTCCTAATTCACCTTATTTCAAATCTTTAAGTAGTATCTTACAGAAAGTTTTTGGTGGTTTGCATCTTAGACTTTTTTTTTCTGTAATTTTTGTTTTTGTTTTTGTTTTTTTTTTTTTTTGACAAGTAAAACCATACCTATTTCGAGTTTCATATGAGAGTTCACATTGTGTAATGTTCAAGTCAGGAGGCAAGTATATATCCTCTTGGATATTTATGCTTTTCTTTGTACCCCACACATTCAAACTCCTTTCTTATAGTTTCTTTGCAATGCACCTTTACTGTCCGAGGCTGTTTTGCTGTTCAGTAGTAAATTATAGCTCACCTCTGCTTGCGTTTCTTCATTTTAATGTCTGCCTTCTTGTAAAGCCTGACATGCTCTGTATAAAATTGCTCGTATGTTCTCTGCTCACATCGCCTTTGCATTATTAGCAGGCAGAAGCAGAATACCCTTGATTTGCACGTATGAGGTAAGGTCTTCAAGGGACCCTTAGAATCCTACTGCTCTAGTGTGGCATGAGGGTGTCTTTGTAATGGCAATGAAAGGGCCTGTGAGTGACGGCAATGCCAGTAGAACAGGAAGCTCAAGGTCATTCTGGTCAAAAGAGTGAGACCTTCCAGATATAAGACGGTAGAAAGATGAATGAGGCTGAGTGGTGCAGAGTCTAAGTTCCACACAGGAAAAACTGCCTGTGGCAGGAAGTAATACAACCACCAAAGGGCAGAACACATAATTACTAAACAAAGAGGATCCTTGCTGCTTACTGATTTTACTTTCTTTCCTTTCACAAGAAAGAGTTTGTGGCCACCTTGTATTTCCAGTGTCAAGTTTGCTATGAATAACAGGGACAAATATCTGAGCATCCCAGTTGGAGGTACAGTTTTGGCTCAATTAAATGCAGGCTTCCTCAAGCATGTGTGTGTGCGCACGTGCATGCATGTATGTGTGTGTGTGTGTATGTGTGCATGTGTGCGTGTATGTGTGCACGTGCGTGCGTGCGTGCGTGCGTGTGTGTGTGTGTGTGTGTGTATGTGTGTGTGTGTGTTGGCTCACATAGTCCTCCATCTGAGCTGTTCGAATTCACCCTCTTCCTCTCTGCCTCCCTCCCTTTCCACGCCCACAGCCGGCTGGCAGGCCCAGAGTCCAGCCATTGCTTCCATCTGGCAAGCAGATTCCGCTTCCCTCACAGCTTCTCTTATAATTGACAGTTTCCCTAAAAACAACCTCAAAAGCCTCAAAAGCACACAAAACAAACAAATAAATAAAGTAATTAATGCTTTTCTGGAGACACAACAGTTAGGACTAGTGTTTCTTCCCATGCATGCACTGGAGCTTTTTGTGGTCCTTTAAAGTGGCGCGAGATCCCCTCAAGAGCCCACCCAGCCACCAGCTGACCTGAGGCCCCGTTCCTCCTCAGCCACTCCCCTCATTGGAAGCCACATGCACTAGCTGGCCATATCTCCCCTCTCCTTTCCTTGATGTCTTATGTACCTTGGACCCACTCACCAATTCACAGCCCAGGTAGATGCAGATTAAAGGTAAAATTTTCCTTTGTTCTTAATAATAATAATAATAATAATAATAATAATAATAATAATAATAATCTACTATTACTACTTCTTCCTTTTCCTCCTCTTCCTCTTCTTCCTCTTCTTTGTCTTCTCCTCCTTTTCTCTCCACCCGTGTGTGTGTGTGTGTGTGTGTGTGTGTGTGTGTGTGTGTTCCTATGTGTGTGAATGCAAGAGGACGACTTTCTGCAGTTGATTCATGCCTTGAACAATTGTGTGGGTCATGCCCCAACTAACAATCTGAGCAACAGTGGAAAGGCTACCTTAAATGCCCTTCCCTGATAATGAGATTGGTAAATAACTTACATACCATCATAGAGCCCTCATCTAGTAGCTGATGGAAACAGAAGCAGACACCCACAGCAAAACACTGAGCTCAACTCCTGGAATCTATTTGCAGAGAGGGAGGACAAGACCAGGCTACAGAAACACATAGAGACAGCTGACCTGAACAAGGAGGAGCTAATGGACCCCCAGACTGATAGCTGGGAAACCAGCATTATACTGACCCAGAACCCCTGAACATGGGTCTCAGTTAGAAGGCCTGGGCAGTCTAAGGGACCTCTGACAGTGGAACCAGGATGTATCCTTGGTGCACGAAAGGACTTTGGGAGCACATTCCCCATGGAGCAATACTCCTTTAGCCTAGAGGCAGGAGGGAGGGCCTAGACCCTACTCCAAATGACTTGACAGATTTTGTTGACCCCTCCTGGAAGGCTTCACCCTCCCTGTGGAGTGGAGGGGGAAATGGGATGGGAGGGAGGTTGGGGGCCATGGGAGGGAGGGAGAGGGAACTGGGATCAATATGTAAAATAAGAAAAAATAATAAATATATATTTTTTAAAAAAAGAAAAAAATGTGTGGGTCATGGGGATCGAACTCAGATCTCTAGGCTTGCTCTCCAGGCACCTCTCCTGGATGAGCCACCCTTCAGTCCCCATGATTGTGTGATCTTCCATCCACCCCAGGTAGGTGTTAGCTCTTGCCCTCTCCTTTCTCTGAAACAGGTGTGGATTTGGGAGTGCTGGCAGTGCCCTTCACTGATTTCCTGCTGTTGCTCTGTCTATGCCCAGCCCTGCACCATCTCTTGCTCCTCTGCCTTTCTAGCACAGTGCAGCTCCTGATCTCTAATAGTCTGCCAGCTCCTGCCAGGAGACACAGACCAGCTTTCCATTCCCACTCTTGATTTGCTCAGTACATGTGGAACCAGGAATTTGGAGTGATGCTTTGTATCACTTGTTTCTCATCAGAGGGGATTACTCTGGAAGCTCTCACCCCCCTTTCTATGGTCTGGCCGTGGGGCGGGGGCGGGAGGCTTGAACATTATTCTGACCAAGGTTATGTGTCCACAGGGCTCAGTGCTTTAATTCTCACTGCTTCTTATTCAGCCTCTTGGAAGGAGCAATCTTTTACCAAAAGCAGGGAGGGCTATGCAATCTGTGAAATTTGGAATGCCTGTTTCCCAGTAAATAGCAAGCCTGGAGTGGTAGACAGGGATAATTTCTGAGTTCTATTAATACCTCGGAGAGGTTGGGAGATGTGTTATTTCCACAAATACCACAGGGCAGAAAGTGGGTTAAGTACTCTTGTATGCACATGCTCGATGTTAATGCTGTCCTACAACAGAGAAGCACTGTTGGTGGTGAATAGGGTAGCAGTAGACACAGGGGTGGAGCTGCTAGGTCTGGAGTCAGGGACAGATTCTTACAAGACAATGTATTCAGGGGTGCACAAGTGTTACGATCTGAGTTTGAATCCTTGGAACACATGCTAATAAGCCTGGGTGGAGAGAGGAGGATTTCTGGGGCTTGCTGCATTTGGCTAGCTCCAAGCACATTTGAAAGACCTGATCTCAAGGGAATAAGGTAGAGAATGACAGAGTAGGATACCTGAAGTCCACTTTTGGCTTTCTGGCATAGATATATGCCTCCCTCTCCTCTTTCCATGTTATCTTCTATACACATATCCAATACAGGCATATCTAGTGTACATACTATACACACACACACACACACACACACACACACACACACACACAAACACACACCCCACTGCATGCATTGCCTTTAAAAATATACAGTTCACAGAATGAGTTATGAGTTGTCTGTTGGAATACTCTCCACCAACATAATTTCTAGAGAGCTCTGTGTCATCAGTTGCCAGTGACAGAGACAAGGGCTGAGTCTGTGAGGCTGGTTATGATTGATCTCATCTTATGGAAAACTGAGCTCTGGCATGATCTTAGGCTCACAGTCAAATTCATTCCAGTCTGGTTCTAACAGCCTAGAATGCCTCAGGTCTTGTGGTGGAAGCTCCACCTCAGCCCCTGGCATTCATATACAAAGAATCTGGAATGTTCTGATGGAAATTCTATCTCAATACTCCTCCCCTATTTCTCTCTTCCCAAACCCTGCCCTATCCTATGTTGAGAAGGAGTAACAATGTTAGAGCATCTCCTTGAGTTCTAAATATCATTGTTTCCATCCTGTGGCTAGAGAAATGATCCCCAGGCCCAATAGTATAGGGAATGCATTAATTGCTCTAGTACCTGAAATTGCCAGCAACACATACTGATCAGGAAAACCCATAACTGAAGAGTGTGTGATCCCCTAACATTGCATATGGCTTCTCTTTTCTTTCCTTAAAGGGACTTGAGATGCAACTGACCATTTGTCTGGGAAATGACCTAAAGAAGGGCTTATTTACTAGTGAGGAAATCAAGTCAATCCCATGCAGATCTGCATGATAGAAATGTTGATACTTTATTGTATTGTTCAAAAACATATCTGTGGAAAAATCATCAAAATAAGATTGGTCTTGACATTTTTCTTCCTGAGCAATGTATATTAAAGAAGTCAAATTATATTATGGAATAACCTATGAGATTAAAATTTTAGTGTGTGTGTGCGCGTGCAAGCACGCAGGCAAGCACACACACATGCACACACACACACACACACACACACACACTCACACACACACGCACTATCCCTGTCATTGTCTTGTGACTTTGACTTCTACTGGGTAGTCTTTATTCTAAGTCTTACCTGGTGGCCCCCAACAATTCTAAGCTCATTTCTTGCCAGAGAGAAATCTAAACTTGAGATCACAATTCTTTTCCAATCTGCCCAGAAAAAGCAGTAAATTATGAATCTATATACATCTCCTTTCACACATCATTAATAATAGATGTGTGCTCTGACCAGTTGGTCTTGATATACATATTAACACTGGTAATTAGGACTGAGGGAAGTTTGTTTTCTCCTAGGACATTAACAATATTGCAAGGAAAGGCAGAAGAAATGGATATGGAGAATTGCCCTTCCAACCTCAGAAAGAACAAGATGCTTAAACTAATTTAGTAGAAAATAATAAAGTTTCCATCCAACCTTAAAGTATTATGTTTACATAATAAATAAACCAGTATGGTTAATTTTCAGTGTGAGGTTATGTTTAAAGCTCATGAAAAAAAAAATCACAAATAAGCAAGGGGAACTAGTTCCATGTCTTCCTTAGGTGGAAACCGGTGCTGGCTGACCTAGGGGCTCTCAGTTTATCCTAAGGTTATAAAGTTCCAGGCAGTCTATGGACTGAGCCTAGTTAGAAAAACAAAGACCCTCAAGTTCCAAGATACACACACTACATAAGGCTTTACCTTCTGAGCCAATATGATGGTAAATCTGGGGACAATGCTCCACCCTGGGGAGAACGTCATCAATGAGAACTAAATGGGACAGAGAAAAGCAATCAGGGATGCAAAAAGCTTTGCTGAAAAGCTACATGCTGCCATTTTTTTTTCTTTTTCCTACAGCAATGCCCAGCTTTCAGGATTGTAAAATAAACCACTTCATTATTTCCACTTTGGTATGAAACCACTTTTAAGATGTGCAACTATGAAAGGGGTCCGTTACATAATCAAAATGCAAGACAGTAATAGTATTCAGTAGATTTTAAAGCACGGAGTCTCTTGGCTTATTTCATTGAGGGAAGCACAGTGCAAAATGAAGTACACACGTTATGTGGTGTCATCTGATGTCTAACACAACACAACTTCACAAAGCGGAGGCTGCAAGAATACAGCATGTCTGCATTTAGTCAAATACAGGGGTTCAAGTTATACTTCACTCACTTAATTATGGGTGAGCCCAGGCAGGTGACACAGCCTTCTGAACTTTAGATCCCTATGTGTAAAGGAGATAGTAGTCATACCTATCTCCATGGTCTGTTGATAGTCACATATATCAAGTGACTTGAGGCTAAGATTGGGATGTTGCTTCTCTCTTTCGTTTCCCGCTATTTCTTCTTTATTTCTATTGTGCTCTTTGTCAGTTACCAGACTATGCTCTATTTTTTCCTTTTTCTTGTCATTGGGGTGTCAGCACACAAGAGCTTGAAGAGGCCCATTATTCTTCATGCGACACCTTGACCTGCTCCTAATGATAAACAGTGATAGTCCCTTTTTGGCTACCTGTTTCTATCTGAGTCATTTTCAGTTTGTATTCACAAATACTTAAAACTACATGATTAAATGTCTTCAGTGACAATTAAGATGTGACCAGTGAAAACCAACATGAAAAGTTCTCTTTTATGGTTCACTTCAGCATTAAAGTCTCCAAATTCAATGTTTTGGGTAGATTTTATGACTTGTCATCGAACCAGTTGACAGTTGTTTCAGAGAAGACACAAAAATTAGCCTTGTCAGAGCAGAAAATGGGGCCTTGGAAAGGCAAAGAGATTTGTGTCTTATGGGATACCAGTTAAGAGTTAGGGATGAGCTCAGAATCTTATATTTTTTCAATCAAAACATAATTATATAATTTTTCCTCTTCTCTTCCAACCCGTTCCATGTGCCCTTGCCTTGTTCCATCCTAAATTTATGACATCTTTTACTTTATTACATATATGTTTATATATTACTGATAAGTGAATATATGTATAATGTATGTATAATTATATAATATTCATAAAGTGGATAATAAATTAGGGAGGGGTCATCATCAGGGAAGATTCTTCCAATATAAGGAGACATTATTTGCCTATAGTTCTTTGTCTAAGGATGGGGTTCTATGAGATTTTTTCCTTTCACATTAATCTGTCAATTGGTAGTGTTATTGTTCAGGTACTATTTAAACAAGCATATTGCTGAGATATGTGTATTTCTTGTCACTTCTAGTAGAAATGATTACAGAATAGATATCAGGGTCTTCTGACTCCTATATTCTTCTTTCCATCTCTTTCATGACATTTTCTGAACCTTGTGTGCAGAAGTCGTTTTGTAGGTGAATCCATTGTGTCTGAAAAGCCCACTATCAATTGTTAAAGCCTTCTTAGCTTTCTGACACTAGGCTTTCATAGTGTCAGAAGGTATTATATAAATATATATGTATTCCAAAGGCAAGGAGGCAGCCAATAGTCTTACCCAACCGTGACACCTATGAACCAAAACAATGACTAGCATGGCGAGTTATCCTGGCAGATGAAACAGTGGCACCCAGGTCTTGGCCATAACTTAAAACTAATTGGACTCAACAGTAGGGAAATCATGCCTGGAACTAAAAACCTAATCAACTCTCCAGGGTTAGTGAGGTCCTGACCTTAGAGAGAACATTTTAATGTCACTTTACTAAGCCAGCATTGTCCTTACTGTATTCTAAATATTTACCCCTATAACCACAGGTAAGTGTATCTCCCAATCCTATCAAAGAAAGCTTCTCTTTGTAGTCTATTACAGAAAACCACACCTGGTCAAAATACAGACAAAAACTAGGGTCAGAATTTTGATGGTGATCTAGGTACTGATTCCATGATCTTAGAGATAGAGACTTTCTGGATGACCCTGTTTTCAACCTGGAGTTACTCTAGATCTAAGTGATAATTAAGGTAAGAAGAACCTGTTTCCTTGGAGTTGTGTTCTGTTAGTGAACTTGCAGCTATCACAAAGATTTATTCCATTCTCTGTTTTTCTCTCCCTACTTCTTCTCCAAGTCAAATAGTAGGTAAATTAATGGAAAGTCAATGAAAAGAAAACACTCCTGCAATGGATCTTTTTCTCCTGGTTGCTGGTAAGCTTAATGAAGATATCCAACTCTTCTCTATAATCCTTCCATTCTCCTGCAAGCATTGTTTTGTCCTTTGTTAAACACTAAGAATCATCTAAGAATCATGTCTAATTGGTGTTCTTAAAATGCATTAATTACAGACCTAAAAACACATTAAAAGTCATAAAAGAATTCAGTAGTGTCAATTTTGTGTTGATGTGCTAGCAAAATGGAATGTGTATCCTTTAAAACAGTAAGAGAAATTCACTCAAACACTTCAAATGTTCAATTTTGTGGAAATTAGTCTTTTGGTCTAAACTTGCATCTCCTTTTCCATCTTGACTTATTGTCTTCTACTTCTGTGGGAAGGGAGAAAGGAAAACAGAATAATTACTTGCAGCTAGCAATGATGCTTGGCTGTGGGTAATGGTGTGTTGGTAGGACTATCAAGTGGGAAGATGTGAGACCAAGGGGTTGGCATGCCTGGCCTTTCCCTCATGATTTAATTCATCTTCTCTCAGTTCCGATTAGACACTTCTGATTTTTATTCTCTTTTACTTTTACACATGGACAGGCAAGAAAATTAAAGAAGACTAACTTTATACACATGCTAAAATGAAGAAAACAAAAGCAAACAGCCCTGAACCAAGTGGCGTGGGGAGGAGCAAGGATGGGAAATTAAATCTAGTATCTAGCCCAACCGCCCTGGAGGCCAGCAGCTGCCTTTGATGGTCCCCCAGCCCTGTTTGCTCTGCCCCAGGCAGACAATGAGGAAAGCTTTTGAAAACTTCTCTTCATCTGTAGCGCATCTGCCTTCCTGCAGGGCCCCTGTCCTGGGGACACAGTTCTGACAACTTCTTCTACTTCTCACTAATGGAGGGATGCATTATTGCCTCAGGAGGCACCCAGTCAGGTCAGCAGGCTTGCACCCCTGTGGTAAAGCCTTGATGGGAGCAGTGTTTGACTGCTCAATTTGAGGTGCCATCAGGACAAGCGTGTTTCATGTGCAGGTGACTGGTGGCAGCGGAGGGGCCACAGAGAAGGGAAGAGTTACTACTCTTAGCAGTCATATGTGAAGGGACCCCAGAGGAAGGACAAATGGAGAGAATGAACTGGTGCTTACATCTCTGCCACACAACACAGGCTTAGACAATGAGCTGCGCACAAGCAAATGCCTTAGCTGCTACGGTCTCTTCAGACCTGTGTGAGAAAATCATGTACTTGGGGGACCCTGCTGATTGCTGGGTTCCCAGCAAACCTGGAGACCAGGTACCTGGAGGATGACATGCTCTGTGAATGTCTACCAGACTTGCACTCTCACATCTGGCGTCAGCTTCCAAAATAGAAGTGATGGGTTTTGATCAGACTATTGCTCCAGTCCCCTCATTTTTCCTCGGTGCTCTCCTTGGCAGTCGTCATTTACTGGGTTGTTCCCTGTATATACATGATCGGATTTCATTCTCATTTAAACTTCACAAGGTCCGTTTTATCCTGACCATTTCACAGTTAGGACACTGGATCTCAGAGAAATGTTATACCTAGAGTATTTATCCATCCCCCACAGCCAACGACCTCTGGCATGACTATCTAGGTCCAAGTTAATCCAAACAACCAAGTCCTGCATGAGCTCCCAGGCCAAGCCCCACATGAGATCCCAGGCCCACACCCTACCTCTCACTGTTCTAACCCCCAGATAGTCTTGTCTCACACACCTTCCCCCACCACTATCTGTCTTTTTAAAGCTGACAAGGCTACTATTTTTGTTGTTCTCTGCCCATCACTCACACCCCTGAAGGTCCATAGTCTGGAAATTTGAATCCCCAGTACACCTTTCTTTCTACCCGTGGAGTTAGCATTGTTGACTTACAACAGTATTCTTTCACTTCCCATTTCTCCTTCTCCTCAGTACTAGAGGATTTGGGGTTGAATCGAGCGAGGGCCTAGCATGTGCTAGGCAAGTGCTTTATGGTGACTTAAAAATTTTGGTTTTGAGGCAATGATTTTGTTATTTTGTCAGTGCTAGGCTTGAGCTTTGATTCTCCTTTCTTAATTACCAAAGTCGTTGGGGTTATAGGTACAAACCACAGTGCCTGTCTGTTTCAGTTTTTTATTAAACAAAGATTAAGGTATCTCTTTGCTATTGCTATGTTAAGCAATTTCAACTGGGTTCTAGTTATATTTTATTAGAATTTATTATATAAATACTTAGGAATTTGGTATGAAATGAATTATGGTATAGACAAGGTTTGCTAATCAATAACAAATAATCTCCTGAGAAACATATTTATTCACAGAAATCTCTTGAAATACAACCAGGATTTGTGGGAGGAAGCCAGGCATGTCAGCTCAGGAATACAAACAGCTTTCTAATTTATGCTTCTCCAAGATGAATAAATGGTCTCAGAAGACTGAATCTTCTATCCCGTCTTCAGGTTGTACAGGAAGTATTTGCTGTTGATTAGGGTTCTCCCAAAGGTCCTTAATAACCTCTTGGTGCTAAAAGTCCATAATCAGAGGTTCATTGAGTGTGCTAAGATTTAATTGATGCTATGCCAGAGCCAAGTAACATGATGCATTTTATCTGTTTGCTCATTTATTTCACTTTCTTTATGAACCTGGCCTTCTTGGTCTAAGCACCAGGGATGTAAGATAAGCAAGATACATTCTTCTAAATGAGCTAATGACTTAACAGGGGAGAAATAAATGCAGAGTAAGAGATGTAATGAAATATGACCTCCTTTATATTAGAGGACAGCATAATGGAATAGATGGAGGGTAGACAACCAGTGTTCTATATTTGGCGTCTAACAGTTCATTTTTCTTTGTTGTTTTAGTCTAATCTCTTGGTTTTGAAAGTAACGATTTTGGGGCTGATGGTACTTCAATGACAGAATGATTGAGTGGCATGTGCAGGGTCCTGATTTCAATCACCAACATCAGTAAGTAAACAAAACAAAATTAAATTAAATATTTTCTTTGTTTTGGATTTTTTTTCCTTTGAAAATTGCAATCAAAGGGAAATGGCACTCTTCAACAGTGTGAAGATAGAAACTCTCCTGTTGGCGGGCTCTGTGGTGAGGTCATGTTGACAGAACTTTGCAGCATAGTAATGTAGTTAGTGGTTGGTGAATGAAAACAGAAACGAAAGGGAAGACATGGGTGCTTCTAGGTATGGTGGAGGAGAAGGTTTATTGCAGATACAAGGGAAAGCTTACCTAGAGGCATCCAGAAGGGTCCAGAGTAAACATGATCCTGAGTCACGCTGTGTGGGGAGAGGTCCAAGGGAGAGGAGAGCCGCCAGGAGACTAGGAGATGAGGAAACCAAAAAGACAAAAGGGAAAAGGTTAAAAGAGTCAAAGAACCAACTTAGCCAAAATGTTTGGACAGGGTAGGGAGGAGTATCTGGGGGAAGGGCAGCCCAGCTTCTGGGCTAGAGAGTGCAGGGGTAAGCCAGCAAGGAGGACCCTGTAACTGGTAGGAACTGAGGGATGCTGGGAGAACTTGGCAGCCAAGTCCTTTGATATGTTAATAGGCACCTCAGTTAGCCAGTTTGAGACCTAACTATTAGAAGAATGAGAAAGGCTGAGACAGAAGAAACACTAGAAGATAACCAAGGAATAGTAAAGAACTCAAGGTAGCATTAGGTTTCCACAGATAAAATCGAGCCATACACTTGTTGTAAACTGATACAGCTTTGGAGATGCAAATTAAATTCTCAAATCACTATTCTCAGTATAATGGATTTTTTGAAAAAGATCTATAATGAACTGTCACCACATAATTGGAGTAGGTTAGTGTCATGACCATCCCATGTGATTTGAGAGATGACTTCACATGTTAAACTCTAATTCCATATAATATTGAATTTAGGCAATATTTTTGCCCCTTTTGCATGCAGACAATGTTCTATAAGAGGGACTTATTTTTGTTTACATAGCATCCATTAGCCCCTGAACAATAGCATCATCCTAGGAAGCTATAGTAGCCCCAAATACTTTTCTATGTGTATTCTAGGTCAGACCCACACTATTGCCCTATGGACATATCAGTTTGCATATGTCAAGGCCTTCCTTCCTTCTTTCCTTTCTTTTTTCTTTCTTTCTTTGTTTCTCTGAGTGCTCTTCCAACATCAGGCACACCTCATAGGTTCAAGTTTGGAAGAGCTTTGCTTCTTGCTTTTCCTTAAATACAAATAAATAAATAAAATAAAAAAATATATATTGTAATTGCCATATCCTTTACAGTTCCAGGGCATCAACTTTGACTTTCCCACTTGACTGTAATCTCCTAAAAGGCAGACACTGTAACATTAAGTTTTAAATCCCTGTGATCTGTCACAGTTCCTGAAAATATTCAATAGGTACTTAGTAAATGGACAATGTAAATGTGAATTTATCTGTGGAACTAGTTTCATCCTCAGAAGATATCCAATGAAACTGTTTATTTTCTGTCTGAAAAGCACTATGTGATGGACTCACTTTGCTGTTTACAAAAAACATTGGTGCTAGCACTTGAGGTTGTTGCCATGTTCCTTGTCTACTTGTTGAACAAGCTTAAGAAAGTTATTCAATTTGAAAAACTGTTGAAAACAAACAAACCAAAAATTTCAAATCATCATAAATCTTGTTTCCTTCCATTCACTGAAAAATTCCAAAGTATTTGAAAGTGCAGCATAGCGTGGCAACAATGTTGTCTGTTATTAAGTGTTATTTTAGAGCAGCAGAAATACAGTTGAGATCAGGGCTCACATTCCAAATACAAGCAGTTATGTGACCCTGTATAAATCACTATCTTACCATCAGTGATGTTAAAATTAGGGATGAAATGATGAGATTTTTTTGGGGGGCCATTTGAGGATGCATCACCAGAATTCTTTGGAAAGCACATTTGCAGTTTGAATATTAACTGGGGACTCCATATAGCAACTAAAACCAAGCCACCTCCGTCTCTCTTTCCACCATAGAAATCCAATTACAATACTGTCTTTCTGCACTGGAAAGGAAAACACCCCACAAATGTCGTCACTATTCACTTACTTCCAATCCTCTAAATGACTTCCATTTTCAATTTAGAATGAAAGTCCAAGTCTGCATGGGTTAAAGGAACTTTCATAGTTCACAACCTGCTTATTTCTTCAAGGGCTGTTCAGCCATTGCTGGCCCTCTGCTCTCTGGCTTCCTAACCCATCCTACCCAGTGCCTGGCATTTGAGCCTGCTGTTCATGTCTACTCAGCCTATGTTGTACTGCATCTGTCTGTGCGTAGCCACTGGATTTTCCTACTGTTGGTTTCTTCTCATCATCCCTCATTCCGTAAACACCAGCCCGTGACCTTAGCATGCCATGTCACCTGAAAGGACACCTCTGTATGCCTGGTTCTTCTACTACTTCTGTATCAGAAAGGTCCACTTCTTTTAGGAGTGCTCAGAGAATTTCTGATATAGCTCGACCGAATCACTATTATACCCAGCGTTTGGTGTAAGTAACAGACTTTGCACTTTATACTGTTTTTATATAGAACATGGCACATAGACTAGATCAATAACTGAAAATGAAAAGGCAATAATTGGTGCTGAAGTTTTTCTGTTCTTTTATATGTGGTCTCAATATGTAGTCTACTATGGCCTTGAATGTGCAATTCTCTTGCCTCAACCCCTAAAATGTTATGATTCCATCCTCTAATGGCTTCCATTTTCAACTTAGAATAAAACTCCAATTTATTACATTCCTAAAAACTCATGTAGTCTGTCCTTGGCTTTCTTCTCCCAGGTTCTATACGTCATACCTGGCTAATTAATTACTTTGGCAGATGATTATGGCAAATGTTTTAACTGAGTTGCACATATATTACATATATTAATTGCTAATCATTAAATATTTTCAGAGTTAAGAAACAGTCAAAGTCGTTTGAAATTAATGGGTGACTACAGGTTAAGCAAAGAGTACACTCTAGTGACATTGACAGGCCACTTGTAACCATGACATCTGTGTCATTGACAAGTCCTATTCTACCTTAAATTGACTGCAAAGACATATACATACATACATACATACATATATACATACATATATAGATGTATATTAATTGCATAGATACTTTTCAGAAAATGTAGAAAGTAAGGAAAGTAATTAAAAAGCTATTGCCATTGGTTGGTGTTACAGGTTCCAGGTGGATGTCCCTTGGAGGAGGAGGAAAGGTGTGACACAAGCATCCCATGGGAAACAAACAGAAACAACAAGCTCAGTTTATTCCAGGAGGGGGTAAGTCTTATACCCTCTCCAACCCTGCCCCAGGGGAGGAGATCCAATGAGATGTCATCTGCTGAGGTGATGTGGTTGCTGTCCATAGTCCACAGCCTCTCTTGTCTGCTGTTTCCAAAGCCCTGTGGCAGACACAGGCTGGCTATCAGGAGACATCAACTGCCCGTGCTCTAGGCCAGCTGCCAGGTAAACTGAGGCTTAGTTTTCCCACATTTCCACCCCAGGAGGTGGAACCAAGGAGCACCTCCGATAGTTCCTAAGGCTGATCCTGACAGATGTCCCTTGGAGGTGGGGGAAAGTAGGTATGACACTAAGGACACAGACATTGCATGGAGAACAAGCTGAAACAATAAACTCAGTTTATTTCAGGAAGGGTAAATCTTATATACTCCCAAACCCTTCCCCAGGGGAGGAGAGCCGGTGAGCTGGCATCTGCTGAGATGACATGGTTGCTGTCCATAGGTCCACGTCATCTCTCGTCTGCTGTTCTCGAGGTCCTCTGGCAGACCCAGGCTGGCCTTAGTTTCCCCACAAGTTGGCATTGCATATTGTTCACATTCAAAACTCCATTGCATGTGAAATCTCAGTTCCAGCACAGGATGAGGCCAAGAGTCATTGTTTTAGTGTTGAAGCGCTTGAAGCCTTTCATGGTTCACACAGTATGCCCCTGAAATGAATATGCCATAAGCACATCTGCTTTATAGGTGAATGCCAATCATAATACAAAAGTGGACAATGGTCTTCTTCTTTAGGAGTGGCCTTATGGCTTGTAAAAATTTCTTATATACGGTCCTCTAATAGTTTGATATGCTTTCTGATGAGAGTCTGTCAGTCAGTTGCTCTTTCTTAATTCTTGTTCATTATGGGACCGAATCTTATGCAATATCCCCACTTGAAGAATTTAAAACTTGCCTTTGATAAAGGTGGTGATTGTAATTTTTGGTCTGGATATCTCCAGTGCTGGTGTTGTTGATGTGATCTCCAGTGCTACTAGAGTTTGTGCTGGTGTTGTCTTCAGTGCTGGAGTTTGTGCTGTTATTGTTAATAAATTTTGTCTCCAGTGCTGGTGTTTGTTCTGGTGCTGTTGTCATGGAAGGGAGACACTTGCATCGACTGTCTTCATTTAGAAATGATCGTCAAAGGCGATGTAGTAATGCCTCTAGAGAAAAGATCTGTTTTTTTTTTTTTAATTCCAGAATATCTGACAATCCAGACTATGAGTTTATTGCTTCCCATAATGAAAGATATTGTCACCCACAGATGCTATAATAAATACCATTAGCACAGTGGCCTCTATGCATGGTTGCCAATGTCACAAGAGTGTATCTTTCTGATGACCTAATTATCATGGTAGTCACTTCATTGTGTCTGCATAATACAAAGATATGCTACCAAATTTGGTCTATAAACTTTTCCTTGATTAATTACATGTACGGACACATATTTATTCTTAATTCATGAATCTTGAATGCTTTAAAATTCAGAACTGTTAAAGAATGAAATGTGAAAATCTTCAACCTTAGACTGCACACAACAAATGGCATTCTCCAAAGCTTTAAAAACAAATAATAAAGTTTTAGTGTATCATTGGCTTACTTGAAAGAGCCCAAACTTTAATTTCTTACTGAAAGTCTCTTAAATAGCAAGTAATAAGATTTAGTTGAATTCAAACATACTCTATAAATTTATTATGTATGTGAAATTGTGAATGCCAGTCATGCAGAAAGCTAATATATAAGAAATAATTATTCTTCCCTCTCCCAAGGAAATGAAAAAGCACCAAGAAATACAATCAATAAAAATTTAATGAATATCTATTTGGAAAGATCACTTTAGAAGTTATTTGAAGGAAACAATAAGTAATAGAATCATTGTCAAAACAAGAGTTTCTTAATTGTACATATATGCACAGGAATGATATATTATTCATTCAGGAGGTACTTACAGAATACTTAAAAGATACTAGGGATTGAGATGAACACTGGAAAACATCAACAACAATGGCAAAATTACTAGTGATGACAAGATTTACCATGTATCCAGATGTGCTGGTACTGTGTAAGGCATTTTCTATTCTGTATCCTGATTTTTAAGTTAAAGGATCAGAGGACTAGTTAGCAAAAGTAAGTCTCCAATACAAAAGTCCCCAGATATTTTAAGATTGTGCAGTTAGAGCCTTATCTGTTTGGTTCAGTGATGATACCCATTCTGAGTTGGAATCTGAGTGTTAACTCATTCTGTGTTCCCAGAGAGGAAGATGGGCAAAGGACAAGAATAAGGCTAACAAAGGGCCATTGGAGCAGGGAAGCTTAGGCAGCTTTCCCACAGAATGAATTTGTAGGCTAGAAAGGGAGAGATTCTGGAAGAATAGGAAGATGAGGAAACAAGAAGCGATAAGGGCACTTTTTAAAGTGTCTACTTTACATTGCACACAATAAATTGAGATTATACCTGACTATTGACCCACTTACATTTTTCTTGACAAATGGTTACCTTAGAGGTAGAACGGAGAATGAGTAAGAATAAGCAGAATAGACACAAAATTCTAAGCCTGAAATATGTAGCTAGTATGGTCACAGGTAATAAAAATGGAATAGGCTGGAGGAATATCCAGTAGGAGAAATGAAGGAGGCCAGCATTCAAGTCAGTATGTGTCCTGTTCTGTCTGGAGTGACATCAGAAGGAATAAGGCAGTGCTAACAAACCTGAGAAAACCAGAAATGGAGGGCATTTTAGGAATGGGTAAATAGGCATCCAGTTGAAATATGCTGGATGTCAGGTATTGCGGATTATAGTGATTGAAAATCCAGTGATAATCAAAGGACACTCTCCAAAAGGAAAGACTGGTGGTATTAGAAGCAATATAGGTAATGAGTCTCTAACATGAGAATTCATCATAGAAGCTGTGACTGATTAGGACTTCAATGATGTGGAGAGGTTGGAATGTTTCAAGTCCAGTTCCAAACCATCATAGGCATTTTTAGCTCCCTCAGTGGTCACTTCCTGTCCTCCTCTGTTTATAACTTGCTAGGTCAGTTCTTTGGGATGTATAAACACACCTCCTGTTTCCACCACCTGAGGCTTACATAATAGAGTTTACATTTCAGTAGACTTTCTACTAGATGTGCCCACCATTGTCTTTGAAAAGTGTCTTGATTTATTACTTTATTTACTCTGTTTCTTTAAAACTTCATGGAACTGTCACCACACTAGAACATAGTAAATTGGGAAAACCTAAATTTCTGTTTCTGGGCCATAGCCACTTATATTGGACTCCAGGATAAGCCACCTCTATTAATCTTTGGTGAGAGCTATTTCTGTTGTGCTAATTTGAACTTAGAAATGAGATGAAATACTGTATACTGATTGAGCAAAGTGAGAAGGAGCCAAGTGTTCCTAGGTGTAGATGATTCTTTTCTGCTATCCTGGAAGTCACTGATTTTTATAATGTCATGAGGGTCCACAGAAACTTGAGATTTGAAGACATCATTGTGAAAAATGGTAAGAGACATGCACAAAGACTAGAGAAGTCTTCACAGGACTTTGATGAACCAGCTAAACGTGGCTAAAACTAAATTGATTCATATCTATCTCTGTTGTTAACAAGATTTGCCACCAAGGTTACTTACATATATCTTTGAAAGACTGAACAGCAAGATGGTTAAGTACCTGTGTGGCTCATTTGAAAGATATGTGTGTTGTGAGACTGGGTCCAGGAGAAATGAAGGCAGGATTTGAAGTTAGGACAAATTGAGATCTCAGCTGGATGTGGATGTGTACACGGGAATGACTTTCTGTGATTTTGAATTTCTCCACATCTTTAAGCAAAGACTGTTGGTGGTTTGAAGGATCCTTGTGGCCAGCTATCCTTGGGAAGATAGAGAAAGTGATTGCCTCCAGGAAAGATACAGGGTGTTACATTCCTGGAGTCATCTAGAGGATTCTGCTGGAGATGCATCTTCATTGTCAGAACATTCTTGCTAATAGTTGTCTCTCCCTGTGTGAGTCATACCATAGATTTAGCTCTGCTTGTTTTAGAGGCCTTCAAGTTGAAGATACTTCTAAGTGTGGCATCTGGGCCAGCCTCTGTACATTGGGCTCAGACGACTGGTTAAGCCAATCCTCTTAGGACTAGGAAGCTGTCTAAACTCATTTTGATTCATTTTGTTCTCAGTGAAAGTGTAAGTGCTGGGCAACCAACTTTTAATATTATTGTTGCTGACTAAGGGCTAGAGGAGAACTTAATAAAGTAAATTCAAGATGGAGGCAGTTATGTGGAGGCTTAAAAGTAGGAAAATAATCTTGACGGGAGTGAAGATAACTAGACAGTCTTGAAGTATAGGAGGGATCTGTGGAGGAAGGGATAATTATACTCAGTCTTAACTGGATTTAATGATATCAAGCCCAGTGACTAAAAGTGATTAAAGCTACTTCAGAATGAGTTAGTGAGAATATGTGGACACTGGATTGAAGGAAAGAAGGACACATAAGAGCTTGGAGAAAGAGCTAGGAGGAGTATGCTAGCATGAAGAACAACCTGATGGTGTGAGAACTGACTGCAGTGAGTTCAGTTTATGAATAGCAGGTGAGGTTGGGAGCCCATAAACCATGGGTTAAAAATACTGAGTGTGGTATTTCACATCGTTAATACTTGATCACTGTTCATGCTTCTGAAACCCTCACACAGAAAATGGGAAATTATGGAGATATATTGCAAAAAGAAAACTCATCTATCAGGCACAGTTGGACTTTATGAGGAAACACAAGTTCTTGACAAAAATACTGTTCATAGGTTAGGATTTTCTTCACATATTTGAAAACACAGTCAGGGAACACAGGTTTACAATGAAGCTTCAAAGTCAAAGAATTTTGGATGACTTGCAAAACTGCTTTAACAGTAGAAATTTGTCTATTTAGCAATGACCCCATAGATCTTTCTTTTCTTTTCTTATTTCATTTATTTATTTAGTAAGAATATAGGTTTTTTTCCCCTTATTCTCTGTAACGTCCATAATTGGAAAAGTCAACTGTTTTGAGAATTTTCTTGTTGATTATGTAAGTATCAAGCTAATATAATAGAAATATTTTCATGTTTTATATTAACAGTTCACTTTCAACCAGGATTCATGTTTATATACACATATGTATGTATGCATGCATGTATGTATGCTACAGCTAAAGCATTTGCTATAGTATAATTCTCCCTTTTTTTTTTACATCCTGAAAATGTCATTAGCAGAGAAAACTCAAAGTCAAATGAAGATGTCTGGGGATGCAAACTGCCCTCAGATTTGAAATTGAATAAATTATAGAACAAGGTTATTCTCCCAATTAAGTGGTGTCTTGGGAAATAAACCAATCACTCTCTAAATAAAAGCACATTTGAATTTTAAAATGTTAGTTGTATGAAATGTGTTGCTTTTCCCATCGATGTTTGGGTTAAAGATGAAGTATACTAAGATGATGTGGGAATAGAAAATAGTCTCACCTCATGCAACCTAAGAGAATTTTGTAATAGTAATTAAAGATGCACAACAAGAACACAGACACACACACTCACACACACCTTTTGAACACCTCTCTAATGTTCTCTGATCATTTTATTGCTGAGTCATTATTTAAATTTCTTTCTTTCAGTGTTCCTTTTTGCATTTTAGATTAGCAATATTCTCTATTAGTTCATGCATTTCAGAGGGAAAGGGTTTAGTGAGAACCTTATGAGTTCCTGTCCTTTGGATGGATGAAGAAGATACTTTAGGGACTATAAGTTACTAAATGGCTTAACATCTAATTTCTCCTGAAGCATAAGCATTTAATTAAGCAGAAGAGATTTTTTTTAATTCCACCAACTGATGTTAACTATAATACATATATTTGAACGTATATAGCTACTTTCAAAAATATAAACACAGATTGTAAACAAGGAACTTAGCTTTACATCCAGTAGTTTTTGTTAGCTTAATGAATATATACCTCTAAAACTAATTTTATTTTAATGTCATTTCTGTAAATACATTTTTTAGCAGTATAAATAATAGTCTTCATTTATTCTGAACCACAGGCTCAGGAATATGGAATACCATATTAACTTCTGTACAAATGAATTGACTCTACTATGAAATGAGGCTTTTTCGGGATCAGCCCCATAGAAATATATTGGTTATGGCTAAAAATGTATGCCCTTGCTTACCTTAAAACATAGGAACATTATAAAGCTGCATATTGGTTTCAGTAACAATGTATTCTTTCCAATGGATCCATGTGGCTTTCAGCAAGAATGTATTGATTCCATTACAATGTGCTCCTCGAGATAAACAAAAATTCAGTTAAAATGCATTGGTTTCTGTTAAAGTTCATTGACTGAAGTGAAGAACATTACGCTGTTATTGGGTAGCCTCGGGCTTTGCTAAATACTGAACAGAGGAGCATACATAAGTAATAATAAAGGCTGGGAAAATAAAGATGTTATAAACCATATAAAATTATAAATATTCAACAGGCATTATTAGATTGAATTTTCTCACAAGCACTAAAAGTTGACTCAGGTACTTTCCTCAAAGTCACTACAACCTTAACCTATTCTGAACTCACAGGAATTCAAGTAACTTCATGGACAGAAATTGTGTTCTGTGCTGTGATCTGTGTATGAAATGTCTCAGTCATTGTCTCCATAGACTCACATACTGAATGATGTCATCAGTGCATGTCACTAATTGGATGGAAATTTTAGAAGATGGGTCTTAGTTGGAAGAGCATCATTGTGGGAAGTATCTTTGAAGATTATACCATACTCTAAATATGTGGCCACCTTGATGTAGTATGTTCTTCTTGATCCTGGGTCTTTGTGGATGGATGGTGTGAAACCACTTAAAATGTGTACCTCAAGTATTTCCTTCCTTCTGTTTTTTCCTCAGATATTTAGCCACAGTGATGAAAAGTCCAGCCCAGAAACTTGGCATTAGATTGTGGTTGTTGCCATGACTTTACCTGAGTAATGTGGTCCTAAGCCTTTGGGATTGGTATGCAAGGAGAATTTGGAGAAGCACATAGAAATGCACTAGAAAAACCCAGAATATAGTAAGTGAAGCTTAGTGGATGGCTCAGAAGATCCAAATACTGAGGAAATTGTAGACTGCAGGAGCTCTACTTCAAGGTGTTCCAGATAGAAATAAGGATATTACATGTTGGATTAGAGGTTGTGTCATGACACACAGGTGTTGCAGTATCTGCACAGTCTACTTATGAACACTTTGTCAATACCCTACCATTTTGGTAGAGTCTGAGTTTACTCAAGGCAGCAAAGCATTCAGGTTGTGACATGATTATTTCTATCTTCTTTTAGCTAGGTATATGACTGTTGATGGCATAAAATAAAGCAGGGAGATCTGAAAAGCTTGCAATTTGGTCAGAAATGCACAGAATTGAGGCAGCGGAAAACGTGGCTGCTCAAGAAGTTTGGACCATTAAGGAAAGCTGAGTATTACAAAATATGTCTTAAGGGTACCCCAGGAATTTGGCTGATCTACTGGCACTTCAGGATCCAACTTGTATAAACATATTTGAAACACTTTGCCCTAAGAACAAGTGAAATTTGAGCACCCTATTTGCACATATGAAAGTGGCTCTGTTTTTTGGTCACCCACATAGAGGTTATTTGGTTACTTCTGGAGCTGGTGACACTCACTTTGCATACATTTTAATGGGTGGGTCATGTAGCCATGGGTGCTTCTCATGGTTTCAAGGAAAGCCTGAACATCCAGACAATGTGTGCCAGTGTTAGGGTCCCTGCAAAGGTGAAGGGCAAAGTGGTAAGTTGAAGCTAAAGACAGCTTGAAGATCTCAAGAAGTTAGATATGCCAGAAACACAGAAAATCTGCCAAGATCAGGAATCAGCAGCACCAATAGAGGGCCATGTTGGCTACAAATAATATGCTATAAAAATCTTATTCAAGCCCATTATAGCTCACATCACGACACTATGTACCCAAATGCATAGCATGGGTCTAGCTGATGCAATATTTGCTTTGTTGACTTATGATTTACCTTTAGACGATTCCTGCATTCTGTCTCTGATCCTCTTTTCTGAATGGGATGCTAGTACATCTTAGAAGCATGGAATATTTTTTTGGAGGGGGGATGCCAAAGCTAAGAACTTGGCTTTTATTCTCAGAAGGGATTTTGCAACTGATATTTTGGAAGTTGTTAGAGCTAAGACTTTGGAACGTTTGCAATTGGTCTAAATATACTTTGCATTGTGAGATGTCCATCAGTCTTTAGGGGTCAGGATGGAATGTAATGGCTTGAATATGAAGTGCATCCTATGGGTCGCATGCCAAGCACTTGTTCTAATTTGATTCTGCTATTTTGGATGGTGTTAAGAGTAGTTTTCCTGACGGCCTGGGCTCACCACCACGCCAGCCTCAAATAACACACAGATGCTATATTTGATATAAAGCTGTAGGCCAGTTACTAGTTCCTTATCAGCTAGTTCTGTCTTAAATATTAACCCATTTCTATTAATCTAAGTATTCCCATGTGGTCTCATCTTACTGGAGATAGGGCTCGGTGTTCTGCTTTCTCTGTCCTCCATATTGAATCTCCTCCTCCATATTGAATCTACTTCCTTTCTCCTCCTTGTCTCCTAGTCCCTCCTATCTTGCTTTCCTATTGTCAAACAGTGCTTTATTCATTAACCAATATGAGAAATATATTTACAGAATGACATCTCCTATCAAGGTGGTGATGAAAACTTCAGGAAGAAAGACCAATCTGGAAGAATAGTCATTTGGGGAATGTTTTGAAGATGGTCCCTATGTGTGCACTCATTTGAGCTCTCTCTCTCTCTCTCTCTCTCTCTCTCTCTCTCTCTCTCTCTCTCTCCCTCTCCCTTTCCCTCTACATGACAAACTGATCGAGCTTCTTTGCTCCAGTACACTTTCTTACTGAAGCCGTGTAAAAACATAACACTTGCTTTTTTTCCAGGTGTTAGCTTCAACTGTCAACTTGACACATCCCACGGTTTCCTGAGGGAATTGCAGTTCAGTATCATCTCTATCAGATGAGCCTGTGAACATTTTTCTCAATTGCTAATTGTTACATGAAGACTCATGCATTTTGGGTTCATGCAACTCTGTAGCAGGTAGTCCTGGATTATATAGGAAACCTGAGAGAGCATGGGCATGTCAGTAAGCCATGTTCTGCCATGATTGCTGTTCAAGATGCTTAGTCCTGCTTTGACTATAACCTTGGAAGTGAAGTAACTCCACTTTGCTAGAAACCTTGCTGGCTGGTCAGAGGTTGCAGTCTATCATGGCCTGGAAGCCTTTACCAAAAGCTGGAGAACATGAAGACTCCTTCCCTCTCCAGCAACACTTCCTGCTCTCTATCTGTCCTTATCTGGAGAACATCCTTGGGCTCAGAGGACTTCCCTTATCTGAAATCTGTGTCTAAGGCAGAAGATGCCTGATTTATCTTTAGCTTGACCCTTGGCATAGATTCCTGCTAGAACACTAGAAGTCTGGGCTTCTTCCCAGACTTATGCTGGAAGCTTTATGATAGGAAAGCACCACTTAATGAAAATTAGGGTCTGTCCTCAGACTCTCCAATCCTATATGTTTCTCACACTCTAGAATAAAGTTCAGCTGACTCACCAATGTCTGTCTCCTGCAGGGCTATCTCTGTCATGTTCATGCATACAAGGTTTTCTATCATTGCTTCTGCCCCTTTGTCTTCATGAACTGATAGCCAGTGGACCGTGAAGGCCAAAGGGACCCCACATCTGTTTGCACAAGTTGCTTTTGGTTATGATCTTTATCACAGCAGCAGAATAATATGGTCTAGTTCTGCAGCTTCAAGTTCCCCCTTGAAAGATATTAATACCCCAGATATGTTCTTCAGGTCACAGAAAGTCTGAAAATGTTGCTTCAAAAGTTAAGCTGACATACAGTGTCACATGTTAAAATTTCCACACATTGGCTTTTTATATAATTTCACTTAATCAAATATTTCTTCATTTCTCTAAGCAACATTTTACTCATAAATTCCTATGTGGAGGCCTTGAAATCTTGTAATTTCAATACTTTTATAAATGGTACTTTTGAAAATTTGTTTCTTGTTGGTAATTGTGAAGGTAATATCAATATTACAAGCTTTAATCAAGCAACCATTTGTTAATTATTGTTCTTTATCTTCAGATTTTGCATGTTTTTTTGCCATCTATAATCAATGCTGTTATTTCTGTCTTTTAAATCTTTATAACTTAAGTTTTACATAGAGCCACTGATATAGACAGGGCCTTTCATCACCCCTTCTATGAGATTTCTTAGATCATCCAATATGGTTTTAAATCTGAGTGATGACAGTATACAAACTTTTTACATTACCAGTAATGGAGAAAAATCGTGTACCTTTTTAAGGATAACATTTATCAGATTAAGGCACATCTCTTCTACTGTTAATTTATGTGGAGATAACTTTTTAAATGATGAAAAATGTTGGATTGTATTCAATTACTTTCTCGTACAATGTAAGAATGTTATTTTTCTTCTTTAGTTTATAAACATAGCCAACTGAAATGATTCATTTTCATATGCACATCTCTCACACAGCACACATGTACACAATCTTTGCAAATGGTTACTTACTGAGTCCAGGGTCACATTCTTTCACAGACTGACATATAGATATGCTATTTCTTTACAACCGTGTTTAAAGGGAATGGCTCTTGGGTCAGAAGAGTTACATGTTAAAGGTATAGGAAGAAGATAATAGTGAAAGGTGAAAGTTTTATAACATAAATGCTCTAAGGAAAGAGAGAGAGGTCAGGGGCTACAGTCAGAAACAACCTGTGTAGAGTTTAGTCAAGCTGTGCTATGTGTAAGTTGGAATACTGAGACAGCAGGAAGGACCACAGAGGGTAATGTCAAGCAGGGCAGGGTCCAGGTGGCAAGAAGCCTGTCCCTTTTTCTGATTATATATTCTTGTACTACAGCAAAGAACTTCAAATACAGAGACTCTTTTTTAAATGTTGATAATGCACTATATGAATAAAAAGTAGATTTACTTTAGCTCAGTGGAATATTAAATTGGACTTCTACAAAATCTGTCACCAGATTTTGTACTCCCTCTCACAAACTGTATGCTTTAATGGAAAGATTCTAAATGCTTTAAATAAGGTTTGAAGATTAAATCTGCCCTCTGTAAGCTGGGATACTTTTTTGCATGGTATTAGTGCTCTAGAACTTTCATATTTTGTTTAGGAAATTTCAATGATACAAAAGTGGGACATATTTATTGCCAGATCTATGCTTCAAGTCACCTAGGGGGAAGTTCATCAGACAAGAAGAGCACTAGGCTTGTGATGGGAGATGTCATTCTGTAAATATGTTAATGTAAATACTGGTTAATGAATAAAGCACTGTTGGCCAATAGGAAAGGAAGATAGGAGGGACTGGGAGACAAGGAGGAAAGAGGAAGGAGTGAGAAGGAGTCAAGATAGAGAGTCTGGAGAAAGCAGGCTCTCCAGTAAGACCACGTGGAAATATTAGATTAACAGAAATGGGTTAATAATTAAGACAGAGCTAGCTGATAAGAAACAAGTACCTGGCCAACAACACCATTATATCATATACAGAGTCTGTGTGTTAACTGGGGCTGGTGCAGCGGCGGGGCAAGACCAGTGGCAGGAGGAAAAACCTTACTCCTTACATAGGGTGCCCACCCACATGGCTAATAAGAACTTCCACTTAAAATTTACAAAAGCTTAAAAAAGGGTTTTAGAAACAAAAGAACAAAGACAAGCAAGGTTTCTTGGTAGCAGCATTTTTCTTGGTTGGACTCTGATTTGCGAGAGACAAGCAGATAAATGCACGGCTCCTTTAAGGGAGGATTCCTGACTCAGCATAAGCGGCAAAAAACCGCATGGATTTTAAGAAGCACTGCTATCAATTTATTGGTATGTACGAGAGCTGGCAATGGCAGTGACCACATCTCTAAGGCAACATGCTGCTGGATGGTAGCGTAGACCAAGGCAGTGAGCACAGCTCTCACTGCTGGCGGTAAAAGTACCTGCCGCCATGCCATCTTGGATAGATGACAGCTGCGGCTAACACAGCTACAACATTCATTTTAGCAATGTTGTTGTTTACCAGATAAAAGACTTGTGGCCAGAAAAAGATAAAGATTTACAGTAAAGACAGATTCACATTAAGAAAAAGTGCTAAAGGTTTACAGTCTGGTCTAAAATATATATAGGCTTGGGAGAGAAAAGAAATAAAATGGTTTTAAAAATACAGCTAGGAGTTGGGTGTGGTGGCACATGCCTTTAATCCCAACACTTGGGAGACAGAGGCAAGCAGATCTCTGTTTTTGCAGAGTGAATTCCAGGACAGATAAAAGTTACACAGAGAAACCCTGTCTCAAAAAATGAAAAAATAGAACAGAAACAGAGTAATAAAAAAGCCACATAAAGATGGAGAGCTGCATACTGTACGGCATTATATTGTCTTTGTATCATTTGACTGCTGAGGAAATAACAACAACTGTTAAAACAAATGCTGCTGGATCAATCCAATTTATAGATTTTAAAATGCTTTGACTTCAAAATTTAAGTCTAAGGACAAGTTACTGGGGAAAAGGATTTCTATTTTTGTTTCCATGGAAAATGAAAAGCTGTGGATTCCTTCCCGACGAAAGTGGCTTGATCAAGCCAGACCCCCTGAAACAACATCCCAGGTGATCCAACATTCAAAACAACTAAACAAAGCAGCCTTACAGACTACAGTCAGGATTTATACATCTTCTTAGAATCCCCCATGACAGCACCCTTTATCTGCATGGAGTAGTTTGGAAAGAACGTTGCCCAAATTCCCAAATATGGTTTATAAATGTTTGTTTTCATTTAAATGGAGTTGGTTATAAATGGTTAATGGTCACAGCCAATATTTTTAAAGATAAAAAGGGGATTATGGTATAGAAATGGATACTTTGCTTTGGAATGGATTTTCATTTATTGATACAATTTAAGGTCAATTTTGTGATGTGTATATTTCTCCTCTTGTTTAGGTATTGTGTTTATTGAGCTCAGTTAGAAATGTAATGTATAATGGAGTACAGATTATAGATAATTACCTATGATAGTCAAAGCTTAGAGTTTAGTTAGGTTTTTCAAGATACACAGAGATGTATTTAAGATAGATAGGAATTCTTCAAACCTTTCAAAGACCTACAGAATATGGCATTTAAAATGGTTTAGGGTTTTTCTTGACAGTGAGACATAACTGCTCCTGGCAACATCACTTCGTCAAAAAGGAAGATGGACATTGAAGAAAGGCATTATGAAGTTTACTTTCAATATGGCAAGGCTAGCCATTTGGAAAAAATACTGCTCTTGTCTGGACTGTTTGACTTTATGCTGTATAAACTGACCCAGACTCCCTGAACATGGGTGTTAGTTAGGAGGACTGGGCAGTCTATGGGGCCTCTGGTAGTGGATCTGTATTTATCCTAAGTATAAGAATGGACTTTGGGAGCCCATTCTACATGGAGGGATACTCTCTCAGCCTAGACACATGGAGTGTCTGCAATGTGCAAAAGTAAGATATGTGGCAACAATAGAACATAGATGAAAAAGTGATACAGAGATATGTTTTATCTTTTCTCTGACTTGCCTGTAGAATTTGTTATTTAGTAGTGTTTAACAATACACTCTTTTTAGTTTCTAAAGAAACATCCAGAGTAACAAAATACATGAGTATAGTAAACAACACTATGTTAGAGGTGTAGGAGACAAGAGAGAAAGTAGAGCAAGGAGAAAAAGGGAACACTAAAGACATGTAAGACAAATGGAAAATAATCAGCTTACAATTTTAAATTAATTACCAATTAGTTATAAGAACACTATGTGCAAATGTCACAATATACCACGTTTAAGGCAATGGTGACCACATTAGACTTGAAATGAGACCCTACAAAGCACCAGATGCTAGCTACAATAACTTGTTTAAAACAGAAAGGCAGAGATGGTTAAAGGGAATGGGAAGAGCTGGCTAACACTGATGGGCAGGAAGCCAGAGTGTGTCTGGATTTACTCCAGGATGAATACTCACATCCAAAGATCAGAGGTAGGGACAAGAATGAGAAATAACTTGTGGAGTTTGTCTTTCTGGGCATTAGTTACTTAGTATATTATTTTTTTAATTCTATCCATTTATTTTTAAATTTCATGGTTTCATGGTTTTCTTTAGAGTTTGAAAACTGTAATATATGAGCAATATTAAATGGACCCAGCAGACTATATGTATATATTCATATACAAAATTATATGTTACATATGATATGCATTATATATATGTATATATATATATATGTATACACACACATATAAATACACATAATTTGTAAAAGGAGAGAATTTGAGAGACAGTAGGAGAAATGTGGTACGAGGGCTGCCTGTGCTTATTTACTGGGTCAAGGTCACCTGATGTAGAAATCAGGCCAGGTTGGAGGGGCTACATTACAACTGAGGCTGTGTGACAATTTTATTGAGAGTAATCAGACCTTTTATACTATTATCAAAAATAAAATATAGTGGCAATTGGCAGGATCAACACAGTTGTACTTGCCAGGATATAAAGATGTTTGCAAGCTGTACAGGACACACAAGATTAATGTCTAAAACCGACTGTCCTGTCAACTTTCCATATTTCCTTGGCTGCTAAGGGAAAATACAGAGAAACACAAAGTGGCCTGAATGCTTTACCATCTGCGGGTCTCTCAGGAATTAGAAGGCACATTGTGCCTGAAGACCATGGACTCTAGCCTGAAAAACCTGTGATGAACCTCTCAAGGCAGCCAGGCCCAGTCAACTCCATAGTTCCTCGCAACATGGGAAGAATTGTAGAGAGGAGAGGGATGGTTAAATGATCGGTACACAGTCTAAATATATAAAATAAAAAACCCTACCATAATCATTTATATCATTTTGCATATGAATTTAAAGACTAACCCAAAGTTAATACATAAATGAATGCAGGTCCTAGGACTCCTTAGCACAATGCTCTTTTCACAACAAATTGCTTCTTTTCCCTTGATGGATTCTTTGCTAATATACAATATGATATATGTGTATTATATATCTATATCTATATCTATATCTATATCTATATCTATATCTATATCTATATCTATATCTATATCTATATATATACAACACATATATATATATGTAATCAGACATAACATAGACAAAAATTCACTATAAATCTGTATTATCATGCTAAATCTGAAATTAATCCTATTTTATGCAGATCTTAACTCCCCTTTCTGTTATTGTTGTTGTTTATTTTGAGATAGGGTTTCTTTGTGTAACTCTGGCTGTTCTGGATATCACTCTGTAGACCAGTTGGCCTCACACTCACAGAGAGCCATTGCCTCTGCCTCTGGAATCCTGGGACTAAAGGAGTGTGCTATGACCACCTGGCTTCTTAAATACTTTCAAAATTTGACTATTTGCTAGCAAATAAAGGTAGAATGATTTTATTGTCTTTAGGTATTTTATTGTCAGTTTTCTGCAGTGCATGGCATTGAACCCAGGGTTTTATATAACAGGCAATTGTACTATATCCCCAAAACTTCTCTTAAAAACAAAAACAACAACAACAAAATTCACAAACTTCTACTTCTTATATCAATGCATTTTTCTATGTGAAAAAATTAAACATTATGTTAATTATGTTATTATTTGCTCACTTTCATGACACTTTCTCTTACAAGTACATGTTCCTGTAATTTTCTTTCAATAACTTGTTGTTAATGTTATAGTTTCTGGGAATTTTTTTTTTAGGGAAATTACTATGCTAAGCTGTAACTCACCAATTTAATTAAAAACAATTGTATTTTATTTGGATATCTAATGAGCTGAGAAGACTGCCTGATCAGAGATGACTGCCTTGAAACAGTAAAAAGAAGGGAAAATTAACTGGGACCACTAAGGTGCAAAGCTATGCCTTAATTTATATATTTGGAGTCAAAAGCTATTATTATCCCAGCCTTTAAAATGTAATTGAAAATAAACTTATTTTATAATATTGATTTTTTTTTTGGTTTGGATATTTGTGTTTATTTGAGTTACTGCATTTTATACAAACTTCAATAGTTTCTCAATCCAATATGCACAGTTTACAGACTTCGGTGCAACTCATGTTCTAGCAAGTGTTTGCGTGTCTGTCTTAAGGACTGTCCTTTCTGGTGATTATTATCAAGAGTTTTAACCTGATCACTATAGTCTGAACAGCCTTCTGTTGTCATGGAAATTTGTGCACTTCTGCTTTGCTGAGGTGGTGACAATGATCTGCCTGAAACTGATCTCTGAAATCACTTGCTCCACAGGTCTGAAGGCCTGTCCAGGGCTGTACAGAGTTTCCGGTGAAATCCAGCAATTGACTGTATGTGTGTGTGTGTGTGCGCGCGCACATATGCGTGCGTGTGCGTGCGTGCGTGCGTGCGTGCGTGCGTGTGTGTGTGTGTGTGTGTGTGTGTGTTGGCCAGGGCAGTGAGGACCCTGCATGGTAGTGGAAGAGTTCTGTGCAACCATTTCAACCACCCACAGTTTTAAAGACCCTTTATCTTTGTGCACTGGAATGTCAGCAGAAAGTTCATCAGAGACAAGGGTACTAGAAACCCGAAATTAATGTTCCTAGGACAGGAGCATGAGTGATAACCAGAAAGGGCACAGGGGACTAATGAGGGTTCAAGCTGTGTGTTTGAAAATCTCCTCCTCTTGCTGCTGTTTATGGGGTGAACTATTGACTGCGAGGAGTGTTTCCACGAAAGGCCATTTGTGTTGTAAAATTTCATCAGAATTTAAACCCTTTTGACGCTGACCCACTTGGGTTTCTCTGCCTGGTCCCAGTCTCTCATTTGACAGTTAATTACAGTAAGTCTGAACTGTTGAACCGCCTTGCAGACTGGTTCAAATTTTCCAACGAGATAAATTTAGCCTTGCTTCATCTGAATTAAAATGTGGAAGCTCTCATCAAGGAGCTGGACCCTGCCCCCTGCTTTTGAAAATGAAGTGTGTTTTTGAGGCATTATTCTCTATTTTGGATACCCAGTAGCTGCCATAATGAAAATAAAGCAGAATACAGTCGAATGAAAACAAACCCATGCATTAGTTACTGGATTAAGTGCTTCAAAGATTCAGCTTTCAGAAAAAAATGCATGGTCAATATTGCAAACAGGAAATGAACTAATGTGGCAAATGGCCAGGTTTCTGCATTTGTCATTTGTACTGGGAGCTCTGGATATGACAGGCCCCCAGAGCACAGGTGAGACAATAGGCAGGTGCTGTTGTCCCCTTTCAGGGGCTGAGCTCCCTCGGGTTCCCTAATTGCAGACCCTTTACAAGAAGAATTCCTTTTGAAGGTAATGAGCATGCCGAAGGTAATGAGACTGATGTATCCAGAGGAAGCTAATGAAAGGGAGTTGGGAAATCTCTTTCAAGGATGTCTTAATTATAAGGTTTGCCTTTCAAGGGAAAAAGAACAAACATAATTGAAGACCTACTGCATGCTGAATTTGATGCTTTGTGCTTCACACAGGAGACCTGAGTTCCTAGTCCTTTAGCAACATTGACCATATAAATGAGGTTACCTTCTACACCCACTCAAGTTGAACAGCTTTTCTACCTATGAACCCATAAGCACCAAAGCCTGTTTCTGAAGTTTCTTCTTATCTGTTACCCATGGGGAACGTTTTAGGATCTGGTACCCAGTCCCCTATAATTCCTTCTTCATGATGGTAGGCTTCTGTTGCCTTGACGACCCACTTCTCTCTTACAGACCATTTCATTCATTTGCAAGTGGACCAACTAGATCCCAACTTTTCTGAGACAAACCATTAAGGTGATGCACCCATTCAGTTCCCTACTCACCGGGGCTGCACCAAATTTCAACCTCAGTTTTCCTTCTTGCTGGAAAAAGTGGGCCCGTGGGACAGGCCTTACGATTTTCTTACACCACCCATTCACTCCCTGCCTTTATGTGTGTCCTGACTGTCACTGCAAAACAACCAGCTGTCACACTCTGGCCATGCCATATTCCCTGCCATGCTGAACTGTTCCTTTTTAAACCTAAAATAAAAGTCTTCCCTTAAATCCTTATCAGGAATTTGGATAAAGAACAGAAAAAGCAACACACACAAAACTATGGAGAGAAAGCCCAGGAGTAAAACCACTCACAAGGCCAGGGAGAGAATTTATTACTTTTTCTTATTTTACATATTGATCTCAGTTCCCTCCCCCTTTCTCCCTCCCTCCCCTCCTCCCATGCCACTCCCCCCCACTCCACAGGGCAGGTGATGCCTTCCAGGAGGGGTCAACAAAATTTGTTGGAATAGGGACTAGGCCCTCCCTCTTGCCTCTAGGTTAAGGGAGTATCCTTAACCTCCATGGGGAATGGAGCTCCCAAAGTCCTTTCATGCACCAAGGATACATCCTGGTTCCACTGTCAGAGGACCCTTAGACTCCCCAGGCCTTCTAACTGAGACCCATGTTCAGGGGGTCTGAGTCAGTCCAATGCTGGTTTCCCAGCTATTAGTCTGGGAGTTCATTAGCTCCCCCTTGCTCAGGTCAGCTGTCTCTGTAGCAGGGTCTTGCCCCCATTTTCTTTTCACTCTCCCCTCTCTGCATCTGGAGTCCAGGAGTTCGGCTCAGTGCTTAGCTGTGGGTGTCTGCTTCTGTTTCCATCAGCTACTGGATGAGGGCTCTATGATGGTAGATAAGGGAGAGAATTTCTTTAACTCAAAGGTATTACTACTAATGCAATCTCTTTCTGCCCTGTCATGGAAGTTCTAAACATTACATTTCCCTGCCGGGCTTTAAGATATTCAAGCAGTATAACGCCTAGGTTGGGACTTTGGAGATGCTGAGGTTCTATGCTTTTGCTTGGCATTTAGCTGTTAGAGCTGTCAGGGCTAGGTGAGAAAGCATGTAGTGGAAGATGTTACTATTGAAAGCCAAAAGCCGGTCTTTGGAAGTATCTTGTTTTGTTATTGCCATAGTTGGTCCATTCTTCCTCTTGGAAAATCCCATGCCTTATGGAATGCATGCACACTGTGGTGCTTAGGCACAACATTTCCTGCCTTGTGTAATGCATGTACACTGTGCTCATGTTCAAGCCTTGGAGTTCTGATATGAAGAGCAACAGCTAAAATGAAGATGAGAACTTTTTACACAGAACACTCATGAAACTCCAATGACCTAGCTCATAGAAACCCTATTTATTATATTAATAAGTCTAATATTTCAAATCCATGGAGACTCATTGTTTTGCCTGATAAGAAATGGCTCCTACTCATAGCTGTCACCATATTGGTTTCTTAAATCTTTCTCTCCCAGTTATTTCTCTCTCTCCCTCCCCTCTCTCTCTTTAATTCCCTCCTTCTCTTTTCTTCTTTCAAACCCTTCCACAAAACCCTACTTGCTCCTCTTTAAAACTAATGGCCTCCTTTTTCATTAAGTTTTGTTATATGCATCTATGTATATACACAAACAGTATAGCCTTCTTAGTCTGTTTAGTGTTACCCATTTATGTTTCCCGGGCTGACCCTTTGGTTAGTTTCTCTTCATCCCATATTTCAACTTTGCTTTTCTCCCTGAACACACAGATCCTTTATTATGCCCTAAAACTCCTCACACATAGCTTCTGCTCTTCCCTTCCAGTTGTAAATCAATAAAGGTGGTGGGGGGATGGATCACACTAATAATTCTTGGTCCAGAGTGGTGGTTTTAGGGGGGAAGGATATGGTCTTTCACATGCTATGTTTAACTTCCATATAACAAGGCTAGCACTTACAAAGAGAATTTTTACCTGATGGATGCTCATGGGCCTAAAGGCCTCAAGTGGCCACATCCTTGTTTCTACTTTATCTTTCTTAAGTCAGGTCTTGGTACTCACTCACAATTAACAGCATGGAAGTTTTAAATGAAATCCCCAGTATCAAAATTCTTCATATTTTTCTCAGCCTAATAATTTGTATATTTTCTTTTTTGTCCAGACAAATGAGTCTTTTTTTTTTTTAATCTCTGTGTAACTTTAGAGCCTGTCCTGGAACTCTTTCTGTAGATCTGGCTGTCCTCAAACACACAGAGATCCACCTGCCTCTACCTCCTGAGTACTGGGACTAACCTTCCAGGTAGTATTTCTTTTTTCTTAACATAGAACATGTTAGGCAGTGTCAATATGATCTTTTAATTTTTCATGTGCGAATGGGTTATGTGCATGTGTGTGGTGATTGTTTGCATGTGTATGTGTATGTAGACATGTGTGGACATTCTAAGAATACCTGGATCTGAGGCTAGGAATCACTCTTGATTTTCCTTCTACATCATTCATTGATGCAAGACCTCTCAGTCAATCCAAGATCTCACTGATATGTCAGCCAGCTCCGTTGTCTCTATGGTAGGGATAGAGTTACAGACCAGTTGCCACACCTGTGCAGCATGCAGCATAGAGAGAGGGTTCTGGACTCCATTTGTCAGGCTCATTTAGCAAGTGATTTAACCTCTGAGATACTACCCTAGCACCAATGGGATCTTCTTGCTCTTAAAGTGTGTTCCCTGATATCAGCCAAATGCCTAAACTTTTATTTCTGGAAAATTATTATTTTAGCTTAGGAAATGGTATTTGAAAATTTTCCTTTCAGCACTAAAGGAAAAACCAAAACCTCTAAACAAAAATTCAATTGTTGATCAATACCATCAAGTTAATTCAGGAACCAGCAAAAAGTTAAAGCAATTGCTTTTACTTTTTAAAATTCCAGACTTCAAAGTAAGAAAGAAAAAAAAAAAAATAGCCATGGCTTACTTAGTCTAGTTTTCCTTTTCTACTTTCTAAAAATTTTATTATTACTTTAATTCAAGGGAGTTGAATTAAAGTGAAAATCGGATACTCCATATATGCTTATGTTGGGGTAAAAGTAATATTTAGTCTTTTCTCCTCTTATCTCCACCCAGAAAGTCTACCAAAAAAATGCAGAATGGAAATGCAGGGAGGCCAGGAGGGCTGGAACATGAATCTCCTTAAAGAACCATACAGTGTGCATTTAACATTCCCTTCTCACCTGGAGAAGTAACTCGGTCACTGAGGTGCCTGTTGAGCAAGCATGAGGACCTGCGTCCAGATCCTGGACACCCAAGCACAACTGCCGGGTGCAGCTCTCGCACTAGGGAGCTAGGGACAGGGACACCAACAGAGAACAGCTGGACGCAACCTCTGGACTTGGGAGCTGGAAACAATGGTTCTTGCCTGACTAACCTGTCTTAGTAAATTGGTGAGTTCTGGGTTCTGGGAGAGACCTTCTCTCAAAGGTTAAGGTGGAGAGAAACTGAGAAAGACACCAGATGTCAACCTCTGACCTTTGCATGAGTACAAAACTTGTGCATATAGGCAAGTACTTACACACATGTACCATACACAGGTACAATAAATAAATACAATTTGCATTCCCTTATTTAAATATTGTTTAGTGATGTGACTACAAGCAACTGCTTCCTTAACTAACTTAGTTACTTCCCTCTGCCCTACCCCATACTTCTTCCTGGCTCCTCCAAAGGAAGGAAACAGACAATCATATAGAAAAATGTTTAAATCTTTTATTCCTTGTTTATTTTGTTGCATTTTATAGAAATAACTGAGTTTTTATTATCAATGAATCTGTATTTTTAAATGTTTTGTTTTCAGAGGTTTCTCCTAACATGTTGTTCTGTGAACAGACCTATGAAGATTTGAAAATTCATTGACAGATGTTTTTCCCTTTAGGTTAAGAGTTACATATATTGACAATAATGATCATGCTTAAGGACTGAAGTTCTTATCCTTTGTAAACCCGGTGACTGTTTGTCTAGTGGATACCACTGCTTTCAGGAAATTCTTCTCCATAAATATGGTTTAGAATAACTACAAAGATATGAAGCAATAATCATTATTTGAGTAGTAAAAACATGGATAAGTTTTTTTATCCCCAAAATATCTTTAAGAAAATGACATTTAAAAATACATATTTTAAAGTATGTGGCTGTCTTTGACTAAAGAAGTATGTTTCCAGAAGGCTTAGTTGGTGAATGTCATTTTCATGATAAAAATTCAATCAATTTGATTGTGGATGAATTGCTTATTTACCAGATGGAAGACACTGGGCTAGCATCTCTGAGAAACAAAAGTAAAATAGATCTGACTAGTGTTCTTAGCCATGGCTTTTGGCTGTCAGAAACAATGTATCACCTCTGCCAGCCTGTGTAGGAGTGAATTTCTAGACTGTGGTATAGATCAGAGACAGGTCACTGGCTTAGTATGTACAGAGGCCTGGTCTCCTCCATATGAAAAATAAATGTAATGGGTTTATAGAAGATCCACACAGAACACATTGGTAAAAGTCAGTAAACACAGCTAGTGCCCAAAACAATTTCATATTTATTTATGCAGGTGGGTAAAATATCTACATTTACTTGTGACCATTAATGCTATAACAGGCAATATCAACTCAAATTGCAAATGTAGCATCAGAACTAAAATAGACTAAATGATTAATCCAAGCACAGGTACATGCAGTTTTATTTTCTGTTGTTACTTTTGTGGGCCTTATTGACTTGAAATGAATTTTGTGTGTGTGTGTGTGTGTTGTTTTTGGTTACACTATAATTCAATGTTGTATTTATGGAGCCATTTCAAGACAGCAATTCAAGATGAACAATTAAGGTAAAATTACTAATAGAGTGGTCGTTACTCATTTCTTGCCCATTCTTCAATTTATTTGAGCTGAATTTTTGAGAAAAGAGATTACTTAATACCTTGTTTTCTATTCAAAATTTCTGTTGTTATTTTTGTGCTCAACTGTATATAGTGAGTTCATGGTATATCATCTTCCTTCAGCCCGTAAGAATCCATTTCTTCTTTCTCTAATAATGTAATTACAAATTGAGTTCCCTCCACCACCAACTCAGACTGTTATTTCCCTTTTTTAATATAAGCACCTATTACAATGTATTTTTATGTATACAAGCTTTGGGAAAGAGTATGTTTATTTCTGTGTGCATTTAGCTTCAATGTACATAATTGCTCTTGGATTGCATCGCAAATTCTTTGCTTCTTACACATTTTCTGAGGTTCAGGTCTATTGCTGAATGCAAGCCTAGTGTATTGTTTCCATTCATTTTTATTTCTCCTTTGTTCTATGTTTCCATTCAGTTTTATTTTTCCTTTGTTCTAGCAACAGACTCTTCCAGTCTTGTCTCCAACTCTACAGTTGTTCAAATAATGTTGCAAAAACTACTTTTACACATGCACTCTGAGAGTCTATGAGAGAAATCCCCCGGTGCTATATGCACTTAGGAGTGACAAAGGCTGGGTCACACTGCAGGCTTTGATAGGACTGAACTAAATGTACAGATGACCTTCACATGAGCTGCAACTTCACACATGGCACTGGCAGTGCCTGTGGGCCCTGTATGTTGACACTCCATCAATCTACCAGCTTTGCCAACTTTGTGAGTCTATCACATGTAAAGTGATACCTGCAGGCTTTAGTTTGCATGGGTCCTGTTTCTAGTAGCTTTGGGCATTTCTTCACAGACTCAAACTTGGCAAATGTTAAATTTCTCACTCATTTCTTTGCCATTTTTTCCTGTATAGATGTTGCTACATTATTGTGCATAAAAAGTGGTCACACGGTGTTTTCTAAATATTATTCCTTTATTAATAATGTTCAAAGATATTAAAATGCCTTCTACCTTTTTACCATTTATTTCTCTCACCCATATCTATTTTTTAATAAAAATCTTTAAATTGACACAACCAATTTTATCATGGATATACCTTTAAATTTTTAATTTTGAAATTTTAACTTTTTCACAAATGTGAGTATGTACACTTGTGCATCTACATCTTATTTTAAAACTTTAATAGCTTTATTCCACATTTAGGTTTTAATCAATTTTCTTTCTTTTTTATGATAATATTTTTTACTTAAAATGAAAGCAAGCTTGCTTTACATGTCAATCCCAGTTCCGTCAACCTCCCCTCCTATCTCTGTGCCCTCTCTACCCACATGCCATCACCTTTCTGTGCCTCAGGGAGAGTGAGGCCATCTATGGGGAGTCTTCAAAGCCTGTCATATCATTTGTAGCAGGGCCTAGGCCCTGCCCCATGTGTCCCTTTATGTGGAATGGGCTCCATTCATACACTAGGGATAAATACTGAGCCACTACCAGAGGCTGCATAGACTGTCCAGTCCTCCTAACAGACACCCACATTCAGGGGGTCTGCATCAGTCTTTTGCTGGTTTCCCAACTATCAGACTAGGTTCAATTACCTCCCCCTTGGTCAGGTCAGCTGTTTCTGTGGGTTTCTTAGCCTGGTCTTTATCCATTTGCTTACCAATCCTCCCTCTCTGCAACTGGATTGCAGTTCAGCTCAGTGTTTAGCTGTGTGTGTCTGCTTCTGCTTCCATCAGCTACTAGATGAAGGCTCTAGAATGGCAGATAAAGAAGTCAGGGATAGTGATGCAACCAGACATTTCTGTATTGTACAGGGTTGTTTTGGCATCCTGGGTCTTTTCTTTTTCCATATAATGTTGAGTATTATTCTTTCAAGGTCTGTGAAGAATTGTGCTGGAATTTTGATGGGGAATGCATTGAATCTGTTGATTGCTTTTGGCAAGATTAGATTGCCATTTTTACTGTGTTGATCCTACCTATCCAAGAGCATGGGAGATTTTTTCATTTTCTGGTATCTTCTTTAACTTCTTTCTTTAAACACTCAAAATTCTTATTATGTAGGTCTTTCCCTTGTTTGGTTAGTATTACTCTAAGATACGTTATGTTGCTTGTAGATATTGTAAAGGGTGATGTTTTTCTGATTTCTTTCTCAGCTCATTTATCGTCTGTATAGAGTAGGAGTACTGATTTTTTTTTTTTTTTTTTTTTTTTTTTTTTTTTTTTTTAGTTAACCTTGTATCCTGTCACTTTGCTGATGGTGTTTATCAGCTGTAGGAGTTCCCTGGAAGAGTTCTTTGAGTCGCTTATGTAAACTATTATACCATCTGCAAAAAGTGAGTTTGAGTTCTTCCTTTGCATCCCTTTGATCTCCTTTTGTTGTTTTATTGCTCTGGCTAGACCTCAAGTACAATATTGAAGAGATATGGAGAGTGTGGATAGCCTTGTCTTTTTCCTGGTTTTAGAGGAATGGTTTCCTCTCCATTTAGTTTGATGTTGGCTATTGGTTGGCTGTATATTGCTTTTATTATGTTTAGGTATGTTCATGTTATCTCTAATCTTTCCAAGACCTTTATCATGAAGAGGTGTTGGATTTTGTCAAAGGCTTATTTTGCATCTAGTGAGATGATCGTGTGGTTTTTCTTTTACAGTTTGTTTATTTGGTGGATTACATTGATGGGTTTTTCAACCATCTCTGTGTCCCTAGGATGAAGCCTACTTGGTCATGGTGGATGATTTCTCTGATGTATTTTTAGATTCGATTTGCCAATATTTTATTGAATATTTTTGCATCAATGTTCATGAGGGATATTGGTCCCTAGTTCTTTGATTCCAAATTGTATCCTCATAGAAAGAGTTTGACAATGACTCATCTGCTTCTATCATGTAGAACAATTTGAGGAGTATTGGTATTAGCTGTTCTTTGAATTTCTGGTAGAATTCTGAATTGAAACCATCTGGCCCTGGGCTTTTTTTTGGTTGGGAGACTTTTAATGATTGCTACTATTTCATTAGTAGTTATAGGTCTACATAAATTGTTATCTGTTCTTGATTTAACTTTTGTAAGTGATACCTATCCAGGAAATTGTCCATTTCTACTAATTTTTTTTTAATATTGTAGAGTACAGGTTTTCAATGTATGACCTGAAGATTCTCTGGATTTCTTCAGAGTCCATTTTTATGTCCTCCTTTTCTGTTAATTTGCATGTTCTATCTCTGCCTTTTGGTTAGTTTGGATAAAGGTTTGTCTATATTGTTGATTTTCTCAAAGAACCCTGTCTTTGTTACATTGATTCTATGTATTGTTTTCCCAGTTTCTACTTTATTGATTTAAGCCCTCAATTTGATTATTTCCTGGCATCTACTCCTCAGGGGTGTGTTTGTTTGTTTGTTTTTCTTTTTTAGACTGTTCTGTTGTGCTGTTAATTCTCTGCTGTGACTGACTACTATTCTCCAGTTTCTTCACGTGGGCACTTAGTACTATGAACTTTCCTCTTAGCACTGCTTTCATAGTGTCCCATAAGTTGGGTTTGTTATGTCTTCATTCTCAATGAATTTCAGGAAGTCTTTCATTTCTTTATTTCTTCCTTGACCCAGGTATGGTGCAATTGGTCATTGTTCAGTTTCCATGAGTTTGTAGGTTTTCTGTTATTTGTGTTGTTGTTGAATTCTAATTTTAAAGCATGGTGGTTTGATAAGATACATGGGGTTATTCTATTTTTTTTTTTTTTTTTGTACCTGTTGAGGTTTGTTATATTGACAAGTATGTGGTTAATTTTAGAGAAGGTTCCCTGTGGAGCTGAGAAGAAGGTATATTCTTTTGCATGGGGATGGAATTTTCTATAGATGTTCTTAAACCCAGTTGGGTCATAACTTCTGTTAGTTTCTTTGTTTCTTTTTTTAAGTTTCTGTCTGGTGGTCCTGCCTAGTGGTGAGAGCCAGGTGTTGAAGTCTCCCATTATAAGTGTGTGAGTTTTTATGTGTGACTTGAGTTTTAGTAATGTTTCTTTTATGAATGTGGCTTTCTTTGTATTTGGGGCATAGATGTTCAGAATTGAGACTTCATTGTAATGGATTTCTCCTTTGATGAATAAGAAATGACCTTCTTCATCTGTTTTGATTGAATTTAGTTTAAAGTCTAATTTGTTAGATATTAGGATTGCTATACCCACTTGTTTCTTGGGTCCATTTGATTGGAATATCTTTTCCCAACCCTTAACTCTGAGGTAACATCTCTCTTTGAATTTGAGGTATGTTTCTTGTATGTAGCAGAGGGATGAATTCTGTCTTCATATCCATTCTGTTAGTCTGTGCCTTTTTATAGGTGAATTAAGACCATTAATATTGAGGTATATTAATGACCATTGATTGTTAATTCTTTTTTGTTTTCGATTTGTTGTTCGTCATGTTAATGTATGTGGATTTTCCCCCATTTATCTTTTGGCTGCTGACCTATGTTTTTGCAGGTGTAGTTAACTTTCTTCGGCTGGAATTTCCCTTCCAGAACTTTCTGTAAGGGTGGATTAGTTGTTTTGCATTGTTTAAATTTGGTTTTGTCATAGAATATCTTAGTTTCTGCATCTATAGTGATTGAAAGCTTTTATGAGCACAGTAGTCTGGGTTGGCATCCGTGGTCTGTTAGTGTTGGTAGAACATTGACCCAGGAACTTCTGCCCTTCAGTGTTTTTATGGAGAAGTCTGGTGTAATTCTGATAGGTTTGCCTTTATTTGTTACTTGGCCTTTTTCCTTTGCTAATCTTAATATTCTTTCTTTATTCTGTAGGTTTGTTGTTTTGATTATTCTGTGGTGAGGAAACTTTTTTTTGTGGTCCAGTCTATTTGGTGTTCTGTAAGTTTCTTGTACTTTCATTGGCATGTCTTTAGGTTGGGACAGATTTATTTTATGATTTTGTTAAATATATTTTATGCACATTTGATCTAGGTTTCTTCACCTTCTATACCTATTTTTCTTACATTTGACATTTTCAGTGTCTCATATTTCCTGGATATTTGTGTTAAGGTTTTGTTAGACTTAAGATTTTCTTTGGTCAATGAATTTATTTCTCCTAGTTTATCTTCAACTCCTGAGATTCTTTCTTCCATCTTTTTTATTCTGTTGTTTTGCTTGCATCTGCAGTTCCTGACCATTTACCCAGCATTTCTATTCCCAGCATTCCCTCAGACTGTGTTTTTGTTGTTTTGTTTTTTGTCTCTATTTCAGCTTTCAAAATTTGCACTGTTTGAATTGTTTCTTGCAATTTTTGGTTTGTTCTGTCTTCCATTTTTTAAACGATTTTCTCATTTCCACTTTAAGGGCCTTTATCATGTTCATGAAGCTGAAGTTCTTTTTATGGTTGTTCTCTTCTGTTTCATCTGTGTTGGGATGTCCAGGTCTTGCTAGCATGGAGTCCCTAGACTCTGGTGGAATCATATTGATCTTTCTGTTGTTGACTGTACTCTTATACTGTCATGTACCTCTCTTCCATTGCATTCTGGTGGGGTCTCTCCCTTTCCTGGTGAGTATGGGACCACCATACTCTTCTAGTGGGTGCAAGCAGGTCTAATACTCTGATGGCTTGCCTCTTTCAGTTGGTGGTGGTGGAACTACGGTGCTGGCAGACTCTGGATGGGCTGGTGCTGTGATGAGCTCCCTTGTGGGCAGACCCCAGGAGGCTCTGAGCAAGGCACTGGAAGGTGGAGCCCTCCCATTATTGGAGGCAGGACCAGGACACTGGCAGACTCTGGACAGGCTGGTCTGCTGGGATGGGTTCCCTCAAGAGCACACAGGCCCCAGGCCTCAGGAGGCTCCTTCAAATTTCTTTCTATAAAGTTAATATTATGTTTTATTTATTGAAAATAGGTTAGCTCTCCAAATGCATCCTTTTGAAGAACTCACACATCCCCAAGGATTTGTACAACAGCTTTGTCAGATGTCACTGCCAATATAGATACACAACTGTGCTATGAGGCCCCTGTTCTCTTGGTCTCCTTGCAAGGTGAATCCGTTATGTTAATAATGTATAGTTCTGGAAGACTCCCCTCTTCATTCTTTTCTCCATCCTGAATTAATTTTTCATGAACATATAACTGTATACAAGTTTACAAATTCCTAGGAAATTCCAACTGTATCTTGGATTAAAATGTGGATTTAGTTTCTTGCTGTCCAAATAATTTACCACAAACAACTTAAACATGCAAAGAGACAAGACACATTCTGTATCTCCAAATTCTGAAGGTGAAAATTTTATGTCTCACCAAAAGAAAAGTGTTCACTGGGTTGCAGTAGATTTTAGAGACTTTCAGGTGAAAAAAAGTCTTCTGCTCTTAGAAGAATCTGTGTTCTTTGCTGTTGCATTCTTTTTCACCTTTATAACTGCCAACACTGTCACATATCACTCTGATAGGAGCTGTGAGGGTTTTACTGCTTTGTAGAGACGTATAAAATCAGAAAACTTGCTAATTAATGATAATGCCCCCCAAAAGCTGATAATCTTATTTTTTTTTTTATCATTTGTGTAAGATGGTCATCAAAAGCAACTTAACGCAGGAAGTCTCACGCTCCTTCGTAATGGTGGACACTGGAATTCTTCATGTCATGAGAAAGGAAGCAGAAGCACAATGCTGCTTTTAAGGGAACAGCATCCATCAGACAGCATCCACCTGCTAAAGATGTCTTAGACTAGAGACCAAGCTTTCAAAACTAGTCTATGGAGATATCTACTCTTAAGCCATAGCTGAGATCCTTACCACATTTGCAAGTCTCTGTTGTGATGGGGGAGGGAGGACACTCATGTACTCTAAGGATTAGGATTGGACTTCATTGGTAGTCCATTATTCTACCAAACACAAAATTGTGATGGAATTTAGAGATAAATTGTAAAAAATATTAAGGAGGCCAACATGTCCTTTTATCATTCACTGTCTCCTATAGGAGAGTTAATATTTTTCTGCACATAAATGCTATATTTTACATTATTTGTTAGTTCTCAGATTCTCTCTAATTTCTGCTACTACTATAAATCTTATATTTAATTGCATTCTATTATTATTCACAGTATGTAGATATGATTATTTTTCTTTGATTTGCTATTACAACATGGAAAGGGGAAAATTTACAAACTTCTATCCCTAGATAAAACCTACAGGCAATCAATGGCAGGAAGAACCAATTTTCCCCAGAATAAGCTTCTTGAAAGGATATTCAGTTTTAATAGGTCAACTCTAAACACACACACACACACACACATACACACACACACACACACACACACACACACACACACACCAAGAAAAAGTTTGAATTTTAGAGTGGGAACACAGGAGAAGTGGGAGGGGATAGAATGAGGAGTAGAAATAATTACTCAGTACAAAATTCTGAAACACAAATTTTAATAAATAATTTCTATCAATCTAAGTGCTTGGTGGTATCTCAAAATTTTCTGTTCCTCATTTCTTTAAGCCAGGTCCAATCAACTACAGCTCTGGTGCCCAATTCAGTTTGAAACATTCTATTATAAACAAAGTTTTATTGGAACACAGACACACACATTTGTTCACTTATAAAGCTGTTTTCATCCTCAGGGGCAGAACTTAGTAGCTGTGATAAAGATTGCCTAGACTTTGGCCCTTTATAGGCTGAGTTCTCAGGAGATGCTCTGCTCTTCTTCCTTCTCTCATCGTTAACCATGAGGACACTAGTTGTATTATAGAATCTAAACCCTAGAAAGTTTATCTCTGTTTTACAATATATTCTAAGGTATGCATAGTAAGGGCTAATATATCATTTTAAAAGTTCAGTTACCTCTAGGCTATATGTAACTTCCAATATTGGAATAGTTATCAGGATCCTGGGAGAGGTTGAGGAGATAGTTGACAGAGGTGACTCTGTGATAGTTATTGGGCAAGTTCATAGGTGAGATCCCACTGAAATGGAAAATTAATCACCCAGTGATAATAATAGCTTCACTATTTTGTGCAAGAATGCCTTTGCCTTTAATTCAAAGTAACTAATTTGTGTTTCAGAACTGCCTTACTTGGGAAGAATGACAATAGTGTTTAAAAAATTGTTGGGAAAGACACTGCTTAAATAGCTCAAAGCATAGCATTTGTGCCTCTATGTATTCCAAGGCAGAGGGCACTGCATTGCTTTCTATAGCCTTGAAAAATCATAAAGGCTTTTTACGTAAACAACTCAGTTTTATTTAGAGAGAACATAGAAAAGAGATTATGGGGCAAGCACTCAGAAACAATTATTCAGCTTTCTGCTTTTGAGCTTGGAGGAAGCCAAGATATAAACCATTTTGATTGTTCCACATCTGGGTATGTCCCACAGCAACTGCGTTTCCTATTCTGCCCAAGTCTAGGTCATATACCTGAGGTGCATTGATAAGGAAGCAGGTTCCATTTCTGTCCTGACCCCAAGAAAATCCTCCTGGGATGTCTCCAAAGAAGATGACCATTACATTGCCAAGATTTTGAAGTAACTATTTGGAACAGACAGACCCAGAGAGAGCAGATATTTTTGCTTCTTTTGTGGTCATAAGAGCTGTCAAAGAACCACCAGTTCCAAGAAGAAACAGAAAGATATCAAATACAGTAGGAATGATACTTTGATGAGCTTATTAATGGTCTCTAACAGTCTTGTCCCCATGTTCTGCTAGAGAATTCTCTGTGAACACTAAGGAGATAAGGAGACAGTTCAATCTATAGTCTGTGGATTGCAAAATTCATGTCAGCACTTTCATAACTCCTAGGATGGCACCAACTATGCTTTGCCAGAATGTGGAATGCCAACTGTGGTGGTTTGAAAGAAAATGGCCCACAAAGGGGGTGGCACTATTAGCAGTTATGGCCTTCTTGGAGTAGGTGTGGTCTTGTTGGAAGAAGTGTATCACTATGGGGGTAGGCTTTGAGGTCTTATAAATGCTCAAGCCAGTCCAGTGTCTCAGACCACTTCCTGTTGCCTGCAAGCCAATATATAGGACACTTAGATACCTCTCCATCACATTGTCTGCTTGCATGCCACCATGTCCCACAATGATGATAAAAGACTGAACCTCTGATCTGTAAGGCACCACAATTAAATGATTTCCTTTATAAGAGTTTGCATGGTCATGGTGTCTCTTCACAGCAAGAGAAACCCTAACTAAGACACCTATTGACCTTTTCTCTGTTTCCTGAAGTATGAGGGATACAGGCCAACTAAATAGCTAGAGGGAACATCCCTAATAAGACTGATCTTTCCTCTGATATCAAATAAAAGCTCAAGGAATCACCAGATACTCTTAGGAGGATTTGGAGAACTCTCTCACAGACTCTAAGCTCATGATTATAGGTTATTGCACAGAAAGAAATGGCTGTCAGCTGGGAAAAAGTTACAAGAGACTTCAGGGGGTGTCTAAGTGCCACACTTTAGTTATCTCCTATGTGTGGTATCAAGGCTTCCATTCCATTGTCATGGCCCTTGTGAATGATAACAAACACAGAATATTGCCAATCAGAAAAGTCTGTGCTGTGCAGAAATGTGTCCTTATCCATCACATAGAAGCTACATGGCTGAACTTTTACTCCAGTTCTCATCAGCTTCTTTTCAAGTAAGAATTTTTATGGAGATTACATTGAATCTGTAGATTGCTTTAACAAGATTGTCATTTTTACTGTGTTGATCCTACCTATCCAAGAGCATGGAAGATATTTCCATTTTCTGGTATATCCTTTAATTTTTTTCTTTAAAGACTCTAAGTTCTTATTATATAAGCCTAGATGCCATCTTACTCCTGTCAGGATGGCTAAAGTAAAAAATACCAAAGACAGTTTATGCTGGAGAGGATGTGGAAAAAGGGCAACTCTCCTCCATTGCTGGTGGGAATGCAAGCTCATACAGCCACTTTGGAAATCAGTAGTATGGTGGTTCCTCAGGAAAATGGGAATCAGTCTACCTCAAGATTCAGTAATTCTACTCTTAGGTATAAACCCAAATGATGAATACTCATGCAACAAGACAGCTATTCAACTATGTTCATAGCAGCATTATTTCTAATAGCCAGAATCTAAAAGCAATCTAAATGCCTCTCAGCTGAATAATGGATGGAGAAAACGTGCTACATTTACACAATGGAATACTACTCAGGGGGAAAATACAATGGTATCTGAAATTCACAAGCAAATGGATGGAACTAGAAACCATCCTGAGTGAGGTTACCCAGTCACAAACAAAACAAAACACCACAGTATATACTCACTCATGTATGGAATTTAGACATAGAGCAAAGGATTACCAGCCTACAATTCACACTGCCAGAAAAGCTAGGAAACAAGGAGGACCCTAAGAGAGACATACATGGTCCCTTGGATAAGGGGAAAGGGACAAGATCTCCTGAGCAAATTGGGAGCATGGAGGTGGGGAGAGGGAGATAGGAGCAAGAAGAGGGGAGAGGTATGCATGAGGGAGCAGGAAGATTGAATCAGGGAAATAATAGAGGAGAGCAAGAAAAGAGATACCATAATAGAGGGGCCATTATAGGTTTTAAGAGAAATCTGGCACTAGAGAAATGTTCAGAGATCTACAAGGATGACCTCAACTAACAACTTAAGTAATAATGGAGAGGCTACCTTAAATGCACTTCCCCGATAATGAGATTGATGACTATCTTATCTGCCATCCTAGATCCTTCATCCAGTAGCTGATGGAAGCAGAAGCAGACACCCACAGCTAAAGAAACACTGAGCTGAATTCTTGGGATCCAGTTGCAAAGAGAGAGGAGTGATGAGCAAAGGGCTCAAGACCAGAATAGAGAAATCCATAGAAACTCCTGACCTAAACAAGGGGGAGCTCATGGACTCCAGTCTGACAGCTGAGAAATTAGCATAGGACAGACTTGGTGTTAGTTGGGAGGACCGAGCAGTCTATGGGGTCTCTTGTAGTGGATCAGTATCCCTAGTTGAATGGACTTTGGGAGCCCATTCCACATAGGGGGATGCTCTTTCAGCCTAGACACATGGGGGAGGGCTTAGGCCCTGCTCCAAATGATATGACAAACTTTGAAGACTCCCCATAAAAGGCCTCACTCTTCCTGGGGAGCAAAAAGGGGATGGGATGAGGGTTGATGCAGTGACACAGGACTGGAGGGTGCGGGAATTGGGATTGATATGTAAAACAAGCTTTTTTCTAATTTAAATAAAATATTATATTATATTATAGATAGATAGATATATAGATAGATAGAATTTTTATGGCTTGGCCTTAACTCTGGATTGCCTAGTGGCTGAAATTCCCAGGGAAACAAAGGCCTTCTCATCAGGCAGGGGAACAAGTTTACTTCCCAACAGCAGAGCACAAAGGGCAGATCTCTATTCAGGGAGGGTTAATTCTTCAGGACAAAGAAGCACCAGGCTGCTTCTCTTCATCCAACATGGGTCTGTCCTCTGCCTCACCATTTGTGGATGGAATCCAACTTCTTTGAAACAGGCCTATTTTCTCAGTAATTGTTGGCAGTAGTTAGGAAACAATAGGCAGAGACTGGCGAGGAGAGAATGGATATTAACAAAGACTCTAGCCCAGGATGCTTCCAGCAGGCATATGTGATTTAGCCTTAACAGGAACCTTTAAAAGAGAGTAAAATTTTCTTTATATGTGGGACAAAAGAGTAAAACCTCACAGTGATCACACACGCAGAAAAGGAGTTAGAATTTGAAGACAGGCCTTGCTAGCTGCAGAGCCCACATTCTTTTCTCTGCATCAAACAGAAATCTGGGTTATTGTCTTTTTCCTTCACTCTGAGTAGGTATGCCAGGGCAAAGTGTACTTACTGAGCCCCTGTGGGATGAGGAAACAGGGGTTTCGGTCAGCAGGAGGGTCAATGAAAGACAGCTGTCTGGTGTGTTGAGCACCTGCCCTGGGTGTAATGAACTCCATTTTCTTGTCTGAGCCCCAGTGTACTTTAGATGAAAACTTGAGAAACCCATTTACAGAAGCTCTGTCTGCTCAGGCTTTGTTTTCTATATGGCCTGCTTACTGGAGAGAAGGTAGAGGAATAGCAATTGCTAAAATTTACTAAATGCCCATGCAGTGTTATCTTCTATCACAATGCACAATAAACTAACCCTGCTTCTTCTCAGTTTTACCCACCAGCAAACTTTTTGAAAGGATTGGAGGACTGGAGTCCACTTGAGCCTGCCTGCCCTGCACACACCTTTATGTCCTATACTTCCTGGTTTTTCCCATCACTCTCCCCAAATCTCATCAAGTTAAGGTCATTAAGATCATCAAAAGTAGCTTCCCTACTTTTTGTCCTTTAAATGGAGATACACCAATATGTCCCCAGGAATAGGCATAATTGGCATATTTTTTTTAAATGAGCTGCATTGCTTGCTGTTAGGCTTTCAAAGACAATTTCAAAGACACATTTATTAAGATGTTGATCTACAAGACACACACATACAGAGAGAGAGAGAGAGAGAGAGAGAGAGAGAGAGAGAGAAGGAGAGCGCAAACATGTGAGTGCTAGAGTTAGACACGTGAGAAGAAAGCATGAAGGTACGATTCCTTTTTCTCATGGAATGCTATCATTTTAAATTACCTTTTAATGGAGTGATATTTCTGCATCTCTTTATGTATTTGCCATTAAATTTGGGATTTGATACCACCTTGTAACAGTTTGAAATCTATGGGAAAATTATTTAGCAATTCATAATGGCTATGCATAATGATAACACTCAGAACCCAGAAAAGGTTCAGTGCATTAATCTGAATGCTGGGTATCACATCAATGTCCTCCAATAAAGTACCTATTGCCCCAAGCAGAAGTCAAAGAAACCCAACAATATATTTGGTAGGTTCTAGACTTGTAATTAAGTGACAGAAGGAAAAAAGCAAGAGATGAGGTAACTAGGTAGAAGTGTGACTCAGCAGGATACATATTTTGTATTTTAGGAATGTTATGCCACTGTTATTTTGGGAGAAAAAAGAAAAAAAAATGATTTTAATTCATATCAGGTCCCTGATATTTGTTTCATTTGGATCAGATCAGCTTTCTTTTTTAATCTTAAGATTGATGCTAAAATATGTTTTTATCAAAAAGCAAAGTTTAAAGAGAAGTTTTTTTTCAAGTAGCCAAAGCAGCTTTCTTTTTGGAGACACAATTGCTTTCATATTAAAAGAATATACTCCCAATGATTTGACTGATTATGAGAGATATTTCTTGAAGCCCATCATCTTTATCATTCCAGTCTTTGAGAATCTCTCATGAAACTGAATACTTCCAAACTATTCCAAAAGTTTATGTGCCAATTTGTTAATATTACTCTTTGTCATATTGCAATAAAATCATGTTGGCCACAGCTTACCCAAGATGCATGGGATTTCAGATTTATTTAATATTTTAAAATTTTGTAATACATATGAGAGATTTTGAGATAGTACTAAAATCCAAATGTAGGTTTCATTTGTTTTAATATGCTCTTTATATGCATTGCTTGAAGGTATTGCACAATGGTTTAATGTGCCCATGTTTTTACTGGGACCCATCATACTAGATTATTTGGTATGCAGCTCCTACTGGTGTCATGGGCTAGAAATTCTCATTGTTTTGTGGCATTTCAGGTTTCCAGCTTAGGGATAGTCATCTCGTATAATGCTTTTCTTTGCTTTGTTGACTAATAAAGCCACATAAGATACTTGGCGTTGTAAGGACTTTCAATAGACTCCTTTCTTTATAATTAATGCTGCATTTGGAAACCCAATGTGAGAAAACGATAGTTTGAGTTCCCATTAAGCAGTGTATAGAGAACTCTGTGCTTTGGTACAAAACTAAGCATGCTTTGTATATAAATGTCTAAGATGTCTGTTTCTAATTCTCTGGAGACATTGACTCTCATTACCTTTGCTCTAGGTCACAGCAGGATAAATTGCAGGTAAATGATGGTAAGTACAATAATTCTTGTCTACAGATATATTACAAAATCTGTCTGGTGATTCAGTGGTCTTTTGCTTTATTATTATTTATTGTATTTATTTATTTTTTTTATTTTGTATATTGATCCCAGTTCCCTCTCCCTTCTTCCTTTCCTCTCTCCCTCCCTCTCATCCCATCTCCCCCCACTCTACAGGAAGGGTGATGCCTTCCAGGAGGGGGTCAACAAAATCTGTCAAGTCATTTGAAGTAGAGACTAGGACCTCCCTCCTGCTTTTCTAGGTTAAGGGAGTATCCCTCCTTGGGGTATATACTCCCAAAGTCCTTTCATGCACCAGGAATGCATCCTGGTTCCACTGTCAGAGGTCCCTTAGACTGCCCAGGTCTTCTAATTGAGACCCATATTCAGGGGGTCTGAGTCAGTTCATTGCTGGGTTACTAGCTATCAGTCTGGGGGTTCATTAGCTCCCCTTGTTCAAGTCAGCTGTCTGTTGATTTCTGTAGCCTGGTCTTGTCCCCATTTTCTTATCATTCCTCCCTCTTTTCCAGAGAAAAAGAAAGAGAGAGACACACAGAGAGAGAGAGAGAGGGGCCATAAAAGAGGGAGCCATTATTGGTTTGAAGAGAAAACTGAGTCTTATTCTTGTTTAAAAGCTAGGATCATCTCTATTTGTAGATCCATTTTCACATTCCTTTCTGCCATTTTTTTTAATTTATTATTTTTCCTAGTTTACATATTGGTCCCAGTACCTTCTCCCTCCTTCCCTCCCTCCATCCCATGTTCCTAACCCTCCCCCTTCCCATCCCATTCCTAGACCCTACTCCAAATGACTCGACAGGTTTTGATGATCCCTCCTGGAAGGCATCACCCTCCCTGAAGAGTGGGTGGGGAATGGGTCTGTCGTGATTTTTATGCTGCAGTATAAAACCTTATCACTCCCTTCATTAACTGAATGAAAAACAATATTTAATATGTATTCATTTTTAGCAATCTGAGATTCAAGTTTTTATCTTATTTTTTTAAAATTACCCATTAGTGGGCAAATCTTGAATATCCTCCCTGTGATACAGAGTGGTGCCTTTTTTCCCTGATTGCATGTTGAAGAACACTTAGTGTTGCTGCCGTTTTATCACACACTTTCACTGCTGTGGTTTAATTTGTTTTGCGATTTACCTGCAAAGGGTCGCTTGTTTTACTTTACCTTTTCTTCAAAGCCATTATCATTTAGCATGTGTCGCACTCTCATCTGGTGTTATTTATCTGTTTATTTATTGGTTTTGATTCTCTATGCAAATGTGCCAAAGGGAAGGCTCATTTTTTCTGATTGCACCTTAGCATATGGTGCATCACAATCCAGCTATACTAGTTTCTGGTTCATAGCAGTGAATATATATTTGCTAAGCAAGCAGGTAAGTGATGATCCTTAATTTGCAGTACATAGTCAATTATATCCAGACAAAACCCAAGGAAGTTTTAAAAGTTTTAATTAGTTGCTTTAAAACTAATACTAAGATTGAGAGTATCCATACTTCTTGCAATAGAAAATTACATTCTAGCAATTATTAAAAAAATAAATTGGATAGAATATGTTCAAGGATGATTAGAGAATTACTCATAAAGCAGAAAATATATGATGATTTTAAGTTCATTGATTGGTTGAGTGATTATAATTTATAGTTCATGAAGTAAAAATACAATCTCTTTCACACACTAAGTGGAAGATATTATTAAAAAGGATCATGGAAGAAGGGTGCCCTATGAGTGACTTAGAGGTTAAGAGCATGGGTCCCTCTTTCAGAGGAATTCAGTTTAGTTCCCAGCTTCCAAGTCATGTGACCCACAGATACCTCTAATTCCAGTTCCAGGGATCTAACACTGCTGGTTGCTGTGGGCACCACACTCATGTTCACATAACCCCATAAAGACACACATATATACATGTAGCCAAAAATAAATATCTATAAAGCAACGTGGAACAAAATGTTATTGCATTATTACAAGTATGTTCTCATATGTAAAATACATGACTGTAAAACTACATCTGTGCATAGTGACATGGGTTTGATATCAACTTTCAAGAGGCAAAAGTAGGGAAAATGTGAGTACAAAGGTTACTTAATTTATTTGGTGAGATCATGTGTCAATAAAAGAATAACAATGAAACGACAAATTGATATTAACTATATGTATTCATAATTGATTGGAATAAGATGGCATACAATGTCTTTAACTCATATTATGTCTTTTTCCTACTATAATCATGAATTTTTAACCTAAAAAGTCTATTTTCACTTTTTAAAAGTAAAGAATAATTTTATTTTTAATTCCTTCATTGTATTGATAAAGAAATTGGTCTCAAAATAAAAGACACATGTGCATAGTTGTTTAAGCATTGATCATAATGCCAAAAAATCCAATATAATAATTATGTAAAGGTACCGAGCAGGCTTGGCTTACTGAGAAGTTGGGAGCTGTTCTATTTTTCCTGTTTCAGATAGTTTTCTCCAAGCCTCAAATTTAGCTGTCAAACTGCCTTTTGGTGAGACACTTGAACCAGAGGTATGTGTACTCCTCAAATAGAATGCATCCATCACAGACTACTGATACAGCAGAAGGAAATCACATGATCTCTTCAGACAAATTCCCGTGAAGCTTCCTGCTCATTTCACTCCAAATCAAATCCATCTTAAAATAATGCAAAGACTGAGCTATTTAAGAATTGTTCAGACAGGAAGAATGTTATCTGCTTAACAGTTATTTGCTGTTAAGCTTAAATGACTTTTATTTGACAGACTTGTTTGAATTTCATTTTTCAGTAATTTGTAAAGAATCATGTAAATCTCAGGGTAAAAGAGTTGGAGCAGTATTTGAGAAGTTTATTTCTGACAAATCCAAACCATGAAATATGGCGCTCATCCATTTGAGACAGATGCTGGCTACTGAATATTTGAACAGACTATGGCAAAGACTAAAGGCATCACGGCCATTAGAACAGGGCACTTGCACCTCTTCCTGTGTCTGTCTGCTAGGGGCAGAGGCAGTGGACGGATTGTGCCATGTGTATGCAGGAGTCCCTGAACAGCCTGCAATGTGATGCTCAACTCATCCCAGTTTCTTTCCTTTGTACACTGACTGAACTCTCATATGTCTTTAACATTCTATTCTGTCCTAGTTTCTCATCGCAGTCTTATGATTTCTTACTTCCTTGAAACACGCTGTTTACTTCACAGGTATTTTCCATTCTTCATATGTATGTATGTATGTATGTATATATATATATATATATACATGTATATATATATATAATATTTTTATTATTATTACTCTGTGGGCTTTGGGCTTCTCTCTTCTGAATTTTACCTCCTTTTAAAACCCCTGTTTTTAATTTATTTGAAATAAAATTATTTAATTTCATACAAAAATTATAACAAATCAGTTTTGGTTACATTTTTAAAATTTGATTTGGTGATATTATTGGGGTTTTTAATGATTTGTATTACACTACATGCTTTCCTGTTTGTATTTAGTCTTCTTCTTAGTATGTATTCTTTCTTTATCGCCCTGTTTATTTTTGGTTTTTCCCTTTTCTACCCATACCTTCACCTCTGGCTTCCCTTTTAAAATAATTTTAAAATGCACTGGGGTGTTAGGCCACAGAAATGGTTAAGAAGCCAACCTTTCCTACCACAGACAAAAGCCCTGAGACACTCAGTCCCACCACTGTCTGGGCAGCTTCTCAGTGGGTCTCCCCAATGAATTTCCTGATCTACCTTGTGTGTCTTTAAAAACCTCAGCATGGTGCTCTAACTTCCCCATTAGCTATAATTTTAATAGCATACCTGACAGTAATAGAATTGTTTCTTTCCACATTCTCATACAATCCATACACATTTAAAATATTTGTCTCTAATATCAACGTGCCCCATCAGAGTTAAGACACTTCAGACAATAGCAATCGGGCAGGCCTTGTCCTTTGCAGAGGATCGGGGAGGAGGAACATGGGTCTTCTCTGGTGTACTGTCTTACAACTTGCTTTGATTTCTCTTCCAGTGAAGGACAACTGGAGCCCACTTGTCTGCATCTTCTGCGATGCTTCTCACATTCTGGGATCTCATTATAATAGTTGGACCTTCATATTAACTTGGTGGAATTCAGAATATTTTAGGGGACAGGCCACTGAGCATGTCTTTGTGTTTCCAGTGATGATCAGCTGGAATGAGAAGCCCCACTCTGGTGATGGGCTGGGTTCTGAGACTAAATAAAAAGAAGAGAAGACAACCTGAGTAGAGCACCAGCATTCATCACTCTGCTTCCTTACTGCAGACATGCTGTCACCAGTCAGGTGACACATCTGCTGCCATGCTTTCCTCAACCTGATAGACTGTGTCCCTGACTGTTTGTGTCCCCCCAAACCAGTGATCCCAAATCACCCCTCCTCTTCTGCTTTACTTTCAGCAGGTGTTTTTGTCACAGAAGCAAGGAAAGTAATTAATGGGCATGGTCTTCTTTTCTTCTTTGGAAAGTTTTGACTGTTTATGGTATGCACACATGTGCACGCCATGGAATGATGGTGGAAGTCAGAGGAAAACTTTCAGGAGTCAGTTTTCCTCCTCTACCATGTGGAGTCCAGGGACATAACTCGGATCATTAGGACTTGCGGCAGGGACTTTACTCATTGAGCCATCTTTGCAGCCCAGTCTTTGTGTGAGGGCGACAATTATAAAGCTGCTTGCTGGTGAGTTCAGTGTTTTCAGGATTCCACTACACCAGTTGGATGTGCTGACCCGGGATGATCAGAACCTCTGAAACTGCAATTCTCATTCGGGTCAGAAGACAAAGTAGAATTGGTGGAAATACTACTTTCATCTAAATACTTTGTATTCCCTACGGCAGTTCTCATACATTGAAGTTGGTTCTTTATTTTTCTAAGTCGATCTGATGATATAGTATGTAGTAATTTAAGGGTAACTGTGTACCTATAAATAGTAGAATAATTATCTGTCTTCTTTTTCTTATATAAGAAGCATATAGCATCAATTTTCTTACAAGAATAACATATAAAATTCTAATCTTATGTTTTATACTTTAAGCTAGACAAAGGTATGAATAGAATAATACTTATATCATTTGTATCAATATTTTCAATATTTCCATATATATGTACCCATATAGATATATATTTACCCATATATATGTACATATATATGGTTATACAAATCACATAGTTTAAAAAGTATATTGTACTTAGTGTTTGCCTTGCAATATGCTATAAAGCCCTCGATATACAACAGAAAGAAAATATTTCTTATTTGCCAACAGGATCCGTCCTGTCCAGGCAGAAGAGCCTTTCTCTGCTTCATTGACACTGGCTTTGCTCACTTAGATGTCTGCAGTTAGCTGTACATTGTGTATCTATGCTGAGTTTGGTTGATGAAACCCAGATGCATGTATCTGATATTTGTGCAAAGGAATAAACCCCAAGTGCGATTATTTCCACGCATTTGCCTTTTCTGCATTCTGTCTAGTTTAGCAAGTCTTTGGTAAAGGAGACACTTAAATTGTGGCAGGAGCCTCTGAGCATGGAAAAAGAGCATTCTGAATGATTTTATGAGAAAAGGGATGTGGCCCAGTGAGTAAAAAGAATTGGGGTCAAATATCCCCCAATTATGCATACTATAAGTCCTGGTTAACTTTGACTGTCAACATGACACAACTTACATATTTGCCTAGATCAGATTGCCCATAGGCACACCTGCAGGGGTTGTTTGCATTGTTAATGGATGTAGCAGGGGCCAGCCCCTGTGGATGGTACCATTTTATAGGCAAGTGGTTTGAACTGAGTAAGAAAGCTAACTGAGCCTGCCTGATAACTAGAGAGTAGTGTCCATCCTCCATAGTTCCTTCTGTTATTCTCTTAACATGTGGTGAGCTTCTTAGACACATATGATGGCACATGGAACATCAAACAGGACTTTCCTTCAAATATCTGCCTGGAGTTCATATCTTGACTTCCCTCCATGATGGACTATGACCAAAAATCATAAACCAAATAAGTATGTGGTTCAGTGACCCTTGATCAGAAATCATGTCTTAGTCCTGTTATTAATTTCAAATTGTCATTTGGTAAACTACCAAGTGTTTGAAGATGTGATCATAACTTTACTAGCAGATTCATTACCTTACATTTGTTTTAAAATGGGATATTCCAGATCAAATAATAGTCATAGCAAAACCTGGCCACATCAGAAGGAAGGCACCCCAAATTATGGAACAACAATGCTGATAACAAGATGATCTGGGCAGGAATGTTGTTATAGTTTTTAAAAATCAGAAATAAACCAGGGACTTTCCTGATGGTTATGGTGGTGGCAGGTTGTCAGGTGCCATGCAAAGGTGATAAGGCTTGCTTAATGACAACATGGCTGCTCAACAAAAAAGAGGAAGTTTGCACTGTGTGCATTTTTGAGAGTGAATCAATCTCTCTCCATCCCAGCAAGTGAACCTTTGCTATTGTATTACAAGTAAGCTGGCGTGATTTGTTTCAATGTGGAGGAATCATAACCCAAGCTGCTCTCTTTACTCTGTTAGCTGGCCATACACCTCATTTGATTGTTGAAGCCTCTGGATGTGTGCAGCAAGCAAGAGGTGACTTCTTATCCATCAGCAGAAGCTGCCTGATAAACAGCAGGGCTGAATAATTTATAAGGTAGCAATATGGGAAGTGGCATTTCACACTTTGTTCCATGCAAAATGTCACATGAATTCCAAACAGGCTAAACAGTGCAGTGAGACACAGAAGCTTGAAAACATAAAGGAGAGAATGGAAAGACAGTGTTCAGTGTTTGATGATCTAGTAATTGTGATATTGTACTCAGGACTCCTGATGCAGATATTATTCTTTATTGATTCAATGTGAAACCAAATTATAGTTTCTCAAATCAATGTTAATAAAAAAATATTATACACATGGAAATAGTATCAATGAAGCTATTAGGTTTAAGTTTTTTCCACTCAATTCCAGTCAATTTATGGTAAATGAATACTGAAAACTGTGGGGTTTTATTTCAAAACCAGGTAGTAACCCTTCCTTTAAAGAGAACCAAAATATGTATTGTTATTTATGCATCATAATGCACAGTTAACATTAACCCCTTAATCAGGAAATCTAATAAAGTTGGGCCTGGATTTATAAATCATCAAGTCATTCCCACCTCTTTATTACTTAAGGCTACAGTAAGATTAAACCAAAAGCAGAAGGTCAAGCTCCCAAACCAAGGCTGACTTCTCATCGCATTTGTTGATTAATATTTAATAAGTTGATACTTTAGAAAACTAACAATAGACTTATTAAAGCATTGAGACTGTTATTTAATTGGCTTATAATAATATGTCAGCTTTAAAGAAATCTAGGTCCATCACAAAATCTGTTAGCTATATTTATACATAAAATAATGACCATGTGTGCTGTGGTGGTATGAATGACAATGGCTCCCATAGGCTCATTTGAATACTTGGTCTCCAGTTGGTGAAAATGTTAGGGAAGGATTAGGAAGTGTGCCGTTGTTGGAGGAGATATATCACTAGGGGTAGGCTTTGAGGTTCCAAGAGCTCTCTCTCTCTCTCTCTCTCTCTCTCTCTCTCTCTCTCTCTCTCTCTGTCTCATGCTCACTTGATCATGCTGTCTTCAACTTGCAGACAAGACACACAAGCACAGTACCATATCTGTTGTCATGATCCCCACCATGATGGTTATTGATTTACCCTCTGAAACTGTATAAGCAAGCTCCAATTAAATGTTTATTTTATAAGTTGCATTTGTCATGGTGTTTCTTCATAGCAATAAAATGGTAAGTAAGACACAGGGATTGGAAACTTATGAAGGAATTGCTCTTATGAGCGAAGACCAATCATTGAACCCAGGTTTTAGAGGACACAGGTGAAAGGCATAATGCTTAGATCTACTAAAATGGGCACCTTTGATGTTAGCTACTACCTGATAGGATTCAAGATATCAGGGACTTTGTAAGTGATCAGAAAGTTAGTTGCTTTTCATCACTCTTCCTCGTCCTCTCCTGCTCGTCAATTACAGATGATTCTGCTGGCCAAGTCATTTGTGGAACGATGGAGGTGTCTTTCTGTGTATATGGTTATCTTATCAGTTGATGAACAAAACACTGTTTGGCCAATAGAGGCAGGAAGATAGGTGGGGCTAGGAGACAAGAAGAATTCTGAAAAGGGTAGACAGAGAGAGACCGTGAAGTGACTCCAAGTAGAGACCAGGAGGATAGGATGCACCAGGTGTTCTCTGGTAAGATAAGACCATGTAGAAATACATAGATTAGTAGTAATATTTAATAATTAAGAAAGGGCTAGCCAATAAGAAGTCCTAGCCATTGTCCAACAGTTTTATAATTAATACAGCATCTGTGTGCTTATTTGGAGCTGAGAAGGGCAGCAGGACCTGGCAGGACAAGAAACACAGCTACAGTGGAGTATTATTTTAAGGTATGTTGCATTTTATTTGGGGCTGGCACAGCTGTGGGACCAGCCCAGCATGAAAACTGCTCTTAACAAAATGTTTATGCTAGAAATATTTGTTTTAATGATGCAAAACTGTGTTGCATTTTTTTTTTTTTTTTGTTACATTTGTTTAACTCTGTGACGCTGTGATGCTTTGCCTTTCTAAAATACCTGATTGGGCTAATAAAGAGCTCAGTGGTCAACAGCAAGGCAGGAGAAAGGATAGGTGATACTGATGGGCAGAGATAATGAATACAAAAAGAAATCTGGGAATAGAGAAGAAAGAGCAAGAGAAAAGGAAAGGAAGACATCAGGGACCAGCCACCCAGGTACACACAAGACACAGAGGAAGCTGTAAAGAAGACATATACAGAAGTAAGAAAAGGAAAAGACCCAGAGGCAAAAGGTATATGGGATAATTAAGAAAAACGGGCAAGAAACAAGCCAAGCTTAGGCTGGGTATTTATAATTAAGAAAAAAATCTCCATGTATTTATTTGGAAGCTTGATGGTGGGTCTCCAAAGAGTAAAAATGGAAAACCAACTACACATTACCTTTCTGCCACCACCTCCTCATACCCCACTGACACCATTTTGACTATGGAAGCACCTTTATAAATGGTGTCATGGGAACCAGTCTACACTGCTAACATGTCCTAAATGCCCTTGCTTGGATGCTCCGCATAAATAGTTCTTTGTTGTGTAAAGACTGTAAACTAAAACAAAGCCTCTACTTCAATGGGTAAGCTGCTTTCTGAAGGGTGCACATATTGTCCACATTTGTAGAAGCAGGAAGTAAATCTGTGACCCTTGCCACTTCCCTATCATACATGTTTACACAAGTTATGATATTGTGAGCTCATGTGGATGTGATGTGTCTATCTCACATGGAGCTTATATACTTCCAGGATACTTCTAGACTGTGTCCTACATATCTTTGTGCTATTAAACTTATGCCCTCATATAATTCTAAATAACTACTTGATAAATAATTTTGGGAAAAATGTATAGTTTGAAGTATAAAGCTCCGTGATAAATGTAGCTTATAGACAGTGTATCAAGAGGAAATGCTTAATGAAGGGATAGTTGTAAAAAAGCCTTAGGAAGACTTTTCTTTTTTTCAGTTTTTTTTTTTTTTTTTGCAAATATGGACAGCAAGACAATGGAGATTTGTCATTAGTAGAAATCTACACTAGCATCTGGGTTAGTTGGGCAAGGAGAAGACAGTGTTGTTTGAGTGAAGAACAAGTGATTGTTAGCATTGACTTTCATCATGGAAGAAAGGACTTTAGGTGTGGGAGAAATGGAGGAACTGTAGTTAGTCACATCTGTAAGGATTACTCTGGCCTGCCCCTGTCACCTGGCAGAATGCACTCAGGCAGTACTCTGGTCAGCCCAGGGTTATGTGAGTACTAGTCTGAAGGCAGATGTAAAGGACCCCTTTAAAAGTCAGACCCCTGCCCACTTACACTTGCTATGCTCTCCAATGTGGTCCCTTACCTTGGGACCCTACTCACCCGGGACCACTCCCCCTCAAGCCCTTCACCAGCTTTTATTCTTATAACTGTAACAAAAGAATTGCAACATCTACCTACTTGGATTTAGTCAATGGGTATCTAGAGAGCAGAGTGGGGAGAAAAACATAAGTTCGTGGTTTGCCACTTACTACCAGACTTCTGTACTCATTTGGATGTTTTGAATAAAGATGGTCACCATAGGCTTATCTGTTTAAATGCACTACTTAAGATGGATTAGGAAGTGTGGCCTTATTGGAATATGTGTGGACTTGTTGGAGGAAATGTGCCCCTGGGAGTGGGATTTGCAGTTTCAAAAGCCTAATTCAGGTCCAGTGGCTCCTGCCATGATCATCATGGGCTATGCCTTTGAAACTGTAATAAAGGCCCAACTAAATGCTTCCTTTTATAAGAGTTGCCATGGTCATGGTGTCTCTTCGCAGCAATAGAACACTGACTGAGACACTCATGGAGCATGGTCAGTACAGTATGAAAACATAAGGGGCAGCAGATGGCAAAAAGCAAGGAACAGCTGACAGCAGACAACATTGTGATAGTCTCTCCTCTGCTCAAAGGGATGCAAGGACTTCACAAATAGAATGGAAGCTCAAAAACAGTGTTATCAATTGCAATAGAGGTACAAACAGGAAATTATTGGTTAATAGTTTTACACATGCATATAATATATTTTGGTAAAATGTACCTCTCCCTGCCTTATACCCTATTCCCTCTCCTAGCCTACCTTTTCACATTTTACTTTATGTGCTCGTTTTTGAAGTCTACTGTGTCCACTTAACAGGCTCATATGTGCAGGGATGTAGATTGAGTAGGCTTTAGGGGCCACATCCCTGTGGAAAACCCAAATGTGCTTTTCCCCAGCAGCCTTCAGTTGCTGATAGCTGCTGAGGCTGGAGCTTATTGAGAGCAAACTCATCTATTCTGAGATTAGCTAGGTGACCTTGCTGCAGATCTGGTGCATGAGGTCACAACAGCATGAAGTCACTACATGAAGTCATGTGTGACATGACCCTAGCATGTCCCACAAATACTGTTTGCTAGCAGTACATTGTCCTAAAGCAAATATAGGACCTTTGATTGATGGCATGGGACACTAGCCCATGCTTCTGACTCTCTGTTATATTATTTGTGATTTTTATAGTGTTTCTTGTTCTACACAATTACCTTAGGAGACTGGTTTAGAGAGCATGGTGCTTCAAGGCCACTCACCTCTTAATGGCATGAGGCTACTAATATCCAAAGCCATAGATCTGCTTGCCTCGTTTCAGCACACTCGGCTCTCCTGTTGCTGTGTTAAGAAATTTCTGAGGGCAGATGACACAGTTATAACTTGGGAGCATGTGCTCTGTTGGGACTGGTGGTGGTGGTGCTCCATTTTCATCTGTTTCCACACAGGCCACCTCCATGCACTGAAGGATGAGATTAAAATTTGATTAATTGATAAGGCCCATTTTCTATTCCTTGGAAACTTAAAGAGGCTTGAAAAATCTAAAGCTTCTCTGGTCTTTTCTCACCCTCTCGAGCTTTTCTTCATGTGCTTTGTTTCTCCTAATTGACCTTTTGTCTTGTCGGGACTCTTTTCCAGTTCCCTCCTCCTACCCTATCTACCCATAATGTCTTCAGTCAATTGACAGCTTTGCTGTTCAGGGTTTGTCTAGCCACCATATCATCATGAGCTGGCAATCTAGCTTTTTCTTTTGGTTATTCTGATTTTTCAGAATAAGCGTTGAAAGATGCATATTTTCCTATTGTCTTTGCTGTCTGTAACAGAGATGGGGGGGTGTTTAGGCAGATCCTTGCCATGGAATGATGCAGTGAACCCTCCCCTCTGCAGCCAGTTCTTTGGCTTGAATGCAGTGATTATACTGAAATGCCCTTCTCTCTACTATTTTCACACATGAGAAACTGCTCAGAACATTTTTTTTTTTTTATTAAGGTTGGACTTGGGGTAATTTTAAATTGCCCCTAGGGATGGAGCTAGCTGTCACAGTTCTCAGCTGCTCCTTCCAAACAAAATCTTCTTTAGGGCAGAGATGTCTTGAAGTAAACTTGGTGTGTTATTGCACATCCAGCAGGTAATTAATTATAATATTTAAATGGCTGTGGAGGGCAGCCAGCGGTGCTGGTGCTTTTGGAAGCAGATTTTGCACATCTACCAAATGGCATAATAACTATTTTCTGAAAATATTACTCTTTGAGGAATCATTCTACTCATACTTTACCCTTTGTAATTATGCTGAAAACTTCCACAGTGATGAGGTTTCTTTTAATTTTAAGCATCTAGAGATCACCAACCAGGTTACTTTATTTATGATGAAAAGTTCACAACTTCCCTCACATGAATATGCATGGATGCTACTTAATTCACTTGGCCACTGTGGTTGGCAGCCTCAAACTATGATCCTAACCTTATGGATACATCCTTACTGTCTTAAGGACAGAGGAAAATAGCTTTTGCAAAGTGCACGGTAATCACATCGATATTGTCAAGAAAATGATGAGTGAGGGGCTTCAATATAAAGCCTCATTGGCCCTGATCAGAGCAAACCCTGTCTGTGTGAGAAGATCTCTGTGCCAAGAGATTTCAGCCTCAAAGCCAGAGAGAACTTGGAAGCAGCCGGAGCAGTTGCTACCACCCTACTCATAAAACAAACAAACAAACAAACAAAAACAAATGAAAATAAATCACTTTGTGGCTGCAAGGAAGGGTGAACTTGTTTTAACTTCAAATGGCAAATTCCTTACTATAAAGGGGGCTGGAGGAGAATTAGATGAATGACATTTGGTAAAATGGGATTTGAAGGAGTTCAGGTATTTCATTCTTGTTCTTGGCCAAATGGTTATAAAATAAGAGGATGAATTGTGTTAGTGCTAAAAAGCTAAAGAGGGGGGACAGCCTTGGGAGAGAAACTAGTTTTCACTTAGCAGGGGACAACTAGGACCATTTTGAAGGAAAAACAAACAAACAAAAGCTGTTTCCCAATATTTGCCTTGGAAAAGATGATGCAAATGTAGGAGTTAGGAAGGTGAATCCTGGCAGCACTTCTTCTACCCATGGACCTCCTACAACTACAACGTCAGGCAGACCCTAGAGGGCGCTCTGAGTCTCCAGTGCATAGGCACCAAGGGAAGGGCAGGGACCTTCTGATGGTTAAGCATCATTTCCCCCTGAACATGTATCTTCCTACAACCGACAAGCCCACACTTTACACATATATCCTAGCCACCAAGAAAAGCACAATCGTGGATACAGAAAGGTGCACTCTGGGCCACACTGAGAGAGCCTTAATGTGACTCACTCTATGTTTTGTTTCTGTCATGCCCTATATGTCAATTTGACACAAACCAGAGTCACTTTAGAAGAGGGAAACACAATTGAGAAAATGTTCCTACACATTGACCCGTGAGAAATTCCTTGGTGCATTGCTTGATTGGTGCAGAGCCGCCTCTGGACTGGTGGTCCTGGGTGTATAAGAAGACAGGTTAAGCCAGCAATGGGAAGTGGATCAGTGGGTCCCACATGGCCTCTGTATCATTTTCTTCCTCTAGGTTCCGGTCCTGATTTCCCCTAGTAGTGGGCTGTAAAGTGTGCGGTGGAGAAAGCCCATTCTTCCTCCAGTTGCTTTTGGGGTCATAATCTTTATCAGGATATCAAAAGGAACCCTAACTAAAACAGGCAGCTAATTTCACACTATACTAAAATTTAAGCCATCACCATAAAAAAAAAAAAAAAAAAAAAAAAAAAAAAAAACCTCAGAATAAAATCTGGATTTCTAACTTCGAGCAGATGGGTAAAGCAAAACCACAAGGTCATGTCTTCCCACTCTCTGTACTGAGCAAGAACATGCAGAGGGAGACCACCACCCTTTCAGAGTGTGGGAATACGAATAGCCAGTGAGAGACCAGTGAAAAGATGCCACCCTGAAATAAAGGGAAAAGGATGCAACACAGCATCCCAAAAAAGAGCTTTCCTGATTTACTACAGAAAGTGAAGTATGTTGGGGCAATACCTGTGTTATAATTTCAGTAAGATATAATACAAGGTAGACTTTGTATATAAGATTGGAAAGATGACATACAGCCCTATCAAACTGAAAGAGATCAAGAAGTGTTTGAAAGTAAAATACGAATAAATAAACAGAAAAGGAAGCTAAGTAAGATGAGAAAATTTTTAAAAAATTCAAAATAAAATTTCAAGACTAAAACCTCTGAAAATTTCTAATTATTGCACAGAAAATACATGAGCCCAATAGACCACAGGGCTGGGGTTGTAACAGAGATATCACTGTGTCTCTGAATAAATGGAATCATTTGAAGATACAAAACAGATCATTTTCTGAGTTGAAGAAATTTTTAGCCTTCATGAAAACCACTTTCTGAGTACAAAGAAACAGTTATAAAACATGGAAACTTATGAAGGGGCCATGACCTACACCTTCTCTGTGGACATTTGGAATTCAATAATAAATTGGAAGAAATGCCAGGAGAGGGTAGCCAGAATTTTGCTGTAGCTCCATTAACAGCATATCTAAAATTTGAAGAGCTTACTAATGCTATGAAAGAGCTGAGTGAATCTTCTAAGTATTAATATATGTAGGAATGTTTACATACAGAAAATTTATAATCACTGAAACAATAAGAATTCATAGTGTCTCTTCAAGGTCATACTAAACATTGTATAGATAAATGTAATTATAGATAAAATGTAATTGCAGCTAAAGTTCAGAATCATTGTGTGCAAAAAGGACAAACATATTTTGAGAGCAAGGAATGGTGAAAAAAATTTTTGGTGCTAGACTAATAAAAATGAGTACCACAGCCGACTATGTAGAAAATCAATAGAGAACACCAGGATAAGCAGAAATAAGGACAAACAGAAATTAGTAGGTATGTAATCCAGTTGGTATAAAAATCAATAGGAGAAACATTGATTTTTAAGCATTATTTAGAGTTAAATCTTAGGAAAATAAAAGTAGTATTTGTCCTTATGTCATGCAACAAAAGTAATACTAAAACAATAACACTATAAAATAATGACAGATACACAAATATATATGTATATTTATAGTTAGACAGATTTGACTAAATCAAATATTAAAGTCTGAATTATAAAACAGTTAAGAACAGAGTAAAATAATTAATCCAGGAATATGATAAATGAAATAAAATCTACTTAAAAATAGTGGGAAATCTTGAATATTTTATTGAGAATACGCTGAAAGACATCTGGAGTTAACTTACTCAGAACTAGTAGAAATGATCCACAGAATAGAGAAACACATTTTTTGTCATTCTAATGAAATGTAATTATATAATAACATTTCAAGTTTAAAACTCAATAGAGAGCGATGATGGGAGATGTCATTCTGTATATGTTTCTCATACTGGTTAATGAATAAAGCACTGTTGACCAATAGGAAAGGAAGATAGGAGGGACTAGGAGACAAGGAGGAAATATGAAGGAGGAAGGAGGGGTCAACATGGAGAGTCTGGAGAGACTAGAACCACCAGCCGCCTCTCGCTGGTAAGACCATGTGGAATTACATAGAAATAGGTTAATAATTAACACAGAGCTAGCTGATAAGAAACTAGTAACTGGCCAACAGAATTATATCATAAACAGTCTCTGTGTGTTATTTGGGGCTGGCGCGGCGGCGGGACAAGACTCAGCGGCGGGCAGAAAAAACCCTACTCCTTACAGAGCGAAAATCCTAAGAACTTTTGAGGACAAAGACAGAACTCATGAACTACCAATGGAACTGTGGGTTCCTGTTATGTTTGTGCAAGAATTTTCAGAAAGGTGAGTTATTCTCAGTTTTATAATGCTTGGTGGGTTTTGACCTGGAAATTTCATTGTCAGTTGCCTCAAGAAAAAAACAAAAACAAAACAAAACAAAAATTCGTATTTAAAATAGTCTTATGTTTTCTCTCTCTTTTTTTTTTAATTTGAAACAAGTTTGTTTTACATGTCAGTCCCAGTTCCTGAACCATCCTGTCCTCCCCTGTTCCTCTCACCATCCCCATCCCATCATCTTTCTGCTCCCCAGGGAGCAGACTTCCATGGGGAGTCTTCATATCATTTGGAGCAGGGACTATCCCCCACCCCCACCACCACACACCATGTGTCTAGGCTGAGGTAGTATCTATTTATGTGGAATGGGCTCCCAAAGTTCATTCATATACTGGGGCTAAATACTGATCTATTACCATAGACTGTCCAGTTCTCCCAACTAACACCACATTCAGGGAGTCTGGGTCAGTCCTATGCTGGTTTCCTAGCTGTCAGACTGAGGTGCGTGAGCTCCTCCTTGTTCAGGTTAGCAGTTTCTGTGGGTTTTTCCAGCCTGGTCTTGACTCCTTTGCTCATCACTTCTCCCTCTCTGTAACTGGATTCCAGGAGTTTGGCCTAGTGTTTAGTTGTGGGTGTCTGCTTCTGCTTCTGTCAGCTACTGGATGAAGGCTCTAGGATGATATAAGGTAGTCATCAATCTCATTATTGGGGAAGAGCATTTAAAGTAGCCTCTCCACTATTGCTTAGATTGTTAGTTGGGATCATCCTTGTGGATCTCTGAACATTTCTAGTGCCAGATTTCTCTTAAACCCTATAACTGCTCCCTCTATTATGGTATCTCTTTTCTTACTGTCCTTTATTCTTTCCTTGACTCAATCTTCCTTCTCCTTCATGGTCATCTCTGCCCCCCTCTTCTCCATAACTCCCTCTTCCCTACCCCCATGCTCCCAATTTGCTTGTGAGATCTTGTCCCTTTCCCCTTTTCAAGGGGACCATGTATGTCTCTCTTAGGGTCCTTCTTGTTTCCGAGCTTTTCTGACAGTGTGGATTGTAGGCTGGTAATCCTTAGGTCCATGTCTAAAAGCCATATATGAGTAATACATACCATATTTGTCATTTTGTTACTGGGTTACCTCACTCAGGATGGTTTCTTCTAGTTCCATCCAGGTGTCTGCAAATCTCAAGATTCCATTATTTTTTCCCCCACTGAGTAGTACTCCATTGTGTAAAAGTACCACATTTTCTCCATCCATTCTTCAGTTGAGGGGCATCTAGGTTGCTTCCAGTTTCTGGCTATTACAAATAATGCTGCTATGAACAGAGTTGAACAGATGTCCTTGTTGTATGAATGTGCATCTTTTGGGTATATGCCTAAGAGTGGACTAGAACTACTGTCAATAAACAGTTTATGCTGTTAGTTAAGACTATTATGCAGATGTGAAAACTGTAGCTTCAAAGACCCTAGTAGTTAGATTAATACTCTGAAGATGAATCCACCTCTTATTTATATAATCATGGTTTTAATAAAACCCCAAATATCTGTATTAAAACTAGTGATTCTTAATGTAGTATTTGTAGCAAAATGCATATGTGGATCAAAACTAAAATAATGAATTTTAATTTTCTCAGAAGTATGACTCATAACTTTGGAGAAAAATTAAATCATTTAAAATTTGCAGTTGCTGTTCAAGTCAGGTATTGAGTACAAAATGTGTCTTTATTTAAGATGTTGATTTAGCTTATATACTTGTTAGGATTAGATGACAGCTTTTAACAGACTATGTGTCTGGGAAATGCAAACATGAAGAACTACACAGAGCACACAAGAGGGAATTGTGTGACGACCTTCTCCACATGGTCAGAAGAGGGAGCTTTTATATTGTAAAACAATTAAAATTTAAACACTCTATTATCTGAACTATAATATTATTTCAAGTCCAAATATTGAGTACTAATGAAAAATATGTAGGCAGAGAAAATTCTTTATGAGAACTTAAAAATTCCATTTTGTTTTATGACTTAATGAAATATTAAACTTTCCTTTATTCTTAATTAAGAGAATGTTGCATCACACTCCAACCAGTCCTCTTAGAGTTCTGTTGCATACTTGACCTTTTCAAGTGTGGAGAAGGAAGGCTGACTGAGCTATTTGCTTGTGTGACTCATCTTTGCAGGTAGTAGAGTTAGCGAGCAGATTTAGATGACTATTTATTGAGATGTCAACATTTATAACGTGCTTTTCAATAAAGGCACAGGCTTAAGACTCATTATTCAGAACTATCCTTTAAAGATAATACAATACATACAAAATTAGAAAAATGTTAGTTATTTTAAGGTATTTCCCTATAACCACATTCACAGTTCAAAGCTAGTGTTGCCCTACTATGTGTACAAGTTTTGCATAAATTAGACAATGTTCACAGGTCTGCTGTAGTGAACTAGGAACCAAGGTGAATTCTATCATCATAAAAATAATGCCTGTCCAGGATAGCCCAGAATGCAGATTAGAGCAACTATTGGTATGATTCTTTTGTTGTTAGCATTGAGCAAAGACAAGAAATTGTTGATCATCCCTTTAAGGGAATATGGAAAATTTAAAGTGTATTTATACTAAAGTCATAGATGATGGTCACATAAAAGTGTATTGTGATGAAACTCTATGAGAAGGGTTAATTCTCCCTGAGTTTAGTTATTTGAAATAGTACTCAATCCTTTTTAAAAATATGAAGGTTATTCATACCTAGGGGTATGGACCAGATGTTTTCTATCCTGCAAATAAAATCAAGAAGTAAACTATTAATTTTCATGAAGGTACAAAAAATAACAAAAACAAGTAACTTGAGGATTTTAAAGGACTCCTGTTCTACAGAGTGGGTCCATTTTCATGTAGCAGGAAGTCTGGGCTTGGAACACAGTGTTCATGGCCCTTTGTCTTGGATGATGTCATATCTTCTGAATTAATGCATGTCATTGATTTGAGTTGTCCAGGAGAAAGATTGCTGTAGTTTCTTACCATCTGTGGAAGACAGAAGGAGAGATCTTGCCCATCTAAAGAGCATAAGTAAAGTACAGTTATGAGAGAGAAGAAATACAAAGCTACTAGTCAAACAAAAAAAAATCTTATTTCATTCTTAACCTCTTTCCTGACATAAATATTTATTTTTAGAGATTACAATATCTTTAATATTATTGAGAAGAGGAATAAAGAAACCATATTGTTATATTTTAAATGCATTTATATTTAGAGACATTATTTTTGCATATTATGTATATCTTCTCTCTAAATATGGTCACATCTCAGGTTGTGTGATCTCTTAATAGGTGGTTTTAAACATTTATTGAAAAGCACCACATATCAAGTTTCACGATAAACATTGAATAAGCTGAGTCCAAAAACAGCAAGATGTGGTACAGCTTTCTAGGAAAGTCAGCCATGTCAACTTTTGTTTAAAACCTGCAATTTCCAGAGATTGAAATTTCAGATGTAAGATGTAGCAAGTTCTGGTGGCAGTTTTGAGTCCCAGGAGTTCTGGTGGTTATACATTTGTTTCTATGCATGAGAAAAACTCTACAGGATGTAAAAACCTCTGTTAACTTGTCACCAGAATTCACTCAGTCAACCATTTCCTTCCTTTTATTTTTTTTCCAGTGGTAGAATTTTAAAGAACATTTAACACACAATAGGAATAACTCTGTTCTTTCAAGCAACCATTGGATGTATTGATGCCGAAATTCTTGGTGCTAACTATATTGACTGATTTCGTAATGTCTACATCCTCCCAGGTGATTGGTGTTTGTTCCTGAGTATTTCTCTATGTTCTACACAGCAGAGTCTATCAGCCAAAACATTTAAAACTAACTTCTGGGGTTACACACACACACACACACACACACACACACACACACAGAGAGAGAGAGAGAGAGAGAGAGAGAGAGAGAGAGAGAGAGAGGCCGACAGAGAGAGAAGGCGAGAGAGAACTTTTGAGAACGCAAGTTCAAAGTTGCTCAAGGCTGTAAGCTATGCCATGTTGAGCTCAAAAACTACATACATAGTGAGCAAACGAGAGTTTGCAACCCAGCACTGCCTGCTATAACCCTCCTTTGACATAAACTAGGTTTGAAAAGAGATACTAATATCCAGGGCCCAGTTATCCAGTTATTCCTACAAGACAATTGTCTTATGAATTCTGAAAAATTTTGGGTATTTTATTTGTTTGTTTTGTTGTAATAAAGGGGAAAGGGGCTGGAGGAGAGTGGCTGAGATGGTAATGACAGTATTCTTTGCTTTGTAGGGAGAGAGTAATTCACTACAAAACCAGAGCTGGCTCTGTGTAACTCTTCAAAGTCCACAAAGCTACCTGAGCAAGGCATTTCATTTAATTAAATATAAAAGAAGGAGATTAGAACTATCCACTATATGAAAATCCCTGGAAATGCAGCAGGGCCTCCAAGGAGAGGCGGTATTTGTTCATCTGAACTTGGACTGTCTTTATGCCAGAGTTTGCTTTTCCTTTGGAGACCTCCCAGAACAGTGATTGTGAAATCATCCAATTTTCATTGCTGAGCATGAGTGGAAGCTCTGCCTAACTTATCTTACCCAGATCCCAGTGCAAGCAAACACAAAAGACTGAAATGCTTCATCAAGTCTTCAAATGAATTGATTTAGTTTTCTTTTTATCTGGAATCAGAAATAAATGTTCTCTTCTCACCTGACAAATTACCTTGAATGCAGTAATGGCTTGTGTATTTTTCTTGGGATTTAGTGCATTTTAAAAACCTCACTGAAGCCCACACATGGCTTCCTGTTAATCCACCAAGCAGTTGCCTATTATATTCATATGTAGGGATGTTCAAGACAGGGAGAGAGGTAAAGAAAGAGAGAGAGAAAGAAAGAAAGAGAGAGAGAAAGAGACAGAGATGGGGGACATAAAGCAGGATGTCTTTGAGAAGCCTGTACTGAGTGGAGTGATGGTTGGCTTTGGATCCTCAGTTAGCTTACGGAGGCAGCATGGAGCTTGCTCCCAGAGACCTTCCAGAGAGTCTGCTGCAAGCACCTCCTTAATAATTCCTAACAGATGGGATGTTCATTGGCTTTCACGGGCACAGAGCCAGCCAGGGATCTTTGCAAGAGGCCATTAACACGATCTAGGATGTGTCTCATAAATTTACACCTGATAGTACCTTTGTCACAATTGTCCCCATCCAGAAGACAGGCTTAGGAAGCTGTGCTTTCAGAATGAGATGAAATTGAGGGTAAGAGAAGAGATGAAGACACTTGTGAGAAAGATCACAGTGCTCAGGAATGGCCTCCATGCCTTGTACTCACCATGGCAAAGTGCATACCTACACACATAAGCAAAAATAAACACGTTAAAACATGACCTCTCCATGCTCACCATGGCAAGTGCACACATAAACAAAACTACACAGGTTAAAATTGATTGTAACTTGCCTTTTAATTTCAGGGAACATAAAACCCAGACAAGCTGACACCAGGCTGTGACCTGAAATCTGCAAGAAAGCCTTTCCTACTTGTCTGCTAGCTTCTGGTAATGTTTGGGAATTTGTGACGATTTGGAACACTCCAGGTCCATCTCTGCCACCATTGTGGTGCATTTTTTGTCCATATCTTCACATTTTAATGAGGGAGCTGTGTGTAGAAGTGTTGCTTGGTAGTAGAAGAGCTTCAGAGAATGCCAGCCTGTCAGAGAAAGCAAGCTTAGGCAGAGAGAACATGCTGAGGCTTTTAGAAAAAGAGGAACACATTTTAGTTTTGAATTCAATACCAGGCAGACATAAGAATATCTGCAAGCTCTTGCACCAGGGGAGGGGCTCTGGGGAAGGATAGTATGTGATCTCATTAAGGAAACGGTCATTTCTTCCATCTTTCAAAGTAATCTGATTTCCTGGGATATGGACTCCCGGACAGGTGATTAGCAGGAATAACCTGATTAACTCTTAAGAGAAAAGACAGCTTTGTGTGATGTCCTAATCTTCAGAACACTTCAGAATGTCACATATCCACCCAGGGCCAGAGGCATTCTTTTTTTTTTTTTTTTTTTTGACCAGGAAGCCTAATGAGGGGGGAGATGTGATGGTTTCCTCTCTAGTGTTACCAGGGAAACAAGAGGTAGGGATCCAAAGCTGACCCAAAGGGAGGGTTACATTCTCAATATCATTCAATGTTATTAATTCCGGTGTAGATAAAAGTGTTGTCTTTTTTCTGTGTATCCACTAGTGTGCACGCTTTCTTCTATTTAATTTCAATGGTCATTGGAGCTGCTACCACTCTAATCTAGTATAATATCATCTTCCTAGTTATATATCAAAAGACTGTTTACCAATCAAGTTTCATCCTAACATTTCCAATGGACATGAGATTTTTTTGGGCAGTGGGGGTGGGGTGGGGTGGTGGTTTCTAACCTAGCATGTCCTTTTATAGAATCTTCATTTCCCCACAGCTGCTTCACTGAAAATCAAAACCAATTTCCAAGACCATTTTTCCAGATGGGAACTCATGTTGATGATGCTCTAAATATGGAGGTAGATTCTCCCATGCTTCAGGTCGTGTGTCACAAATGAGTGCGGCTGATTCTTTTGGGCTCCTAGGTCTAATTTTCCAAACTGTATTTTTAGACCATGGAATAGATTCCCCTGACATTTCCCGAAGTGTCCAAACTAACCCCAAACTGGCTCACGAGCCTTCACAAATGCTGCCACCTAAGTCAATTTCAAAAACTGCCAGTATCAGTCCATGCTTAATGCTCTCAGAGATTGTCATTCATTTCAGAAACATTTGAGAGACTTCCTCCTCACTGTTGACACAAGCCTACAGAAGCACAAACTCCTCAGCAGCAATCAGGCTTCTGGGAGAGGATCTGTAAAAGCAGGCTCTCTTGACCACTTTTCCATGCAATGCACCTTCACTATTATTTGAGATGACATGGTGAGAGTCAATTTAATGATGCTGTGGGAAGGAAGTGAAATAAGAGAGGTTTTCATTTCTCAGATCTTAGGTCTTAGACCTCAGAGCAAAATTAACCCTCTTTATAAACAGACTTACAGGCCAGCTTCCAAAAAAACATATTCTGAGCTTTGAAAAGTCCCTTCTATTATAGCTAAAGGGTACAACTGTAGTGAATTTCAAACGAGTAGCTGCATCATAAACATACATTTTTAAGTTTTAGAAATGACAAAAAAGAAAAACCTTAAAACCAATGATGAGGACTATTTGGACAGAGCCATGGTCAGCAGGGCAACTACATATCTCTAAGTTCCAGAAAGGACAAGAAAGAAAACCTTAAAACCAATAATGGGAGCAATTTGAATCCTGATGGACAGAGCTATAGTCAGCCATGCAAACACATACCATTTGGATCAGGTCTTATAAAACCAAGCATTTTCGGCGGTATTCTGTTCTTTGTTTTTCTTGCTGATGACTAAATTCCTCTTCATAGTCTATTTCAGTTTCTCTTAGATGACAAAGTGAACAAAGCCAGAAAACATGTCAAGCTTGTACCTTGGGTTTTCATCCTAGGCCATCTTCTCTGTCTGTTCCATGGTGTGTCTCGTCTGCCTTTTCTTTACCATCTCCAGTTTTCCTCAGGACTTTAGTTCATCATCTTATGCTGTGATAAACACTTGGCTGAAGAGCAGCGTCAGGATTATACTGTCATTGTTGAGGGATGTCAGGGCAGGAACACAAGCAGGGGCGAGGAGGAAGGAACTGAAGAAGGGGCCGTGAGGAATGATGCCTTTTGGTTTATTCTCCATGGCTTTGATCATCTTTCTTTCTTACACAACCCAGGAAAATTTGCCTGGGAGTAGCATCATCTGCAATAAGCTCGGCTCTTGCATGTAAATTGTTAATTAAGAAAATGCACCAAAGATATGCCCACGGATGAATCTGGTAGTCAGTTCCTCAGTTAAGAGGGAATCTTTTCTCAGGTGATCCTACTTTTGTTAAGATGAGGCTCAGCTACCACTGTAAGCCTTCATCCTCACTCTTGAAATGAAGGTTAGACTGGGTGGACCGCATTTTTCCTAAGGAACTTGATTACAGCAGCCTCTTATTATCTGTCCCCTGATGCCATCCTTCAATGGTGATAACTTATCTTCTTACTGTAGTTGCTTCTCCTCATATGTTTACTCACTCATTCAACTGGATTTACAAATGATTTTGATGTTGTATCCTCTACAATGCCTGATTTACTTCATAACTGAAAAATTTGTGTCACTTTTCCTTTCTTAAAATATTTTATTTCTACACAACTTTCTCCTTATAAAAATTCTGCCAAATTTTTGAGCTCTTCATTTGGAACTCCATGCTCTTAACTATCTTAAGTAACTGTTGTGTATTTGAAGACAAAAATCACCTGCCTTATACTCAAGAGGATTGCTGATTTGTTCTTTCCAAGTCATTTCCAATGTTACTTTTACTTTATGTTTGAAGCCTTATATGTCTGTTTTGTTTGTTTGCTTTTTTTTTTTTTTTTTTTTTTTTGGTTTTTTGTTTTGTTTTGTTTTGTTTTGTTTTGTTTTGTTTTTTTTTTGATGTTGCTTGGATACCAGAATAAGTGGTAAGGTTATTGTTAGCCTCAAAAATGCAGTAAGACTTACATCAAGGTCAGTACCATGCTGTCACACCTCAACATTTATGTAACTGCATAGTTATTTAAAATGCATTTCTGTTCATCTATGTCTTGCCACTAACACCACAGAGAGTATCCTAGACTCACTTCATAACATAAAGAAATGTTCTCACCATTCCAGGTCTCATCAAGGGGGAAAAACTATGAATGTGTACGGCACCTATTGAGGCCATTACCTAATATTGTATAAAATGTGTTACAAAGTTAATAACTAAGCTTTGATTGTAACGGGGAGATTATGAGACATAACCTAGATCTATATTACAGAAAGGAGGTGTAAAGCAACTGTTTCTAGTCTTCTCGGTCCCTCTTGAATCATAGCTACATCCCTCCCACCTACATTCTGACTGCATTTTCTTTCTTATCCTTTCCATAAATTCAGTTATGCAAATGTCCTTTGACTGTACTTTCCAAAGGAAGGTGGAGGAAAAGGAGATCTCCTTTGGGCATTCAAACCAAAACATCTATAGGAAAGGGGCACTTTTGCTGTCTCAGGAACACAGCCTACACTTAGCCAACTGGCACTGGTGTTGAAGGTTTCTCCTCTTGTAACCTTCCAGTATGTTCTTGGGACAGAGGAGTCATGCCTGGGTTCTCAGACTCAAACTCACACCTAGGTCTGTTTACTTTCTCTGCCTGGGAGAAAATTTTTGACTGTTAAGGAGTAAAACCTCTTCAGAAAATAGGGAGAGGTAGCTCCAGTATCTTAAGAGGAATCTCCTGTGAGAGATATAGTACCCTCATGGCCACTTCTCACTGTGGGTATGGTTGGGAAATATGGGAAAGAACATCTCCTTGTACCTGGAAGACTTTCACATCACCTTCCAGGGACAGTGTAATGGTTTTGCATTTGATGGGGAGGATGAAACCCCTCTGAGATATCTGCCTCTGTGAACAACTTCACAGTCTACATTTGTTTTTAGCATATGAGAACTCTCTAACCTCAACTCTTTTACCTCTTTAACAAGCTCCTTTTATGTGTTAAGACTTGTGTATCCTACAGGCAACATTGTCCTCCTTGAAGGAACAGTATACATGGAAGATTGTAAAATATGTCAGCTGATAAAACTGAGTAGCAGAAGAAATAGGGTGGGAAGGCTCATCCATCCTATATAAAGACTGGGGTGGGGGAAGGATAATCAGGTAAAGCCCTTACCACATAAACATTAGGGCTGAACTTCAGATCCCCAGCCCCAAGTATAGGACAGGTGAAACATGTAACGCCTCACACATGTGTCCACATTTGTATACACATTCACAGTGTACACACACAGGAAAAACAAAACAAAAAAAACTATAGAGAAATTATGTGAGTGAGTATATTTTTCTTAGTACCATGAAAGTACAACTGTGTGTGTGTGTGTGTGTGTGTGTGTTTGTGTGTATGCGTGCGCATATGTGTATATATCCATATTCACATTGTGGCTTTAAAAGTCTCATTTCATTTACTGGCATCTGTCAGTAATGTACCAATGAACCAATGTATTTTTTAAAATGTAGCATAATTCATGTCCTTAGTGATACCTCAACCTGCTCTCATATCAGTAAGCACCATGAAAGTGTATGGAACAGGTGGAGAAACTGGGTATGTGGCGATGGATTGTTTCCTGTCTCATTTATATAAACCAAGTGTAGAAGCAGCAGTTATGAACATGAGGATGAAGACTTTAACAATCCCTCTTCCCCAGGTTTCTCTGCCCTGCAGTTGGCCACTTCTGGCTCGTGCAACCTGTGAAGTGCACAAGACACAGTTTCAATTGACATTCTGGCTTAACCCAAGGAAAGAAATGTTAGCAATTTGTCAACAGAGTTAGCCCCCGAGATTTCTGCTTTTACAGACTGAAGCTCTGATTGGCACCTGAACTTTACGAGGTTTATTTAATGTACAGAATTCTGACGTTTTCAGGTTACCCTTCAGTTCAGAACTTTTGTGTATGTTTTATCCAGTGATCCCTTGCTCACCTCCGCTTAGCCTCCTAATCCCCTTGCTCTTAAGGTCAGCATCTCCCAGAGAGTTTCTTAAATTAAGGCCCTAGTGCAATGCCTGGAAGAAGGTGATGGCTGGTTGGCTGAGACAACATCTGTGTTCCAGTCCTATTGGTCGTGGTACCTGTTATCTACCTCTGTCTACCTTATACTTTCCCATGCAGAAAATTAGATCTATTGTGTGCTTTTGAGAAGCCCATGCTTCCAATTATACATTCTTTAAATCATATTCCATTGTACTGTCCATTATTTTCTGCTGTTCATACCCTGTGATTACATAGTCATAAGGAGTATCTGGTTTTCATAATGTAACTGCAAAATGCCTCTCTTGAGATGTGGATAAATTATACTAATTTGGCATTTATGCCAGTATTGTTTATAAATGTTTGTATAATTAGCCTGTGGGCAGGTATTCCTTGTGAGTGTTTCAGGAATGATGACACATTGCCACAGGTGTGGTTTGAGTGTTTCTGTGGGATCAAGGTGGAGAGAAATAGATAATATTAAAGTAGCAAGCAGTAGAGGAGAAGAAATCAGAAGCCAGATCTTGCTTCACTCTTTCTGTTCTTAATTTGTGGCTTTGGTGCTGTGTTGGTTTGAAAGAAAATGGCCCCCAAAGAGAGTGGTACTATTAGGGACCTGTGGCCTTGCTGAAGTAGGTATGGACTTGTTGGAGGAAGTGTGTCACTATGGGAATGAGCTTTGAAGCTTTTTTTGCTCAAGCTTAACTCAGTGTGATACACAGTCTCCTTCCTGTTTCCTGCATATCAACATGTCTGCCTGCATGGTGTCATGTCCAGCAATGATGACATGGACTGTACCTCTGAACTGTAAGTGAGCCACCACAATTAAGTATTTTCTTTATAAGAGTTACTGTGGTCATGGCATGTCTTCACAGTACTAGAGGCCCTAACTAAGACAGGAGGTGAACTCATCATTGACAGCAGTGTATGTGCACATAGAAGGAACACAACCTATTTGACCTCAGAGAGTGACAGATGATGAAGGCATTAAAAAGTTCTGGGCAAACCACTGTATACAGTGAGTGATGCAGTATTAGAAAAAAGGGTAGGTGAATGTCTACTGACTACAGACCTGTCATGAAATAGTTTGTGAAATTCTCTTCACACTTTCTCCTTTGAGCGTAGCTGAAAGAGAAGGCATTCAAGCTGGTGGGTCAAGGACTGTTCCCTAAACCATCACTAAACATAAGGAAATCTAGGAAGTGAAGAGACATTTATTCCTGATTAGAAGTGCCTGAATTCTATATATCTCAACATGGATTTTAGAATAGATAAATAAGTATACAAATAGTAGAATGTTTGGCTCTAGTCACAAACTGTAAAACACTGCAGATATTTAAACTGTGAGGGCATTTAGAATTAAATAGAATATTTTAAACCCTGATGCTGACTTCTCATGGAAAATGATAAATGTTAGTAGCTCTGCAAGAGTAGAAGAGAACACCGTGGAAAATATCTGGAGGAAAAGTTTTGTGTGCCTGTTGGGCAGGTGTGTGTGTGGGGGGGGGAAGGCAATGTCTGAGAACCTGTGAACCTGAGAATCCTGGGATAGGTGCACATTTAGTAAGCAACTAGAGGCATCTGGAAACTATGAGGGGTCAGAGAATGAAAGTCAGACATGCTGAAGTATATAAATACATTCAGCGTCTATGGCCTTGAAAGTATAAAAGTATCTTAGACACCTGTTAAATGAGCAAGGGGATTTGGCTGTGCAAATGCAAGTCTCAGCTTAGAGAACTTATGCTTTTTGAAACTCCATGCCTGAGACCTGTCCTAGATATTTAAGGTCATATGGCAGTGGCGGCTGATTTCACATACCTGGTGCAAGAGTCTTTAGAACAGGTTTATGCTACTGTATGCCAGTGAGTCAGTGAACACATGCAGATGAGCTGAGGGAGGTAGACCACAACTGCGAAAGTGTCTAGAACTGCACAGTAGAGGCACAGAGCCTTATCCACATTTCTGTGTCATGGAATAGTGAGCCAGACACAGGCTGGGAGAACACCATCCTTAAGACTCCGATTTATGATTTTTGAATGTCATCACATGATCTAATTGAAACTTCAAAATAAATTACTACTTTCTGTTTCAGATACAGGGAGGGTAGAGTTTTCTGAGAAAATTGCCTCGATGCTAGAGCCCATGTAACCATTTGGATGAAGTTGGGGATGGCATAAGTGGGGGGCAGGGAGCCATGAAGAAGGAAGCAGATCCTGAGATTGCTGTGAGTTAGCATAATGAGTTGATCTTAGCCCTCTCTTCTCCAGTGGGCAGGGAGAGACAAGGAAGGCGAAGTCAGGGAAAAAAGGGATGCAACTACACTAATTAAATCTAACCCACAGAACTGTTGGCCATGGTTGGGGGCCGAGGACAGTAGTTTCTTATTCCCCAGTCACAATTATTACAGTTGTCCCTCAGGGATAATTAAAGCTATCCACTTCTTTGTTATATGTGATGAAATTAGGGGCAAAACAGTGAAGAATAAACTACCGATTTGTGCTTCTATACCCAGTCAGGATGGAAAGTAAGACAGTCACATCTACGATATAAAAATGGTTAGTGTCTAGTAGATGTTGTCACTCAAGAAATAGGCACAAAGGAGTATACAAATAATCCAAATAAGTACTTTTTTTTTTTCAAATTTTATGCAATGGAGTATGGAACTTGGGGAAAAATGAGAAAGAATTTCAATAGTATCTGGTAGCTTTTTTTCCATTCAGAAGTTTATAAAATGTTTTTTGATGTCCTTCCCCAATTGTGTAAAGATAAACTTTGCCTAAGAACCATGTAAAAAATTACAATGTTCCCTTTCTCTTGACCCCACTTTGAAAATTTGCAATTTTATTTGGATGGAATTGTGGAATTAATTTGCAGAAAAATGTTAATTTTATGTAGAACATGAGAAAAATATATTTGATCCCATGGGAAGTACTGCAATAAACAACTTAAGAGAATAATATTAGGAAATGGGCTAACAAGGTCTTAAAACATAGACCAATATAAAGTCTAACGTGCAGGAGGAATTCAAGAGGATCCCATTGGTGGAAGGATAGTATAGCTTGAGACATTAGGAGCTGCTGGCAATACACAACAAAATGAGAAATGGGAGAACAATAGAACAGAAAGGCCTCTATCTATCAGTGGCCAGGACAGCTTTGATTGGAGGTGCATGTCCAAGTTGTAGCAGAAGTAAAGATTAAACTTGAAACAAACTAATGTTTTATGTGAAAAATATTATATGAACAATGAGATGATGTGCTCATCATTTACTTAGATGCTGTGATGTTTATCCTCATTCTTACACCCCTATTGCCATCATTTCATTCCTTCCCACAACGTCATTCTTGTAACTATACTAAGGCATATATTAGTAATGCTGGCTGGCTGAGACCTGTGTGTGTGTGTGTGTGTGTGTGTGTGTATGTGTGTGTGTATGTACATGTGCATGCATGAGTGTGAGTGAGGTGTGTATGTGAGTGAGATGTGTGTGTGTGTGTGTGCATGTGTGTGTGATGTATATATATGCATGTGTACACATATGCATTCACGTGTGTAAGGTGTGTGTGTGTGTGTGAGTGTGTGTGTGTGTGTGCATCTCCCTCATCTATTAAATGGTATAACTCCTAGTTCCTACATGGCAGGATTTAGCCTGGTCTTAGTTCTGATATTAAATGGGCAAATTCACTTATGGGTAACACTTTCTGGCTCAAGTACTCCCCACCAGTTCTGCTACTCATCTTCTCATGGAACTTAGGGAGAAAAGTGTGTGTTGAGAAAGTAGGATCAAAATTCCCAAACAGCTTACATCCCTGAGAGACCTTCTGGTCTCAAAGAGGGCTTTTCTAAAAAAGAAATGAAGTTTTAGTATTTATAACCACAGATTGCAGGGTTGTTTTTGCAACAAAATATCCTCTCCTCAGGGCTCAAAACTCTGCTAAGCAGGCACACAGCACACATGAGAAAGCAAGGCTCCCTGAGCTTAGACACCTTACTTCTCTGTAAATGGGCAGTAATAAAATGGTTTAGATAGATTAACCAACTAACTACATTGTACAACACTAGCAGCACAGAGAATAAGTGGAAGATTATAGGGTATGAATGCAAGAATACTTGAAGTGACCCTTTAAAAAAAAATGTGGCACAGTTATTGTCATCGAGGGCCTGAGAACATTTTCCTTAGAAGTGATTTGGGCTACTATGTGCACTTGGATCACATCCATGTATTAGATTCCTTATCTTCTGGGTGCTTTCAAGTTGAAACTTATAACCATGCTGAGTGTGAAATGCAGATTAAAATAAACAACCACAAGAACTTTGCTTTGGCCTGACCCAAACACTGTCCCTTCCATTTGTGCTAAACTTAGACAATATTAGGAGCAACTGCAGCTGCTGTTACCTGTGGCACAATATTTTGCAGTGGATGGACGCTCTGCTAATGACCTCCCAGCATGAAGTGTGGCTTCTAGAGCATTTCTTGGTTTCCAATGCGGGGTAACTGGTGTGTTTTTCCACGTCCTGATTAGTGTGTTAGAATCTCTGCATGGTGCTTTTTGAGAGTAGGTTAGAGCTCTGTTTTGTTCAATACTGTGACGTGGGTGGCTAGTAATTGCAGATCAAATAAGCACTAAGCAAATCCATCAGAGGAAATCTATGCAGAAAAGACAACATATTCCAATTATGTACATGGTTTGAGTCCTTTTGCATTTCTTGGGATAGTATTTTGATTATGGTGTAATGTGTTTTCAATTTTCTGCCTTAAGAGTAACTAGCCGAGCTTGCGTCTACCCCTCTTTAAAATGCAGCTTTCAATAAAGAATTGCTTATGGCAGAGAGTTTTCATGATGAGGTTATAAATTCTTTGGAAGAAACTGTTTGGCCTTACTCATGTCTGTGTACACACATCTTGGGTTCTAAGTTAATACTCAATGAGGGCATGGAGATTATCAGAATTACACACACACATACACACAGAGAGGGGGGGAGGGGAGGAGAGAGAAAAGAGAGATGAAAGGAGGGTGCGGTGAGAGAGAGAGAGAGAGAGAGAGAGAGAAGACACAGGAAGTTGGGGCCTAACAGTGGTCAGATGATAGATTTTACAGCAAAGCATAGAGGTTTAAATTTTCAGGTGTCTTATGGTGCAATGTTATGTGGAGGAAGGGAGCCTTGGGGTGAGGTTTTTCTCAGCTCTGTGGTGTCTTTCTTCGTCCTCTTCAGAAAGGATCTGGTCTAAACCTGTCTGTGCAACATTCTCGAAACTCCTCCAGGATAGTGTTGCAGAGGCAATATGCTTCAGAGCCAAGTTTCCTGAGGGTTAGGAGAGGGAAGCTTTAATACTTTGTAATAGTAAAATTTAATTAAACTAAATGTACCTCAGGGAAGAATAATGTATGCAAACTTATCACAAAATCAAGCACCATGGTGAGAAAAAGTGAGAGCTTAATGTGGATGAATTCCAAAATATTTGGCTTAAGCAACAAAACCAGCCTATTCCTTATTTCCCCTTAATATGTTGTGTGGGTCTTTTAACAGTTGGTTGTTTAATAACAGTAATCTTCGGGCTTACTTCTGCAGACAGCGTGCCTGTGACAGTCCTTCACTCTCAGTAAACAGCGAGAGATACAATCACTCTGCCGCAGATGCTCCTTATCTATTACCATGGCATGATCATTTGGGAAAATCTGTGAAACTAATGCAAAATCTCACAGAACTATTCAGAACCACAGATTGAAAATGTAAGTCTGGAAAAATGGCTTGTCGTAGTCCATTAGCAGCTACACAGCAAGACTTAAACTTTTTTTTCAAATGCTTCTATCGTGCACATTACCTTTAAAATATGCTGCCTCGTTTATTCTGCAAGAACAATGGGTGTAACCACCCTAGAATGTTGTATCACTTACCAGGAAAATGTTAATATACTTGGAATAAAATATATGATGAACTTAAACATTAGTATTTATATGTTCCCAAGAGAAATAATATTTTATGACAGACAAAAAACAAACCAGTCATATAATTTGACACTATAGTTTTATTTTGATGAAAGGAATTTGTATGTAATAATTAACTAGATTTTTAAAAAATCGAGTTGGTAATTAGTTCTCCATTATTTTATGAGTATCAATAAAATTTGCTTCTATCTAGTCTGTCTGTAATTTGGGTTTCTTTCCCTAATTATGGGCCTCCCCTCTTAAAAAAATCTTTATTTTTATTATTCATTAATCACCTTTAGCTTTGTGCTTATTTATACACTTCCTCTTAAATGCCAAAAATTTAACTCAGTTTTGAATGCAAAAGAGGTACATTTTTAATGCATTCATTTTGAAAGAAAAAGGTAATAGTTACCATAGGCCTTCTATTACTGGTTCCCATGACAATTTAACTTGATACAATAACAAATGGACAGTAAAGATATTAACTAAATTCCTTTGGGTACATTAAAATGTATCCATAATCATTTCTTTTCAATCTTCAAATTCCTGACCTTTTTTTTTTCCCCACTGTTGCAGCATCCCAGAATTAACCCATTTCTACTCTGGGGGGGTTAATGTTATGTGTTTCAAATCACTTAGCAGAGTTCTGAGACCTTGCTCTTTTGCCTGTTTGCTCTGTAAATCCACAAAGCAAAAGAACAATTTCCTATAGCCCTATGTGACCTCACCGTGATGACATCACTACTTCTAGGTCCCCCCCCCCATATCTGTGAACCTCATTCTTGGGGCAGTGATTACTAAGTAGGGTAGCTCATGGAATCTGGGGATTTCTGATTTGGTTTATGACATTTTGTGCCCAAAGCCTGTGCTAGAGCTCTTTGATATCACCTTTGGTACTATTCATGAAACGTTATCCATTCATTTCCTGTTTTCATTAATGAGTCTGTATGGAGGATAGGAGACATAGTGACAGTGGTGACAACACCAGAAATGCCTGGGAACTCAGCAAGGCCTTTTCCACACCCCAGCTGGTAGTCAGTCACCTGGGCCACTGGGCAACATTGATTTTGAAAGAACACCCTGGTCTACCATTCGAAAAGAACTTGCTAGCATTTCAGAAGTCTTGAAGGCTGTACTTACACCCAGCTCTCTTCAAGGCCATTCTTGTGGTTTCAGAAGGCCTGTCTATTCACTTAGATACTGTGTTACTATTTGTCTTCAACCCAGACACAGTTATTTGTAGAAGGATGATACATACATTCCTAGACTATCACCATTCATCTAGGGCATGAGTACAGAGATTGGGTTACACTCCATCCACAAAAGGGCATTCAGGTCCTCTCTAAGAACATGTTTGAAGGTTTTGCAGGCTGGACATTGGACAGGATAAAAAATAAAGTTTATAAAAATGAAAAAAAAAATGAGACACCAATATACAGATGTGTCCTGTGTCCTAGGCTACTACACTGAAAGTCAAAGGACCCTCCCCCCATTTTCTAAGTTGCCGTTAAAGTACCTAAGATTCATCTCAATTCGGGCAGGATCTTTCTGCCTTTAGGCATCAACATTTACTTTGGGGGTTTTGTATTGAAAATTCTCTTTAGGTCCTTTGAAATGTGAGTGTTGTTAAAACCATCTTATTTCCCATCCTAGTATGCCTTTCCCTAGAACCTGCAGACATATCTTTTAAATGTTACCATCAAGGAAGATATAACACTGTCTCTGTTTGGTAACTTGTTTGAAAAAGCACCTTCTGTAATGATGATCCCAGAAAACCTGCTTTCCCTTTGAACAAAGCCTGGAGACTAGAGAGATGGGTCCAGCATTGTTCTCTCGGATTCCCAGCGCCATTGCAAGTGCTCCCAAGTGTTTCTATGCCAGCCCCAGGTGATCTGAAGCCTATTCTTTCCTTGAGCAACTATGCTCATGTCCACACCTAGGCACAGACATACACATTGAACACATACACACACACACATAAAACATAAACACTTAAACACACTTAAAAATAAAATCAAAAACTTAAAAACCATTCTTGTCTAAATTATGGTTTGTTCACGAGACTTCAAGAACATAATAGTAAGAGTGAGAGAGGGCTAGAAACCGGATTTCAGAGAGGGGTAGGGGAAAAGAAGGGGAAATTTTGGTGAATGGATAAAATTCATTGCATAAGTATATGGAACAATCAAACACTAATAGTCTTTTAAAAGAGTGTAACAGTTGCACACACATAGTCCTACAGTAACTTTTTTTTAGAAGTTCCATGTTATGATTCTGTTGTCTGTTGTCAGTGCACATACGACTATAGATGACAGTACATAATATGTTAATTGAATTTCGTTGACCTTTGCTCTTCATGTTTACAGAGGTATGAACAGTATACGTCATTTATAGACCACAACATGAAACTGGGGTATGAATGTGTGCCTATGTAGACACCACTCTGTAATAACCATCACAATCAGGCTAATGAATGTACCTGATATTTCACAGATTTTTTTTTCCAATTTTGCAATTCATTGCAAATTTTTCTTTGATAGATTAATGAAAAGACTTTGTCATATGCTTCTTTCTGCAACAGAAAGTGGTAAACTTGCTACCTACTTTAGGTTTACCACAGGCCTCCAGTGGAAATGAGTCCTCAGGATGGGACTAGGTCCTTCTGAGGTGGTACCCTAACCCCACAAACCTGACATCCTCATTTAAAGTGAAGCTAATCCACATAGCTGCATTGTAACCCATGTTTGCATAACAATGAATTTAAGTCTTTTCACTTCCCAATTTATCCCTGTAATTCCAGGCAGTCCCCCCATGCACCTGACATTAATATCAAATGCCTAAAGATAAATCTTGTAACTCACAGACTTGGTCTCAGATGCTTACTCTGGTCCCTCTTCTGTAGGAAATAGAGAACAACTCTCCAATCCCTGCATGCTCTCCCCTGGGAGCCCAGTGACAGGTAAATTACCTGTCCCCAAAACCCTCCAGGTAAGCAGTAATTAGACTCTGCCTTTATAAATGTCCCTAGTGTAGGAAGCCCTTCACAGAGTAATCTTATCCAAGTTTGTGGCATCCATAGGGGTGATGTACTGTTATCCCTGTTCTCAGAGATGGGAGGGGGAATGGGGGAAGTCAGGACCACACATGCAAGTAATAGAGGGGGTAGGACTGGATTTGCTGCATTTCAAAATTAATTCTGGTTGACTTTAAAAAAAAAAAAAGCAAGTTTCTTTGCATCGTGTCATTAACCTTCAAAGCAGGGTGACTACAACTGTCCCCTATTCTAAGTTTCTTATTTTGTGCCTTGGCTCTCAGAGATGTAACCCTGACAGTGAACATCGTAGGCTGTACTGTCTTGGCTCTTCCAGGGGGAGCAGCAGAAATAGTTGTCTTTTCTGGGAAATGTTCGAGCCTTAGTTCCACTCTTAGAAAAGAATGGGAACTCCATGGAGATGGAGACATGCCATTGTAAACCCAGCTGCATAAATCCATGACCTGCCAAGGGACCACCCCTCAAGAAGGTGGGATCAACCTAGGAAGGCAGGTCCACCTTAAAGTCATTCTGAGAGACAGGAGGAATAAGATCCTTCTAATCAGATACTGTGATTTTCGTTCCCAGGATTCCCACCCCTGGTGCAGTCTCTTACAAGGCAGCAGACAAGCAGATGTGCATGTCATACCGCTTTCTCAATTACTGGCTCTGCTCTTAGCTTTCCTGGACACTTGGGGCTGCATTACTCGCTCTGAAGTTCTCCCTCCCATTGTGCAGCTGCCTGCCACCAAGTGTCAGATCTCCACGCAGGCTTAACTTGAGGCAACATGGCTTCTTTTCCTTTCCCTTCTCCTTTCTGTTGAGCTTGCATTGAGTTGGTTTTTAAATTCTGTTATTCACGAACCCTCCAATAGACCTCCAATTTTCCTGATATCATCTAGTGGCCCCAAGAGGATACCCACAGATTTCCTGTAATCTACTGATATTTCTGCTCAGGAATGGCCTTCAATCAGCTCCTGAAGCATCTAGTGAGTGTGGTGTGGATAGCTTGGGTGATATGAAAGAGCATCTCAGAGATGCTCAAGCAAGTAGATCAGCCCATCCCTCCTTGCCTCTCAACTACTTTGTTTTCCTTGTCAAATTTGGCCATGTGACATTTATAGCCAAGTTCTTTATAACCCTCTAGAGTATAGCAAATGTAACCATCCTCAGGCTGCAAGTGCATCCCAGACTCTGCTTCTTTTCTTTGACCTTCTCCAGGTAAGCAGTACAAACACCCTAAGCCTTCATTGCCTGTAGATAGCGAAGGTAATACCCACTTATGAAGATTTCATAATGAGGTGGAGTGCAAATCAGAGCCTTGCATTTGTCAGCCTGAATGCATTATACAGAAGTCATTACTGTGTGTGAACAGCTAGGGGACATTTTATTCTCATCAGGGGGTGGCTCTTCTATTTATTTGGCATAAATAGAGCAGCTTGAAGAAACCTTGGCATGACCTCTTCTAGTGCTGTTGTTTCATAGATGAGGTGATGTATGACTTTGTGATTTTCACAACCAAGGGCAATTTTGGAAAGGAATACCATGTGTGGGCAGACATGCATTCAGTCAGCTAAGGTCAACATTGCACTGCACTGGCTGGTGTAGAGTAGGCTATGCTAATTTTCCAAAGAACATCCTGCTATGAAAATATTAATGCTTAATTGCTTTTGGTGTATCTAACTTAATAAAATGCATCTGAAATATATAGTGGTTTTTATTTCAGCAGGAACACTTCCAAAATCAACTAAGACTTTAGTATACATAGGAAGTTACCATCTGAGTCCATCCCATTGCAAACATATAGGGTGCTGTGGAGTTAGAGGCTTCCTGGCACACCGGTTTTCTATATCCCACTTTTATTAATGCTACACAGCCCCTTCCTGCCCACAGAGCAATGGCAAACATTTAAACCTATGATGCCCTCCATCCATGTTTCTTCTCTTCCTCTCTCCATCCATTCACACACTTCTCCCTTTCTGACAATATTACTTGAATCCCGTAGCCACAGAAAACAGTGCATGCCAAGAAACGTATTCACTCCTTATACTCAAGAACTATTTACTTCAAAGCAAGACACAGTCCGTTGTCCCCATTCCCACAGTTTCTGAAACGAGTGCCTTTCCTCAGTCATTGGCAACCAACACAACCCTTTGCTACTGGACCCTCCTGAGAACCAGCGGCCCTTACAGGAAAACTGTGCTCTGCACAGATCTCAGTGCTTACAGATGGAACTCTGAAATTTTCTCTCTTACTGTAACAGTTTCCCTTCCCAAACAAACCTTCTTTCTATTGAATATCCCCTTCCCTACAGCAGTGATTGCCGTCTTCCTGTTGTGGTTATCTTTTGTACACCTGTGTGCCTATGTACATATCTGAGTGTCCATGTGTACACACAGGTGTGTAGAAGCTAATTGTCAACCTTGGGAATCATTCCTAAGGTGCTACCTATTTTGCATTTTCAAACAATTCCTCCCATTGACCTAGAACTCAATGAATAATGTGGACAGTCTGCTCAGTCACTGGGGAGCCTCTTGTGCTCCACAGAGAGTAGGCACATGCTACTATGCATGGCTTTCTTTATATGGGTTTTGGGGATCAAACTTAGGTCCTTAGGTTTCTGTAGCAAGTACTTCGCCAGCTGAGCTTCTCTCCAGCTCTAAAATTATCTTTTCAATTTATGTCTCCTGATCCACATCCAGATTTATTTCTATATGACATTTCTTTTTCAACATCTTATGTTGATTCCCTTCTGTAAACCGTTAAAATATAATTTTTATTGCACATTTGAGACTTATAATATGTGTATTATACAATGATGTTTTAATTGTTTGCATCTAACTTTATCAAGTATAAAATAAAACTGCTGTCAGTTATTACTATGGAAATTGGGGGGAGGTAAGAGAAATAAATATTTGCAGGTTAAAAAAAAAAACAAAACAGAACGTAAAAGATTAACTAGTCCAACAATGTATGAATTGAAGGCCAAAACTGTATTGTATTTGGTATTTTTATTATATTTTTAGATTTTAGTAGAAAGTTTCATGTAAAATCTAACTGTGAAATCACAGATGTTAAATTACTTTACTGCAATGATTGGTGAAGTATCTGCCATTGATGCATCTATCATCTGTCTTATAACATAATATGATAAAACTCAAATATATGCAATACAATTTGTTTAACTTATTTTAAAATGCATAAAAGTTGACTATGGCTCTGGTTTCTATCTCTATTTCTTAGCATGTAGAATTATATTTCATGTAAATTACTAGCTTGATTAGTATTGATTATATAATCCTTGACTTATTTGTTTTTATAAGCATACTTAACTCATTAATTGATTTTTGCAGCAATTATTTAATGATTATCTCTTTTGTGAAAGTGTGTAAAAGGTTAAATTAATCACACTCCCTGTTCTTCAGGGAAATATAATTTAACTTGGGTGTTAAGTTTTTTTGTCAGGCAATTCAGAGGTAAATGACAAATTGTCTCTCTCCTTTTTATATACACATATAGCTATTATGTATAATAACCCTAATTGAGTACAGAAAAAGATACAGCATCTGTCAGAGTTTCTGGTGAAAAGAGGATCTTTTTCCCCAGTGAATCTTTACTGAAACTAAGATACATATAGAAGGAAAAATAGCCATTTTATGCAAGAAAAACTAAAGAACTGTAGATTAGAGGTGGCCTTCCAGGTGGAAAAACACAGGAATATTAAGTAGAAGTTCTGAGAATTTTATGAAGTTTTGAAGATAAAGGGCTTGATAGTTTTGCTAAACATACACCCTAGCATATTGATTCACTGGGCTGAATTATTATTATGTGTAGTAAATTACATATTAAATTTTATTGGGATAAATATCATAGAGACTAAAAAGTTGAGATGGAGTACATAGAGGAAATATGGCACGAAGTATAATAAGTTTTGTTGACATAGGCTTTCCACCCTATTGATACAAACTTTATCAGCAATGCTCTCTTGGATTCTGTTTCAATTATAAATTGCCATCACATGATTTGCACAGTGATGCATCCACATGGCCTCCCTCCAACTGCCGGCTCTCTTGCAGGGATATAAAGGGTTTCTTCATCTCCAGAGAAACAGAAAAGTGGGATATCTCTCCTTGTGCATCACTAGGGTTATATATATGTAACAGATACATCTAAGCAAATTGTTAGATTCTACAGGAACTTTCAGAAATGAAGACCCAAAAAGTAAACTGTTCCGTTTTATACTTAGGTCCCATGAAGCAGAAAGGGCCCTAGTAGGCCAAAATGAGAGGCAGAAGCTCCAGGACTCGCCACTGTACTCATTCCTGTCACGGAGAATGTCATAGCACCCGTCAGGCAGAAATGGTCATCATGTAACCTAATGCCAAATACAGTGAGTAAAAGACATTTTTTATAACATTCTTACACTAGAAGAATTGGGGGCGGTAAGACATTTCTAGGTCTTATGACTAGTGTTTCTGGGACCCACCGAGAAGAAGAGGGGTTCTGGCTTCTGTGCCTTGTGTTGGAGAAAAAAAGAGCAGGAAGACAGTCAGAAGAGAGAACATTCTGGCTTCAGAACCTTTTTGTTGTGTTCATGTTATTTAGTAAAGTAAGACCATACTTTTAGGAGTCTTGTCCCAATCCCCACAATCAGAGGATAAGAAACATCCTTCCAGGTTTCTGTAGCTCAAAGACTGTTCTCCCCTTAGAATATTTTTTTCTCCATGGCTTCTTTCTCTTATTATAATCCTGGCACACTCCTGCAGTCTGCCAGATAGATAGTAAAAGTGACAGTGACAGCTCCTGTCCACGTGTATGAAAATAGCTTTAGGTTGAGAGAAAGAACAGCCACCACACAATGCTGAGGACAGGACAATAGCCTTTGGGTTTCAAGTATTTTTATTGCTACCCTATCATTTTTTGAGACGTTGTACCTAATTATTATTCTTTAAAAATAGATTCATGGCCACCAGGAGGGCCACCTTCCCACAAGGAGTCCAGCAGAGTGAATAATGAAAGCTTAGCCATTAAGGACCTGGCCTGATACAGAACGTAATTAGCAGAGAATGAAGACACTTGTGATGTCCTATTTCACAGAAGAGACACTTCCCTTTTATTCTTCCCAAGGTGTCTTTGTGTGTGTGTGTGTGTGTGTGTGTGTGTGTGTAAGTTAAAGAGATTCTAAAGTTTGAATGATAGTTAAATTTAGAGAAGCATTCTGTTTGATTGACACGCCAAATCTTTTGTTAACTGAGAAGCAGATTTAGATTAATGATCAAGTACCCCTGTGCAATATATGCACCACGATGAATTAAATATGCACTTTAACTAGGGTGAGTTTTAGGTCTCTGCTAAGTTTGGTGAGCAATTCAAGCCTAGTGTGTTAGGTGCTGGGATTGATGGGAGTTTCCTGTTTTAGCACTTACTTTTTGTATTTGTTGAGTGAGGAGTAAGTCAGCTTTCCAGAGAAGCCCATGTACTGCTTTGCTTTGTGTTTTACACTGTCAAGTTGTAGCTTTCTTTTATTTGTGGCTTTTAAAAAGAATTTAAATTTAAAGAAAATCTTACATGTATGAGCATTTCACCTGGTGTCTACAGAGGCCAGAAAAAGCATTAAATTGGACAGAACCAGAGTTACAGGCAATTGTCAGCTCCCTGGAGATGTCCTGGGAATGGATGCAGGTCCTCAGCTGAGCCATCTTTCCAGCCCCCAAGTTTCAGTATCTTTATGTCAAGCTTTAGGCCAAAGCTCGAATGATGGCAATTTAGTTATCACATCCTATTTTCAGCAGAATTGTTTGTATGTTAGCTCAAAATATACATCTTCTTAATTTTAAATGGTTTTGCCAGTGGCCAGTTAAACCAGACTGCAAGTGAAATGAATATCATCAACACACTTAAATGTATTTCTATGCAAGATACAAAGCAGACTGCAAATGATTCTCAATGATGGAAAACGTCACTGGAATCTTCTGAATTGCTACGAGTATGTCAGACTGCAAGGTGTCTTAGAGACCCATGCTCAAACTTAAATCTTGAGAGGAAAAAAAAAAAAAAAAAAAAAGCATAGCATCCTCCCAGGCAATACTCATCTGTTCTCCCACAGTTTGAAAATGTACATTTCACACTCATCATAACTTGAATACTTGTTTCATGGTTTTAAACAAAGTGAAATCACTAAGTGTTGTGTTGCTACTTGCTCCTGCTTTTCTTTCCTAAGCAACTGTCTTTGCATCTCTTTTCACTGGGATCACAGCTTTAGCTGGAAGGGTCACACTACTTCTACTAGGGCTTTCTCTGTAATCATACAATTACCTGGGAATCTTGAAGACTCACAAACTGAGAATTCTCAGGCCTCTTTACTATGGATACATTTTTTGTATTCTTCACAAAATGTTCAGACTTTACTGTGACTCTTTACCCCTTTCTTTGTTAATAAATGCTTACACTCACTACACATTAACATGTATCCCAGATGCTCTGGTCTCTATCCACACTCACTACATGCTAATATGTATCCCAGATGCTTGGGTCTCTATCCACACTCACTACATGTTAACATGTATCCCAGATGCTCTGGTCTCTATCCACACTCACTACACATTAACATGTATCCCAGAAGATCTGATCTTTACCCACCACTACTTTTCCTTGAGCTCATCTTGTTTTTCTATTTGTAGAGTTCTGTTTTCTGTCTATTTTAAAGTATTTATTTTTTTTGAGACTCTCATGCATAAGTACTGTATTTATATAAGTTATAGCCTCTTATCTCCAATTACCAATCCCTAATTCTCTCTTATTCTCTCTTATTCATGACTTCCTCTTCAGTGTTATTGCTACATAACACACACACACACACAGAGTGCTGAATTCATTTAGTGTTGCATTCTCTCTCTCTCTCTCTCTCTCTCTCTGTGTGTGTGTGTGTGTGTGTGTGTGTGTGCGTGTGTGCGTGCGTATATGCGTGCATGCATGTATGTGTGTTTTGGACTGACCAGTAGGGATTAAATAACCTACCAGGGACCTTGTTCCTAAGGAAAATGAGTTCTTTTTCTCCTTGAAGCCATTATTTGCAAGCTCTTTACCTGGGGTTGCCCTTGTAAAAAGCTTTCTTGCCCATGTGATCATGTCTTCCAGTGCTGTCATTATGAAGGTCTTGTTCAACGATGTTTTGGTTTGTGTTTCTTTGTTCTGGTATCATATCATCAAAACATCATGTAGAGGGACTGGGTAATCTGTTAAGAGCCCTGGCTGTTCTTCCAGAGGATGCAGGAATACGTCCTAGCACCCACAACTGTCTGTAATTCCAGGTCAGGGAGGCAGGCACCCTCATGCAGGCAAAACACCAACACTCATAAATAAATAAATAAATAAATAAATAAATAAATAAATACCATGTAGATGTTCCTTCTTCTGGGAGCCTGCTCAAATATCACTGTTGTGATGCATGTGTACTCATCACAGTGACAAGACTGCTAAATAAATGACGTAAAGGGGTACACTTTATTTCAGCCTGTGGTTTTAGATGATGATGTTTCAGTCCAGAGTTGCTTGTCCCTGTGTACCAGGGAGAATTTTATAGAGATCACTTGTTACAGGAGGTTCTTATCTCATAGCAGACAGGAAAAAGAAGGACAGTTGGGAGAAGATGTAACCTCCAAAGACATCCCTTCCTGGACCACCGTCCAACATGACCCACCTCTTACAGTGTCCAATGCTTCCTAAAATATTACCACCAGCTGACGACACTGCATTCAAATTACAGCAGCCATCATGGATGAGCATTGAGATCATCCTTTTCCGGAAATGGTCTACACAATGTTCAACTGCTGTGCTACCTAGCCACCCAGTGATGGGAACTTAGGCAGCCATACACATCTGTGGTAGGTGAGTGTCAGGCCTTTGGGTTTTAAGTACTTCTCCACTGAGATTTCCATATCCTTCCAGGACGTTTTGCTGATCTTTCTCTGACTGGCGTGACACTCCTCCTTGGTCCTATAGTGCTTGTGTGCATCTCTATCATGGCACTGAGGATGCTGTGGTACAGTCACATGATAGTATTGGAATGTTGTGTTAGAGTCACACTGTGCCACTGTCACCCTGCCCCTTTGGGTGAACCAACCAGCATATGCACACACTCAGCAAACACTGTTGACAAACTGATTAATTTTTAAGTGAATTGAGGCCAAAGAGAAGTATTAATCATCACCCCTATAACATTTCAGAGTAATTACATCCATAAAATTCTCAAACATATTTATTGTATTTAATGGGAGCTTTTACTCTCTAGTGAAACCTTATTAATCATTTAATGATAACAGCATTGATGGTGACAATACTCACTAATCATGTAGCATTCATTGGGTACAAGGCAGCAAACGTACCAACAGCGAGGGCGCTTATTTATTTACCCCTTTGCAGAAGAGAAAGGAAGCATAGAGAACATACATGATCGTACTCTGCTCTTGCACCTTGTCAGTGGCATGGATGGGCTTTGTTGCAGGTATGCAACTTCACATGCAGCACGATCATGCCCTGAATTAAATATAATGAAAGCAATGTGACCTAACAACCTTGTAATAGATAGCACATACTCTCTCTTACTAACCACTGTGTGTTCCGTAACTATTGATACTCTGACTTGCCATCAATTTCCTTGGAAAACTTCTTAAATAAATGTTTATTTAAATTAGAAATAATCTTATTTACATATCAATCCCAGTTCCCTCAACCTCCCATCCTCCCCTGCCCTACTGACCCCCCCCCATCACACCCCTATATACTCCCCAGGGAGGGTGAGTTCTTCCATTGGGGATCATCAAAGTCTGTCACATTATTTGGGGGCAGGGCATAGGCCATCCCCCACATATCTAAACTGAGAGAGTATCGCTCCATGGGGAATGGGCTCCCAAAGTCCATTCACACACTGGGGATAAATACTGTTTCCACTGTCAGAGGTCCCATAGAACATCCATTTTCAGGGGATCTGGTTCAGGACTATGTTGGTTCCCCAGCTGTCAGATGGGGGTCCGTGAGCTCCCACTGCTCAGGTCAGCTGTTTCTGTGGGTTTCTCCAGCCTGGTCTTCATACCTTTGCTCATCACTTCTCCCTCTCTGCAGTTTGGATCTCTGCTTCTGCTTCCATCAGCTCCTGGATGAAGGCTCATCTCATTTTTGGGGAAGGACATTTTAGGTAGCCTCTCCACTATTGCTTAGATTCTTAGTTGGGGTCATCCTTGCAGATCTCTGGATGTTTCCCTAGTGCCAGATTTCTCTTTAAACCTGTAATAGCTCCCTCTATTATAATATCTCTTTTCTTTCCCTGACTCAATTTTCCTGCTCCCTCATGTCCTCTTCTCCCCTCTTCTTCTCCCCTTCTCTTTCTCCTAACTCCATCTCTTCTCCCCACATGCTCCCAATTTGTTCAGGAGATCTTGTCCCTTTCCCCTTCTCAGGAGGACCATGTATGTCTCTCTTAGGGTCCTCCTCCTTGTTTCCCAGCTTCTCTGGAAGTGTGGATTGTAGTCTGGTGATCCTTTGCTCTATGTCTAATACCCATATATGAATCAGTACATACCATGTTTGTCCTTTTGTGACTGGGTTATCTCACTCAGGATGTTTTTTCCAATTCCATCCATTTGCCTGCAAATTTTAAAATTTCATTGTTTTGTTTTGTTTTTCCCCTGAGTAATGCTCCATTGTGCAAATGCACCTCCTTGGAACATTTTTAATCAAACTTGTAAATAGCTGTCATGACATTTCTTCTGGAAAGCCTGAGTTAAGACCTGAAACTTTGCCTTCTCATCTATAGTAGCTGTTTCTTGAATTCTATGAAGAAGCTTTACCTTACTTGATCATTGCTTCCAGTTGGAATGGCTCTTAAAAGTATTTTCTGTTTTTTTTTTAAGTAGTATAAAAAATAAATAAAAATCATGCTGGGCATTGACAGTGCAAGCCTTTAATCCCAGCACGCAGGAGGCAGAGACAAGCAGATCTCTGAGTTTAAGAGGCCAGCCTGTTCTACAGAGTGAGTTTCAGTACATCCAGAGCTACACAGAGAAACCCTGTCTCAAAAAAATCAACAATAAAAAGTAATAATAAAATAATAGCAATAAAAAGTGAATAAAAACAGGAGCCAAAGAGATTTCTCAGAGGATAACAGTACTTGCATCCAATCCTGAGGACCCAAATTTAATTCTTGTCTGGACTAAGACTTATAACAATCCTCCTGCTTAAGCATCCCTAGATCTGGGTTTGCAGAGGAGTAACTATGACACTCACTGTAAACATGCATTTTTTAAAGTAATTGTCACATTACTTTTTCACAATCAAAGCATGGTGGCACCCGTGCATAAGACACTTTAAATAGCTAGTATCTTTCTTTAAAGACCTGGCTAGATAACCTCTAGCAGGCAAGAACTCAAGCAGGGAGCAGACTTTTTATACACTCTAGGACTATCTGCCCAGCTAATGCACTGCACTCAGGGGACTGGACCCTCACACATGGTCATCATCAACCAAGAAAGGCCTCACAGACTTACCTAGAGGCCCACATTCTGAAGGTACTTTTCACTTGAGTTTCCCTGTTGGAAGATGATCTCAGCCTGTGTTGAGTGCATAAAAAGCCAACTGGCACAATGGTCAGCAGGCTTTCATCTGACCTCTGTGAGCAGGAGCCACTCAGCAGATAGGCAGAGCCTGGAGATTCTCTGGTGTTTCATGTGGTCATCTCCTTCCATCTTAGTGTGGTACGGGAACTCTGAGGCTGTGGGTACACACTTTGGATTTTCAATGGATTGCTAATTTTTTTTTTCAAATTTAAGAATAGGCATTATGTCTATCCTGTGAAGGGACAGGTTAATATGTGTCTATCTTATCCTTAAGAATTAGCCTCCAAGTCATGTTAAAATAATCTAAGAATAATACTTAAATTCCATGGGGAAACAGAAAAAAAAAACTCTGTGAAAATAATCCCAAGAATCTAATCTCTATTAAGTTTTCTGCCCGTTGCAAGGGGTGGTTAGAATATTTTCATAAGCATGCCTACTCAAAGTCTTTCCAGCACAACCGCGACTCAGAACATTGGGGTGGAGACCCAAGATTTCGTGAAAGCTGGGGACCTAGCTAGCCTGGTGTCAATGGTAGTGAATAGAAAGAAGGAACCTGTCTCTAACAAGCAAGAGGTGAGTACTGGCATGAGACTGTCCTCTGACTTCTCTGGCCTGCTCTCTCTGTATATTTCTGCCTATCTTTCTGTCTCTGTCTCTCTCAATCTCTATCATTATCTCTCTCTCTCTCTCTCTCTCTCTCTCTCTCTCTCTCACACACACACACACACACACAGAGAGAGAGAGAGAGAGAGAGAGAGAGGCCAAAAGTTACAGATAAATTGTGATTGTATATCACTCTCATCGCCATATTTTATTCTTACATGGAATGCTAAGAATGTGTAGGAAATAAAGGATGTGGGTTTGAGTAAATGAAATATTTTGCAGAGGGATAAGAATGAGTTATGTTTCACATTCCAAGCTAAGACAGAACTAGGTTACTCTTACAAGAATTATGCTTTTGTTTCCTTTGTTTCTCTCTCTCTCTCTCTCTCTCCTAAATTTGCCATCAATGTCATCCAATGTTATTGCATGATGCTGATGTAAAGTGACAGGCTAAATCAAACAATGGTGTTTATCTAATTGCTTATCAAATGAATAACTCAAGTCACTTACATTCAGTGTAACGCAGCTGTGTAGATGTAAGTAGGAAAGGTGTATCTCTGGAAGAATGAACAGCCATATTTCTGAGCTGCTTGTGCCACATAGAAAATGCCTAGCTATTCATCAGACTGACTCATTTGGCCTGTGTGAGAAGAAAGGAAAAGGAAAGGGCATATATTCTTAACTTGTGACACTACTGCCTGTCACCTGTCACCTCCAGGTCAAGATCCTGAACTACTCAGTAACGCAATGTGAAAAGGAGTCAGGGAACCTTTACTGACTGCAAAATGTGATTTTATTTAAAGCGTCACAACTAGTCTTAGACGAGGGCAGTCAATATGATTGGCAGCTACACTTGATGATTTTCCTGGGGACACTGAAATGAAAATCTCAGCCAGCCATCATGTTGCAATCGGGACATAGGAGCAGGGAAAAATGAGTTTCTAATTTATTTTCTTTGTGCTTGCTTCACACTCCAGTCTGGACTTAGACACTGAGCCCTGCATGTGCAGATAACAGCCTCACCAGCTGTTAGAATGTACTGAATTGCTTATGTACAGTTAGTAATCACTACGTTTAGCCCCTGAGCAGAGCAGCTCCTTTGCAATCAAAAGTCTCCCTTGGAGACCCCAGGAGATTGCTACAACCCAGCAAGTACAGGAACCCTTGCCACATTAGAGATCTCTACACCTTTGTACCAATGCCAAAGCCTGTCAGGTTCTCCTGTCAACTGTTTTAAAAGTTGCCTCTAAATTGAGAAGTGGGCTGGCTTTTATACAGAATCAACTTATAAAATTCCTTTCTGTGGAATGTTTTAGATCTTTTACAAAACTGCAGTGAAAGATGTTAGCCTCTAAATTGAGAAGTGGGCTGGCTTTTATACAGAATCAACTTATAAAATTCCTTTCTGTGGAATGTTTTAGATCTTTTACAAAACTGCAGTGAAAGATGTTATCTGTTACGGCTCTACTGTTCATTAAAAGACTCAATTGATAAATTAAAAATAATTCTTTGGGAGGGTGTTTTTTTATTTTTAGTTTTTTTTTTTCTTGAAATGTGATATTTGTTTTAAATCACATGGAAGTCTTGTTTCTTATAGTAAGGAAGAATGTGTAACAATGTAGCTCTCTGCTTTGTCTTAGGAATTCCAGTATTGAAGCAAATTCTCAATGAAATTGTAAAGTTACTCCATACTTCTTTGCTTTCCTTCTAAATGACTCATCTAATAATTTTAATTTTTGTTCATTTTATAAACAAAAATTACTTTCTGTTAGAAACTGCATGTAACATCAAAAAGTGCTGCTATAATTCTTACAGTAAAAAACCAAATAAACAAAAACAAAATAAAACAAACCCCCACAACCATATGCAAATTAAGTATTCTGCATCTCTGTTATGGCCAGTGCCTTGGGCACTGACATGCTTTCTCTACTTCCTCTCCTCCCTCCTCCCCAGCCTCTATCCCTCCCCCTATCACTCCTCTGCAGCCCCCTCCCTCTTCCCCTGTCTCTCCCCTGCTTCCTCCTTTCCCTCCTCCACAGACTCCTCCCCTTCCTTCACCCCACCCTTCTCCCCTCTTCCTCTCCCTCCTCCCTTCCTTCTGTGATTTTGCCAACAGACTCTGATCACAAGCTGTCATGTTTCTCAAATCAGCACCAAGCTCTTTTTTCTGAAGATAAACACTTTAGGCTAAGTGTGGAGACTCATTTGATTGACCTTGTTCTGTGTCTGTGGACTTGACCTAAGTAGACATGATGAAAGAAAATCCTGAATTGTCTAATGTTATTATTTTACCTTGTCCTTTTATTTAATTACTGTACCCAGGGAGATAAAACCTTAGATATTTACTTAGTTCATAGAAATTATGACCTCTATCATTGTTTCCTCTTCCTACCTTCCTTTTCACCTAGACGTTTCATAGGAGCCCATCTAATTCGGAAGAATTAGTAAAGGCTAGAAATAAATTCCAATGGGTTGTTTTGGTTAGAAGTGTTTTATAAGTGGCAAAAGAAAAATGTAGTAAGACATACTGAATGCTGAGAAGACTCATCATAATGAACATAAGTTTTAGATTTTACATACCATTTTCAAAAGATTATTTCAGCAGGGTATATTTACACAGGATGATAATCTCAGCACTCTGAACAGTGACACAGCAGCATCACTAATCCAAAAAAGTACCAGGCCAGCCGGAGCCATAAGTTAGGGCCTGTCTCAAAATTAAAACAAAGATTCAACTAAAACATAAACAGCACAGTCTTCTCAAATTTGTTTTTAGCCTGTATACTAAGGATAAAAGGACCAAATGAAAACAAAACCATCTCAATATCTTCTTTGTGTGATAGTTTCTGTACCCATAAATTTTGAGACCATATAATTTTATTTTTATGATTTCTAATATTTGTTCAAGATATTGAACACACTATGTGTGTTCAGTGGATGTTAATCCAGTTTTGTGTTTTATTCTATTCGTCATGTGCTCAGCACATTGGAAAATAACTTGGTATGTTTTCATTTCCTTATTCTTTTGTGTTTTAAATCTGTATTTCAAGTTTTTCCACCTGTCAATCAAATGAATGATTACTACCTTATCAGTTTCTGAGGCAATCCACAATATAGTACATTGTAGCAAACACATCTTTAACAGAATGCACAGGAAAATCAGCCATTTTTAAGTAAATATATATGTATTACATGTTGAAGAATGGTCCTTATCTAAGTATGTTCCTACATGATTAAATTAAAATACAAGTTTGAAAAACATCTTTGAAATATATAGTGGCTTTGTACTCAACAATTACATAACTTTTCATTAGGTCATCAATATTTGCACTGTAATCCATTGATGGTGTGAATTTTCTGGTTAAAAGGAAGGGATGTGGGAAGTGATGTTGCAGATGGATTATTGTTCAGTAATCTTGTTCTTTAGGAAGCATAGCTCCATGTTGCCTTGGAGAGAGGAGTGATTGGCAAACATAGAGGGGCAGATGAAATAATGTATGATTTTAGTCTGTTGGTAAACACCTTAAAAGGCTCACAGTGAAATGTAGGTACAGTCCCAAGGAAAGAGAAGAACTTCCTTAGATTTCTGTTTGTAGTTCAGTTGACCCAATTGCTCTGCCTGACACTATACAGAAAGACTACGGAAAAGTGGGGGAAGGTATGAATTTGAAGAGAGAAATAATGATTTCAAACCCCCACATATAACTAATGTGGTTCAGTTTTAAGTAAATAATATTTATAACAAAATTCTGGGAAGTATGTACTGCTATTTATTTTAAAAAATACTGTAGTCATTTCTTTACCATTTTAGGTGACAATTGGAACACTGACTTTTATATACCATGCCACAAATGGAACTCTCATCTAGGAAGTGCTCATTCTAGGCTTGTGTCATCCGCTGAGAAATCTAAACTGCACATTGACAAAGACTATTCAGATAGGAAAGGCTAAATGCATGTAGAAAAATTGAAAGAAACTGAATTGGACAGTTGTAGGAGAGTGATAATAAATCATCCATTTATGTCACAGAAAAGTGCTGGCTTCTGTATTGTTGGTTTAGAGCTAATAATTCTTCTTTATTTATAGCATCTGTCTGTGAAGGGTTCAAACAGCATTCATGTAATCTATAGCATCTGCCCATGAAGAGTTCACACAGCATTTATATAATCGTTTTGGCCCAATAGTTCAGTGGAATAAGGGATATTTTGTGATTATAACTTACAGCTCAGAAGTTGGCACTGGCTGCTGACAATGTACTAAAATTGTGCAGTATTACTTGTTAGGGATTTGGTGCACCAAGCCAGCAGGATGAAAGGATAAGGTCTCTGTAGCTGGTTTAATCAAAGGAGGCAATGTTCTCCCAGATATGTCATCAGCAATAGATAGTGGACATTGCCAAGATGGCTGACATTTCTGTCTCTTTTTAGATGCAATATAAGAACTCACCTTTCTTAAATTAAACACACACCAAACAACAACAATAATAAAAGAAAACAAAAATAACCCCCTTTTTTCTAGCTTGTCACTTTGTTTACTTGCTTCCATTGTTTTGTCATCCTACTTGGTGAGTTTGCAAGATAAAATACTTTTTCTTTTTACTATGGTAAAATGAAAATCATGATTTCAAATGATACTAAATGTATTTGCTCAATGTAGATGTCATATTTATACAGATAAGAAAATGGAGAAAGTTGGAGCAGTGTCATAGTTTACTTGATGTTCAGTAGTAGACTTTTAATGTATTTAGACAAGAGCATCAATATATTTGTTTTCTACTGAGGGTTACAAAAGGATTTATTTGGCTTACACTTCCACAACCTAGTCCATTATTGAAGGAAGTCAGGACAAGAACTCAAACAGGGCTGGAGCCTGGAAGCAGGAACTGATGCAGAGAATGGAGGAATGATGCTTACTGACTTGTTCCTCATTACTTGCTCAGCCTGCTTTCTCATAGAAGTCTGGACCACCTACCCCATGGATTGTACCATTCACAATGAACTGGAAACTTCCTTGCTAATCACTAATTAAGGCTATGTCCTACAGGCTTGCCTATAGCCCAACCTTATGGAGGCATTTTCTTAATTGAGTTTCCTTCCTCTCAGACTTTAGCTTGTGATAAGTTGCCATAAAAAGTAGCCATGACAGAAATCAAGTGCTATCCTTTCATTGATGACATGATTATTTAATTGTCAAAACTTGAGAAAAGCACTTGAAATAAAGAATATGAGCTCAGAAATTCAAAATTAAACCAGTAGATAGGTCAGCATAGGCTATCGATTGTATTAACATACACAAGTATTAAATAGAAAGTAAGACAAGTTAAATTCTTTTACAATTGCATTGGAAATGTAAAATCTTTAAAAACAGGTACAACAATATTTCAAAGAATAACAATGAGAACTTGAAAACACTGTAAGGGTTAAGCCTAAACAAACATCAAAAGGCCTATTATAGACCTGTAGGCACTTTCTGGATCTAGCATGAGTAATTTTCATATGTAAATGAGGGCAGAGAACTCAAAGCCATGGAAATATCAGGTGCAATCATCCTGAGACATCCATGAGTGTACCTGCTGGAGAAATAGCAGAGGAGCTGGTGGTGTTAGAGTACAACTAAGAAAGCAAGAAAAATGGTAGCAAAGGGGTCAGATTCTAGGTACCCCAGTCTCATGAGATTGGAATTTTCATTGAAAAGCAGAATTTCAAAGAGGGCCCTGCAGCCTAAAGGGGGTTATTTATTGGGGCTCTTTTTTGGGCAGGGTATTTATTTGTTTGCTCTGTTGCTTGTCCTTTCTTAAATTTTTTAAATTAAATTAATTAATTTATTTTACATCCTGACCACAGCTTTCCCTCTCCATCTCCTCCTGTCCCCTCCCCTGACCTCTCCCTGCTGCCCCCCCATCTATTCCTCCTCTGTTTCTGTTCAGAAACGGACAGCTATCAGCATGGCAAATGAAGATGAGGTAGGACTAAGCACCTCCCCTTTAATTAAGGCTGGACAAGGCAACCTAGTATGAGGAATAGGTTCCCAAGAGCCAGCCAAAGCATTAGGGACAGTCCTTGCTCCCATTGACTAGTTACACAGGTAGACCAAGCTACACAGTTGTCATACATAATAGAGGGCCTAGATCAGCCTTATGCAGGCTCCCTGGTTGTCAGTTCAGTCTCTGTGAGCCCCTATGAGACAAAGTTAGTTGTTTCTGTGGGTTTTGTTGTGATGTTTTAAATGACCTCTCCAAAAGAAAGACAGGCAGAATTATTCTACAGCATTTGCACAAACTAAACTATTAGCAGCGGCTCCATTGTTGACTAGATTAATAGAGAATTAACTATTAACAGCTTGAGGTTTCCCTTATTCTTCCATGGTTCTTTGTATTTATATGGAAGTGATGCTAGAATGTGCCTCTCTACATTAATCATTTTCATATATTGATTAATGAATTGTTTCAGGCATCATGCTTCATGTACGCTTTATATGAACAATTTCATGAAACTGTGGATACATTTTTGCAGTGTTATTTCTTCTACTCTATAGAAGAAAAACAAAGAAGAGATACCCATGAAACTTAGCAAAGTTAGCATTTTACTACCCATGGAGGTGAAGAACATCGATTAGAATCTATTGACATATGACTTTGCAGTGTAAGTTTACCCACACATCCATGGACTTTGGGCCTTGCCTGATATCTTTGACTTGAGGAAGAGCATAATAGTCTCAGTTCTCATTACAGTGATCTCTCCAAGCATAGGTGGGGGAATCATGACTAGAAGAGCACCCTTGCAGCTCTTCAGTTGTCCAGATGTAGCAGAACTCCACAGTGATATCACATCCAAGAAAATATCAGGAGGGATGAACATTTTGCCTGCACTGTAAAACCAGCAATCACCTCTGGGATGGAATGAGAGGCTGGGAAATTTGTGAGAATTCATAATAAAATTAAAAACAAGGTGATTATCTACCATGGCTATAAAAACAATAAATAATTTCTGGGGAGGGGAAGATTTTCTGTGAAGAGTGCAGGTTACTCAGGGTAGTCAAGAGAAGCAGCCTTCCTGAGTTGTGCTGGCTTCTGAGTGATGTCCCTCTGCATCATCTGTGACCAGGTAGGGAACTGTCCTATGTGTGTGGAATGCTTCTGTTAGTAAGTCCAATAAATGAATTGCTTCACTGTTTGGACTTCTTTTTATCTGTTGTCAGTTCCTTGGCTGGAGGCAATAGCCAAATTTATGTAAGTATCCTCAGAAAAACTGGTATAACACCACCTCACATAACACAGTATCTAGTTGGACAATATAACATTTGTCAATGCTATTCTTTAACTTTCTTATTTTTTGTATTAGAAACTTACTAGGTGCTTGCTTCAAAAGCTTTCACTCAGGGTCCAAAAAGACATGCCACAGTAAGCCTAGGATCTAGGTCTGAGGGCTATAGAAAAGAATCTTCTCACACCTTCATTCTATACATATGCTCTTTGTTGTATTTGCTTTACTGTTCTCTATTCTAATTCTTTTGTCCTAATGTCTATAGTTTCTTAGCTCTAATTTTCTATCTCAATTCTAATTCAAATTCTAGTTCTTTGTTTCATTATCTTCTTCGTCTTTGTCTTCGCCTTTGTCTTCTTTATCACCTTCTTCTATTTTCCTACTTACTTATTTTTCCTGCATTCTTAACTTTCTACATTTCTGCTAATTTCTGCCAGCTTATCCCTCCAAGTACTACTACCTCTCTAGTCCTCTATTCCTAAATCTCTCTTCTCCCTGAGTTTTGAAGCAAAGGATAAGAATTGCAGAGTTAGTTTTTCATTGGTCAGGAGCACCTTTCTAAGCTAATTGATAAAGGGAAAGTCATAGCCATGGCAATACAAGGTCCCAAGGCCATAGGCACAAAACTGTGACCAGACAAGGGAGGGCACAGTACCCAAAGATAAGTTTAAGACACAGATCTAGTGTTAGTGGATGGGCAAGTAAAGAATAGGCATGCTTTAAGAATAATGTGAGATTAGCTTAGGACAGCACTTTCCTGTCTTCAGGCAGAAAGTATCCAGGACACTCTTGTTCTCTATTTCTCTGAAAGCTACTGCTCAACAACTTCAGAATTGCTATAATTCTTGTCCATGGGTATCAGTGGATGTCTCAATAAAAATCTATTTGCCTGAACACTAATACTGATCATCTCTCTGCCAAGGAAGATAACTGCAGAGGGGGCAGACTTCTAATTTTATACAAAGTCCTGGTTGAGAGTAAGGGTATTGACTGTGATTATTTTCTTGCCAGAAGTCTGCATTGGTGTGTGTGTGGGTAGTCACCCAATACACCAATGTATATAGAGTTTTGGGGATGAATCCCACCATAGAAAGGGAGTGCCATGACTTCACAGGGAATTTACAGTAAGAACAGTGATTATCCATAAACAAAATACTCCCACTGCCCCGTGTGTGAGCCTCCTCCATCAGAAAATGATCCCAGTGGATTAGTTTCATGATTTGTCAGCTGCGTTCTCACTGTATAATTTTGTGGTTCATAGCATTTTTGTAAAGAGAATATGACACAAAGTTTTTAAGACAATAAACACCCAAGGTGGCAAATAAAAAGCTTTATTGAATTCCTAAAGAATATTCAAGCTTACTTCAATATAAATATACAAGGCATCCCATGATGGTGTGAGAAAAACATGTCAGTCAGAATCTCCAAGGCGAATCTAACACTTCTGAGGCATGCATATATGAAAAAGGGCAAACTAGAATAGCAGGGGATCATGGAAGTTGTCTTCAGCTAGAGAATGTCAGCAGGGGAAAATTAAGTCTTTATTAGCATGAAAACAGCAGGCAAATGATTGTTTCATAATTATATCCAGTTTTTGCATAAAACAAACAAATCTTGAATGATGGAGATTTGTTTGTCTATTAGTGAGAAAATAGAATTTCTCTATTTCTCTAGTGGGAGTGAGAAATACATTTTCTTGTTGTTGCTTTTGCCTAAAGTAATGGTAAAAAAATTCACCAGCTCAGCATGGAGTCCGACATGTTTTGCATACAGTTCATTCAGTCCTGTTTACCTTCCTGAGCTCTTTCTTTGTGAAGTACTTCCTCATAATTTATGTAAATTGGTTTTAAATGAGAATATTTAACTAAAAGATTTGATCTTCACATCATGAAAATTGTTATGAATATGGTTGTCTGGGCTTTGTCATTTTCTTATAACTTGTTTACTTTTCAGATTTATTATTATATTCTTAATATCTTCCTGAAGAGAAGGTATGCATTTGAAATCTTGATGAGAACTTATAGGCTAGGAAATAGGGTAAAACTGTGGAAATGAGAATGGGCTATAAATTATTGAGCCTGTGTTGTCAAGTTGTAATTGGATTGAGATTATATTGGATTTAGCCAACTCTTAATCCAGTGAACAGTGTCTTTCTAAGAAATAGGATGGAAATTTGGACATTAATCTCTGTGATTAATCTCTGTGACACTGAGGAAGAGGAAGCTGGACAGACACAGTCAAAAGCTAAGGGATATCATAGCAACTACTAGAAGCTAGGGAGGCAAGAAAGGACCTTAAGTGCAATGATGAAGAGAGTGAGTGTGGTCCTGTAAACATCTTCAGTGCAATGATGAAGGCAGTATGGTATTGTGTTACAGCAGTTTTCCTGCCAACCTGGTCCCACAACTATGCCAGCCCCAAATAACACACAGAGTATTAGATATAAAGCTGTTGGCCTATTACTAGTGTTTCTTACTGGCTAGCTCTGTCTTAAATATTAACCCATTTTTTTTAATCTAAGTGTTTACGTGTGGTCTGATCTTACCACAGAGAGTGTCCACACCTCTTCTCTCAAGTCCCCACATCTTGACTCACTTCTACTACATCTCCCAGAATCCTCCTTGTCTCCTAGCCCCACGTATCTTGCTTTCCTATTGGCCAACAGGGGGCATTATTCATTAATCAATAAGAGAAACATATTTACAGAATGGCATTTCCCATCAGTCCTGTAAACATCTGTGCAGTGTTGAAGGAGGTGTGGTCTTGTAAACATCTGGATTTTGGGAAACCTCCCCACAGAACTGTGACTGAATACATTTCTTCAGCCTTACCTTAACTGTTTTGTGAAGTTTGGTAAGTGCCTTATAAAACTATTATAAACATGACATTTCAGTTTTGGTGGCAAAATATTTGGATATGGTTAGAACCCATCAAAACTTATAATTTATTCTAGAAGTCCAGAGGTAAGCCACTTATATATCACAAACCCAGAATTAAGTCCTGAAGAAGGATTTGTGAGGACTCTGTCCCCATGTCTGCCTTGAGATTCCACTGTTATGGACAGTCTTGATTTTATAGCTAGAAATCTTGTAAATACTGCATTGTTTAGAAAGGAAAGAACATACACCTTAATGGAAGTCTTTACTAAGTATTTCCAAGACAGTTTCAAACAACCCATTAAATAGACAGGAGATATTAGGAGCTATTCGTTTTCTTTCTATCTGCAGTCTTAAGAGCCCTTACAGTTATTTTTTATATATATTTTTTTATCTCCCCCGTCCTCTGATTTGGATGGGAAATAGGAGCTTCCTTTACTTAAATTCTTCCAATTGCTTCTCCAAATGTCAGTGGTATTGGACTTTCCTGAGGAAAAGAAATATTGCTGTCAGGGCAGCAGTTTTTAGATCAAATAGACAACAGAACCCCTAATGCTATTATTAGCTACGGAGGCAGTGAGCTTGCAGGTTACAGAAGTGAGAGAAATGGCAACACTCAGGAGAGAGGAGAAAATAGAAAATTGATCAGGAAGAATGATCTGGGCTGATTTCTCCTCTCCCACCAATAAACAACAACAACAAAAATAGTTTGACATGAAGCTCTGGTCTGTCTGTATATACCCACCATTTGAGTCCAAGCCAGCAAAAAAACTATAATGTCTTTCTCTTCAGTGTTTCAAGGTTGATTGTAATATCTCCAGTTCAGATCAGTGAACACAAATGAGAAATTAAAAGTCAAGCTGCCCAGTACAGGGAAGTTATTTATACCACACCCTATGTGGCTGTGTCACTGCTCGTGGAACCGCCCACAGCCCTTCTCAGGTTGCCTTGTGCTGCTTGACAGCTCACAACAATCTGACTAACGGCTTGCAATTTCTTCCCTAAATAGATTTTTGTCATGAGAAATGCAGAGGCTCTTTATTTCTGTTTCATTTTCCCTCACCTCTCCTAGCTCATTTTATTTTTGTTCACATTCACGAGCTGGTTTGATGATTCTGTGGATATTTTCTAAGCCTTGGCCATAGTATCCTTAGTGCTTCATCTCTGGCAGCAACTTTGTGTTGCTTGAGTCTTCTTATTACCATCAGTCAATGTTTTTGAAGATAATGTTGGTTGTGAGCCACAAACAACTTGAATAAACCTGTGATAAGCGATCCTGTCCAAATGCTGAGAGAATTCATGGGGCACAGGGGACAACCAGGGCTTTCAGACAGTATCTGTGGAAGCTGTCACCTCCCCAGCAAAATCACTAAGCAGTCTTAGAAGCTGATCTTTAGAACTGAACCTCCTAAGAACCAGCTTGTTTTTAGTGGCATCACCTTTAACAGCTACACCCCACCCCACGTATGCACTGCACCTATCAAAAGTTAAATTTCCAAGTCAACATTCTGAGATGATTTCTAGCATTTGATTCAATTCTTAGTTTCTTGAAAGTCAAGGAAGCAGATCTCCATTGAGGATACATTCATCCCCAGCCTCCAAGCAGGGTATCTCTAAACTTCTTCAAATCGCATTACTTTTCTTGTTCTCATACTTAGGAAGAACACAGTGCTTGGTGAGGATCTCATGGAAGCGATGGCATATGTGTACTCTGGTCACATGAAAAGTTGACTAGGGAAAGCCTGATGAAATTCATAGGACGGAGATGTCAGTGTTACTGGTTTCTGGATAGACCAGTCCGGGAAGCTTATACATCCTAATAAGTGCCTAAAGACATTCTTGTTTTATTGAATAAGCCAGTTAAATTTTACATAGTGTTGTTGATCCTAGAAAATTTTTAAAAATATTTCAATAACAATAAATTGGGTTGTTTTAACCTTTATAAGTCATGGGGGGATCACTATCAACTAAGTATGATATAGTGATATAAAAATTAAGCACCTGTAGGTAAGGTATACGGTGTAGATATACTCTTAATAGTCAGTCCTTCTTGCCCTAGTATGGGACTAGTATGTGGTGTGTGTGTGTGTGTGTGTGTGTGTGTGTGTGTGTATCTATATGTGTATATATGTGCATGTATGTCCACATGTATCTATGTTGGTGTGTGCCTACCCAAACAAAACAGCAGGCACCCCCAGAGACATCAGCTGAACACTGCACAACAAGATAAAATACTACTAGGCACAAACATCAAACCCTGGATAGGCTACCCATTGAAAGAAAAAAGTGTTCCATGAGACAGAGACATTAGCGGAAGTTTTTTTTATTATTTTTTGTTGTTATTTTTATGAGATTCCTCAATATTCAAACAAGTGGGTCACTGATCCTTATGCCTTCTCTTGAGTTCTTTTCTTCTATTTATTTTGATCAATTTCAATGTGTTAGTTTTTTATCTTATTTGATCTTTGATTATCCCTTAGAAACCTATTCGTGTTTTAATGAGAGTCTGAAAGGCAGTGGATCCATACAGAGGGGAAGGGGGAAAGGAATTGGAGGAGTAGAGAGGGGAAACCATAACCAGGATGTATTATTTGAAAAAAATATATATTTTCAATAAAAGGATAAGAAATGATTAAACAACAACATTCCATGAAGATAAAGATTGCTCTGTATCCTGTCAGCTTTCAGTTGCTAAGAGCAGTTCCTAACATATAATTGGTGTAGCAGACAGGATTTTTTTTATTTTTTTCAATACAAGGTTTCTCTGTAGTTTTGAAGCCTGTCCTAGAACTTACTCTGTAGATCAAGGTGGCCTCGAACTCATAAAGATCCACCTGCCTCTACCTCTGGAGTGCTGGGATTAAAGGTTTGCACCACCACTGCCTGGCCTGCAAAAAGGAATTATTCTTGTTTTATAAGGCAAAACAGACTTTGTGGGTGGATTAAGTTTGTAAAGTGACTAAGCTTAAAATAAGAGTTGATATTCAAGATTCTGTAGATTATTCTTAAAAATAAGAAAAAAAGGAAAATCACATCTTGGCACTTGGTAGGCTGAGAAAAGAGGTTTGAATGAATTCAAAGTTTTCTAGGGATCTACAATGCTTCCAGGACAATGAAAAACACAAAAATACTTCAAATGGCTGGCTTTAGAGATGCAGATAGAAGAAGTGTTCCAGTCAGAAGGACTCTACAGCTTGAGAGCAGACAGTGAAAGCCACGAAAGCAAGGGGTAGGGACAGTCACCTGTGCCTCAGAAAAACTTAATTCTACCAATGACACCACTGCACGGGGAAACATAATCTCTTGGAATTTACAGAGAGGAACATAGACACTGATTTTTGGCCTGTTAAAACCCTTCAGCAGTTGAGGGACATCTAGGTTACTTCCAGATTCTTGATATTACACATAATGCTTCTATGAGCACAGTTAAACAGATGTCCTTGTTGCATGAGTGTGCATTCTTTGGGAATATACTAGTGGAATCGCTAGTTCTTGAGCTAGATTAATTCCCATTTTCCTGAGGAACTGCCATATTGATTTCCAAAATGGCTGTATGAGTTTGCACTCCCACCAGCAGCAAAGGAGTGTTCCCCTTTCTCTACATCCTCTCCAGCATAAAATATCTTTGATGTTTTTTATTTTAGTCATTCTGAAAGGCCCAAGATGGTATCTCTGAGTTGTTTTGATTTGCATTACCCTAATGGCTAAGGATGATGAAGGCTTTCTTAAATGTTTTCAGGTATTTTAGATTCCTCTATTGAGAATTCTCTATTTAGGGATGGAACTAGAAGAACCACCCTGAGTGAGGTAACCCAGTCACAAAAGGACAAACATGGAATGTACTCACTCATGTATGGATATTAGGCATAGAGCAAAGGCTTACTAGACTACAATCCACACCAGCAGAGAAGCTAGGAAACAAGGAGGACCCTAAGAGAGGCATACATGGTCCCTCAGAGAATAGGAAAGGGACAAGATCTACTGAGCAAATAGAGAGCATGGGGGAAGGGGAGAGGAAATTAAGAGAAAGAGAAGGAGAGAAAAGGAGGGGGAGACGTGGGCATGAGGGAGCAGAAAGTTTGAGGCAGGGGAAAAATACAGGAGAGCAAGAAAAGAGATACCATAATAGAAGGAGCCATTATAGGTTTAAAGAGAAATCTGGCACTAGGAAAATGTCCAGAGATCTACAAGGATGACCCCAACTAACAATCTAAGCAATAGTGGAGAGGCTACCTTAAATCCCCTTCCCTGATAATGAGATCGAAGACTACCTTATGTGCCATCCTAGAGCCTTCATCCTGATGGAAGCAGAAGCAGACACCCACTGCTAAATACTGAGCCAAAATCCTGAAATCTAGTAGCAGAGAGGAAGGAGTGATGTGATGGGAGATGTTATTCTGTAAATATGTTTCTCTCATTGGTTAATGAATAAAGTCCTGTTGGCCAATAGGAAAGCAAGATAGGTGGAGACAAGGTGGATTCAGGGAGAGGGAGGAGATTTATAAGGTAGGATGGAGAGAGAAGAACCCTGGATCCTCTCACCAGTAAGATAAGGCCATGTGAAAATACTTAGATTAATAGAAATGGGTTAGATTTAAGACAGAGCTATTTCATAAAAAAATGCTAGTAACAGGCCAACAGCTTTATGTCTAATACAGAGTCTCTGTTATTTGGGGCTGACACGGCTGTGGGACCAGGCTGGAGGGAAAACATGATTGAAACAAAATGGCGCCTTCAAGGTGGCACTAAGAACTTCCATTTAAAACTTAACAAAAGCTTAAGAAAGGGATTTTAGAAACAAAAGAACAGAGACAAGCAAGGCTTCTTGGTAGCAGCATTTTTCTCAGTTGGGCTCTGGTTTGCTAGAGACAAGCAGAGATTTGCATGGCTCCTTTAAGGGAGGTTTCCTGACTCATCATAATTGGCAAAAAATCCTCACAACTTTTAAGAAGCACTGCGTACAATTCAATGGTGTCAATGAGCAGCTGGTTTAAAAAAAAAATAATAGAAAGAGAATAGCTGGGATATTGATGGCACATTCCTTTAATTCCAACACTCGGGAGGCAGAGGCAAGCAGATCTCTGTGATTTCAAAGTAAACCTGATATATGGAGTGAATTTCAGGGCAGCCAAATTTACACAGAGAAACCCTGTCTTAAAAATAAAAAAATAAAAGTAGAAGAAATAGAGCCACGTGATCAAACATTCAAAAAAGCTGGGACAAGACAGCCTTATAGACCACTAAAGCCAGGATTTCTGGATCTTCTTAGCATCCCGATGGTATAAACAGTGTCCATAATCAGCAGGAAGCAGATTGGAGAAAATGACACTTATATTTCAAAATATTGTCTATAAATGTTTGTCCCAGATGATCCAACATTTAAAACAGGTGAGACAAGGCAGCCTTGCAGACCACTGCAGCCAGGATTTCTGCATCTTCTTAGGATCCCCATGACAGCTTGCCCTACTAGCAGGAAGCACTTTGGAAAGAGCAACACCCAAATTCCCAAATAGTGTTTATAAATGTTTGTTTTCATTTAAATGGGGTTGGTTATAATCAATCTTTTTTTAAAGGTAAAAAGTGGATTATATGATAGGTCAGTTCTCTTGGATGTAGTGAGCTTGTTATCTTTAGAAGAGCTCTTCTGCTTATTCTGAGATTAGCTTGTTTTTTCAGAAGTGTAGTTTTCTACTAGTCCCTTCACTTAGGTCCTCACAACATGAAACAATGAGTTTAGGTATTATATGCATACTTAAAATGAGAATACACTTGTTTCATGATAAAAGTGAGAAGTTAGCCAAAAGTATGTATGATAATTTTATGATCTCATAAGTCTGATCTGACTCAGTTTCTAAAGCTAAAACAGGACACACATTTTTGAACTGCAAAGCTCACAGAAGGACATTTGTCACCTTACACTTGTGAATGTATGGACATCTATTCCTTTAGGGAATAGAACAGCAGCTCAGACTCTGGCTTGTATACATTGATAGGCAGGAGGTGTGCTCTTTCTCCCTCTCTTTCTCTCTCACGTGTGTGTGTATGTGTAAATGCACAATGAGTATGCACACTCATTATTTTCTTGAACAACTGGCATATATTTTGATGTGGAAGGTAAGTGGAGAGAGTTATAGATATATTCAGTGGAATGGACTACGTAGCACCTTGTTCCTACATGGCCTTTTGGATTCAGACTAATCAGTTTTGAGATCATACTTTTAAGAGAACTGTGAGCCTCCTTGTATGCACAACTAAAGGAGAAATAATTCAAAATCAAAGGCAGTAATTCCTATCACATCTCAAGGGAAATCCAACACTTGACCAGATACCATGTGTAATCAAGACTGTGGTATTCCCAGATTTCTGTGAAATGAAAGTGATATCACATCGAAAGAGCAACCCCTACCCATAAAAAAGGGACCACACATTATACACTGGTATAACCTTATACAACCATTGCAGACTTTACATAGAAAGAGAATTTTTACATCTGTAGAGATCTGATAGCTAACTATTTCAAAACCAGGAGACTGGACAATCAAAGGAGGTGGAATCGTGCTACTGAATATCATAAAACTGTTAGGGGTAATGGACTCTATGTGCATTACCTAAAACAGCCTAGTTGTGGAGCATGGCTCAGGAATGGAGCCCTCGGGGCAAGTTCCTAGTGGTTGTGAGAACACTCCAAGAAAAGCAGACAAGTGTTGTGACTTCAGTGTCTTCAAATCCCTAAACTGTTCTTGGTGTGTGTTTCCATGCTCCTCCCAGGTGTCGTGGGTAGAAGTGAGTCAGCTTCACAATATGCCTTAGTGCATGTTCCTTTGTTCAATTGAATGTTTAAACTGTTCTGTATATGCCTCTGATGAAAAAAAAAATCCATGTTTTTGCCAGATGTGGCTTATCCTTGAAATTGCATGCAGATTGAACCCATGAGAACTGTCCTCAAGTCCTTAACCCCCGAGTATAAATCGTTGCTATTACATGAGACTCTCCCAATCCTACCATTCCTTTAGAGCTGCCACCTAATGAGATTTATGAGTAGAGTGCTTGATTTTTAAGTTACAAGAATCTACAGTTCACTACCATTTGTAGAAATAAAAACCTTGTAGACTCATTTAAAGATTTTATTTAGTTACTTTTAAAATTAATGTTGATGAGTATTAGCCTGAATGTATGTATGTGTACTGTGGGTATGTTTAATGTCTACAGAGGCCCCCAAAGGGTGTCTGATTCCCTGAAACTGCTACTGTAGGTAATTGTGATTATACCTGATATAGGTCCTTTGTAAGAGCAATAAATGATCTTAATGGGTGAGCCATAGCTCCTTCCACAACATTGTACATTTTAAATAACTCAGTAAACACAAAAGGAATAGCCCATGTCAAACAGGTGCTATGAGAAGGTCAACAGGATAACAGCTGAAGCTGAGATTAAGCATGAGACAACGCCAAAACCTAGCAGCCAAGGTGTATATCTGGCTTTGGCCAGTTTGTTATAGTATAAGACATTTATCTTAAAATGATCCTGCTCCTTTCCATTTTAAAAATCTATATGATTTTCTCAAATATTTTTTTACAGTATGCTGTTAGACTTTTGTGAGCAGCGCTAAGATTAATAAAGCACCATAGTGACAGGAGGCAGCCACTGATATCTAACTTGACAGTTGTGATTTCATTATACAGTAATGAATAGATGACCTAGTATCAGAAAAGCTTTGATATATATATATGTATATACATATATATATATAATATTAATTCAAACATGAGAGAAAGGTGAAAAATCTTTGAAACTACAGGTGGATTAAAAAGGTAAGACATAGTCCATTTTGTAGTAACAAACCAGAAGAGTGTCTACTTTCTTGGTTTACAGTCATCTCCTTGTGCTTATACAAAGATTTGCTGTGTAAATTTCTTCTTTAGAATGTGTGTGTGTGGTGTGAAGAATGTGGTAATTTATTTATATAGATTTACATAATGTTGGATTCCTGATGCCAGCCTGATACAAAAAGTAAAAAGGAAAGTCTTCCTTTGTAGCTTATTTAATATAGGTTTTACTTTCTTCAATCATATTTTTAGATATATGTGAAGTATATAGCTTTCTCTGCTATCCATCTTATAGATTTATACTTCCTTTGATAGAGGACTTATATCTTAACCCCCCCCCAATCTGTGATTTTGCTCCCTTACACAACAAAAGCAAACTACAGTGTGAAGATGGAACCACCATTGCTTATCAGTTGAATGGAGAATGTTCTGGATCAATTAGGTGGCTTCTTGTCATCATAAAAGGGTTTAAAATTGGAAAATGGAGATGGAGGATCACATGGAGAGATGTGGTTAGAAGAATAGTTTCAGGAAGCAGCTGCATTGCTGTGAAAATGGAGAGGGGGATCGTAGCTCAAGGAAAATGAACATGAGCAACCTTGAACAGAGCAATGCATTCTCCTTTGCAGCCTTGAGGTAAAAAATACTAGGTAAAAAGTGACTTTGTCCTGAGAAATGTTCATCAGGAATCTGAAGTGAGGGACAGTGAATTTTCCTAAGGTTACAGAGAGTGATGCCTTCTTATGGTACAAGGAGAGAGTTAGTGTGTTGTGTTGTTGCAGGTGGGACCGTGTCTGTTTGGTGACATGCCATGCCTTTATGCTGAAACTGACCACAATGACTAAGGGCATCTTTCCCAATTTCCATTGCATCCACTTATTTTTGAAAGCCATTAACTTGTATGCTTAAAAAAGTAGAATCCAGACTAAAGTATTCCTAACTTCAGAGTAGTTATTAGCCGTTCCAAAATGGAAATAAAGTTAATATTAAATATTAATGACAAATAGTAAGAAAGAAGCCTTTAAGCTATTCTTAGTAATTAGAGAAAACTTTAATGTTGTAATTTAAGTATGTACTTTTAAGCTTTAGGATTTGTTAGGATAGTATGCTATTTCATTTATTGCTGGTATGAGTTGATATGCAACTCATACATAGTCCCCACATTATGCTTTGGAGTGATAGCATTAGACACATTTGTCAAGAACATGGTACAGAATTTCCAAAAGTAATGATATAGGCTTCCCAAGAAGTGCATCAATTTTTTGAGGTTTTATTTTTATTCATTTATTTATTTTTGCAATTGGGTTTTATAAACATATAATGAGAGTTTATGGCTGTATCATTTTTATATAAATTATAACTACATATGAAGTATCTTTAGTGGCTTGGATCCAATACAAGTTAAATACTATACTGTTCATCCAAGAAAGCAAGGAAGTAACTTATATTTGAGGGATAAAATAGACTCTTTGCTCTCATTCAACCTGATGGGAGGCAGCATCTCATCAACAGTATCACCAAAGAACAGACTTAACCAAACAGACTCCAAAGGCAGAAGAAGACTCAGATATCACCCTCTCTGATGCTGAAGTGTTCATTAACAGAGTGGTAAGTAGAAACATTGAAGTGTCTAAATTCTTTATAGACTAGAGAATAAACTATAGTAGCTAAGAAAGTGTCATTTTCACACACGCAGGGGGACAGAGCACAACGGAAATGAGGAGACTCTTTGGCAAACCTGGAGAGACGTGTGTGCACACTTATTTTATGGAGCCACAGCTAAATCAAGAATTAGTGGGCCTCTGTCAAAAATTAAAGTAATAAATTTAGTTTAGCTCCATACATTAGCAAGTCAAACACATTTGTAGAACGTTTCTTTTTGAAAACCCAAGGATTATTTTATTAAACTCCTTCCATATCCTCTTTATCAGGAAAGATGCAGACAGGTTTTATAATGGGAAACTTTATGGTTAGTGCTAACAGATCAATAATTTCAAATACTCCTGGAGGTGTCATTTGTTCTCAGAAAATGAGACTTTCTGACACCTTTCAACAGATTCCTTATGAAGGTTTGTAAGAACTGGGTGTTGTCATGTTTTTGCCAAGATTTCATTCCCAGAACCATACATATACCATACATATAACAATTAGCCCTTGAATGAACCTAAATGACTCTATACAACTGTTAAAGGTGAATAAAGTATATAGCAATGACTTTATGTGAATTTAAATAGTGAAGAAATTTACATATATTTGCATACTGATATAAATTCCTCCAAGTAATTCCATGCTATTTTTAACGTGGTGGCTAAAATGGGCTCAAAATGTATGGACTTTGATGCTCAGATAACAATATTGTGTAAGTAATCTTTCACCTTGCTGTTTTCCATCGTCATTGGAAATGCTCTGTCTTCCTGCTCCCAATCCTGATTGTTTTCGCATTTTATCACTGAAGTTGATTATTCACTGTCTTATAACTTTCTGTCTGTTTGCAATCTTCCCACATTACATCTTGCTACAAAGAAGATAAATAGTATATCAGATATAAATAGAGGGTTACATAGGAAATGGCAGGCCTCGGGGTTCATAGTGGCCATAATTCTCCGTTGCTTTTTCCATATTAGTAGGATCAGTGTCTCTGTGAGATCATCTTGAATTCTTTCCCAGTTGTTATAATCCCCACTTGGGTTTAGATTTGTGTGGTTTATCTCTGCTTCTCAACAACATGAGGTTTTTGCCTCAACTCTTGAGGACTATCATGGGTTGGTTTAATGTCAACTTGCCACAAGTTAGAATCACCTGAGTAGGGAGAGTCATTTGAAGAAGTGTCCAGCTTGTTTGACGAATATGGCAAGACATGTCTGGCCTGTGGCTGCACCTTCTGACAGCAGTCCACATACCATGGGGATGGCTTGCTTGACCTCCCCTATGGCCCTGGTGATGGTTTGCTCAGTTGTGGCTGCTGCTGGTGATTCCTTCATTGATACCAGAACAAGTGTTTTCAAGCTTTAATCATGGATTAGGTACCAATGCTATCCAGGAGCTGTGCAGGCTTCTGGAACCAGATGGAACTGCTGAGACATGCAGCTAGTGGATTGAGAAAATATAGATTGTCCTTTCTCTCTCCTTGTCAGAAACCGCTATTGAGGGACTATGCCAATGGCTGAGGATCCAAGTCTTCAGGACTGAGTAACTACCCGTTTTCAGATATCAGGTGTAATATTGTGTCTCTGTCTTGCCTGCCCAGTGTCTGGAACTGTAAAGGCCAGAAGACACTTCTTCCTGTGGACACAGAAATTTCTTACTGCAGACATCTCCATGTCTTGTAACTGTGGTCAGAAGTGCAAGCTTAGGTCTTGATATAAAAGGGGCTGCTTTTTTTCTTCTTTTTTAGTTACACAATTTTCCCACATACTCACACTGAACCAGGCTTTTAATGTGAAGATATCCCACAAGGCTTCCAAAGCTGAGCAAGCTTCATTTGAATACAGCCTGTCTCCAAAGAACAGAAGAGGCCACATGGGTGGTGGGAAGTCTCACCATCTCAGATATTCTTTTAGGAGGCGATCTTGAATGTTGCCACACTCCGAAGACATAAGCTTTGATTTCCCTTCAAAATGCACAAAGTACAGAGACTGATTTCACAGGTTTTTTTTTTTTTTTTTTTTTTTTTTTTTGAGCAGGGTGATTGGATTGGTAAATGCTAGACAGGCAAGAAGCCAAGATTCAAGCTGCTTTCCATATTCCAGGCTATCCACCCTCATGTCACATCGTGTGTCGTTAGGAAGGCTACTTTGCATCAGGGAATAGCAGAGTCTGGAGGAAGAGACAAAACTGGAAACAGAGATCAGCATGTGTCATTGGCATGTGAGCCTGTGGATAACTAGCTTTGGATGGCTATGAACCGAAAAGGGTCCAAATGTTTGAAAAATTAAAGGAACACAATGAACAGGTAGATACCTCAGATAATAAGATAAATTAATTACATTTACCTTCATGGTCCAGGGAGGATACAATGCCTGGGCTGAGTGCCAAGTAAAATGTTTTCACCACTCCTTGGAGAGTGAAGGAATAATTCCTCATGGAAATAGATTAAAGAAACAGCCATAAAGAGCACTTGGGATAGGAGTTCAGCCCTTAAAACAGGCAGCCTTTATAAGAAATCCCTGAAACTGCCAGCAAAGCTGTCCCTGGTGACCAGGGTGGCATTTTGTATAAATTTGCATGCATGTGCCTTATCTCAGGAAATATTCTAGACTTTTCAACAGATTTTCAGGAGTCCTTGAGTCCAAAACACCAGGACCCACAAAAGTAAAGGGGAAGCTGTTCTTACAGTCATTTTATTAGTCCACTCATGAAAACGCTCCTCGTTTCCCAAACTCTCCAGCTAAAGAGGTAAGTATTGGCCACAGGCTTCCTCTCTATTTCCATGAATCCTTTTCATGGTAATACACACGAGAAAATGTCCACCTGAAATAGAAAAAAACAGTCACAGGAGAAAAGAAAACTTGCCTTGGGGCCTTTTGTGAATACTCTCATATGGCCCTTAAGTATGCATAAGCAAAGAATTAAGAATATATTTAAGACACTGGAATCCAGCTTTCAGAATTCGTTTGTGAGCTGAGAAGTATGTGACAATGAATAGTAGCTTATAATAAACAACTTATGGTAAAGGGCAAGTTTCAACGAGGAATTAACGATTTGTCCTTGGGAAGCCTTTATTTACTATTCAAAAACCCGAGCGCCTTTTGCTGCGATCAGGCAGATAGTTACGGTGAAATTGATTCTTCTCCCAGGATTTTGCAATGGCCCCAATAAACTATGAAGTGCTCTGGCCTGCCTTCCCAGGCTTCGTGGCTGCTCTGCAGTGGTCAGCATCATTCTCCGTGTAGCAATTAGCGGTAATAAGTAGGAGTCGCACAATTGATGGTGTAATATGCCCAGACTGTGTGGAAGCAGCAGTTATGAAACGCTTCATTGAAGAAGCTCTTGTGCTCTGTACTTCCCTCCCATCAATTTTCCCGGTAGCAGAGCCTAATCAAGGTGCAGTGCAGTTGGTTGGGGCAGGGGCTGTGTTAGCTCAGATGGAGTGCTTTCTGTCTCAGCCCAAAAGACTAGCTGTTCTTGCTAGAAATCCCTTCCTCCATCATTCTGACTGATATTTCCTCTTAATTAATGCTTAGGAAGTTGGGAATAAAAGGGTCAAGCCTCTGAGGGCTACATAGATGGGCACAATTCCTTTCCTGTGCTACAGTGGCTTCTTTTTTAGCGTTTCCCCTCTGTTTCTACATCTTGTCTGCTTTTGCTGTTAGAGCCCTGAGAAAAACATTAGTAGCAACTGTTTTGGATTCAAGTTCGGAGCATTCCAACGTCATTGTCCTGATGCGCATGTGCAGGCAGTCTCGGAAACGGAAACTGGGTTTGCTTTTTTGTATGCCTTTGGAGTATTTTGTTGTTGTTAAACGTCAAATATGTGATATCTGTGAAAGGAGCTCATCAGAGGCTTGCTAGTCACACATGTTTGTTGCTCTGACAAACACCTGAAAGAACCATTTAAGGGAGAAAGAAGTATTTTGACTCAGTTCAAACTTCAGTTGGCAAGGCAGACCCTCAGAGCAAGGAAGAAGAGCTACTTCACTGTCAGCTAGCCGTACGTACCACCTTTTGCCCAGTTCTTAAGTCCTTATAGGTAGGAATTTCTCATTGTCCACATCCAGTGGATCAATATGCTCTACTATGGGTATAGATGCTAAGGGCTTACCGGTTGCTTTATTCTATTGCTATAGTGTCACTATAGATTTAGCTGACATCACATAGATAATGTTCTTCATTATCATATAAGCCTCTTAATGAGTCTCCATACTTTCAAATTCACTCTAACATAACCCCTTCCACATGTTTTAATCCCAAACTCTCAAGACCAATGTTTCTCTAATACAAAAGGGCTTATTGAGTCCATATATAATATGAATACATATACATGTATTAGACATATGCACACATACACACACACACACACGTAGATGTGTATATGTCAGGAAGAAAAGGACTATGACTTGAAAGAAGCTATGTAATTGCCAGCACAAGGCCTAGTTGGTGATTGGCTATGTCAGCCAGATGTGAGAGTGAAGGTCATTTTTATAATGAATATTTGTGTAAGTAATGGACCAAAAAAACCTACAGAGATAAGAGGGGTGAGTGGTATTCAGTGGACTGTGTGAGGTATTTTGGGATAGTAGGGGAGTCTGTTAGGAGGACTTGATGACTTTGAGTTAGGACATGTAAGTCATCTAGGAAGTTTACTTCTGAACATGAAAGGGTTAACCTACAGGATTTTTATGTCAATGCTTTATTTATTGTACACAAAGAAATGTGTACAGTAAATGGTTCATTGATATCAGGTCACAACTAATCATTTATTTAATTTCCTTGTATCCTCACCACCACCACTTTCTAGACTTTGTGAATAAATTTAGAGCACATCAGAATACTTTTATCACACACAAAAAGTAAGCCCTTCTCTTCCTGTCTTTATCCAGCATCACACCTTGAAGTTAATGATTGATTCTCTTTCATAGTCTAATGTTCATGCCACTGCAATTTGTTAATTTTTAAAATGTCTCTTTAAGAATGGCAGCATATTACACCAATTCCCTCTTCATATGACTTGGAATAATTTCTTGTCCTCTCTGCTTGGTCCCTGAGCTCCTGCCCTTACCTTTAGGCACTTGTTATCTTGGCAGCCCATTTATACCTATAGGTAGCTGGCCATGCCCACAATCATAGTCTTCTTTGTAATTTTCATGTGGTCTGCCCATGGATGATAGTTTTTTTTTTTAATAGTATCTCTGATTAAATTAGCCTGAAATTCTCAGTTTGTTCCCTGTCCACTCACCTCTGTTCTGAATGTTTGCTACTGTCGAATTATTAGTATTATGATCTACTCATTCATGTAGTCCCCTATCCTTTTAGTGGTCTCTTGGGCAGTTCCAGCCAAGAGAAGCAATGTGCCAAGTGTTAGCACTAATGTTAAGAGCTCCCATACTGTGCCTGTACTATGCTGTGTTCATCAACTGACACTTCTCATTCTTCTCAGTCTTCTATAGTCTATCCATTCCATCAGCCTATTACATCTCCCTCTTACATCTCCCTCTTACATCTCCTATTCATTCCTTAAGCCAATCATTATCTCAGCTATGCATCCCTTGAATTCCACATCCAGTAACTCTTCATGACTCTTCATGACTACTCTGCCTCTCCTTCCAACTTACTCAATTGCCTTCATCTGGATTAGATTCAATGGCCTCTTGATAAAGCTTCTTGATGACACCCTTGTTCCAGTTTCTGTAAAAAGCAGAGAGAAGATAAAGAGAAATTATTGAGTGAAATATTAATTTACCCTATTTGCCCATTTAAATCATTAAGTTGCTACCCATGAAAAGAAATTACAATACCATGTTGTTGGAAACTAGCCCCCTAAGGATGGGCTGGCCACATCATGTCTATGTCACTTGTTACAGGGCTATGTAAGAACTCAGTATGCATGTGCAAGCTTGCCCTTTTAAAGCAAGTACCTCTCTCTCTTTCTTCTCCTCTCTTCTTTTCTCTTCTGTTCCTGGTGTCTCTCTGTCTTCTCCCTCACGTTCTAATAAACTTACTCAAGTTCTGTCTGCCAGGACTGTTATTCCCTCTGCCTCAGTCACCCTTACCTGCTATGGAACCCACTATGTTCTCCCATGTGGTCCCCCGCGAGGGACACGCACACTCTCTCAAGCTTTATCCTATAACTGTACCAAAGGAACAACACATGTGGGGACTGGTACCTACCTGTCTCTCACCCAGAATTCTCCCTACTTGTTATTCTTATTCTTGTTCTTATTCTTCTTATTATTTTTCTTATTCTTGAGTATCCTAAGCTTTTGGTGATATTGGGATCTTTATATAAGATTTCATGACTCCAGAACTCTATTCCCTAGAGACCTGCATGACTCCCTCCTTCACACCATTCAAATATTGGCACTCATAGTCTATTTTTCAGAAAAACACCCCTGGCCTAAGGTATCTAAAGGGCTTTCACAATGCTTCCAAGTTAGTATGTCATTTCCATACATTTTATTCACAACTATGGTTTTAGCAGTTGAAAAATGTAAATCATTTGTTTATTTAATTGTTATTCCTCTACCAATCTCTCTCTCTGTTTATAAATTCAATCATGACAGGGACTTTGTTTGTTTTCCTTCTTGCCTATCTTATCTATGTACTCTGGGTGGCATGTACTAGGTGCCTAACAAATACTGTTGAGTTAATGCAAGAGTCTTCACTTTTATTCTCTGGATAAGATCTGATGTGCAGTACATGATATAAATGCTGTGTTTTTGTCTCAGATATCTCCTGGGTCTTCCCACCCTTGAAGCCTCGTTCTAGTTAAGGTGATTTAGGTCTTTACCATCCCTCTCATAGACTATTTCCCACCCCCACCTCCAGTGGATCACATAAATCTCCCCTAGCTTCCCTCCACTGACTCATTGTTTATCCTAGTCCCCAAATCCAGTAGGCACTCCCTGGGAACCTGCATGCCAGTCCTGCCATAGAAGCAGGTTGCTGAACTCTAAATTTTCACCTCTTTCCTTTCTTCCCAACCCAATCCTCAAGTCAAATGACCAGCTCTGTAGCAGAACACTTGATTGCCTCTCCATACTCTCTGCCTCCATTCCCAGAAGACTAAGCAGATCCTGGCAGGATACACAAATCTCTGTCCTGTTGTGGACTCCATTAATTCCTCCCTCTTAGCCCATCCTCACTCCTGTAGTAATCCAGGCAAATCTGGCCCTGCGCCTTGGGAATTTGCCACACCTCTGTGCATGTCAGGCTACCCAGGTCCTTTAGGAGGAAAACTCCACCCACTCTATTTTCTGCCATCTCCCAGAGGAGACAGGCAGATCTGTTCTGTCTTTCCCCCTCTCTCTCTTTTTCTCACCCCTCTTCCTCTTCCCCCACTCCCATTTTAATAGAACTTCCTTCCCGTGTAAAATCTTTTTGATGGCTTGTTTGTCTGCCCACTATCCATCACCTGCAGTGGTTCCAGCCTTTCCTCCATAGTCTTAACTACTCCTATGTGTCAGCTCCAAGTGCCTAGAACCACATATTACCTGGAACCCAATGTGACCATAAATAACTGGATGCCAAAGAATTTCCTACCTGGCATTACACAGCTACCACATTCATCTAAGAACCAGAAAGGGGAACACAAATCAAGGACAAAACACCCACCCAACACAGACAAGAACAGATTTTGGCACCCAGAATTATAATCTTCCCCAGATGGCTAGACAGCAGCATAAAAATACAATCAATAACAGCCAGGACAAGAGGTTTTCACAAGAGCTCAGCAACCCTACTACAACAATACCTGAGTATTGAAACATAGCTGAAGTATAAGAAAATGACCTTAAAATTGTGTTTTTGAATATGATAGAAGTCCATAAAGAGGAAATTAATAAATCCCTTAAAGAAATCTATGAAAACAAAAACAAACACTGGAAGGAAATTAATAAAACCATTCAAGGCATGAAAGTATAAATAGAATCAACAAATAAAACCTAAACTGAGGAAAATACACAAATGAAAAATTTATGAACAGAAGCTTCAGAGGTATGCTTCAATAATAGAATACAAGAAATGGAAGAGAGACTCTTAGGAACGGAAGTCATGACAGAAGATGCCATGCCCGCATAACCAGAGTACCGAGCTGTCGGAGGGTGTCCAAATCAATCTAAGGCCTCAACATAAATACAGCTGCACTGAACTGCTTACAGGAAAAAGTGGGAGGCACCCTTGAGTTAATTGGTACATGAGACTGCTTCCTGAACATAACTCCTGTAGCACAGACACTGAGATCAACAATTAATAAATGGGACCTCCTCAAACTGAGAAGCTTTTGTAAGGGAAAGGACACAGTTAACAAGACAAAACAGTAGCCCACAGAATGGGAAAAGATATTCACCAATCCCACATCTGAGAGAGGGCTGATCTCCAAACTATACAAAGAACTCAAGAAGCTAGTTACCAAAACACCAAATAATCCAATTAAAAAGTGGGGTACAGAACTAAATAGAGAATCCTCAATAGAGGAATCTAAAATGGCTGAATGATACTTATGAAAGCCCTCAACATTCTTTTTTTTTTATGCATATAGAGTATTTTTTATTTAATTTTATATAACAAAGTCCAATTAAATGAAAACAAACATTTATACACAATATTTGGGAATTTGGGTGTCGTTCTTTCCAAACTACTTCCTGCTGGTAAGGGGCGCTGTCTTGGGGGATTCGAAGAAGATTCAGATATCCTAGCTGTAGTCTGTAGGGCTGTTTTGTCCAGCTGTTTGGAATGTAGGATCAGCTTGTACTCTGTTTCAGGCGGTCTGGTGTGATCAAACCACATTAGTCTGGAAGGAATCCACATCTTTTCATTTTCTGTGGAAACAAAAATAGAAATACTTTTTCCCAGTAACTTGTTCTTCAACTTATATTTTGGAGTCAAAGCGTTTTTTTTTTTTTTTTTTTTTTTTTTTTTTTAATTATTTTACATGTCGATCCCAGTTCCCTCTCCCTCCCTCCCTCCCTCCCCCCAAGCCCTCCCTCCCTCCTTCCCTCCCTTTTGCCCTCTCTACCCTCTCCCATGCACTCTAAACACCCTCCCCTCCCAACCCCCCACCACAATACAATATGTAGGGGAATGCCATCCAGTTGGGGTCATGTAGATCTGACAGGTCCTGTGAAGTAGGGACTAGGGCTTCTCTCCTATCTCTAGAATAAGGCAGTTATCCCTCCATGGGGGATATGTTTGCAAAGTCCTTTTGTGCACCAGGGATACATCCTGGCTCCACTGTCTGAGGTCTCTTAGACTGCTCAGACCTTCTGGCTGAGACCCATATTCAGGGGGGGTCCGAGTCAGACCCCTGTTGGCTTCCCAGCTATCAGTCTAGTGGCCCTTAGCTCCTCCTTGTTCAGGTAAGCTGTCTCTATGTACTTCTACCGCATGGTCTTGTCCTATCCATCTGCTTCTGGGTTCTAGTTTGACTCAGTGTTTATGTATGGGTGTTTGCTCCTGTTTTCAACAGGCATTAGTTGAGGACTCCATGGAGAAGTTAGTTGTTGATCTCACTCTCCGGGAAGGGCATTTATGATAGCCTTTCCACGGAAGCTGAGATTGTTAGTTGGGAGCAGTCTTGTAGTTCCCTCGACCTTTCTTTGTGTTCAACTTTATCTTCAAACCAATATTGGCTCCCTATTTTATGTTCTCTCTCTCTGTCTCTGTCTCTCTCTCTCTTTCCTATTTTCCATTCCTAACCAGGCTCAATCCTCCTGGTCGCACATGCCTTCCTCTCCTCCCTCTCATTTTCTCCTACTTCTCTCTCCATTAGCTGTCCTCCCCCACTATACCTGAGGTCTGGGGGACTTGTCCCTTCCCAGTTCTGTGAGGGACTTTATATGAATCTCTTAGAATACAACTTGTATCCTAGTTCCTTTGGTGATGTGAATTATAGGCTGGTGATCATTTGATCTAGGTCTAAAATCCATATATGAGTGAGTACATACTGTGTTCCTCTTTTTGTGACTGGGTTACCTCATTCAGGATGGTTTCTTCAAGTGCCATCCACTTGCCTGCGAATTTCAAGATACCATTATTTTTTTCTGCAGAGTAGTATTCCATTGTGTAGATGTGCCACATCTTCATTAACCATTCTTCAATTGAAGGGCATCTAGGTTGCTTCCAGGTTCTTGCTATTACAAATAGTGCTGCTATGAACATAGTTGAACAGATGTCTTTGTTGCATTGATGTGAATCCTTTGGGTATATGCCTAAGAGGGAGATTGCCGGGTCCTGTAGTAAACTAATTCCCATTTTCCTGAGGAACTGCCATACTGATCTCCAAAGTGGCTGTATGAGTTTGCACTCCCACCAGCAGTGGAGGAGTGTTCCACTTTCTCCACATCCTCTCCAACATAAGTCATCACTGGTGTTTCTAATTTTAGCCATTCTGGCAGGGGTAAGATGGTATCTCAAAGTTGTTTTGATTTGCATTTCCCTGATAGCTAAGGATGTGGAGCATTTTCTTAAGTGTCTTTCAGCCTTTTTGATTTCCTCCATTGAGAATTCTTTCTTCAGTTCTGTACCCCATTTTTTAATAGTGTTATTTGGTGTTTTGTTGACTAGTTTCTTGAGTTCTTTGTATATTTTGGAGATCAGCCCTTTGTCGGATATAGGATTAGTGAAAATCTTTTCCCAGTCAGTGGGCTGCCGTTTGGTCTTGTCAACTGTGTCCTTTGCCTTACAGAAGCTTCTAAGTTTGAAGAGGTCCCATTTATTAATTGTTTCTTTCAGTGTCTGTGCCCCTGGAGTTATGTTCAAGAAGCGGTCTCCTATACCAATTTGTTCAAGGGTACCTCCTACTTTCTCTTCTAAGAGGTTCAATGTGGCTGGATTGATGTTGAGGTCTTTGATCCATTTGGACTTGAGTTTTGTGCATGGCGACAGACATGGGTCTATCTGCAGTCTTCTACACACCCTCATCCAATTGTGCCAGCACCATTTGTTGAAGATGCCGTCTTTGCCCCATTGTATAATTTTAGCTGTTTTGTCGAAAATCAGGTGTTCATAGGTGCGTGGATTAATATCAGGATTTTCAATTCGATTCCACTGGTCTACCTGTCTATTTTTATGCCAATACCAGGCTGTTTTCAGAACTATAGCTCTGTAGTAGAGCTTAAAGTCAGGAATGGTGATGCCTCCTGATGTTCTTTTATTGTATAGGGTTGTTTTGGCTATCCTGGGTCTTTTGTTTTTCCATATAAAGTTGATTATTATCCTTTCAAGGTCGGTGAAGAATTGTGGTGGGATTTTAATGGGGATTGCATTGAATCTGTAGATTGCTTTTGGTAAGATTGCCATTTTTACTATGTTTATCCTACCTATCCAAGAGCATGGGAGGTCTTTCCATTTTCTGGTATCTTCTTTAATTTCTTTCTTTAGAGTCACAAAGTTCTTATTATATAGATCTTTTACTTGTTTGGTAAGCATTACACCAAGATACTTTATGTTGCTTGTGGCTATTGTAAAGGGTGATGTTTCTCTGATTTCTTTCTCTGCCTCTTTGCCGTCTGAAAAAAATAGGGCTACTGATTTTTTTGAGTTTATCTTGTATCCTGCTAGTTTGCTGAAGGTGTTTATCAGCAGTAGGAGTTCCCTAGTAGAGTTTATTGGGTCGCTTATGTAAACTATCATATCATCTGCAAATAGAGACAGTTTGACTTCTTCCTTTCCAATTTGGATGCCCTTGATCTCCTTTTGTTGTCTTATAGCATTAGCTAGAACTTCTAGTACGATATTGAAGAGATATGGAGAGAGAGGACAGCCTTGTCTTGTTCCTGATTTTAGAGGAATTGGCTTAAGTTTCTCTCCATTCAGTTTGATGTTGGCAGTTGGTTTGCTGTATATTGCTCTTATTATGTTTAGGTATGTTCCTGTTATCCCTGACCTCTCTAATACCTTTATCATGAAAGGGTGTTGAATTTTATCGAAGGCTTTTTCTGCATCTAGGGAGATAATCATATGGTTTTTCTTTTTCAGTTTGTTTATATGGTGGATCACGTTGATAGATTTTCGTATGTTAAACCATCCCTGCAATCCAGGTATGAAGCCTACTTGATCATGGTGGATGATTTCTCTGATGTATTTTTGAATTCGGTTTGCCATTATTTTATTGAGTATATTTGCATCGATGTTCATCAGGGATATTGGTCTGTAGTTTTCTTTCTTAGTTGTGTCTTTGTGAGGTTTGGGTACCAAAGTTATTGTGGCCTCATAAAAAGAGATTGGCAATAAACCTTCTGTTTCTATCTTGTGGAACAGTTTGAGGAGTAGTGGTATTAGTTCTTCCTTGAATGTCTGGTAGAATTCTGCACTGAATCCATCTGGCCCTGGACTTTTTTTCGTTGGAAGGCTTTCGATGACTGCTTCTATTTCATTTCGGGTTATAGGTCTATTTAAGTTGTTTGTCTGTTCTTGATTTAATTTTGGTAAGTGATAGTTATCCAGAAACTTGTCCATTTCCTTTGAATTTTCAATTTTTGTGGAATACAGATTTTCGAAGTATGACCTGAAAATTGTCTGGATTTCCTCTGTGTCTGTTGTTATGTTCCCCATTTCGTTTCTGATTTTGTTAATTTGCATGTTCTGTCTCTGCTTTTTCGTTAATTTGGATAAAGGTTTATCAATCTTGTTGATTTTCTCAAAAAACCAACTCTTTGTTGCATTGATTTTTTGTATTGTTTTCCTGGTTTCTATTTTGTTGATTTCAGCCCTCAAGTTGATAATTTCCTGGCGTCTGCTCCTGTGGGGTGAATTCGCTTCTCTCTGTTCTAAGGTTTTCAGTTGCGCTGTTAATTCATTTATGTGACTATCCTCTGTTTTCTTCATATGGGCACTTAGTGCAATGAACTTCCCTCATAGCACTGCTTTCAAGGTGTCCCATAAGTTCAGGTATGTTGTATCCTCATTCTCGTTGAATATTAGAAAGTCTTTCATTTCTTTCTTTATTTCTTCTTTGACCCAGGAGTGGTGCAATTGCACATTGTTAAGTTTCCATGAGTTTGCAGGTTTTCTGCTATTTGTATTGTTGTTGAATTCCAATTTTAAAGCATGGTGGTCCGATAAGATACAGGGGACTATTTCTATTCTCTTGTATCTGTTGAGGTTTGTTATGTCTCCTAGTATGTGGTCGATTTTAGAGAAGGTTCCATGTGGAGCAGAGAAGAAGGTATATTCTTTTGTCTTTGGATGGAATGTTCTATAGATGTCTGTTAGCCCCAGTTGAGACATAACTTCTGTTAATTCTTTTGTTTCTTTGTTGAGTTTCTGATTTGTGGTCCTGTCTAGTGTTGAGAGTGGTGTATTGAAGTCTCCCACTATAAGTGTGTGAGGTTTTATATGAGCTTTGAGTTTTAGTAGTGTTTCTTTTACGAATGTGGGTGGCTTTGTATTAGGGGCATAGATGTTCAGAATTGAGACTTTGTGTTGATGGATTTCTCCTGAGATGAATATGAAATGACCGTCTTCATCTCTTTTGACTAGTTTTGGTTTGAAGTCTAGCTTGTTAGATATTAGGATAGCTATGCCTGCTTGCTTCTTATTTCCATTTGATTGGAAAATCTTTTCCCAACCCTTTACCCTGAGGTAATGTCTATCTTTGGAGCTAAGATGTGTTTCTTGTATGCAGCAGAAGGATGGATTCTGTCTTCGTATCCATTCTGTTAATCTGTGTCTTTTTATAGGTGAGTTAAGACCATTAATGTTGAGGGTGAGTAAGGACCATTGATTGTTGATGGTTGTTTGATTTAGGTTTGTTGTTGGCAGTGGTATTGTGAATATATTTGTTCTGCTTCACCCTAGGTTTCTGGTGTAGTTGGATTATCTGTTGCCTACATTTTTGTGGGCGTAGTTACCCTCCTTGGGTTGGAATTTTCCTTCCAATACTTTCTGTAGGGCTGGATTTGTAGATACATATTGGGAAAATCTGGTTTTGTCATTGAATATCTTGTTCTCTCCATCTATATTGACTGAGAGTTTTGCTGGATATAGTAGCCTAGGCTGGCATCCGTGTTCTCTTAATACTTTTAGAACATCTATCCAGGACCTTCTGGCCTTGAGGGTTTCCATGGATAAGTCAGGTGTAATTTTGATAGGTCTGCCTTTATATGTTACCTGTCCTTTTTCCTTCGCTGCTCTTAATATTCTTTCTTTATTCTGTATGCTAGGTGTTTTGATTATTATATGTCGAGGGGTCTTTTTTCTTTGGTCCAGCCTATTTGGGGTTCGGTATGCTTCTTGTACTTTCATGGGCGTGTCCTTCTTCAGATTTGGAAAGTTTTCCTCGATGATTTTGTTGAATATGTTTTCAGCACCTTTGAGCTGGGCTTCCTCACCTTCCTCTATGCCTATTATTCTTAGGTTTGGCCTTTTCATGGTGTCCCACATTTCCTGGATATTGTGTGTTAAGGATTTGTTGGATTTATGGTTTTCTTTGGTCGATGAATCTATTTCTTCTAGTTTATCTTCTGCGCCTGAGATTCTCTCTTCCATCTCTTGAATTCTATTGGTTATGCTTGTGTCCGTGGTTTCCGATTTTTTGCCCAGCTTTTCAATTTCCAGCTTTCCTTCCATTTGTGTTGCCTTTATTTTCTCAATTTCGGTTTTCAAATCTTGAACCGTTTCCTTCACCTGGTTAATTGTTTTTTCTTGGCTTTCTGTACTTTCCTTAAGGAATTTGTTCATTTCTTCCACTTTTTTGTTTGTTTTTTCCTCTATTTCTTTAAGGGATTTTCTCATATCTTCTTTGAGGGCCTCTATCATTTTTATGATGGTGATTTTTAAGTCGTACCCTTCTGCTTCCTCTGCTTTGTTGTTGTGTTCCATTCTAGTTGGTGTAGATTCCCTAGATTCTGGTGGTGTCATGTTTGTCTTTCTGTTGTTAGGTGTTCTCTTGTATTGCCTTCTTCCCATAGTTTCTTCCTGTAGGTGTTGGTGGTGTCTCTTCCCTCTCTCTATGGTCCTTCCCAGATGGGCTTATGTGGATCAAAGATTCAATGTCTGTATCTCTCTGTGGTCCAGGCTCTCTAGGAGGCTTCTCTCTGGCCAATAGCCGGCAGAAGAGGACGAGGGCTGGGCTGGAACTTGAGAAGGTTTTGCAGGGTAGTGGGATCTCACTGGAAACTGGCGCTCTCCAGCTGAGACCTCGTTCTTTGGCAGGGGCCCGGATTTGGGGGTCAAGGATCTTGCCTGCAGGAACTCCAAGTGGACCCGCAGAGATAGGCGGATCTCTGGGAGGGGCCTGGGACTCCAGCAGAGGACTGGAGGCGGGGTCAGGGACCAAGCCGGTGGAAATTACAGGTGGTCCCACGTGGATAGTCAGGTCTCCTTTGTTCGGAGTTGCTCCGAGAGGTCTCCGAAGTAGGGTGGACTGTTGGCTCCACCCTCTGTCCCAGTGCTCAACCAGAGCGGCAGGACCGTAGGTGGGGTAGGGCACAGGGTAGGGGGGGGGGTAGGCTGGAGGTTGGGATGGGTGGGGGTGTATCAGAGCTCCAAGGGTGCTCTCAAAGGGGACCAGAGACAGGAGCAGCAGGATCAGGGGCCAATCCAGGGAGTTCAGGCGGGGGAGGGGGGAAAAGAGGTTGAAGGGGACAGGCAGCCCCAATTGGGCCCAGACTCACCTCTGGCCAATAGCCGGCAGAAGAGGAGGAGCCCTCAACATTCTTAGCCATCAGGAAAATGCAAATCAAAACAACTCTGAGATACCATCTTACTCCTTTCCGAATGGCTAAAATAAAGAAATACCTAAGACAGTTCATGCTGGAGAGCATGTAGAGAAAGGGGAACACTCCTTCACTGCTGGTGGTAGTGCAAACTCACACAGCCACTTTGGAAATCAGTATGATGGTTCCTTAGGGAAATGGAAATCAGTTTACCTTAAGATCCAGCAATTCTACTCTTAGGCATATACTCAAAAGATGTACATTCCTACAACAAGGACATCTGTTCAATTATGTTAACAGCAGCTTTATTTATAATAGCCAGATCCTGGAAGCAACCTAAATGCCCCTCAACTGAATAATGGATGGAGAAAATTTGGTACATTTACACAATGGAGTACTACTCAGCAGAAAAAAAAAATAATGGAATCTTGAAATTCACAGGCAAATGGATGGAACTAGAAGAAACCATCCTGAGTGAGGTAACCCAGTAAACATGGTATATACTCACTCGTATATGGATTTTAGACATAGAGCAAAAGATTACCAGCCTATAATATACACTGCCAGAAAAGCTAGGAAACAAGGTGGACCTTAAGAGAGACATACATGGTCCCATGGAGAGAGGAAAGGGGACAAGATCTCCTGAACAAATTGGGAGCATGGATATGGGCGGGAGGGGTAAGGAGAAAGAGAAGGGGAGAAGAGGAGGTGTGCACGAGGGAGCAGGAAGAATGAGTCAGGGAAAGAAGAGATGTGAGCAAGAAAAGAGATACCAGAATAGAGGGAGGTTTAAAGAGAAATCTGGCATTAGGGAAATGTCCATAGACCTACAAGGATGACCCCAACTATTAGTCTAAGCAACTATCTTAAATGTCCTTCCCTGATAATAAGATTGATGACTACCTTTTATGCCAACATAGAGCCTTCACCCAGTAGCTGATGCAAGCAGAAGCAGACACCCATAGCTAAACACTGACCATAACTCCTGGAATGCAGTTGCAGAGAGGGAGGAGTGATGAGCAAAGGGGTCAAGATCAGCCAGGAGAAATCCACATAAACTGCTGACCTGAACAAGAGGGAGTTCATGGACCAACATAGGACCAAGCCAGACCCCTTGAATGTGGGTTAGGAGGACTGGGCAGTCAATGAGGCCTCTTGTAGAGGATCAGTATTTATCCCTAGTCTTTGGGAACCCATTACACATAAAGGGATACTCTCTCAGCCTAGACACATGGGGGAGGTCCCGGGCCCTCAGCCATGACACACTTTGAAGACTCCCCATGGAATGCCTCACCCTCCCTGGGGAGAAGAATAGGGATGGAATGAGGATTGGTGTTGAGGTGGGGGGCACAGGTGGAAGGAATGGTGATGGAACTGGGATTGACATGTAAAATAAACGTTTCAAATTTAAACATAAAAAATTAGAAAAAAAGTATAAAAAATATACAGAATATTAAAAACACTGGACCAGAAAAGAAAGTCATATTTGCATATAGTTATCAAAACACTAGGTATACAGAACAAATAAAGATTATTAAAAGCTGCAAGGAAAAAAGACCAATATCATATAAATGCAGACCTAGTATTATACTTGACATCTCAACTCCAAAAGTCAAATGTGCCTGGACAGTTGTTCTACAGACTCTAAGATACTACAGATATCATTGCACAATACTTTGGGAAATATTACACAATATTCCACAATACCCAAGGAACTTTCAATCAAATAGATAGAAAATATAAGACATCCATGATAAAGGTAAATTTAAGCAATATCTATCTACAAATCCAGCACTCCAGAAGGAGATAAAAGGAAAACCCAATGAAGTAACAATATCCAAGAAAACACAGGGATAAAGAATCTTTGATCAGCAAATAAAAGTGGGAAAACAAATACAACATACATATATACCATACATACATACATACATACACACACACACACACACACACACACACACACACACACATATATATATATATACCACCAGCAAATTTATAGGAAACAACAAACACTGCTCACCGATATCTCTCAACATGAATGGTCTCAATTTCCCAATATAAAGATACAGACTAACAAATGGATGCAAAAACAGGACCCAAGAAACACACTTTAACAATAAATATAGACATCACCTCAGTATAAAATAATGGAAAAAATATTTCAAACAAAAGAATCTAAGAAGTAAGCTGGTATAGCAATTTTATTACTCAATAAAATAGGTTTCAAACCTAAGCTAATGAAAAAAAAATCCAAGAGGACATTAAAATTTTTAACATCATCTGTGCACCAAAACACAAGGGCACCCAAGTTAGTAAGAAAACAAAATGAAACAACAACTACAACAAAACACTGCTACATCTTAAATCTCATATTACCCTTTGCACACTGATAGTGGGAAACATCAATACACAACTCTCACCAGTAATCCAGTCATTCTTATAAAAACAAAAGTAGAACAATGATGGAGACAACTAATACTATAAACAAAAAGGACTTAACAGATATTTACTGAACTTTTGACCACAGATCAAAAGAATATACCTTTTTCTCAATAACTCAGGGTATTTTTTCCCAAAATGACCACATGTTCAGACAAAATTCAGGTCTCAATACTTGCAAGAAAACTGAATAAAACCCTGGATTCTATCAGACCACCACAGATTATATCTGTATATTAACAACAGAAAGCCAAGAAACTCTAGGAACTGGCATAACTTACCACTGAACACAATATGGGTAAAGAGAAATTAATTTAAAAAAATGAAAGATTTTCTAGAATTGAAATAAAATTAATGTGCAATAAAAATGTACGGAACACAGTAAAAGGTGGTTCTAATAGGCAAGCTCAAAACTCTAAAAAACATTAGAGAGAGAGATCTCATACTAGTAGTTTAAGAGTGTACCTGAAATCTCTGGAACAAAAAGGCATAACCTTATCCTAGAAGTGTATATGGCAAGGTATAATCAAATTCAGGGATGAAACCCGCAAGATAGCATTTTAAAAAAGTAGAAAGAATCAATGAAAAAAGAGTTGGTTCTTTGAGAAAATCAAGAAGATAGACAAACCCTTATCCAAACTAAGTAAAAAATAGAGAAAGAATATCCAAATTAACACAATCAGAAAGGAAAGGGGGAATTAAAACAGAGATCAAGGAATTTCTGAGAATCACAACTTCATACTTTGAAAGCCTATACTTCAGAAAATTGGAACATCAAAAGAAATTGATAATTTTATTGATACATATCCCTTTCTAAAGTTAATCCAGATAAAAAGAAAAACACATCTTCAGAAAAAAGGTTTGGAAAGATAGGAAAACAGGTAACTACTTCACCTTAATAAAGGCAGTTTACAACAAGCTCATAGCCAACATCAAGTTAAATGGAGAGAAACTCAAAGCAACTCTACTAAAATTAGGAACAAGACACAGTAGTCTACTTTCTGCCTATCTATTGAATTTAATCCTTAATGTCTTGGAAAGAATACTAAAACTGAAAGAGATCAAAGGAAGACAAATGTGAAAGGAAAATGGAGCTGGTTAAACCAGAAGGTTGCTGATAAAAGTATTCAAACAGATCCATACTTATCACCTTGAACAAAACTCAACTCCAGATGGATTAAAGACCTAAACATAAAACCAGATACACTGAACCTGATAGACGAGAACATGGGGAACAGACTTGAATTCATTGGTACAAGAAAAGACTTGCTGAAGAGAACACCAAAAACACAGGCACTACGATCAACAATTAATAAATGGGACTGCATGAAATTGAAAAGCTTCCATAAGGCAAAGGACACCATCATTCACACAAAGCATCAACCTATAGAGTGGGGAAAGACTTTTTTACCAATTACGCATCTAATCTAGGGCTAATATCCAAAATATAGGAAGATCTCAAAAACTTGGACATTCAGAAAACAAATCACCCAATTTAAATTGGGTTGATAATGAAACAGAGAAATCTCAAAAGAGGAAACACAGGTGACCAAGAAACATTTAAAGAATGTTTAACATACTTAGTCATCGGTGAAAGTCAAAACTACATTTAGATTTCATCTTACACCTGTCAGAATGGCCAAGGCCAATAAAACATGTGGTACCTCATGCTGGCAAGGACATGGAGTAAGGGAAATATTCCTCCATTGCTGATGGGTGTACAAACTTGTACAGTCACTTTGGAATTCAATGCAGTGGTTACTCAGGAAAATGGGAGAATATGTAGATCAAGTTTTAGCTGTATCACTCTTAGGCATAAACCCAAAGGATGTTTCATTTTACCACAGAAGCACTTGCTCCACCATGTTTATTGTTACTCTATGTGTAATAGCCAGAAACTGGAAGCAACCTAGATGTCCCTCAATAAAAGAATAAAAAAAGAAAATGTGGTGCATTTATACAGTGGAATATTACTCACACCCCCATCCCAAAAAAAGAAAGACTCATGAAATTTGAAGGCAAATGAATGGACATAGAAAAGAAGTCATCCTAAGTTAAGTATCCTAGACCCATAAAAAGAAATTTGGTATGTGTTAGCTTATATGATAAATCAGGTATATCCAAGTTACAATCTTGAGAACCACGGGCTTTGTATAGAGTAAAGGACTAGGGGGGAGCAAATAGATCCAAATAAGAAATGAATCAAGTAGACAAAGGAGGAGACAGGGGCATGCTGGAGGAAGTTCAAGGAGAGACAGCTAAAATTAAGAGCTATTTGTGGAGTAATATGGAAGCCGAACACAGTAGAAGCTTCCTAGAACATACACTATATGAAGGTACAAGGCATTCTAAATGAAATTGCCAAAAAGTGGTTCATTAGAAGAACATGATAGACCTAAACATAGAGAGCAGGCTAACACTGCATGCTGAACCAATGTTCTGGGAAGGAGAATGCTTCCTGTAATGTTTAACATTGTTGGGAAATGAATTGCATCTCACTGAAATCTTGGTTTTTACAAACTATTTGGTTATGAAGAAGTCAATTTGGTCTAGATCCAGAATTGTTGATTGTAAAATGAGAATAAATGTGAAGATTCTATAAATATAAATAAAAAAAATCTGTTGATTAGGGACCTACTTCAGAAATTCTTCACATAGCTGAGAAAATGGCTTAGCCAATTAAATTATTGCCCCACAGTCATGAAGACCTGTGTTTACATCTTAAACACATGTGTAAAAACCTGATCACAAAGGCACATGTTTGTAATCCCAGCCCTGAGAAGATGGAGACAGGCATATTCCTAGAGCTCACTCACCAGCCAGCCAAGTTTACTTGATCCAGTGAGCCCTAGGTTCTATCTCAAAAATTAGAGATTTTGAGGAAGATATTCAACATAAACTTCCGACCTCTGAAACACACAATAGAATCATCCAATATACAGGAATATATCCAACACACACATGCACGCATGTACACACACACACACACACACACACACACACACACACACACCAAATAAAGAGGGAATAGAGTCTTCAGACACCAGGAAATACTGTACTGTTTATGCGTAAGTGACTCTGAGGGATTGTGTTTCCTTCCTCCCAGGAATTAATCCTTGTCATTATAACAGCAAATATCCAGGAAAGATTTTTGAGTGAGAACATAAATTCTTGAATTAGATGAATGGATTCACATGAAATGAAAAGACAAATTCCTCCTAACTGAAATTGTGGCCCTTATTTCTCATCTTCTCCTCTTTCTTCATCTTGTCTTGCACATTAGAATGCACTGCTTGGGCCACACCAGGCAGTCTGTGATTGTGCACATCATGCTGTGTCATGAAGACATTTTCTCACTCTGTTTTTGTTGTTGTTGTTTTGTTTTGCTTTTGTTTTTGTTTTTTTGAGACGGTGTTTCTCTGTATTATTTTGGAGCCTGTCCTGAAATAAGACATTTTCTCTAATGCTTTCTCTGTTTATCTTGCCCACATAGTACATCATGTTGTCTTTGAAACTTTTCCTGTATCTGTATGAAGGGAAATCCTTTGTGCACTCCAATTGTACACATGAATTATCTGGTTAAATGCACATTTTCCTTTATAGTCCAAACTTTTCAAGAACTATGTCTGATTCATTGTTCCTGTTCTCATTTTCTGCTGAATGCATGTGAAATGCTCCTCAGTAAATGCTGCTTGACTGGTGGGGGTTGAGGAGTGGAATTAGACCCCCAAAGACTGGGCATCATGCCAGGCTTCTGCATGACTAAGAAGAGAGGAGGGCATTAAGCAGCTGGAGAGGAATTGTCTCATCTTCCCTTTACTCTCAGGAAGATGTTAGCTTTCTATTTTTAGTGTGTGCGTGATTTTCTTGACTTCTGTTCCATCAAGGGTGTATTTCCTGTGTCCCACAATGGGTAGGGTGTCTGTCTGTGTGTGTGTGTGTGTGTGTGTGTGCACGCACACGTGCATGCCTGTGTGTGTGGTATGTGTCTGTGTGTGCCTGTGAGTTTGGGTGTACACACATACATTGTCAGATCCATCTCTAGTGTTTCTAAGGAATACCAGTCATATTGTGATTACTATGGAAGACCATGATACTTTTCCTCCCATCTGGCTCTCCCTCTCTTCCTCCCCATGAAGTGTTACATCTAAAGTTTTCCCTCCCATCAACCTTGTAGATGAACATTTCAGAAATAGCTTCATCTCTGCTCCAAGAGGTGAATAGGAAGAATAAAGGTGAAGAAAACTGAACTACTGTCAGATCCCTCAGAGGATTGGTTTCAGCTTGAAAGTGCCATAAAAGATAGTCTATTATTCTCTGGAAAGAAAAAAACCCAAATAAGAATTCATAAGTAAAAAGAATAATCCCATTTTTGCAAGAGGCAGTTAAAACAGATTTACTTTCTGACAACTCAAGTTGTACTGGAAAAAAAAAAAACATTAACCATGAATTTAAATATATACCCAAATGTTATAATTTCAACTATTCTTTAGAATGAATGAAATATTAGAGATTAAATTTAATTTCAAGCCTCTGTAAGAATAATTTATTATGTTGAAGGTACGGGCTAAAATAAAACTACTTTTATGTACAGGAGTCCTCTGCTTTTGGGGTTTGGAAATTATTGTGGTCTGGATTGAACTTTAAGAAAAGTTTCTTCATATGTATGCAACTCCTTGAGACAGTGAGTAATGATCTAGGTTGGGACTTGCTGCCAGCAGGAAAGTGCCACTGAGTGTGTGTCCACTTTGTTAACTATATCATAATTGTCTCTCACAGACAAGACGTAGGTACACTGAAACCATCACCTGCCTGAGCAGTCCCTGGGGATGGGCCAGCTGTATTCCAAATTCCTACTTATCATTTTCCTCTAAGAACTATTGAGAAATAGATTTTTAAAACACAAAAACTTACATAATCACCAGAACTAGAATAATTAGGAAATTATTGGTGACCACACAGCTTATGTTTCTCTCTGTCTCTCTGTCTATACTTTTTCTAGAATGGTTTCCAAGGCTGTCTTTGTACCCATTATTTGCTTACTTCAGGAATTATGGCACTGAGCTTACAGGTATGTACCTCCATGCCTTGTCTTCATTTTCATTTTGTTCAAATTTTACATTTTGTTTTGTTTCTTATGGGTATGGACACTTTTCACAAATGTAAGTTGGTGTACTATGAGTTTGGCTGGTGGTGCACAAGGAAGCAAAAGAGGATGTATGACCCAATAAAACTTGAGTTACAGAGAATTGAGTGGTATCCTGTGGATCCTCTATATAATCAGCAAGTGTTTTTACCCGCTGTACAATCTTTCCATCCATGACAACACAATTCCTTTTTTTTTTTTTTATAATTTTAATTTAAATTTGAAACAAGCTTGTTTTAATGTCAATCCCAGTTGTATCACCCTCAACTCCTGCCCTGTTCCCACTACAAACCCCCATCCCATCCCATTTCTGCTCCCCAGTGAGGGTGAGGCCTTCCATAGGGATCCTCAAAGTCGGCCATGCCATCTGGAGCAGGGCCTAGGCCTAGGCCCTCCCCCATGTGTCTAGGCTGAGAAAGTATCCCTCTATGTGGAATGGGCTCCCAAAGTCCATTTGTATACTAGGGGTAAATACTGATCCACTACCAGAGACCCGAAAGACTGCCCAGGTCTCCTAACTAACACCCACATTCACCGAGTTAGTCAAATGTTGGTTTCCCAGCTATCAGACTGGAGTCCATAAGCTCCCCTATGTTCAGGTCACCAGTTTCTGTGGGTTTCTCCAGTCTGATCTTGACCTCTTTGCTCATTACTCCTCCTACTCTGCAACTGTATTCCAGGAGTTCTGCTCAGTGTTTACCTATGGGTGTCTGCTTCTGCTTCCATCAGCTGCTAGATGAAGGCTCTAAGACAGTATATAAGATAACCATCAATCTCATTATGGGGGAAGGGCTTCTAAGGTAGCCTCTCCACTATTGCTTAGATTGTTAGTTGGGGCCATCTTTGTAGATCTCTAGACATTTTCCTAGTGCCAGATTTCTTTTCAAACGTATAATGGTTCCATATATTATGGTATCTCTTGTTCTCCTTTGTTCTTTCACTGATTCAATCTTCCTGCTCCTTCATGTCTACCACTCCCCTTCTCTTCTCTACTTCTCTTTCTCCTAACTCCCTCTCCCCTCCCTTCCATGCTTCCAATTTGCTTGGGAGATCTTGTCCCTTTCCCCTTCTCCAGGGGATAATTTATGTCTCTCTTAGGGTCCACAGTTATGTGCAGTTTTCCTGTCAGCCTGGTCCCACAGCTACACCAGCCTCAAATAACATACAGAAATGCTGCATTAAATATAAAGCTGTTGGCTAGTTACCAGCATTTGTTATTGGCTAGCTCTGTCTTAAATATTAACCCATTTCTATCAATCTAAGTGTTTCCACGTGGTCTTATCTTAGCAGAGAGGGTCTGCACCTCTTCCTCTCTCAAGTCTCTTGAACCCTTTCTACTACATCTCCCAGAATCTTCTTTGTCTCCTAGTACTACCCATCTTACCTTTGTATTTGTCAGTAATACTTTATTCATTAATTAATAAGAGAAACATATTTACAGAATGACATCTCCCATCAGTCCACCTTGTTTCCTAGCTTTCCTGGCAGTGTATATTATAGGCTGGTAATCTTTTGCTCTATGTCTAAAATCCATATATGAGTGAGTGCATACCAAGTTTGTTTTGTTGTGACTGGGTTACCTCAATCATGATGGTTTCTTCTAGATACACCCATTTGCCTGTGAATTTCGAGATTCCACTGTTTTGGTTTTTTGTTTGTTTGTTTGTTTGTTTTGTTTTGTTTTGTTGTTTTTCTGCTGAGTAGTACTCTATTGTGTAAATGTACCACATTTTCTCCATCCATTATTCATTTGAGGGGCATTTAGGTCCAGGATCTGGCTATTATAAATAAAGCTGCTCTGAACATAATTGAACAGATGTCCTTGTTGTAGGAATGTGCATCTTTTGGGTATATGCCCAAGAGTAGAATTGCTGGATCTGGAGGTAGATTAATTCCCATTTTCCTGAGGAACCACCATACTGATTTCCAAAGTGGCTGCACGAGTTTACACTCCCACCAGCAGTGGAGGGGGTTACCTCTTTCTCTACATGCTCTCCAGCAAGAACTGTCTTTGATTTTTTTTTTTACTTTAGCCACTCTGACAGGAGCCATTCCTGGTGACAAGGGATGTGGAGCACTTTCTTAAGTGCCTTTCAGCCATTTTAGATTCCTCTATTGAGAATTTTCTATTTAGTTCTGTAGCCCACTTTTTAATTGGATTGTTTGGTGTTTTAGTAACTAGCTTCTTGAGTTCTTTGTATAGTTTGCAAATCAGCCCTCTCTTAGATGTGGGATTAGTGAATATCTTTTCCCATTCTGTGGGTTGCCATTTTGTCTTGTTAACTGCGTCCTTTTTCTTACAGAATCTTCTTGGTTTCAGGAGGTCCCATTTATTAATTGTTGATCTCAGTGTTTGTGCTATTGGTGTTATGTTCAGGAAGCTGTGTTTTGGGCCAATTCGTTCAAAGTGTACCTCCCAATTTCTCTTCTAGGAGATTCAGTGTGGCTATGTTTATGTTGAGGTCTTTGATAGATTTGGACTTAAGTTTTGTGCATGACAATAGATATGAATCTATCTGCAGCCTTCTACTTACCATCATCCAGTTGTGCCAGTACAATTTGTTGAAGATGTTTTCTTATTTTCATTGTATAATTTTAGCTTTTTTGTCAAAAAATCAGCTGTTCTTAATGTCAGGGTCAGGGTTTTCAATTAGTTTCCATTGGCCTACCTGTCTACTTTTCTTTTTTCCAACACCAAGCTGTTTTCAGGACTATAGTAGAGCTTGAAGTCAGGCATTTTGATGCCTCCAAAAGTTTCTGTATTGTACAGGGTTGTTTTTGGCTATCCTGGGTCTTTTGTTTTTCCATATAAAGTTGAGTATTGTCCTTTCAAGGTTGTGAAGAATTGTGCTTGGATTTTGATGGGGATTGCATTGAATCTGTAGATTGTTTTTAGCAAGATTGCCATTTTTACTATGTTGATCCTACATATCTAAGAGCATGGAAGATGTTTTCATTTTCTGGTATCTCTTTAATTTCTTTCTTGAAAAACTGAAAGTTCTTGCTATACAGATATTTCACATGTTTGGTTAGCATTACCCCAACATACTTTATGTTGTTTGTGGCTATTGTAAAGGGTTATATTTCTCAGTCCATTTATCATCTGTGTATAGTAGGGATACTGATTTTTTTGAGTTCATACTGTTTTCTGCCACTTTGCTGAAGGTATTTATTAGCTGTAGGAGTTCCTTGGTAGAGTTGTTTGGGTCACTTAAGTAAACTATCATATCATCTGCAAAGAGTGCAACTTTGACTTTTTCCTTTCCAATTTGTATCCCCTTGATCTCCTTTTGTTGTCTTAGTGTAGTATCACTGCTTTCAAAGTGTCTCATAAGTTCGGGTTATGTTGTATCTTCATTCTCCTTGAATTCTAAGAAATTTTTGATTTCTTTCATTATTTCTTCCTTGACCCAAGAATAGTGCAATTGTGCATTTTTCAGTTTCCATGAGTTTGTAGGGTTTCTGCAATTCGTGTTGTGGTTGAATTCCAACTTTAAAGCATGGTGGTCTGATAAGATACAGGGGGCTATTCCAAATTTTTTGTATCTGTTGAGGTTTGTTATATTGCCTAGTATGTGGTCGATTTTAGAGAAGGTTCCATGTGGAGCTGAGAAGATATGTTCTTTTGTGTTTGGATGGAATGTTCTATAGATGTTTGTTAACTCAACTAGGTCATAACTTCTTTTAGTTCTTCTGTTTCTTTATTAATTTTGTCTGATGGTCCTGTCTAGCAGTGAGAGTGGGATGTTGAAGTCTCTCATGATAACTGTGTGAGGTTTTATGTGAGATTTGAGGTTTGGTAATATTTCTTTTACGATTGTGGGTGATTTGTATTTGGGGAATTGGTGTTCAGAATTGAGATTTTATCCTGATGGATTTTTCATGTGATGAATATGAAATGACCGTCTTCACTCTTTGGTTGATTTTAGTTTAAAGTCTAATTTGTTAGATAGTAGGATAGCTACACCCACTTGTTTCTTAGGCCCGTTTGATTATAAATTTTTTTCCCTAAACCCTCTACTCTGAGGTAGTATGTGTCTTTGAAGTTGAAGGAAATTAAGGACCATTGATTGTTAGTTCTTGTTTTTTTTGGATTTGTTGTTGGTGGTGGTATTTTGAGTAGATTTATTCCACTTTTTCTTTAGGCTTCAGGTAAAGTGTAATTATCTGTAGCCTATGTTTTTGTGAGTGTAGTTAACTTCCTTGGGTTACAGTTTTCCCTCCATAACTTTGTGTAGGGCTCGATTTGTAGATGTGTATTGTATAAATCTGGTTTTGTCATGGAATATCTTATTTTTTCCATCTACAGTGATTGAGAGTTTTGCTCTGTGTAGTAGTTTGGGCTGGCATCTGTGGACTCTTAGTACTTGTAGAACATCTATCCAGGACCTTCTGGCTTTTCGAGTTTTCATGGAGAATTAAGGTGTAGTTTTGGTAGGTCTGCCTTTATATGTTTCCTGGCCTTCTTCCTTCATTGCTCTTAATATTCTTTCTTGATTCTGTATGATTGTATGTTTGGTATTTTGATTATTATGTGGCAAGGGGACTTTTTTTTTTTTTTTTTTTTTTTTTTTTTGGCCCAGACTATTTGGTATTCAGTATGCTTCTTGCACTTTCATTGGCATGTCCTACTTCAGGTTAGGTTAGGGTTAGGGTTTTCTTCTATGATTTTGTTGAATATGTTTTTTGCATCTTTGAGCTGGGCTTCTTCACCTTCTTCTATGCCTATTTTTCTTAGGTTTTGTCTTTTCTTGGTGTCCCACATTTCGTGGATATTTAATGTTAAGTTTGTTGGATTTAGTATTTTCTTTGGTCAATTAATCTATTTCCTCTAATTTATCTTCATTGCCTGAGATTCTCTCTTCAATCTCATGTATTCTGTTGGTTATGCTTGCATCTGTATTTCCTGATCGTTTGTCTAGCTTTTCTATTTCCAGCATTCCCTCAGTTTATGTTTTCTTTATTGTCTCTATTTCAGTTTTCAGGTCTTGAACTGTTTGAACTGTTTCCTTCATCTGTTTGATTGTTTTTTTTTTTTTTGTTTGTTTGTTTGTTTGCTTTTGTTTCTTATCTTTCCTTGCATTCTTCAAGAGGTTTGTTGATTTCTTGCATTTTTTTTTTGGTTCATCTTTTCCTCTATTCCAATTTTTTATTTGTATTTTTCTTCCTCTTCTTTAAGGGATTTTCTCATAGACTCTTTGAAGGCCTCTGTCATTTTCATGAAGTTGTTTTTAAGTCGATCTCTTCTGCTTCAGCTGCCTTGGTATATTTAGGGCTTGTTGGTGTAGAGTCCCTACATTTTGGTGGTGTCATATTGGTCTTTCTATCATTGAATGTGTTCTTGTACTGCTGTCTTCCCATGCCTTCTTCCAGTGGGTGCAGGTGGAGTCTCTCTGTCTACTCTCCTCGCCCAGTTGGTATAGGTGGGTCAGGATTTCTATGTCAGTAACTCTGGATGGCCTGAGCTCTCAAGCAGAGGGTGTAGGGGATCCTAGATTGAGGTGAGGGCAGCCTCCGGATGGTCCAGCATGGTGGGGCAGGTCCACTATGCACAGAGCTGACTCAGGAAGTTCCAAGAAGAGAATGGGATATGGCCAAACACTCATCTCAAGCAGAGGGTGTAGAAGGGTAAAAACTGAGAGAAGGGCAGGCTCTATTTGGTGTGGCAAGTCCTTTTAAGCAGAGGACATGGGGGGGGGGGGTCAAGACGCAGTGCTGGTCCAGGAAGTTCCAAGGAAAGGAAGGTTGAGTTTGGACCTGAGCTGGCCCACAGACTCATCTCAAGTTGAGCGCATAGGAGGCCCAAGATTGAGGTGAGGGCAGGCTCTGGATGTTCCCATGTTGCGGGACTGGTCCACTATTGACAACAAAATTTCTTAAACAAGAAAGAATATAAAGTGCTCTGCAAATATCTTCCTATTCTAAGTTAGGGGAAGTTATTTTCTATCTCATTTTGTGGGAACTTTGTATTAGAGTTACTATGCCTGTCAAAATCTGTGCACCTTGTCCCACAACCTCTTTCTGTTTCCTGACTATATGAACTAAACATGACCTGCTATGCATGTTCTCAGAGCAAACTGCACCTAAATCCCGATTTTCACCTAATTTGTGTGATTTAATTTATCATGCGATAAGAATGTTGGCAGAAGGCAACAAAGTAGTGACTCCTCTTATAGTCAGATAATCCATGTTTCATGAACTTTGGAGAATCCTTGAGGCAAATTGAACTTTCCTCTGGGTGGAATAGGTATGCCTTTTTCTTTTGAGTTCTCTCAAATCCGGAGAGTTTCCTGTACTTCTACTTTTCACATTGGTTTCTGGAAAAATGGCATGAAATGTCTCAGCATTTCCTGCATGTCTCTTGTGATTAATCAGTGCAGAGAAGGAAATGTCAAAGTCCAGGGGGCAGATGGAGACTTGCAAACAGCTCTCTAAGATTCTAGGATCAACCCACAGAAAAGCACTTTCTAAATTTAAGAATATTCTAAAAATAGCATAAAGGTATTGTACCCCAGATAATTTTAAACTGCTTTTCTTTCTTTCTTTCTTTCTTTTTTTTTTCTTAGCATTCAGGGTAAAGGGTTACCCTATATAGAGGTTATATTTTAAACACACACAGGAGTATCTAGCTATTCAGGGATAACTATTCCTGGATTGGATAAAGAAAAGACCAGAGGATGATTAACTGTTTTTACTACTCCCATTTCCCTTTTCCTATTATTATTATTATTATTATTATTATTATTATTATTATTATTATTTTGAAAGGGGTCTTTCTTACTTTCTAGCCCAGGCTATCCTCAAACTCATTACCCCTCTGCCTCAGCACTTTGAATACTGGAATTACAAGTATGGATTAGTATGGCTAGCAAAGCTTTGAATTTTAACCAAACTTTTCAGTTGGGCCCCTTCTCATTCTTCCTTTAGCCTATCAGGCTTCTCCTTTCTAAATGTAGCATCCACACATAGCCTTTGGATACGAGTCAGCACTTTGCTATTTGTATGGGTGTGAGTGTGCTCAGATGTCATGACATACATGTAGAAATCAAAGCACAATTTGCAAAGACCATTTCCCTCTGTGCCACTATGCAGGTCTTAGGGATCAATCCCAAGTCAGATTTTCAGGCTTGGTGGGAAATGCCTTTATCTGCTAAGCCATCTTGCTGTCCCACAACTCAGTATTGAACCGAGAAGGGTAATTGCTGCTCTGGCTCTGTCAGGACTGAATCTCTCGCCACTCGCACTCTGGCTCTGAAGCAGCTAACTTCAGGGAGCCCAGAAGCTGGGAGAATGATGTTCACATCCTTAGGGTAACAGAGGAAACTGGGGGAAATGGAAGCACCCCAACCCTTTGGGTTTAGTCAGTTCAGAAGAGGTGGGGGGGGCATCTTGATTCTCTTAGGAAAAAGTAGTGACAAAAGAAGGTGCCCTAGTGCTCAAAGAATCAGTTGCTAGCCTGGGTCTTGTAGCTGGACTCTCAGAAACAAGCAACAGCTTGGAAGCACAATCACTTTTACATGAATCTATACAAAGCCGGGCAGGTGATCTGCTGTGTGTCTGAGATAATATAGCTACACCTTAGCAGATATAGTTTTCAGAAAATTATTACCATGAGGGAGTGGATTTCATGTTACACTGAAGTCACTTGATCAGCAGGTGTGGTAAATATTTTTGCACATAAACTTCTTCATGTTTGTCAAATTGAACAATAAAGGGAGCAGCCCCTAGTTTAGACATCCGAAAGAATTACCCTCAAAAGTTATTCTTATTCTCAGTGAGAATTGCTATCAAGACTATAGTATGTGAACAACAATTAGTTTTAGATTATTATAAATAATGATGCTATATCTGTGAATGGCTACTCAAGTCAACCAGGTTGTCTTCATTAAGGAATCCAGTTGAGTGGGCTTCATTTTCCTAAAGGTCCACTGGCTGTGCTGTAATCAAGGTGGTGTGCAGTGTCTCATCATTGGATCAGCTGCCCCACCGGTAAGGGAAAATGAGACTAAAGGATCTATTTAGTTCAAATCCTCAGTTATTTCAGGGTGTGCTATGCTCCGACTTGTTTGTAGCCAACCCAAGAAACCGCTTATGCTTTGCATAGCTGGAATAAACAACCCTGTGTATGGATTCAAGGTTTTAAAAGTTCCATCTGTGGAACTCCAGGCTGTGATTTCTAATAGCCACAGATCATCTCCAAACCTGACAAAGCATCCCTTGGCTGCCTCACAACCTGTTACCTAGGAGAGATTTGCTGTAGTTGCAATAACTGTACCTCTAGAGGAAATAAAGCTCTCTGGCCACATTTCCAATCTCCCTTTTGTGGAAGCACTAGCAATCATGATTTCATGGACTCATTCATGAACGACCTTACCCATCTCGCAATTTTAGGCACTACCTGGCCTGATGGATGGAGCATCTAGGCCCATGCCTTTTGCTTTCTGTGGTAATAAATGTTGCTTACTGTGTCCACTTGCCAGAGACAGAGGTATCATCAGGGCAAAAAGGTAAGTGGGATATTACAGCACTGAGAATTCTTTGCTCTTTTTCATGATAATGTGTTTTTGACTGCTAAAGGTAATCTTGACTCCTCTTTCATTTGGCCCTCTTCTCTCCCTCAACTCCCAACTCTATATATTTTAAACTGTTTTATATTCATATAAATCTCAAGTTTTTATTTTTTTTTAAGTTTAGTGCACTGAGCATTTCTACTCATGCATAAAAGATGCTCTGAAATTTCCCATCATGGGTGCATAAATGCTTATTTATTTTTCACTCTTTGAGAGTCAGGCTCTGAGATAGTGTCTTTAAGAGTGAAGCATTTATATTTTTGTCATATGCTTTAGTTCAGTTCTTTTCCCCTTCATCCTATTTATCAATAGGTAGAGGGAGTTCACAATATTTCAGAAAGAGTTTTGATTGGTGGTTAATGTTAGATGCTCTGTAAATATATGAAGTGGATAGGCTAAGGGAAAGAAACAGAGCTACAAGAAATTTTTATTTATATGCATAGTTGTTTTAAATAATATCATATTGCTAATTTTAACTTAAATGCAATTTTAAAAATGGAATTTTGGTTGAAGGTATTATCATCTACAGGAGTTCTTGGAATGAAATCTTCAGTAATCAGAGAATTCTCAACAGAGGTTATTCAAATGTCTGAGAAACACTTAAAACAATGTACATCTTTAGCCATAAGGGAAATACAAATCAAAAGGACTTTGAGATTCCATCTTACACCTGTCAGAACGGCTAAGATCAAAACCATAAGAGATAGCTCATGCTGGCAAGGATGCGGAGCAAGAGGAACACTCCTCCATTGCTTGTGGGAGTGCAAACTTGTACAGCTACTTTGGAAATTAAATGTGGCAGTTTCTCAGAAAATTGAAAACCAACCTGCTTCAAGACCCATACCACTTCCACAAATATACTCAAAGAACAATCCACCATACCACAAGGACACTTGCTCAACTTCGTTCATAGTAGCTTTATTTGTAATAGCCAGATCCTGGAACAACTTACATGTCCATCAACAAAAGAGTGAATAATGAAAATGTGGCACATTCATACCATAGAGTATTACTTAGCTGTTAAAGTATCATGAAATCTGAAGGCAAATGGATGGATCTTGAAAAAAAAAATCATCCTTAGGAAGTAACCCAGACTCAGAAAGACTTATCAGTGGACATTAGCTGTTAAGTAAAAGATAATCATACTATGACCCAAAGGCTCAGAGTAATCAGGAGCTCAAGAGGGGACACATGGATCTCCCTGGGGGGGGGGAGTAGAAGAGATTTTGCAGGAAGACTGGGGGCATGTGGGAATGGGAACTGGAAGCACCAGGTGGGTGGATGGATGAAGAGAATACTGGGAGAGATGACTATAATGGGGGGTATTTCAGGGATGGGGGTTTTCAGGGGTGAGGTAGAAACCTAGTACAATGGAAACTACCAGGAATCTACAAGGAGGTCCTTAGCAAAGTCTCCTACTAATGAGGGATATGGAAACTGAACAAGTCATTTCTGTAATCACACAAGGCTTCAAGTGGAGGAATTAGAACAGTAACCCTTCAGCATACAGTTTGTGCTGCCTGCAATGTGCTGGGTTAATGGTGGCACAGAACTTGTGGGATTGGCCAACTAAAGACTAATCCAACTTGAGACCCATGCCATGAGAGGGAACCCACCCTGACACTGTCTGAAGTTAGGGGCTGAATAGCCCAGGAACCTAGGGTAGAACCAAGCATAACTAGAAAAAAAAATTAATGATTCCTAAGGAAGCCCTATTATACTTATAGACCAGAGCCTAGCATAACCCTCATCAGAGAGGCAGCTTTATCCACCAACTGATTATAATAGATGCAGAGACCCACAGCCAAACATTAGGTAGAGCTTGACGAACCCTGCAGAAGATTAGGGGGGAGGATTGTAAGAGCTAGAGGGGGCAAGGAGACAGGAAGAAAACAGCCCACACAATCAACTAACCAGGATTCCTAGGAGCTCACACACATTGAACTGACAATCAGGGAACCTGCCTGGATCTGGCCTAGGTCCTCTGCATCGATGTTACGCTTTTGTAGCTTGGCGTTCTTCTGAGACTCCTAATAGTGGGATCAGGGGCTGTCTCTGACTCTTTTGGCTGTTTTTAGAGCCCTGTTCCTTGTACTGGGTTGTCTCATCTAGTCTGAATATGAGAGTATGGGCATTGTCTTACTGCAATTTGATATGTCATGTGTGTTTTATATCCCTGAGAGGGATGCTCTTTTCTGAAGAGAAAGGAGGAGGAATAGATATGGGGAAGTGGGGAGATGGGGAAGGACTGGGAAGAGAAGATAGAGGGGAAAGTGTGGTTCAGATGTAATTTTTTAAATTAATAAATGGAACCTCCTGAAATTGAAAAGGTTCTGTAAGGCAAAGGGCACAGTCAACAAGACAAAATGGCAGCCCACAGAATGGGAAAAGATATTCACCAACCCCACATCTGACAGAGGGCTGATTTCCAAATTATATAAAGTACTCAAGAAACTAGTTACCAAAGTACCAAATAATCCAATTAAAAAGTGGGGTATAGAACTAAATAGAGAATTCTCAATAGAGGAATATAAAATGGCTGAAAGACACTTAAGGGAAATGCAAATCAAAACAACTCTGAGATACCGTCTTACTCCTGTCAGAATGGCTAAAATAAAACACACTGAAGACAGTCTATGCTGGAGAGTATGTGGAGAAAGGGGCACACTCCTCCACTGTTGGTGGGAGTGCAAACTCAAACAGCCACTTTGGAAATCAGTATGGCAGTTCCTCAGGAAAATGGGAATCAGTCTACCTCCAGATCTAGTAATTCCACTCTTAGGCATATACCCAAAGATGTGCATTCATACAAGGACATCTGTTGAACTATGTTCATAGCAGCATTATTTGTAACAACCAGAACCTGGAAGTGACCTAAATGCCCCTCAACTGAAAAATGGATGGAGAAAATGTGGTACATTTACACAATGGAGTACTACTCAGTGGAAAAAAACAACAGAATCTTGAAATTGGAGGGCAAATGGGTGGAACTAGAAGAAACCATCCTGAGTGAGGTAACACAGTCACAAAAAAGAGGAACATGGTATGTATTCACTCATATATGGATATTAGAGATACATCAAAAAATCACCAGCCTACAATCTACACTGCCAGGAAAGCTAGGAAACAAGGAGGACCCTATAAGCAGAAAGGGACAAGATCTCCCAAGCAAATTGGGAGCATGGGGGAAGGTGAGAGGGAGTTAGAAGTAAGAGGAAGGGAGAAGTGGACATAAGGGAGCAGGAAGGTTGAGTCAGAGAAATAATAGAGGAGAGCAAGAAAAGAGATACCATAGTAGACGCAGTCATTTTATGTTTAAAGAGAAATTTGGCACTAGGGAAATGTCCAGAGATCTACAAGGGTGACCCCAACAAACAATCTAAGCAACAGTGGAGAGGCTACCTTAAATGCCCTTCCTCAATAATGAGACTGATGACTATCTTATATGCCATCCTAGAGCCTTCATCCAGTAGCTGATGGAAGCAGAGGCAGACACCCACAACTAAGTGTAACTCCTCTCCTAGAATCCAGTTACAGAGAGCAAGTGATGAGCAAAGGGGTCAAAACCAGGCTGGAGAAACCCACAGATACAGCTGACCTGAACAAGGGGAACTAATAGACCCCAGTCAGATAGCTAGCAAACCAGCATAGGACCGACCCAGACTCCCTGAATGTGGGTGTTAGTTAGAAAGAAAACAATTTATAATTAGTACACTTATTTGTAAATTTTCTGAACTGTATATGAATGGAGCTTATAAAAGCCTAAATTTGAGGAAATGTGCTTCCTGCATAGAGCTGGGTGCATGCCATTTGCTCTCCAGTGCTCACTGCTGCAGGAACTAAGACTTTTCAGGGTTATATGAAGCCCCCTTTACCCTGTGGAGCTGTTGTTTATTAATGACTGCTGGGGACGCTTATAACATCCTTACTTGGTGGCCATACTGGTGAGTGATCTGTGCTCTAGAAAGTAGTGTCTGACCCTGCTCTCCACAAACTAAGTGAACCACACTATTAAAGACATAATTGGGGCTTGCTGGGATGAATAAAGTTTCAGGGAAGAGACAGAAAGAAAAGGGAAGATAAAACCGAGTAAAAATTCATCATATATGTGTAAGAAAATGACAAATTAAAAGGTGGTAGTTATGAAATGAAAAAAGAAAAAAATTCATATCCATGGAATGTGGAAAGAAATTATAGGCATTTTAGATTACATTTGAAACTTTTCTATAATTTAAAAATTAGTGCACATTTTGTAAGACCCTCAGAATGAGGAGTCTCCCAGTTTCGGTAGATACCCCCAAGAACTCAATGTCCAGTCCAGTTGCTGAAACACACAAGAGACTTTAATAAACAGGAAATGTTTGTGCAAACGGGCTCCCTCAGCACACAGGCCAGAAAAGAAGCCCCATTCATCTTCCGAACTTCTAATGGGAAAACCAGCTTAGGCCTTTCCTCTATAAAGTTTCTTGTGGACAAAAAAGAATCAAAATCTAATTGCTATTTCACAACGCAAGCATGGAGATATACTGACATCTGCTGCCATTTAATCAGATGAACTTTGGGCATGTTTTAGGAGTGAAGCGCTGAGGTTTCATAAAAATGGTTGGCAAAGGCCCAGTGGAATCTTGTGCTGGCTCAGGATGGCATGTCTACAGTTGACCTACGTGAAGTACCATCCCTAAACTTTATTCAACACGATTCTATAAGGCATTTCATATTATAGTCTAGGACTAAGCCAATAACCAAAGCCATCTGTCGCTGCCATCTGTATTAGCCCCTCGTTGTTGTGTCCTATGTTGCAAGACTGGTGTTTGTGGGGCCGCGGTTGGGACCAGCTGATAAACCCTGGGTCTGCTCCTGAGTGGGAGTGTGTGGATGAGGGAAAGGCTGGCTATAGATTGTGAAGGATAGAGACATAGGATAGTATCAGGAGAGCAGAATCAATCCATACTGAATGCCCCAGTTTATTCATACACCAACTTAAGCAATCAACCAAGGGTGGGGACAATGGCAGAAGACTTCTATTATTATGTATAAAGGCCAAATAGCAATTACTTCCCCTAATCCTAAAGACATTCCATAGCTGCATATACCACTTTGCCTTCAGGCACTCCATAGCTGAATCTATCATCTAGCCTTCAGGATGATTGTAAAACTGTCTGGGCCCAAGTCTATTGTTGTTTAGATAGGAGCCATTCACCACTGAGACCTAGGCATCCTGTGGCCCTTAAGCTAATGTCTTAGAGACAATAGGAGCCAGTTGAGCTCTCTGAATTCTGGGTGGGATGGAATGGACTTCCATATAAGTCCTGACAGTCATCCAAGGTCTTGACGACAGGAGAATGAATATTGCGCATATCAACTCTGAGGTATTTATAAAAGATATTCCTCCATAACACACTAAAATTTAAAAATTATCCCATCCTATTACTAATAATGCTCTTATTCTGTCACTTTCCCCTCATCTATGAGGATCTGTTTACATGGCTGTGGTTTTTTAGAGAGAATGCAATGTTTGGACAAGTGTTTGAGAGAGATAATATAAACGTTCCATTCTCACATCTAAGATAATTTAGATTAAAAATTAACCAGACTACTTTAAACATATTTGAATTTAGAAATATGTTTAAAATGCAGCAATAAGTTTTAGTAGGAAGCTTGCACACTGAAAATTTGGTGTGTTTGCATATGTGAGCATGAAAACATTCAGCCAGTTTGCAGCTGAAGTGTGGTTAACTTGAGATGATTTTAAAAGAGTTGAAGACAATGAAGACTCTGGAAAGTGAGGTAAGGATAGAGCTAACCGCCCATCAACAGAAACCCAATATTGATCAGGCCTACTATTTCATCTCAAAGACTGACAGCTTATAACAAAGAAGTCTCATCAATTAATTTATACCTTGTCATCTGGACATGGAGAGTGAAGTGTTTCAAAAGTCCATAGCTATGCTAGACAGAACATCATTATAGATGCTCCTTGGAGAAAATATACATGAGATTAAAGAGTCTTTTAGGCAAATGCTCCCTTACCTGATGCATTGTTTCTGAAGACCAATGCTAGATTTTCTGTGCTGCAATGTTATTTTTAATATACCTTTTATAGCTTAAGATACACTTTAGCTCATTTGCTTCATACACTTTTGAAAGGAGGGAGCTGCAATAGTAGTTAATCATGATTTAGTCATAGTTACTCCATCAGAAAAGAACAAAATCATCCTGTGATACAATTTCTCCTCAAAGTGTTTCCAGGATGCAGCCCAGGAATTGCCTAGAGTGAGCAGAGTCAGCATTGAGTGTAATGTAGATGCAATAATTCTCGATTTCAGTGCACCTGTCCACAAGGTTAATACAGCTGTCATTTGTCACAAAAGGCTTTTGGGAGAGCAAATGCAAGATTCTTCCCTTTAGCTAAAAACCTACCTGGCTAGAAAGAAAATTGCTGGGGAGGGTATGGAATAACTAATATCCATTTTCCTCTTAGAAATGTGCTCACCTTGCATTCTCTTACAAGAAAAGAGAAGAAGAGAAGGAGCTGGGTTGTTGGGTGATCTACCCTGTTCTTGGGGGTCTGGAATCCTATTAAAGATGCCTTTGCATTTCCCCTGTAACTTGGTAATGCTCAGCAGAGATGTCTTCCTGACCCATGCTGGTCTCCATTTCTACTTCCCAAAATATAACTCACAAATTATTTTTCAATGTCCTTAGATTTCTTAGTGTTCTTTAAAAATTATCATTAATGATGTTCTCCAAGAATTTATGAAATATATTTCTGGTAAAAATGGCTTCATCAATTAAAACAGTAAAAGAAAAAATGAAAGTTCATTCAAGAACTCTAGTTTACATTTCTGAAAAAAGAACAAAATTTACAGCCAGGTGAAATGATATCCACCTGTCATTCAAACACTAAGAAAATGGATGTAAGGGGATCAGAAGTTTGAGGCTAACCCTGGGATCAGTAAGACATTGTCCAAAAACCAAACCACAAAACCAAAAGCAATAACTGTTGTATAAAAACATGCTGTTTTCTAAAATCTGTAATTTCTTGCCCGTTTTTGTTTTCTCCACCAGAATCCAGGTTTCAGGAGGCAAAAAATATTGAGTGTGCTGTTTATCCCTCCATCTATCAATATATAAAATGAAACCTTTAAATAACAAAGAGCCTGAGGAAAAAAATACCTTTGGAAACATGGTGAAAGTGTCAGTATAAAACTATCTCTTTCAGGTTCTTTGAATGTGATCAAGTAAATACATTTTTTCTCTGACTATTTAAAATAGACATCAATACAGAAATTGCTATATGATCAAAAGCCTGAGCCCACCCAAGCTTATTTTTACTTATTTTTACAATATTGCGCAGAACTCCACTAAAAGGTTTTGGTGGTCAAATGAGAACTGTCTCCCAAAGCTCAGGTATTTGAGGTCCCCAGCTGTTGGAAGTTTGCTATTTTGGGTGTTAATATTTTTGTCCTGCTTCCTGTGTGTAGATGAGGTGGAGTCAGGCATCTTCCTACCCCTGCTGCTATGTCACACCCCTTCCTAACCATTGTTAATCTTCTACTGTAAGACCCTCAGAATGAGGAGTCTTCCAGTTTTGGTCGGTACCCCAAGAACTCAATGTCCAGTCCAGTTGCTGCAACATGCAAGAGGCTTTAATAAACAGGAAACTTTTGGGCAAACGGGCTCCTCCAGCACACAGGCTAGAGAGAAGCCCCCTCCCCTGGGCCTAGGTGTTTTTAAAGGCAAACCCACAAGCTTATGGAGGGGGTGGGACCCTCTGTCCATTGAGTACATGACCCTTGGAGGCTGGATGTTCTGCTATTAAGGTCAACAGACCTTAGGGCCTCAGGGTGTGCTAATTAATTTTATCTGGGCAAACCAGAGTTGCAGCTATCTCTTTGTTTCCTAAGGACCCTATTTACCACCTGCTGACTCACAGGAAAGGAGGGGCAGTGTGAATTCTTCTTATCTCAGGGCCTTGTGAGAGGAAGTTAGTAAATTCCAAGGAACAGATATTGGTTTTCAGGTTAGTCCTTCACTACAAGTTGGTTTTGGTTGTGGCATTTCATCCTATCAACGGAGAAATAACCAATTGTCACATGGTAACCTCAGCTTTCTGTTTACATAGTAATAGAACCTTGGCTTAAGAAATAAACTCTTGGGAACTAACTTTAGAGATATTTTGGAGTGATAACCATGGAATTAAAAATCCAAACCAAATCAAATGAAACAAAAGCCAACATATTGCTAATGGCTTCCAGGAGAGGAGAATTTTAATTCACCTGTTGTGAAACCTAGTATTGAAATGATTGGCTTACTAGAATTCAGTTATAACCTTACAGTTTTATTTTTACTATAGGTATGTGTGTATGCTAATTACAAAATTAAATAAAAGATTGATACAAAGCTTTATCAACTATTTTACATGAGAACTTTTCAACATGACATCTTGAGTTTCATGTGGTGATGTCAAGTTCTGCTTGCAAAGATTTATACATATTAAAGTGTGAGTTACCTGGAAATACTACTTGTTTCTTTCTTTCTTTCTTTCTTTCTTTCTTTCTTTTTTTTTTTTTTTTTTTTTTTTTTTTAATCTTGCTTCCCCTAAGACCAGGGGGAAATAAGAATATGGGCTATTAGGGATATGTCATGCTTGTAAATCTTCATGTTTTGTGGGAATGGTTTATTAGCAGGGCAGAAAGGATACTTTCAGCATCTTAGAAATTCCAAGAAATTGCTGTGTCAGAGGATACCTGGGGATACTTGGACAGAACCACTTTGTCCACCTTCATAATGAGAGACAAGGTGCCTAGACAGTAGTGGGATTCCTACCAGCTTGCTATAACCTTTGTAGTAGACACATGAGTAGCAGAGCTTCTGAAGTGTAGGAAAAGATACTAGAGTCTGAGGACAGGAGTGGAATTAAGTTACGTGGAATCATTGACTACTATCCGGTGGGAATGACTTGTCCCTACCTCTGTCTCTCCTCCCCCATTCTCTTGTGTGTATGTATATGTGTGTCTTCATTTCCCTCTCACCTATTTATTGATCATCTATGTAACTATAGATACATATCTGTTTCATTGATTTTCTAACTATGAATTTTCAGAATTTCTTTTGAAAATCAAATTGAATTGGTCAAAATATAATCAACACAAGTTTCTCAGGGCACCACACGCCTTGCTTTCTGCTGTGTAATCCTCAGAGTGTGTGACCTTGTCTCCTTGGGAAATGAATATCTATATTAAGTGACAATCACAACCAAGTTGGGCATCATCTCAAAGTTAAGCTCAAACAGAGCTATAGGGTATCAGGGGATAACATGTGATTAGCTCTGGCTCCTGTTCTATGAAATGTGGACAGGGACACTAGCTTGTAAAGCACAGCTGACCTTCTTCCTCCAGGCTGTGTTCTGCATTTCAATTGAACTAGACAAAGAAAGCTGAATAAAGCAAAGTGTGCTAAAGAAGGCACAAAGCTATATTCACCACCTTAAAAATATCTGGTAAATGGTTGACAATGAGGTAAAGCAGGCATTGGAAGCCTATGGCCATCATCTCAGGAACAGACTCAGCAGGAAGATGACATTCACACCTGCTTTACTCAGCTTTATAGCCTGGAGATTCAGCTTTATAGCCTGGCACAATCATGGTCAGCATCAGCATCAGCTGAGTGATTCAGTGAGGGGTAGTCTCCTGGGAGCACATACAAGCATTGAGTTATCCTGCAGTGTTTGAGGAAAGACTTGGAAGAAACTTATTTTGACTGTAATTTTTATCAACCTATAATAAAAACTATAAGATCTTCTTGAATCAGCAGTTCTCAACCTGTGGGTCACGACCCTTTGGCAAACCTCTATCTTCAAATATGTCTGCATTATGATTCATAACAGTAGAAAAATTATATTTATGAAGTAGCCATGAAAATAATTTTATGGCTGGGGAGGTGGGGTCACCACAGCATGAGAAACTATGTTAAAGGGTTGCAGCATTAGGGAAGATTGAGAACCATTGTCTTAAATTTTTATTTTAATTCTCTGGGTTCAAATAACTGTATAATTTTGAATATTCTTTCAATGTCTCATTTCAGCAAAGAACAACAACAAAAACAAAACAAAACAAAATGAAAAACAACAACAAAAACAAAAACCGCACACTGAAATAATAGAAACTTGTATAGGGGATAATTCAATGTATTTTCTGCAAAAATTATTTTTACTTTTTTTAAAGGACATTTGTACTTCTCAAATAATTAGTGTGAATCTAAGCTTAAATCATTTGCTATTTCCCACATGTGTTGAGTTTAGCCTATGGATAATAATGAAAGTGAAATAGTTATATTAAACCTATCACTAAATTTATACAATTTTTGCTTGTGGCAGTTTTAATTATATTTTAGCATGAACCTTTTCTTTTGTCTGTAATTATACATCAGGATAGTAAGCTATATTTTAAGTATTTCAGATATAGACAACAATAGAATAAGGATGTATTTTCCACTTGGCTGTTAGCAATATTAATGATCTCTATATACTGGTTGGAAAATACATTTTTTCATTGTTTACACATTTTATAATTATCACCAGATGTGCCTTAATAAGAATGGATTATTTCAACTAAAGCAAATAATTTATTAACTAATAAATGAAATCCATATTTGGCCTGCCAAAGAGCAAGCCCTATCCAATCTGGTGTTCTTTGTTTCCTTCTTGCCTTAACTGCTTGCAGATTGCCTCAACATTCAAATCCATAAAGCACTTAGCACTCGACAACTCCTGCTGAGGCAAAGCTTTCCCAATTCTGTGTAATAGACCGTTCGGCTGCACAGGAAAATACATCAGTGTTAAGGAGAGAACCGTGGCATTAGTGCTATAAAAACCAGAAGCTCCCTTTTCCTTTGGCTCATTCTGTAGCCTTTAATAAACAATGCTGTAAACTTCTGCCTTGTATCCAGGTACAGAGCCTGTACTCACTTGGGAGAGTATATTTACAGATTCTGGGGTTATAAAGTTTGAAAATTAGTGACAGAGACATATTTAAAAGTAAGGAAGCCTATGTCTTTGCATTAAGCCATATTCATTCTTATGTGAAAGTAGAATGCTTTTGGCTGTATTTTAATGTATGAACCTTTAAAAATTAAAACCATGTTTTGGAAATCTGCAGTTTTGTGGGACATTTTAATTGACACTGTAGATTTTAGACCACATTATATATTCCTTTATAGCACATTTTATAGTTGTATGATAACAAGGCTTTTAAATTCCACTTAATTTCCTTTTAAAATTTAAATTGTAGATTGCATAGGCACTCTACTCAATTCTCCTTAAAAGATTCTAGCTACTAGAATGAAATTCTATAAGTAAATTATTACATAATTTATGTGAATTTAAACTTACTATGTATAACATGTTTCATTAGTGGTAACTAAGTTGATTTAATTGTTAATTAATCTAGAGGGTTGGGGATACAAACCAAGAAGTTAGTGACAAATGGATTGTTCTAGTCTAGAAAGGTAAAATCAGTGTCAAATGGTGGTGGTACTTTTCTGAAAGCTTGTCTGTACCTGTTAGTATAGAACATTGAGCAGACAAGGAACATATCTCACAAGTACTCTTTCCTTCATTAACCAATACTTACTGCAACCACTACAAAGAGTGGTATGAACAGAAAGGGAGCAGGTTCACCTATGTATTTATTTGTACTTTTGGCAAAGCAAAGAAAACATAGAAAAGTTGGGTTTTGCCTGTTCCTTGGTTATATTTTTAAATATTTTCCCATTTGTTTGAGCCAGGGAAGCAGAGATAAATCAACTTACTGTAGATAGAGTTCAGTTGCCATTGGTTTTGTGTTGTGTGAAGCAGATTGAGCTAATACAATCTTAACTTTGTCTCTGAAGAACGTAACAATGAGAAAAACACACTTTTCATGCTCTGTTTTCCAGCCACCATAGCAAAATTGATGTCTAGATCTTTTTTCTGTGAAACTTTCCAAAAGCATTTGTAATGTTGCCACTGTGCTACTGCTAATGACTGTGGTCAGCCAGAGTTAGGAGGTGTTGTACTTGGGTTAGAAAAAATATAGTAGATGTACTGACAATTCTAATTCATGTTGTGTTTGAATATATTCTTGCAGAGGCTTTATCACCTTCTACTATTAAAATAACCTCTCTACTGCTTCCCATATCTTGAGATTCTCCATTTTATTTTAATGTAAAATTTTAGACAAACTTCAGAAAGCATCAAATCTCTGCTTCAAACCCTCCAATTGTGTTCAATATACTGAAAAAATGCATGTTTTTCCCCAAAGCTCCAGTTCATTATAAACTTGTCCTGAGGGATGCCCTTTGTCTTCTCTGTGCACTGTTTCCTGTGCTCAACCATTATCATCTGAATGGGCCTTCAAATTTTCAGTACTTAGAACACACTGAGTGTAATGTTTGCTTCTCCCCAAGTTGCAGCTTCTGTGTCCTATAATCTTTCTCTTTACAGTTTCCCTCAAAGACTTTTTGTCATTTTCTTCTTAAAAATAAAGTGTAGAGTAACACAGAAGTTTATCAGACTACAGTTAAAGGTTGCTTACATATTTATTTATTTATTTATTTATTCATTCATTCATTTATTTGGTTCCAAGCAGTTATGCCCCAAATTATCTTGTCCTTTACATAAAATCACCTGAGTCATTAAAAAAAAATTAAACTTTTTCAGTATTTAAAATTTTCAGATAGGGTCATTACTTGAGCCTGAAGTTCAACTTTATTCCTGTCCTCTCCTCTGTACTTACACTTACCTTGCAGAGGATTTGGATTAGCTTCTATAAAACAAGTCAATAGAAGGTTAGAAATTATAATGCATATGGAAACTTCAACTTTTCATTAGCCAACATCTCTGAGTCTGTTGTCATGGTGCCATGATATTGTAATAACTATCAAATACCAAACTTGTAAGCTATCTATCTATCTACCTATCTACTGTCTACTATCTATCTGTCTGTCATCTATCTATCTATCTATCTATCTATCTATCTATCTATCTATCTTCTATCTTCTAAGCACTACACTTTTATTTTCCAAATAAGTTGTATGAAGTTTTTGAAACCACAAGGATGTAATAATAAGAAAACAATTTTCTCCTATGCCCCACCAGTAAAATGGAGCAAGTTACTGTGCATGATATATTTACCCCAAAGAACCTGATGTTGTCCAGTCCAGGATAAGCAGGCAATTAATATGATAGCATCTGTGAAATGTTCTGAGCACCTCTACAAGAGCATTCTACAAACATAATGTATTATAAGCATCACCTCCATCTCTGCCATGACTAGTCGAGCATACTGTTTGCAATCCATATCACGTTGATGTTCTAAGAATCAATGAGATGATATCTATAGACACTTAAAGCTCCTTTGAACTGGGGGCGCACTTACGTACAAAGGAATCTGATTACTATTAAGCCAGCACATTACATCACCTCCTTATTGCCTTTTGTCACCAAGAGTAGCTGTGAGGATTGATCAAGGTTCCACTGAGAGAAGATGTAATTTAACATTAAGTAATCATGCATATGGGTATGTGAATGTGTTTAAAATGTCATCAAATCCAGTCTCTTAGGTACACACATTTCTATTTTGAATTATATTGGCTATGATTAGCATAAAGGTATTTGATTAGAAGTCTCAGACTGGCTTATGAACTTAAGTGTTTTGGATCTCATATTCTAATATGGAATGAAGGCAATAAAGCAAACAGATATAAACATGTTAGAAGCTTTTTTACAACACTACATTTAACTGTTTCTCATCATGATTTTACTTAATCTAAAACTACTTTGGTAATCAAAGTATAGAATGGTATTTTCTAGAAGCATATATATTAATAAATGATACTTATTTCTCTCTAAATGATACTTCTTTTGTAATATTTCTTACATTAAAAAAACAGTTTTAAATCATAAATAAAATGTGGAAAGTATTAACATAAATCAGAAATAAATTGTGTTATATATAATGAAGAGTTAGATTAAATACCTTTATATATTGTTTTATAAAATGTTTTGCATGTCACTTTATTTTTTATTTTTTAATAATTTTCAACTTAAAGAAAATCACATAATTTCCATCTTTACTCTCCCCCAAACTCTCTCAAATGTCTCAAGTTGGAGTTACACATGGTTGTGAGCAGCTAGATTTGGGCACTGGGAACTGGACTCAGGTCATTTGCATGGGCATTGTATACTCTTAACTGCCAAGCTCCACCCCACCCCCCAGCTCTGCCTTTTTATACTGTGTTTTAAGCCCATTCTGTAATAGACCTGAACTTTTCAGTACTACTTTAATACCAAATACTTCATAGTATTTACAATTCTCTCTCCCTTTTAATGGATAGAGCATCTATCCATCAACCTATCTATCCAACAATCCATATTAAATAGAATTCTCTGAAGTCACAAAACCAGTAGAATAGATGACAGATGTATGCTTGATAGATTTATTTTCATGAGGAATTCCTCATACTGGGAGACTTCCCATGCATTTGCAAGCTGGAAAATATCTGGAGTGCTGGGGATCTATGGTTAAAAAAAAAAAAAAAAAAAAAAGTCCCCAATGGAAAATGAATGCCCCACCTCAAGCAGGAATAAAAACATGAATACTGCCTTCTTCAAGTTTTGTTCATTCTTATCAGGCTGTAATTCAATTGATTTATGACCATTCCTATTAACTGAGGACATTTACTTTAATAGAGTCTATCAATGAAATTGGTAATCTTTTCCAATACAATATATACACCCAGTAATAAAGTTAATATGCTCATTCTTGGCCCAGTATGTTGAAACATAAGATTAGCAGTCCTTTCCCAAATCTATGCATCTACTTATCTCCACATTTTTCAGATATCTAACAATATTTTCATGAAAACTAAGACCAGCTATGCATAGTTATGGATAAAGTGAACTTTCTAGACAGGATAGCTTTGTTTCAGAGTCTCATTGACTATCTGAATACTCTCTGAAAGATGGCTTATGATAATGCTCCTATTTTCTCATTTGTAAAAAAAGATTGACCTAGCTCAACCTATAAGAGGCTGTAAAAATACTTAAAAATAGCTACATTCATCTTAAACATAAAACAAACAATAATTCTACTTATTAATAGTTGTGGCAATTATTTCCTTCTTAATTTCCTCAATAATGTTTCTCTTTGTCATTTCATTGTACCTGTTTCAATCCACCCCAGTATTACTGATTTTCAATGTTTTTTTTTAAGAATTCTATAGTTTAATCAAAAAACCATTTATTTAATTCTATTTTGTGTGTTTAAATCACATGTTTTCTGTCTGCTTGTCACCTCTAGAGTAGGAATTACACAGTTTTTATTCATTGCCTCACAATCATCACAGTAAAACACTATAACACTTAACAAGGTGTTTTGGAAATTGCATAATCGGGGAAAAACATGGCCTTATTTGAAATTCATATGAACTGTGTATTAGTCAGCCATTCATCACTATAATAAAATACACAAGGCAGGCATTTAATGAAGAAAAGAAGGTTTGTGCAGATCAATTTGGGAAATTCAAAACCTCTCTGATGACCTCTCCTTCACTGCATTACTGTGAAGGGACCAGACCCTCACCCAGCCCCCTGCTTTAACAGCCATGACAGACTGCAGAAAAGACATTTGGGCCTCTGACTTAGCAAATGCCTGACCTTGATGGGCCTCCCCTAGTCACTACGAGGTCAGATACCCTCTTCATGACAAAGAATCAATCAGAATTTGGCTGGCAGAACTCTGGATGTACTTTATGGCTCTGGGCATGCATTATGGTAAAAGTGGCTTAAATAGAAGACCTCAAAGCCCACCTCCACAGGGATACACTTCCTCTAACAAGGCCACAGCTACACCAACAAAGCTATACCTCCCAATCGTGCCACTCTCTTTGGGGGCCATTTTCTTTCCAGCAACTGTGGTGACAGATACGAAGAATTAGAAAGACTTGGGATGAAGGTACTGAACTAGATATTTGCATAGTATATTAGTTTCTTTTCTATTGGTATGACAGAATATCCTGACCAAGGCAAGTTTTAGAAGAAAGGGTTGTTTTGTCTGATGGTTCCAGAATATTAGTGTTCACGATGAGGATCAGAGACCACGGGATGCATGCAAGGTAGTTAAAGGGCTCCCATTTCCAGCCACAGCAGGAAGAAGAGAGAGTAAACTCTCAAAATCCACCTCCAAAGGCACACCACACAACTCTTCTATCCAGGCCACACCTCTTTACACCTCCTTCTCAGATGTACCATCAACTGGGGACAAAATATTCAAACACATGAGCTAATGGGAGACATTGCCATTCAAGCCATCACATTGTGTTCTCTGGCCCCCACAGACTAATATCCATATCCCATCACAAATGCACTTAGCCTTAAAATCTTCCAGTCTCAACAAAGTCTCGTCCAATTCCTTAATCTGTTAACTATTACCATATGCAAAATTAAAAACAAAAAAGAGGAAATTGCATAGTTCAAATATGCAATGGCACAGAGAGTATACATTGCCCATTGCAAAAGGGAGGGAGGGAGGGAGAAACAGTGAGGAAATATTGAACCAAAGCAAGACTGAATCCCAGAAAGACAAGCACTATAGTGGCTGAAGTAGGCATGACACCCATAGACTCAATTCTTTAAATGCTTGGCCATTAGAAAGAGCAGCTACTTGTGAGACATTAGGGAGTATGGTCTTGTTGGAGTGGGTATGACCTTGCTGAAGAATATGTGTTAAAGTGCTGGGTTTTGGGATCCAAAACCTGAGCTCTCTCCCTGCTGCATGAGGATTGGATGTGGATATAGAACTGTCAGTGTCTCCAGCACCTTGTCTATCTGCACACTGCTCTACTTCCTGATGTGCTGATAATGGACCAAATCTCTGAACCTTAAGGAAGTCCCAACTAACTGCTTTCCTTTATAATCATTTTTGTGGCCATGATATTTCTTCACAGCAATAGAAATCCTGCAGATTCATGTCCTGCATCTGGACCTTTACTTTGAGGGTTTCGTTCACTCTAGCTTGGCTACTAGCAACATGCGTCTCTTTCTGGTGCTGGTTCTATATACTGTGTAGATATCCTTGAAGACATTTCACTGCTTTGGCATCTCCAGGATTTTAAGTTTCCTGAAGCCCGGGCTTTATCTCTCAGGACCTCCACAGATGGATAACTCCTCTGTCACACATTGCCTGGCTTCAGCAGCTCCCAGAAACCACAGAGGAAGATTCCATGACCCCTTTATTGGTGCATTCTTCATGACTCTACAGCTAGAACCACATAAATGACTTTGTCAGGTTCAGCTACAAGTTTGGGACAGACACTGGTCCCCTTGAACCTCATTAGCAACAGATTTGGTTTGCAGCAAGAAATTCCTTAGGCCTTTCCTTTCATAAGTGGGAAGCTTGGTTGGGTGTGGTCTTGTTGACAAGGTCAATATTAAACTATGTTGACATCTCATCTGCCAAACAAATTTGCCCGTTTAATTTTGCTTCTCATAAGTTCCTAGTTCATGGCCAGAAAACAGGTTTCCTTCCTTCCTTCCTTCCTTCCTTCCTTCCTTCCTTCCTTCCTTCCTCTCTCCCTCCCTCCCACTCTCCCTTCCTTCCACCCTCTCTCCCTCCCTTTCTTCCTTCTTTCCCTTTGTTAATGCCAAAATTTCACCAAAATGGTCTCTAGCACAGTTGTTAATATTGTTCCTCTGTAAAACCTCTTGATCTGTATAGTTTTCAATGTTCCTGTCTCCCAAGTTCCCACTAGGATGGCCCATTAAACTCCACTTACAGAAGTCCATGATGAAGGCAACTTACAGAAGAGATGGTTTATTGGGTTAGAGTCTATGGTGGCAATAAAGTGTGGCAACAAGCATCAGACATGGCAGCTAAAGCATAAGGAGAGGGTCTCCATCATGAACCCCATGCAAGAAGAAGAGAGAGTGAATTTAACACGGCATAAATCTTCAAATTCTCAAGACCTACTTCCAATGGAACACTTCTGACAACACAACTACTCTTGTGAAACCTACTTAAACACTCCATCAACTGGGGAACCAAATATTCAACATTCCGAGCCCATAGGGAAAATTTTCATTTGAACCACCACACAAAGCATTATATACTTATTTCTGTTACTTCATTATTTTTCTGTTACCTTTGCTACACCACAGTTTAACTTTCTCCTAGATCTTCCCATATTAGTCCATTTAGTGTATTGATTCTGAGCCCAAAGGAGCTAGCTTTCTCCTCCCTTGTCTGTTCTTTTCAGCTATTTAGTATGTCCTATTTTAGACATTGTGTTTTCTTCCATTAATCTCATAAACTAGTATTTGTCAAACAATTAAATGACTTCATTTTAGTTCCCAAGTCAAAAGCTCAACTATTTTATTTTGTTTTCTCCTAACTAGAGAGTTACAAAAATATTGGAATAAAGTGATCAAGCCTACAGGGAGTCAGAAATGGCTTTGGGGTGTACCAGCTAGTTATAATGATCTCATTGGTCCAATAGAGTCAAGGGATGCCATTTGCAGATGAGTTACTTGTCTCAAGTGATTAGTATGCTAAGTGTTCTCTGTAAGGTAATAACATGGAATTAAAATCTTCCTGAGCATGGATAAAATGGAAGAAAAACTACCAACTACTGCACATTCTGCTTATTTGGTGTGTTGGTCACTTACATAGCCCATCTCTAAGATGTCCATAGGTACAGGTGTCAGAGCCACCAGTCAACACACATTCCTATCAGGGCACATTTTGATAGGGTAGAAAAATACAAGGCTCATTTGTCAAGCTCCTACTCCTGTCATCCCTGTCTGTCTCCCTACTTTTGCCAGAGCCACTTCCATTTCTTTGTTTTTATCATTAAAATATGGCTATGAATTGGATGATTTCACACAGGAAGAAAAGATGGGTTTAAATGGAGAAAACTGACATAAAGTACCCTGGGAGAAGTTGGCCCAAAATGTAAATTGTTTTTATGAGCATGGACCAGTTTTCTTGCTGTTCTTCAGCTGTCATTTTGGATTATTTTCACTATAGTCACTGAAGATGTTTGCAGAAAAGCAGCCATCAAGTATGAAAGAAGCAGGGAATAAGAGTAGCAGCAAAGTTCCTGGAAAGCTTGGTGCCAGCCCTACATATGGGGGTATTTTCCAGTTTCATTTCTCTCTCTCTCTCTCTCTCTCTCTCTCTCTCTCTCTCACACACACACACACACACACACACACACACACCCTTACATATGATGTTAGCTTTGTATTCTCGTTTTTCTTTCTTCAACTATATAAAGCAAAGGGGGAAAAGCTAAAGTTTTTGTGAGTTGAACAAAAAGAGAAATCAAAATCTTTTTTCTTTTTCTTTTTTTGTTTTGCCCTTTCAGAGTCTGAGTTAAAAGAGATGGATGGTTTTCTGTTCTTCACCTAAGTATCATGAACTCCCCTCCTCTCTGTTTTCTTTCCTATCCATTGGTCATCATTAGTGTGCTCTACCTTTGACTGCAGGGCAGGATGGTGCCAAACCCACTCCATTAATCAAGCAACAGATGGAGAATTAAGGCTCATGAACCTAGAAAGCTCTGATCCTTTCTCTCCATCCACCAAGATTTATTTACAGCATTTACAGAATAGAGTTGCTGAGAGATGATCATGTAGGAATAAGCTTTATGAATGGTGGCTTTTCTGGTGTGTGTGTGTGTGTGTGTGTGTGTGTGTGTGTGTTTGTGCGCGTGCGCGCACTCATACGTGCATGAGTGCATGTTTTGAAGTTTGGTGTTTAAATCACCAAGCCCAGTATTGGCTATACTTTCCAAAGTGCTTTTAAATCTACATCTTAAGTACAAGCTGCGTTTACCATACCAGTTTTACCCTAATGCCAGTGCTCAGTAAACACTTCCCTAGTGTGCTTTTGAATTTCACTTAGAACCTGAGCTGGAAGTGCCTGTTTAATATTTATGGAGACTCACAACGTATTAAGTACCAAATGGAGCTGATGGGAGCTAACGTTCAAGGATGGCTTCATTTTGTTTATTAGGAAATGAGAGTGAAACGTGTGCCTCATTGGCTACAAACAGGTTTCAAATAGGCGTTATTCTAAGAAGACATTTGATCTAGTCAGACCAAAGACTGATAGTGGGGGGCGAGATGGACCAAAATCAAGTATCCATCTCTGTTATTAAATGTACAAACTTCATCATCCATGCAGCTGTATGGCCTTTACATGTGCATTCACAGCCGTATAACCATACCCAGGCAAGATGGTAGCAGCATCTCTTACCCATACTGCTTTGTAGGGCCCCGTCCTCAGAAATCTCACTACTTCCCAAGGCTAGTCTCTGTCTCATGCCTCCCACTATAGATTTGTTTGGATGGTTCATGAGCTTGGAACCATTAGATAATGTTTTTAATGTGTGTTTGTCTTTGTTGAATCAGTTGCATCTTGGATTCATCTATGGGGCTCATTTAACTTAGTTTTTAATAATAACACCAAAATGAAGTTGATATGAGAATTTCTACCATGGAATCCTGAGTTTTATCTACCACCATTACCTCCCCCACCCTGCCTCTCCCCTAGGTGATTCTCTCCCTTATTCAGTATTATGGTCCTAGACTCTGTGAATGAACGTCTTGTTTCTTTATTGTTAATTCCAGAAAAACATCTCTTATGGTCTGCATTGTTCCAAGCCACACCCTAACCATGGAGTCACTTAGTTCTTGGAGAGCTGAAATGCTAACTCACTCTTCTCCAGGTTCTTGTTGCCATATCTTAGATGCTCACACCTCCAGTGTTGTGGGCTTCTCTCCCTGGAACCTGTGTTGTATAAACTAATAGTAGATAGGGTTATTTAGGTCAGCATTTCTTCTGCCTGAGGGAAAAATCTTCCATGATGAGAGCTGTCTAAGAAGCATCTCTACCATGAAGAAGATGCCTTTTTAAAAGTTACATTCTCTCCACTCACTGAAATGTAGTGACTTTCCCATCAGATTTAACCTTTGACTTTTCTGTCAGGCCCATACTGGGGATAAGCTTGATTGGATAACTTTGTAACATTTTCAGAAAAAAATGCTACTGCTGAGCTGAAGATGAGCAGTATAACTACATCCTTTGCTAAGCAAGCTGCCTCCCTGCCCATGTGCATCAGTGTTGATCAGATTCTGAGCCAACACCATACCCATCCCTACAGCACACAATTGTGTGTAGTCTGAAAAGCAATACAAGGAGATATTCTCTCAGGAACCTCTGTCCTGCCTTGCTACCTGATATTGCCTATGGAATCATTTTGAATAATTTTGAATCCACACTTTATAGCATGAGAGAAGGACACCTTGGCTCTCCTGAACTCATATTTCATTAATGTTTTTACTTCACCAATGACTGGTGAGGTAGCGCTATGGAAATCACGTTCTACACATGTCCCAGAGTGATGGTTAACACCATGCTTATTCAGATGCTCAGTGCCTGCATGGGCAATTACAATCAACGGTCTCCTTGACTTTTTAAGTATTTCGATACACACTCTTGTTTACACTCTTCCCATTTCCCCTGGGGGGAACAATTATAAAATAATTCAGTGTGAAGGAAGGCCAGCATCATATCTTTAGCAGCAAGAAAGAGTGGTTTTTGTGCTTTAAAGGTGAAAAATTTAATGTGCTAAGAGAAAGCAAAGGTGATGACGTTAGTGATACAAACTCTTTGTAAACACAGCTTTCTATTTCCACCTCTTGAAATAAAGTGGCACAGATGCCAGGAAAGCTGACAGCATGCCTGTCGTGTAAACATCATGACCGGTTCAAAGGAGTGTGATCCCTAGCTGTGGGAAGCAGAAAGGCTTCTCTCTAAATTCAGTTTCTGTTGCTTACCTTGTTTTCTCCCTATTCTCTCTCTCTCTCTCTCTCTCTCTCTCTCTCTCTCTCTCTCTCTCTCTCTCTGTCTCTCTCTCTCTCTCTCTCTCTCTCTCTCTCTCTCCTCTCTCCCTCCTTTTCATTTTAATAGAGTGTTTGGGTGCCTAGTGTATACCAAGTATCAGTGTAATCCTTAACAATAAGCACAGTACATATAAATGAAGACCCAATCTAAGAACATATTCCCCCTGTTCTTATTTTCTAATGTGCTTCATGCCATGTTGTGGTATTAAAAGCTAGAGTAGCTTAGGACACATATAGTGATGTCCTCCATGTCACCAGCCACTCAGGAGTCCCTGTAGGAGAAATGGTGCTGCTACTGTGGTCTTCTCTGAGCCTGCACTTGTAGCACAGATTAGAGTCAATATGGAAAAGCCCTTGCTTGTAGCCATATTTATGAGAGCCATAGAATAATGTAATGAGGGCTATACCTCCATCATGTCCCCATGCATCACGAAGCCCATGTTAGCTGTTGATTAGACTTCCAGGGTGGCAATTATATTGCTCAGGCTCCACAACACCTCTTCCCAGGGGCAGCAATCATGGCTTATGAGCCTGCCAGGTTGAAGGAATAATCAGATACCTGGTACCAGACATTGCACCTCTCTGGTTTTTACTCCAGACAGTTTCCTTGGTTTTTAATTATCGAATGATCACATGTGTTTCCCAGGAGAACCTTCAAACTTGCCTTTGCTGTCCCTCCAAGTCGTGGGAGATGAATGTTCATGATGTTTCTCACCATAAGGGAGTAAGAGTAACAGTGCTGATTGGAATATCTTAGTTTTCACTGTGAACATTTCCATTTCTAAAATGATTGTTTTAAGTACTTGAATTTCAGATTAGTTTCATTATCTAGAACAAGTGGCCTAGAAGTATTTGTCTAATAATTTTTGAGTTATATGAAAAATAAGTAGTTTTTAGTTATAAGGAATTTGAATTCAGTTGTGCACAAGGTTTGTGTTTACTATATGCCCTCAGCTCATTATTCAACTTAACACAAATAAATACAAATGTAACAATTTTCTGTCTAAAACTAAAAGATGAAAAATTGATAAAACAGGCTTTTCTTATTTAAGATTCTATGTACTTAGGATCTGGATAAGTTAAGACACCTTCACAAAGTCAATCCTGTAATTTTATCTTAAACATGGTTGATATTGACATGTTTGGCAAGATTCCACATTTTTAACTCTTTTCAGTTTCTACAATACTTTTTTTTTTTTTTTTTACAAAAGATCTACTCAATAAGATATATAAACAAATACAGTTATATCAGTGGTTCACGTAGAAGGATCCTAGCTCATGACCTTTTCCCCTGTGCTTATAGTTTTCTGATTCTTGGGGTGCCTTTGCCTCATTTGTGATAGCAAAGGTTGCATTGGAATTGTTCAAATAGGAGCTCTTCCATTACAGAACACTCATATAATGTTCATCCTCTGACTACTACAGAGAAGTGGAGCTAACTTCTTTCCATTTAAGGACCTGAGGGCACATGAGTCCATGTCAGGTATTCATAAACTGGCTTTAGGAACATCAAAGATAATTGTACTAGACGGAGTGAGCCAGGCAGGAAGACTTTATTAAGGACTACTGAAGTAGAGGTGAGAGATTAAACTCAACCTGTATGTAACAAAAGATGGGAAGATTTTAACCACTAGAATGAAGTAGGATGAAAGTCCTGGAAGACACAGGGGAAGATGGTCAAAGTGCTCAGGCCATCTGTGTCTGCTAATTGGGCTTATTAAAGCCAGGCTCCTCTCCTCCCACAGAGACCAGGCAAAAGGGAATCTATCTTTCATTATGATCTCTTGTCAAAAGGTTTTTTTTTTTTTTTTTTTTTTTTTTTTTTCATGGCCCTTTGAGGATGACACTGGGAGATTTATCTACATTTCAAAGGATATGAGAAAAATTACAATACTAAGTTTTCTAAAGCAAGTGCTCTAAGAAAAAGGAGGTCATGGACCCACAGTTGAGCAGAAGTCTGTATAAGGGAGAGTGAAGGAAAGGAGAATGTCCAGAGAGGTGTAGGCACTGCTCTGGCTTACTTCCTTGTTCTCTGAATGTGTAGTAGTGTGAAGGGGAGTGCAGCTGTTTTCCCTTCCATGTTCACATTCCTTTCTATACTTGCCACCAACTGTCCTCTTATTTCTTGACTTATTATTTTTGTTTTCTTCATTCTGACCAAAGTTTACCCTCCCTCCCTCCTACTGTCACACCCCTCCCATTCCCTATCCATTGCACTCTTTCTGTTCAGAAATGGGCAGACCTTCCATGGATATCAGCTAGTCATGGTATATCAAGTTGAGGCACAACTAGACACCTCCTCTTGTATAGAGTCTGGACGAGACAACCTAGTAGGAGGAAAGGGTAACAAAAGCAGGTAACAGAGTCAGTGATAGTCCCCATTCCCACAGTTGGGGGTCCCACTAGAAGACCAAGTTACACATTTGTAGCAGATGCAGAGTGCCTGAGTCAGTCCCACATAGGTTTCCTGGTTAACTCAGTCTCTGTGAGCCCCCATGAGCCTAGATTAGTTGGTTCTGTGGGTTTACCTCTGGTGCCCTTGACCTCTTTGGTTCCTGCAGTCCCCGTCCTACTTTTTCTCAAGATTCTCTGAGTACTGCCTAGTGTTTGTCTGTGGTCTGCATCTGTTTTCATCAGTTGGGCTAGGAACCAACCATGTTTGTCTTTCTTGGTTTTGGTTACCATACTCAGGATGATCTTTTCTAGTTCCATCCACTGGCATGCAATTTTCATGATGCCATTATTTTTAACAGTTGAGTAATACTCCATTGAATAAGTGTGTACACTTTTCTTTATCCATTCTTCAGTTGAGGGGCATTTAGGTTGTTTCCAATTTCTGGCTATTATGAATAAAGTTGCTATGAACACAGCTGAGCAAGTGCCTTCATGGTATGGTAAAGCATCCTTTGGGGAAACACTCAAGAATGGTATAACTGGGTCTTGATGTAAATCAACTCTCATTTTCCTGAGAAACCTTCACATTGAGTTCCAAAGTGGCTGTACAAGTTTGTACTCCCACCAACAATGAAGGAGTGCTCCTCTTGCTCCACATCCTTGCCAACATGAGCTATCCCTTGAGGTTTTTTGTTTGTTTGTATGTTTTTAACCATTCTGTCAGGTGTACACTGGAATCTCAAAATCATTTTAATTTTCATATCCCTCATGGCTATGGATGCTGAATATTTATTTGTTTAACTGATTCTTGACCATTTGAGATTCCCAAAAATCAACAAGATGGCCAAACCCTTATTGAAACTAACTAAAAGACAGACAGACAGACAGACACACACACACACACACACACACACACACACACACACACACACACACACACAGAGAGAGAGAGAGAGAGAGAGAGAGAGATGAAAAGAAAAGAAAAACAAAACTCAGGACCAGATGGTTTCAGTGCAGAATTCTACCAGACTTTCAAAGAAGAGCTAGTAGCAATACTCCTCAGATTTATTTTTCACAAAATAGAAACAAAAAGAACATTACAAATCCATGTCACCCAATATACAAACCACACAAAGAGAATTACAGATCAATTTCCCTCATGAATATTCAAAATTCTCAAATATTCAAAAATACAAAAAAAATCTTGCAAACCAAATGCCAGAACATATCAAAAAGGTCAGCTACCATGGTCAATTAGAATTCATTCCAGAGAGACAGGGATGGTTCAACATATACAAATTTGTCAAAGTAAACCACCACATGAGCAGAATGAATGAAAAATAATCACATGACTATCTCATTTGATGCTGAAAAAGCCTTTGGAAAAAAAAATCAACATCTGTTCATGATAAAAGTCTTGGACAGACCAGGGATACAAGGGACATACCTAAACAAAATAAAGTCAATGAGCAAGCCTATAAGCAAATATCAAATTAAATGGAGAGAAACTTATAGCAACTCCACTAAAATCATGAACAAGACTAAGGCTACCCTCTCTTTCCATATCTATTCAATAGAGTACTGGAAGTTTTAGTTGAGCAGTAAGACAACTTAAAGAGATAAAAATTAATTGAAAAAATAATAAGCCCTCCTATATACAAACAAAATACGGGCTGAAAAGAAATACAACAGCTACAAATAATATAAAATATCTTGGGGTAACTAATCAAGCAACGGACAGACCTGTATGACAAAACTTCGTCTTTGAAGAACAAAGTTGGAGAATATATCCAAAGATAGAAAGATCTCCCATGCTCGTGGATCGGTGGGAATAACATAGTAAAAATAGCCATCTTCCCAAATGCAATCCACAGATTCAATTCAATCCCCCTCAAAATTGGAACACAATTCTTTACAGGCTTTGAAAAAACAATACTCAACTTCAAATGGAAAAACAAAGAACCCAGGATTACTTAAGCAATCTTGTACAAAGAAAAACTTCTGGGGGTATCACCATCCCTGATTGCAAGCTATACTACAGAGCTGTAGTAATAAAATCTGGATGGTATTTGCAAAGAAACAGACAAGTTGATCAATGGAATCAAATGGAAGATGCATACAGAAATCCACACACGTATGGAAATTGGCTTTTGACAAAGAAGCCAAAATGATACAATGGAGAAAAGAAAGCATCCTCAACAAATGGTGCAAGTCTAACTGGCTCACTGTATGTAGAAGAATGAACATAGATTCATATTCACATCCCTGCATAAAACTCAAGTCCAAGCGGATCAAAGACCTCAACATAAAACCAGAAATACTGAACCTGGTTCAAGAGAATGTGGGGTACAGCCTTGAACACATTGACAGGTGACAACTTCCAGAACAGAACAATAGTGCAGGCAATAAGATCAGCAATTAATAAATGGGACCTCCTGAAATTGAAAAGCTTCTGTAAGGCAAAGGACATTGTCAAAAGTACAAAAGGGCAGACTACAGAACAGGAAAAGATCTTCCCCAAGCATGTGAGGATGCTTCCCCACATCTGACAGAGGGTGATATCTTCTAACCTTCTCTGGAAAATAATTCAATTTAAAAATTCTGTGTTCGTGTGTGTGTGTGTGTGTGTGTGTGTGTGTGTGTGTGTGTGTGTGTGTGTGTGTGACTTCTCCCCTGCTACCCTGTGGCTCCTGGTTATTGAACCCAGCTCATCAGGTCTAGAAGCAGTTCCTTTCCTTACTCATCTTTGTTGCCAACAGGTGATCACTACCCCCGTGAAATCATCTAAATCTAATTACTTTCCAAAGGCACCTCTTTCAAATATATCATGTTGGGAATTAAAGATTCAACATAGACATTTTGAAGGACTCAAAAATTTTGTTCATAACACCTTTTAAGTAAAGATAGTGGGAGGATCTATCAATTTGATAGTCGGGGTCCAGAACAGGTGCTCATAGCCTCAGGCAGGGGTGCATAACAGTAGAAACAGCTATTCTTTATTCTGTTTTAGTTGTTTTGTTTTTTGAGACAGGGTTTCTCTGTGTAGCCCTGGCTGTCCTCGCATGCACTCTGTAGACCAGGCTGGCTTCAAACTACAAGATTCACCTGCCTCTTCCTCCTGGGTGTTGGGATTAAAGGTGCAAACCACCACTGCCTGGGGAAAACTTTTTTTTTTTAATGATTTTTGGGTTTGTTTTTAAATAGCTATTCTTTAGCAAATGTTATCTTCTCATCCATAATGATGGATATGGGGTTGGCACTGCTCACTGAAGCTCATGAAACCTACAGAGTCACAAAACAGCTATCTAGAAGAAAACCTTCAGAAGCTTTGGCCAGCTCTGTCTCCAGTTGAGCTGATGTCATCACTGTTGAGTGGGGGCTAGGAAGGGTGGGACACCTGTCTCAGGGTCAATAGGTAAAAGGTGGTTTGGATAATGAGTCACATCTCCTGATGCTAATTTCCAATCCAGTGATCTTGTTGATTTTGCTATTCATAGCGGTGTTTGGAATTTGTCACCTGAGTGTACTAATCATCTAGGAGATTTAATTGGAACCCTCAAAGAATCAGCAAATTTTTTTTCTTTATATTGAAGTTATGGTACCACAAACCATTCACTGTATTCAAACTCAGTGATAACTCAATTTAGGACAGCATTATCAACTACATTTTAGGCTGGTTTCTATTCTAAAACACGCAGCAGATTGGAGTTCAGTGTATGTAACTCCTGGCCCCCACAGGCTTATAGCCACATCTCAGTGCAAAATGCATTTAGTACAATTTCAAAAGTCTCCATAGTCTTTTCCCAGTCTCAACACAGTTTTAAGAGTCCAAAGTTCAAAATCTCTTCTGGGACTCTAAGCAATCTCTTAACTGTAACACCTGGAAAGTCTAAAATTAAATTATATACTTCCAATATACAATGCCACGGAATATATATTAACATTCAAAAGCCGGCATATTGAGGAAACACTGGCGCAAAGAAAGACTGAAGACCAACAGAGCCGAGTCCAAATTCTGTATTACTCTGTCTGATGTCAAACGGTTTATATTGGCTCTGATCTGCCAATTCCGCAGACTGCAATTCGCTTCTTTCTCTTGTTTCAGCTCCCTGTCTACAGCTGTCCTTGGCAGATACAGCGTGTCTCTGGCATCTCCAAAGTCTCGGGGTCTCCAATACAATCTAGGCTATGTCTTCTGAGCTTCACACTATGGCCTTTCCTAAACTATTGTAAGACCCTCAGAATGAGGAGTCTGCCAGTTTCTGTCCATACTCCCAAGAACTCAACATCCAGTCCAGTTCATGCAAGAGGCTTTCATAAACAGGAAATGTTTGCGCAAACAGGCTTCTCAGCATGCAGGCTAGAGAGAAGCATCATTCTCCAGGCACAGGTGTTTTTAAAGGCAAAACCCACAAGCTTAGGGAGGGAGTGGGACCTCTGTCCATTGAGTACATGACCCTTTGAGGCAGGATGGTCTCGCTATTAGGGTCAGCAGACCTTAGGGCCTTGGGGTGTGCTAATTAATCTTGTCTGGGCAAACTGAAATTGCAGCTATCTCTTTGTTTCTTAAGGACCCTATTTATCACCTGCTGACTCACTGAAAGGAGGGGCAGTGTGAAATCTTGGTATCCTGCTATTTTAGGGCAGGTGGTTAGCAAATTCCAGGAACTAAGTCACAGTGGCCTTGGTCAGCTTTCTGGGTCAGACTGCCCAGTATTCCAATTATTTGGGCTTCATTTAATTTCTTTGCTAGTTTAAGTCTTTAACTATATGCAGACATTCCCCTGCCACATGCCTCTGGCCCCAGAGTCTTTTTTTTTAACTGTAGAGGAAAATCGTCAACCACTTTACTCCTGTATTTTTCCATAATTCTAAAGCTAGAACCTTGTGTTGGATGCTACCAAATTGGCTGCTGCTTGGGATGGCCCTGACCCCTTTTTTGCATTGCATTTGCATGGTGGATGTTTGCATTGGTGTTGCTTTTATTGTTGCACAGTCCTTGCTTCTTACAATTCTGAAGCTTAGCTGGGAGGGTCTTGCCTTGGGGACACCATTCCTTTTATTCCACTTTGCAAGTCTTGGCTACAATAGTAAATTCCCTGCTTCTCATTATTGCTCTTCAAAAGGTACATTTTGCATTTAATTTTATCATGCTTGCTCCTTTTCACCGTGGATCTTCTCAAGAGCAGTCACTAATAATCAAGCAATACCGTCAACGTTAGGCTGTCTTAAAATAGCCATATGAAATTATGCCCAAACTTTTCAATTTATCGTCAGGTAGTTTCTGAGAACTAGAGAAAAAGCAGCCCCTTTCATTACTAAATGTTCATAGGAATGGCCTGTAGTCTAGTTACTAATATCTTGCAACACTACTGTTTTACACGTTTCTACAAGGATGGCCTATTAATTTCTGCGTATAACATTCAACTGCATTCCTAGTCTAAACCTCCAAAGTGTTCCACACTCTTCCAAGAAACAACAAAACACAGCAGGAGGACATCTACCCAGCACCCAAACACTGAGGCTATTCTATTTCTTTGGGCTAAGCCACCATTACCATCTTCTTGTTTCTCAATATTTAGTGAAGGAATATGTGCTAATACCATTTCTATTCATCAGGGTTATGGTAAATGCCTTTTCTCCTAGCATTTCCACAGGGGTGGGTGTGGGGGAAACAAAGATCATAGGTTTTTACAAATTACCTTGTTTTTATTAAGCTATAGATTTTCCCACTTCCCTTCCCAGCTTCCCTCTCCCTTTCCACCCTGCCCTATATCCCTATGCCCCCATGCTCCCAAGTTACCCAGATCTTGTCTTTTTTGCTATTCCTAGGTATGTCTCTCTTAGTGTCCTCTTTGTTGCTTAGGTTCCCTGGGATTGTGGGCTATATGCTGATTTTCCATTGCTTTATGTCTAATATCCACTTATGAGTGAGGACATATTATATTTGTATTTCTGGGTCTGGGTTATCTCACTCAGGATGGTTTTTTCTAGTTCTGCCCCTTTGCCTGCAAATTTCATGATGCCATTTTTTAAAAACCACTGAGTAGTACTCCATTGTGTAAATGTGCCACATTTTCTTTATCCATTCTGGGGTTGAAGGGCATCTAGGTTGTTGAATATAACTGTGCAAATGTCCTTGTGGTGTGAATGGCATATACCCAAAAATGGTATTGTTGGGTCTTGTGGTAGATTGATTCCCAATTATCTCAGAAACTGCTATACTGATTTTTAATGTGCTTGTACATGTTTGCACTCCCACCAGCATTGGAAGAATGTTCCTCTTACTCCACATCCACTCTAGCATAAGCTGTCATCAGAAGATTTTTTGATCTTGGTCATTCTCACAGGTGTAAAATGGTATCTCAGAGTTGTTTTGATTTGCATTTCTCTGATGGCTAAGGATGTTGAACATTTCCTTAAGTGCCTTTCAGCCATTTGAGATTCCTTGTTGGTAGTTCTCTGTTTAGATCTATACCCCATTTTTAAAATTGGATTATTTGGTCTTTTGATGTCTAGTTTCTTGACTTCTTTGAGTATTTTGGAGATCATTCCTATCAGATGTGGGTCTGGTGAAGATCTTTTTCCATTCTGTAGGCTGCTGTTTTGTCTTGTTGACTATGACCTTTGCTTTACAGTAGCTTCTCGGTTTCAGGAGGTCCCATTTATTAATCTTTATTTTCAGTGCCTGTGCTAATGGTGTTGTACTTAGGAAGTGGTCTCCTGTACCAATGCATTTAATGCTATTTCCCCTGTCTTTTCTATGAGGTTCAGTGTGGTTGGTTTTATGTTGAGGTCTTTGATGCATTTGGACTTAAGTTTTGTTCATGCTGATTGGATCCAGTTATGCTAGCACCAGTTGTTGAAGATGCTTTCTTTTTTCCATTTTATAGTTTTAGCTTCTTTATCAAAAACACACAACTTCTTAATGGAAACAATGAAATCCAGAAGGTCCAGGACAGTCCTTATGTAGATCACTGGGTTTTTAAAACAATATTTATTGAAGTTTTTCTGCAAAACAAAAATTAAATGTCTTGGTGTTTCACTTCTTTCCTTATTTCTGTTAGTGAAGGTCAGTTTTCTGGCCTGAGGCTATGAAATGGCTGAAGACAGTACAGAACACCGAGCAGAAGAGACAGACAGCATTACCAGTCACATACAGTTTCAGATCAGGGATGATAGCAATAACAACACTCCATGGGGTTCCACATGAACAGAGTGAAAAATTTAGGATTGCAGGTGGCAGGTTTTTTAATACCCATGAATGGATAATCCTCTGAGTTTCGGTGGAAAGATATGATTGCCCTGGTTGTGCAATTGCCTTGACTGGCAAGGAACTTAGTTTACTATTCTGGGATTAACAGGAACTGCAAATGGACCCTTTTCTGGAAAACGTTATTTGAATAGATGATTTATCTTAAGAGACATTGTGTGTGTCATTTCAGGCCCTTTTGGTTTTATAAGCTATTGAAAGCAATATTGAGCCAAATTTTAACTATCCATCTATGTGGGTTTTTCTTAATTTGTGTGTTTCAGTATTTATTGTCTTTTGAATCTATCACTATTTATGTATGTATCATCTATCTATTTATCTATATGTCTATCTATCTATTTATCATCTACCTATGTACCTATCATCTATCTAATCTCTATTTCTATCCATCTGTCTGCCATATATCCATTTTTCAATTTATTACCTACCAACACCTATAGATCTATTTGTCTTTATGTACATATCTCATTAAGGGAAAATGACATTTTATCATTTTACAAGTATGGGTTGTTCTATGTTGAAAGCCTGCTTTGTTTGCCTTTGGTTATGTGCTCTTTAGATATCCTTGTGTAGTTTCTACTTTTTAGTCACTTTGAATTGCAGTAACTGCCTTGGCTATGAACATTTTAGACCCTTACATCATAGACTTTAAAGCCTAATTTCCCATTTCTCTTTCTCTCTGCAGATGCTATATTTGATGCTGGTGGTATGACAGGATCTACTCTGAAGGGGATCAGTGGGAGGGAAGAGAATCTATTCATACCCACAATGGCAAAAGTGGCTTCAATTACTCTTGCGTGGTATAATTAGCCCCACCTCACTGGTGACAAGGTTTTCTCTCCTGGTATGACACACTTTCCCAGCACCAGTATGCCAACCTTATGATCTTTCTACTAGGGTCTGCTTATCTTCTTCCTCTCTATGCTATCATTTTTGAGTTTTCTTAATGGAAACTACATACTTGGGGGGTTGGGAAGTACGGGGGATTCAAGATAGGGTTTCTCTGTGTAACAGTGCAAGCTGTCCTGAAACTCACTTTGTAGACAAGACCCATCTGGAACTCAGAGATCTGCCTATCTCTGCTTCCCAAGTGTTGGGATTAAAGGGATGCACCATCACCACCCTGCAACAATATTTTCTCATCTACCTGTAGAATCTAGATTGTAGTAAGTAACCTGCCAATTCTCTGGCTCAATTTTTAGACAAAAGAAACAAAGCAAAGTAAAACAAAAGCATGAGCCTTGTTATGAACCCGGGAGCCATAGTTTAGTCAGTAGCTCTTTTTCTGATGAGGGCTGAACACCTTAGAATCCCAAATCACAGGTTTCATTCCAAGAGACAGTGTCTTCTAATTACCCCATGGTGTTTTTTGTTTGTTTTATTGCCATCCTACCTAGCTGGGAAGTGGAGGGTAGCTTAGAGGACCTAAGCCTTGGGCTTTGCTGACATGTATCTACCACTGCACTTATGACTGTGTCTAAAGATACTCCTTATCTTTAGGAAATTTGACTTTTTCTACTTTGACGACAATTTACATTCCCATCATTATTTCTCTGGTATGTGCATGGGCTAAAATGTAAGAATTTTGTATTGAAACATAAACTGATATTGTCAATACTATAATTTAAAAGGTTTGGGTTTGAAGCACTGTCTATGCATACTTGGTGATGCGGTTTTAACAACTTAGGTGAATTTGAAAGAGTACTTTGAGGACTATAGATATGAATAGTCAGTGTTTCACGAGGGTTGATTGACAGTTCCTAAAAATAAAATCCCAAGCAGAGATATCAGAAGCCATTTAGACTAGCCCCTTGCTTCCAAGCACTTAAGGTGAAACTGGTTGCAGTCTAAATGTGGTGTTCTTTATTCCTGTCTTATAAAGTTCCTTTATAATGGAGACCCGGTCACCTTCTTTGCCTTTGGTTTACTCAAGCATGCTTCTAGCACACCTAGCATGGATCTTTTTTCTTACGATGTAAACTCATTTTTGTAATCTTATCCTGCAGTCCTTGTCGCCATAGCTCTTTGACTGTTCCTTTATATTTGATTTCAATTGTAGATAAAAAGTATTAATCTAAATTCCCTTTCGAGCTGACATTATTCCCAGAGGCTTCCGGCAAAATGACTCTTTCCTTGTTCCCTAAGGTTGCTGTCAGACTGAGTGCTTATTCCCTCCAGATCCTCCAAATGAAAAAGAAAAAAGTTCTTTGAAGACGGTAAGAAAAGAGGACAAAAAGAAGCAGAAAAAAACAAAGGAGAAAGACTGGGGATGTGAGGGTTGAGACCACCTGGGGAGCTGGTCTTCCCACTGTGAGCCCAGCATGCTCCTCTGTTTTGCCTAAAGCATTGTTGGAGGCTGGCCTCACTGAAAGGTTTACCAATAAGCCCTTGCCCAGTCTCAGGATTTCATCTTAGTGGTACCCTACCCATCTGTCTTTTCCTAAGATGAGAAGAGTAGCAGTGGTAGATATAACCTAGACTCCTTTGCTGCCATCAAGTAAAAAGATAACAAATGATGAAGTGGTATTTTTAATTCATTTATGTAATGACCTTTCTCCTTGACAAGCCAAAGAGTGTTGGTGTCAACACAGCATGGAAGTGTTCACATTTGCTTTTCAAATATTAATATCCTTTGTCATAGTCCTTCCTTCTCCCTCCCTCTTCCTCCTCTTCTTCATGTGTTTGTGAGTGTGTATGTTTCATTCTGTCAAAGTTGTTTTCATGATAGAAAATAATCTGCGTTTTAAGAATGCATTACTATTTCTTCTGCATTTAGTAGTTTAGAATCATGTATGCCCAAGAAAAGAACTAGACCATTATTCTCTTGGAAGTTGCAATTTTATACCTAAAGGAGTTACTATTGTTTTTTTCCTAATTGGTGTCAGGAACTCCTAGGATGCTAATATTTTATTATTTTCAGACAAAGCAAAATTTATTACAACTATTGTTTCTATTGTATGAAGAATGTAGTCCTGCATGCCTACACTTTGAAGAGGCTGGAAGGAAATGGACACAAGCGACATTTCAGTGAGTGATCAAAGCATTCTTCCACCTTAAATAATGCTTTAAATGTGCCAGATACACCATGAGCAGCCCACTGTAGCATGTCACCCGACATTTTCTGACCCAGTGGCTTCATTGTTCAGTATAGTCCACCTGCTGCTTGTCAAACCATACTACTTAGCATCACATTACTCTAGTCAGTGTCTGTTTAAGGGGGAGCTATTTCACATGTTAACAGATTGTGTCTCTGTGTATTGTGTATCATTTAAATTCGCCAGTCACTTTTAGATATTTCAAATTATTATCCTGATCTTTCCTTTGATTGCTAAAAAAGGGTAGTAATTCCAATATTTTCAAGAATGTAAGTTGAAGACAGCAAAAAGCAGTGTCCTCTGCCTTATTGTTCCTGAGCCTCTGCTGTATGAAAACGTTGACAATTTATGGTGGTTTCACATTACTAAAATTGTGTTTTTATTCCCAAATTATATGAAAACCAACAAGGAGGTTCTTAAAGACAGGGAAGAGTGACATGGGAAAGGGGAACACTGTCACGTGTTCGAAATAAATGAAGAAAACATATACAACTTTCACTTGTCCTAATAGTTTCTTTGAACTAACTGTATCAAAATAGATAATGGATGAAAACCACATTGGTATACAACAAGATAGTAGCCTGAATAAAAGAGGACCCTTCTGTATGCAGATTTCTTTTGGTGAAATGGTATTTTTCAAGAGAATAGTTTGCTGTGTGACGATTTGTGCTGAAAGATCTTAGTATTGCTTCCTTTTGGGAGGAGGGTATATTTATTTTGCTTAAATTACACATGAATGGTTGGATGCTATTTCAGTGGTTCATATTCTATTTCATTGAAAGCCAAATGATACCTTTCTTTACAAGTGATGGATTGGCAGCTCTATTGAGGGAGCACAATGTACATAGGGCCATTAAGGAAGCACTGATTGTAGGAAAGTACCATTGAAGGACTGAGAAGAGAATCGAGACACAGAAGCCATGGTAACACTGGTCATTGTCTGAGTGGAAGCTGTGAGTGCGATGAGCTGTAGAAAGTCTATTTGCTGGTTGCATCCTGTCTGCATCTGCTAGTTGAAACCCAATGGTGAACCAGGAAAAAGAAATGTCCCAGTTAGGGAATGGATATTCACTAGAGCAAACATTGAATGAAAAACTGTGCTGGAAAATTGCACTTAAATTCTCTGAAGCAAGGAGAGAGTTTGCCATAGACACACACAATGCTGGAAAATTTAGAAGACTCACTGTTTTAGATTACTATGTGCAAACATGTGTTCATGATATAACTAGCCACACTAAATGTATTTAGTGAAGTTTTTAAAACTCGCACACATTTATGCTAGCTGGCAAATGGATCCTAGCTTTATTTCTAATCTTATTCATTCTAAATGTCAAAAATTAATCTAATTGTGTAAATAGATTGCACAAATTCTACAAAATGGGCCAAAAAGAATGGCTTGTAAAGGTCCATTCATAACCTCTTTTTTCTTGTTCTTACACATTTTAACTTCTGAGGAACCAGTATATTCAGCTCATTTGTGCTGTGCCCTGAATAGCAGCAGCATATCAAATCCTCAGGGGCTCAGTTCTTGATCTGAGCTGTGAAGGTCATTCAAGTGGAGGTCATTCCAGCATTCTATAAACTAGCAGCTTCTTCATGCTATAGTGAAAAAGAAAGCCAAAGCGTCACATGAAGTGTGGCCACTGGCCCTTCTCCAACACAAACTGGATCTCTTGTATCCAAGCTGTGTTATGAAATGTCTTTTTTCAACAAATTGTGTAGACTAGACTTCCGTTCTCTACAGGAAATGCTCTAAGACACTTAGTGGAAGCTTGAGATCTCAAATAGAAACAAAATTTTTATATATTATGATTTTCCTATATTGTATACCCATTGATTTCTCTTTCCTTTAAATATTCCTTTTTTTAAAATTTATTTTTTCTGATTTCTCATATCAATCCCAGTTCTCTCTCTCTCCCTTCCTCTCTTCCTCCCTCCCATGCCCCCAACCACCCTCTAGTCTCATCTCCAACTCCCCACTCCACAGGGAGGGTGGTGCATTCCAGGAGGGATCAACAAAATCTGTGAAGTCATTTGGAGTAGGGACTAGGCCCTCCCTCCTGTCTCTAGATTAAGGGAGTATCCCTCCATAGGGAATGTGCTCCCAAAGTCCTTTTGTGCACCAGGATACATCCTGGTTCCACTGTCAGAGGTCCCTTAGACTTCCCAGGCCTTATAACTGAGACCCATATTCAGGGGGTCTGAGTCGGTCCAATGCTGGTTTCCCAGCTATCAGTCTAGGGGCCCATTAGCTCCCCCTTGTTCAGGTCAGCTGTCTCTATTTGTTTCTGCAGCCTGGTCTTGTCCTCCCTCTTTGCCTCTGGATTTCAGTTTAGCTCAATGTTTAGCTATGGGTTTCTGCTTCTGTTTCCATCAGCTACTAGATGAGGGCTCTATGATGGTGGATAAGTTAGTTATCAATCTCATTATCGGGGAAGGACATTTATGGTCCTTTAAATTTTCATGATTTATTCTTACTGTAAGGCTTAGAAACTTTTACCTTTTCATGTAAAATACTTTATAGTTTCTCTTTGGCATATTAGGACTATAAGAATTAATATTCTTTTACCATCACTAAGTGTAATAGGTTTTATTTGACTAAAAGTTCTATGATATAATAACAAACCTGCAACTGTAGATGGCTGTCATGTGACTATTAGGTAGATTATATGAGAGAGAGAGAGATTATAGACTGAAGACAAGATAGTTTATATACCAGATGAGATGAATCTGCAGAAAAAAAATATTTTCTCAAGACAGGGTTTCTCAAGATAGTGCTTTTTTCTATTACAGCTCTAGTTGTCCTAGAACTAGCTTTGTAGACCAGTGTGGCCTCAAATTCACAGAGACCTGCCTGCTTCTACCTCTTCAGTGCTGGGATTAAGAGTGTGTGTCATCACCAGGCCCATGTAAGACTTTTATCATAATACTCAGAATGATTTAGAATTCAAAACTTGTTACTTTAAAACTTTTTCTTTTAGTCACTAATGATTACACTTGGCCAAAAGCATAGAACTTGAAACCTAGGATGAGAGTGGACTTCTGTATTGTGTAAGCTCCTGCAAAGTCTTTGCTTCTAGGAAGGAAAGCTCCAGGAAGCATCTGGATTCATATTACTGAGATGCCATCTGTATCTGCCCTGTTACCAAATTGCTACCAAGTGGATAATTTGAGTTATGCTACCATACTGGTGTTGACATATGAAATACATCAAATACATCAGTGGCTATAGGTTTGAGGACAGAAATTTAATCTTGATTAAGGCTTCTATAGTCCCCACCCATTCCCCCTAGGGCTACTTTATCCCTGGACCTTGAAGTGGCTGAGAACAAAGATAATCTGTTATCATTGGGTGGATAATTTGTCACATCTGGCTTTCCAGTGGTCACTTGTGGTAGATGTTATCTGTAGACACTGGTATGAACACAAATATTTACATGCTTTGAACTCAAATCTAAGGCCCAGGAAAACTGTCTGCCTCAGACAACCTTGACTTTGTCCTTGCACTACACCTATGTTTGTATTGCTCACCTTCCAAACGATTTGCTTTGAACAGATTTTGTATGTGTCACTAGTCCAATACTCTCCTCTTCCCTGAGATGATGACTCTGAGTATTCCTCAAAGTTCCTTCCATGAACCTAAAAAAGCCTGAAATATTTTCCAGGACTAACCCAGAGCTGACTTGTAGTCTCACAACTCTCTATTTTCATTCTTGAACCATATTTAAGTAGATGCATTCATTTAAAAGGCTCATATATATGTAGAGAAAGTACTTTGTGGAAACCAGAAGTAATTTTTATTTCCAAGAGATTCTTTGTGGAACCATTGGATCTGTTATGTAAAGAGCCTTAGTTAAAGAGCCCTAAAGAGCCCATTCATGTGGCTAACCTGTTGTCCTTAACACTTTACCCGACATCTCTGATGCACTTTGTAGTGAACTTGGGTTCCAGAGGATCATCTCACCCTGGTGATGACATCAATAATGCAGGAAGCCAGGCTTTTCTTCTGTAGATAGAGAGGAAGTTGGGGGTACTGTGCTGTGATAGACATAGATGGATGAGTACACACTGAATAACTGTAGTAACTGTTAGAATTAACAAAGAGGGAGTAACTGTAGAATGAGCTCCCTCTCCTGTGGCAGAGGACAAAGTACAAGTGCTTAGTGTTTTATAATTTACATAGAGTAGTAAAGTGGGCTGGCAGATAGGTTGCTTCTGAGGCTTGGAATTCCCCCCAGGACACCCTCCCAGGAGGGTGCTGATGAGTCAGTAATGACATTTCAGAGGCTAGCTCAGAAAATATAGGAAGAAACCAGAAAGGAATCAACTATGATCTTAGGAGAAATCATTATGATGCTAGCAATTCAGCAAGAAAACCAAAGATACAGGTCCCATTTTCCTTCTCCAGCATTTTAACTATCTTCTAGCTACCTATTGTAAATCACTAGGAAAGGCAAAAGGGGGAATGTCATTAGCAGGGTCCCAAACTCAAATTACTATGTTGAAGGATAGTGAACTCAAGGCCATAGGGTACATATTAACACCCTGTCTCAAAACAAAGCAAATGAAAAGAAAACATTTAAAAGGAGAGTTCAGAAATGGGAGGCAATGAAAACACTCAGCCATATAATATAAGAGAGCGAACAGTTAAACAATGGAGAAAAACATATGAAACTAAGTCTAATCAATTCTCATGAATACAGGTGCTAGCTGTTAAGTCCTCTGTATTTATGTAGTTTTGTCTCTTCTAGGGTCCTCAAGTCGGTGAGTGCTTAATCTATACTCTCTTCCTTTTCTATCTCTCTCTGTCTCCCTCCTCGATTCCATCATATTACTTTTGAAAACACTTGCTACACACCTACTAACTTATATCTTATAATCTCGTGAATATTGGTTTGTCCTCAAGAATCCTTTTTTTTTTTTGCTGTTGTTATTGATGGTGGTGGTGATGATTGAGATGGTGATATGTGTATGTGTATTTCTGAGATGGAGTCTCATGAAGCCCAGGCTAGCCTCAAACTTGCTATGTAATCAAGGTTGGCCTTGAATTTCTGATCATCTTTGCACTTCTCAAATGATGAGATTACAGGTGTGCAGCAACAAATCCATCAAGTATACTTAAAAATTATATTCATTAGTTGGATGTATTGGTAGGCTACCCCTGAATATTTTGAAGCATGCATATGCATGGTTCAATGCTCAAATGAGTAGAGCATGTCTATCTCCTCAAGTATTTATCATTTTATAGCAAACCATTCACAACCATTTCTTATAGCTTCATGGAAAATGCTCTGCCTTGTCTGAACTTCTAGAGACCTGCTGTGTATCAGCACAGGAGAAATGGCTTCCCAGGTTGAAACATGCCTTAGTCCCTGCTCAGGAGTCTTTGCTCATCTTTCTCCAAGACTCCCTGATACCGATATTCCTCCTACTCCAACTAGAGGATCCTGCAGTAGAAGACAGCAGAGGTCACAATGCAGACTCAAGAGAAGAGCTTCTTTAGTCTCCTGGAATCCCAAAGCAGCCCACTGTAAGTAGAAGAGGTCAATGAGAAATATATTATCTTTAAAATGACATATTTATTCCCATTCAGAATAGAGAAAAACTTTTCATTTTTTATCATTGTTATACTTTGAATGCATAATTAGTTGATACTTTTTCATAGAAGAGGGAAATAACTTTTCCAGCAGATATAATCTGCATAAGGAATGGGAGTGCTGTTTGAAAAGGAATCAGGGAAACTCTAATGGGGAATATGCATAAAGCACACTGTTCATCAGTGCATAAAATGTAAAATAATGTGTAAATACAGTTGAAAACAAGCATCTCCAGCTTGCTGCTATTTCAGTCATGCTGGGAACCCCTGAAAGGCATTATTTTGTTTGCATAGTATTTTTTTTTCTTCTGCTCTGACTTATTGTTGGTTTTAAATTTATTTTATAATTATCTTAATTAAAACATCTTTTATTCACCATCCCCTGGATCAAGGCAGAATATAATTTGCAAAAACAAATAGTAAGTGTTTATACCATCTTGAGGTTTTGATCCTGGTGAGAAAGCGGTGTTGTTTCTATTGAAGAAAGAACGTCCAGGAGGAGTCTAGGATGCAACAAACCAGTTAGTGTTTATTGCTCAGGAGTGCTTTGCACAGAAGCCTAGGAAGATGGCTTTTATCTGTAAACAGACATTTATCTCACTCCTTTTCCATAGTTGATTAAAGATCATCTTCTGGGTCCCTCTGTTGAAAAAGCCTTGTTAGCTGTCTTGCTTGCAGTATGCCTTAGAGAGCACACGTCACATATCAGAGGGCAGAGAGGAATTGGGAAAAAGCCATTTTCAGATGGCTTCTTCCACAGTGGGGGTGAGGATAGCATCACTTTGCTCATTTTGATGCAATTAATAATCTTCGCAGAGTGGTCTCTATGCCATTCATGCACTAAAACATTCCTTCACCATTCTGTATTTTCTGTGCCACAAGGCAGGCAGAAGAAGACAATGACATTTACAAAAGCTATCTTAATGACAAATTTGGTAGAAAACTTTCATGCATTCCCACAGGGATTTTAAAACAGCATTTTCTTCAATGAACAGCATTTATAAACATATCTAGAATAAATTTTAAATTTGATCTCACACATTAGTGAAATAACATTAATAGTGATAGTTTTTATGAGGAACCATGTACCACAGTATCAAATTTTTGATGTTGTATGAACGTATCAGAATGGTGGTAGATGACTGTTCTAAGTTTATAGAGAGAGGTAGGGCCAGAGCAAGGTCATGCAGAGATAGAGACACCCAGAGCACAGTTATGCAGGGTGTCAAAATTCTCCCTTAGGAACATCCATATATCTTGTACCTAGGCAGTCTGACAAGACCTCCAATGGGTACTCCCATTATTACAAGAAGTATTTTACCTTCCAACCCTTACTTCCATTCTTTCTTTCTTCTTCATTTCTTCTTTCATTTCTTCCTTCCTTTTTCATCTGTTTTCTGATTTCCTTAGATTTGTTTGTTTATTCTTTCACAGTTTCATACACATATACAGAGAACGTTAATGATTTCTACTTCCTCTCATTCCTCCTGCCCCTTTTTGAAGGAACCCTGTTTCTTCCCAAGAAATCCTCCTCCTTCTGCGCTTCTGTGTGTGTTGGGGGGGGTTGGGGTAGCCAGATAAATTTAATTAGAATTGCTTGTATGTTCATGGGTAGGTAGTTATTTATTGAAGCATGGGTTATGTTTCAGAGAGTATAAAGCTGAAGAGAAAATAATACTTCCTCAACCAACTTCCATTAACTGCCAATAGCTCCACAGAGAAGGGATAGGACTTCATGTGCCTTCTCCCTATAATGAAATAGTGATAGACCCAGTCTTGTGTCTGTAAGAATAGCGCCAGCGAGTTCATGCATGCAAAGGATACCTCATGTTCAGTAAGGATAGCACCAGTGAGTTCATGCATGCAAAGGCATGTTCAGTACACAGCTTTTTGCAGCACATCACCTTATCTAGCTTTCCCATTCTTGCTGTACCCTTTTTGACAATGTTGCTGAACCTTTGAGGGGTGATACAGATGTACACTTAGGACCAAGCACTCCGCCATCCTTTTGGTACTTTGACCAGTTATACGGTCCTGTATCACCATCACTTTACTACTTTGACCAGTGATAAGGTCCTATATTAACAGCTGCCTGCTTCTCTGAGGATGGATGGGGCTGGCAATAACCTATGGGTAAAATCATAAGTACTAGTATTCATTTTATCTCATGTCTGTTTAGAAAAGCACCCATAGAAGATTCTGTTTAGGGCCTATCACCTCCACAAACACTGGCTTTTGCACAGGTTTATGGGAAATATGGCTGGTTTAGTCCTCATAATGGGATTTTCTATTATATATTCCCAAGAAGGAGGACTCAATAATTCCTTCCTAAAAGAGAAAAGAAAGAAAACAGGCAAAGGCCCTTCTGTAGTCCTTAATTTCTGCAATTATATCTGCCATACTTTCACAGTAAGTTAACTACCTCAGTGGAAAAGCCTTCATTGTATACTACAGACAGATATGGATGCTTCCGTGTCTGTTAAATGTAGCCGCAGCCCTGACTGGAAAAGGAAACGCTGTTGTAGCCAATAAAGATATGAGCGACTTGACAGTGAACAGAAAATATGCAGCCCTACTTTTTGAAGCAGAACAGTAATTACTGGGAGGAGGTAGAAGCCTGGCACTCAATCTGGCCCTTCATTACTAGTGCATTTGGGACCCGACATACTAACAGGGAGACATCTCAGATGACAGTCGAATTTTGCTAATGGTACAAAATAATATTGCATGAGTCTGTGGTGTAATTTTAAATTCTGTATTCTGCCTTTATTCTCTAAAGGTAACTTTAGTTTGTTACTTTCTCTTCCTTCCAACTAAAAACATTGTTACACCCTTGCCATCTACTTCAGTATATTGCAGACAATGTCTGTTTTATTAGGTACTGAATGTATAAATGGGAAAATGGCTTTGTACATTTTATCTTTGTGTGGACCAGAACGTTTTAGGTAATCGGGATTTCTACTGTATAAATTGCTCAATAATAAACTATCTATTATTGCAAAAGGATGGAGTATCCATCAACAAATTATGCTTTGCCTTCCTGACTCCTTAGTCCTACTCCAGAGAATGTCAGAATCAAACTTCTCATTTGTGTTATTAAAATATGAATGTTTGTAATTTATATATCCAAGAGTAATTTGTTTGAAATATTTTTTATAATTTTTTATTGTAACATAAAAAAAATCATAAAGTTCATGCGAACAACCACAATGTTGGTACACTCAGAATGTTACATAGCCAGAACTGTAGTTACTTCCTTTATTACCCAGCTATTTAATGACAACTTTGTAATTTATGTCCAGTTCTCCAGACCTCTGTGTTGTGAAGACTTTTTTTTCTATTTTGGATAATTACAATGCTTGCTTTAGAAAAGAAGCTATTCCTATAAAGAGATTCTCTTTGTTACCCTGTAAAATTTTAGATATTTGTACAAAAAGAAGTTTTGGAACATTGAATTGCACTTCAACAGAATTATTAGATGCCTGTTGTGTCATGATAAAGAATTGTGAATAATAAAAGGCATTTATTTAAAATTCATATACCTGACAGACCAATAAGTAGAATAAAAAGTAGACATATGTATTTAGGCATTATATTTTGACAAAGGAGCTATAGTAATGCCATCTTTAAGTACTTACACTGTCTTGGCCATTGTTTCTAAGTCCTTTTTATTACTCATTTTTCTTATTATTGTGACAGAATATCTGTCAGAGCAACTTAAAGGAGGAAGGATTTATTTTGCCTGGTGATTTCAAGAGACATCAGACCATCATGGCAGGGAACACGTGGTGATAGCAGCAGGTAAGTCCACGCTAAAGGGAATATATGGCCGAAGCTTCTTGCATCTTTTTGGATCAGATGGCAGAGAGCTCAAGCCAAAACCATAAGATAGCTCCTTCAAACCCACTGCAGCACCCATGTGTGCTAACTAAATCAAAGTCTTCTCAACCTTCCAAAACACCAAAGTCAGCTGAGGAACAAGTGTTCAAAGACACAAATCTGTGAAGAACATTTTATATCTGATTTGTAAACCTCCCATCTACTCTTTTGTTCACTCATTTAAATTTCAAAGGAAACCTAGACTTATCTGTTTTGTTTTACCCATTTTATAAGCAAAGTACCTTAGGGACCAGAATTCCCCCCAATCACATAGTAGAAAAACATGGAAAAGAACTCCTAAATTCCATCATACTTAGTAGGAAGAAGAAATGACTTATTCTGTCTAGTAGTATAGGATGGCAGAGATTAGCAAGAAAGGTGTATTGGAATTATGTCTCAAGGAATGACAGGAGTTTTATCCAATGGCAAAAAGAAGAGCATTCTATGGATCAATGGACTCACACTAGCATAAACACAGATGTACTGAAGGCTTTGCTATATTCAAAAAAAAGGGGGGGGGGAACAATTCAATAGTATGTGGTATGATCAAAAATTAAGATACAAATAATTGTTGCAATTTCAAGTGTTTATTTCTAGGCATAAAATGTTTTTTTTTAAGTATACATTCATTTCTAACACAGTGCCTCAAATTTTGTTGTCATAATAAATATTCATATTTCACTGCATCAAATACTTTGCAACATGTACAAAGTCCCAAATTTTGCCATTATGCAATGTGAAATAGATGAGTGCATAGGTAGAATCGATACAGATTAGTTGTATACATGATCAATTTTGCTAAATAAAGTCTTATTTTACTCTAGATTTATATGAGTGAACTGAAAATACTGGCTTTGAGAGTGAGTAAACAGGCTAACAGACAATGAAATAATTTTCATCCTGGATAAGCCCAACTTCTTCACTTCATTAGTTTTTAATTAAACCTCTGTCTGATTGAGTTCTCCATTTCTTTCCCCAAAACCTTTTGCTTCTAAAACCTCTTTCATTTGGTCATTAATATCCAAGAGGGGAGAAAACAACACTGTGTGCTTATCCTTTCTCTCTCTCTCTCTCTCTCTCTCTCTCTCTCTCTCTCTCTTTAATGTATATCATCCATTATGGTTGCTTAAAAGATAGTGTAAAAGAAGCCACCAAATCTGTTCTAACAGTAGTGCAAACAGGATATATAGTACATTAAAATTATAATGATCCAAAAATCTAGTCAACAGGGAATAGAATACAGTACAGACCATCCCTACTGTGAGAACCATGGTAGGTTCCTGTTCTGAGCTGAGCATATGGAGGGGAGTCCTGTGTCTCTCTACTACAGGTAAATTACTTACAGCCAAATTACGTGTGTGTCTCTCTCCAAGATCCTGGTCAGTTTTCCTGTTTTAGAAGATCCTTCAGATTGCTCATTTCTGCCCCATAATCAGCAAGCTGTGAGTATCCTGCTGTGGTTTGTCCCCTGCCTACTCTCACAAGTATACTGTGTTGTGGTTGATCACTGCTTAAATAGGGACTACATTTGTCAAATGCAGCTGATGGGGTAATGGAAAGAGCTTTAACTGGAACTGCCTTGTCCACTGGCTCAGGGGTTGGGCTCCCTATGGCCTTACACTTCAGCTGCAAAGAGAAGGAAGTTCCGGCACATTCTCCCACTTTGTTAAGCTTGTACTGCTCTCAAATCTCAATGAAGAGAAAAGGTCAGGGAACACTCTTCCCTCTGTGTTTTCTTTTGGTGCTGAACTAAGTCTTTGTTCCTCTTCCAGATTTTATGTGTGGAACAAACATTTCCTCAGAACCACAATGTGAATCTATGTGAGACACATATAAAACTAAATACAAACATAGGAGCAATGCATGCAAGTGTTTGGTCTCTCAAAAAGAAGTTGAGTTTGGGGAAGGAGATTAGAGAGTCCTGGGTGCTCAGAGGGCAAGGAATTAGGTCTCCTCGGAGCATGTTTTATGTTGGAGGAAAGAGTCCAAATGAAGTCAAGATGAATTCATGAAGGAGTGGGGAATGAGGTACCAAAATAGTGGATATAGGCTACTCTTAAGGATGTTTGCAGTCAACTTTTCTGGAAGACACTGGAACTTATGGAGTTGGAGATGAAATTGAGCAGACAGTTCTGAAATGGGAATTGACTTTGCTCAAAAGGAGCTTGGATCCCAGGGGCAAGCTGTAGAGTGCAAAGCATTGGTGTATATAGGAAGCAACACTTGTACAACAGGCTTCATTTCAGTAACAAAATGTCTAGCTTTGGCTTTAGTAACAGGGCAATTTTTAGACAGCTAATCAATACAACTGTTCTATCCCCATCAAACCTAATTATGTAATTATCCACAGAAGTATTCCAAGAACAAGTAGCCTGCTATCTGTTCTCCCTTTAGCTGGTAGAGTTCTATTCCCCAAATGTTCTTATCTTGCTCCCTAAATTTTAATTTATTAACTGTTTCACCTGAAAGCAATCACCCTTGCAGTCAATTCCCCAAATAAAACATCTGTCTTTTCAATTCAGACAGCTATAAGTGAAGAAATACGCCAGGGGAGTAGAATTATGTTCTCTTTTGAAAAGTAGAGATGTTTACAAAGACGAATGCTAGCTGCCTGGGCTGCATGGTGAGTGAGCTTTTGTTGGGTAGTGAGGACCTTTAGCCTCCTTCTTTCCTACTCCCTGGGAAGATGTTTCTCACATCCTGATTGTTAATCATGCCTCCTGTATTAATTGACCTTTTACAGAGGCTACTGGAGACCAGCAAGCTCTGAGGTCGTTAGTTCTCACAGCAGCTCTGTTTTCCTGAAGTATCTATTTGCATGACATTTGTGGTGCTAACATGCTTTAAAATAATTTCTCTCCTGAGACTTTCAGCAGTCATTGTGTGCATCTGGTAGGGAGGCTTTGGGGGACAATGCTATTCCTGCTACACTAATAGATCCTTCTAAGTACAGAAGTCTGAGATGGAAAGGTGGCTGAACACGTGTTATGAAGTCATATTTTTATCTTCCCTAAGTCTGCACAAGGCAGACACTGAAAGGGATGCAAGGTAAAACTGGTGAATTTTTTTGTGAATATCTGAAACTTTTAGAGGATTGATTTTTGACCCATTGCTGACAAACCTTGTGAATGCTAGTGGAGATTTTTAGAAAATAGAAACAATATAGAGTTCCCCAGGTCCTGCCTGCTTTTATATGCTTTTTACCTGAGCACAGCCAACCACATCATAGAGCTGTTTGCAAGATTACCCCTGAGAAAGTCATGCATGCAGACACTGAAGCATCTTAGACTGCTTTATTTTACCTGCCACAATGCTCACAAACACCAAAGGCTCCAGGCCATCTCATGAGCTGAGAATCTGCAAAGGTTTTTTTTGTTTTGTTTTGTGTCATACAATACATCCTGACCAGCTTCCTCTCTCTCCATCCCTCCCTCCCAGTTCCCTGCCTTCAGAGCCACTGCTCTTCCTTTTCCCTTCAGACCTCCCAGGGATATCAAACAAACATGGGTGTAGAGCCTCCAGCTGCAATCTGTTCCATTAACTGGGGTTAGGCCTAGAGATTGAAATAAGAGTAAAGACAATGGGGTCATTCATTCAACAGCAGTGTCAGAATGCTGAATACCGTTTATTGAGGGGAAGTAATGGGTTTGTATACTGACTCACAGCATAGTGGAAAACAATAGGGTCAAGAGTACAAGTTTTCAGGCTTAGCTCCTCCCCAGCAGATGTGTGTTAGCCAAACAGGAAGAGTACCAATAACAACTCTGGGGGGCAAGATGTTCCAGCCAACAGCTTCAGGCTTGCTCAAGGTGCCTTGGGGTGGGGGGGTGGGGTCCATGCAGGGCTCTACACATAAGAAAAAAAGTTACAGTAACACATCAGGGCTGGACTGGGCTACCTAGAAGGAGGAAAAGGGTGTCAAGAGCAGGCAGAAAAGTCAGAGAGACTTAGGAGTCCCCAAGAGTACCCAGCTACACAATAACACATATGCAGAGAACTTAGGTCAGACCCAAACAGCCACTCTGATTGCTCCTTCAGTCACTGTGAGCCTCTGTAAGCTCTGCTTAGATGATACTGGGGCCGTTGTTCTTCTGGTGTCCATCTGGCTCCTACATTCCTTCCTCCCCTTCTTCCAGGGGGTTTCCTGAGCTCCTGCTATCAGCTGTTAAATGAAGCCTCTCTGAATATTGGGCTTGATGACAGCAGGGTATCATTAAGAATCATTTCATTGACTTTTTTGTTATTATTTTGTATGTGGGGTGGGGTGGGGGTTAGTGGGTAGAAGAGAGAGAGAGACAAGAGAAAGAGAGAGATGTTTGGTTCTGTCCTAGGTCTCTCCAAAATCAAGGCCTGGTTGAGCATGGGTTCCTTCTCATGGAGTGAGACTCAACTCATTGGTTGGCCACTCTCACAAGTTCTGTCCCACCATTACTCCAGGATACTTTATAGACAGGATAAATTGTAGATTGAAAATTTTGTGGCTGGATTGGTGTCCCAGTATCACTGCTTAAAGTCTTGCCTGCTTATGTAAGGATGGAAGAATTTAGCTTAACTCTCCCTAGACTCTGCCCCCTAGCAGTGAGTAGGCAAAAGGTCACATTCTTGACTATTTATGACAGCACCTGTGAGTGAATGAACACAGAACATGAGTCTACAGAAGTCACCCACTTGGATTCCAGGGAGTTTCTACTCCTCCGAGTTTCCACATTGCCCTAAAATGCCCCAACCCCTAATTCCAGTTATCTCTCCTCATCATTTCTCCCTCCACCCCTCCTGCAACCTGATCTCTCCTGTTCACATTCCCACATGCTCCAGTCTACTTACTAAATTTATTCTATTTCTCCTTTCCAGAGAGATCCATTTGTCTCCTATTGAGCTCTTCTTACTACATAGTCTTTCTGGGTCTGTGGATTATACCATGAATATCCTTTACTCTACAGATAATATTCACTTATAAGTAAGCACATACCATGTTTGTCTTTCTTGGTATACGTTAACTCACTCAGGATGATTTCTTTCTAGTTCCATTCATTTGCAAATTTTATGATATCACTTTTATTAACAACTGAATAATTTTCCTTTGTATAAATGTACCACATTATCTTTATCCATTCTTCAATTGAGGGACATCTAGGTTGTTTCCAGTTTCTGGCTATTATGAATAAAATTGCTATGAACATATCTGAGCAAGTGTCCTTGTGGTAGGATTAAGAGTCTTTTTGGTATATACCAAGAGTGGTACAACTGTGGTTCTAGACATAGCACTCCCAGTAACAATGGAGGTGTGTTCCCCTTGCTCCACATCCTCACTATCCTCACTAACACGAGCTGCCACTTGTGTGTGTGTGTTTTAAAGAATTGTTTGTTTATTATTATATAGTATTCTGTCTGCACATATGCTTGCCTGAGGGCACCACATCTCGTTATAGATGGTCATGAGACACCATGTGGTTGCTGGGGCTTAAATCAGGTCCTTTGGAAGAATAGCCATGTCTCCACTTGAGTTTTTTATCTTAGCTATTCTGACAGGTGTAAGATGTAATCTTAGAATCATTTGGTTTGTATTTCCCTGATGACTAAGGATGTTGAACATTTTCTTTAGGTGTTTCTCAGACTTTGATGTCCCCTTATTGAGTATTCACTGTTTACATCTGTTCCCCATTTTTTTTAATTGGTATATTTCTTTAGGTGATATCTAGTTTCCTGTGTTCTTTATAATTTTGGATATTAGCCCTCTGTCAGATGTGAGTCCCATTCTGTAGGTGGCCATTTTGTTCTATCAATGGTGTCATTTGCCTTATAGAAGCTTTTCAGTTTCATTAAGTGTTATTTAATGTTGATCTTAGTGTCTGTGCTATCAGTGTTCTGTTCAGGAAACTGTCTTCTGTGCAAATGTATTTAAGGCTATTCCAGATTTTCTCTTTTATTGGGTTCCATGTATCTTGATCCACTTGAACTTGAGATTTGTGCAAAGTAATAAGTATGTATTTATTTGCATTCTTCTTCATGCGGACATCCAGTTAGTCCATCACCATTTGTTGAAGATGGTTTCTTTCCTCATAGTGTGTTCCTGACTTCTTTATCCAAAATTGGGTGTGTATTAATGTCTGAATCTTGAGTTCAATTCCATTAATAAATATGTATTTTTTAAAATGCCAATACAATGTTATTTTTATTAAAATAGCTTGGTAATACAGCTTGAAATCAGGGATGGTGATTGTGATGTCTCTGGAAGTTCTTTTATTGTTCAGGATTGTTTTTTTTTTATTTTTTTCCATATGAAATTGAGTATTATCCTTTCAAGGTCTATAAAAATTATTTTGGAGATTTGATGGTTATTTCATTGAATCTCTAGATTGCTTTTTGTAGAATGGCCATTTTTACTACGATAGCCCTACTGATCCATGTTCACGGGAGATCTTTCCATCTTCTGATATCTTCTTCAATTTCGTTTTCAAACCCTTGAAGTTTTTGTCATACAAGTCTTTCACTTACTTGGATGGAGTTACCTCAAATCTTTTATATTATTTGAAGGCATTTTTAATACTGTTGTTTTCCCTTTCTTTTTCAGTCATTTGTTTGTGTATAGGAGGGCTATTACTTTTTCTTTTTTAATCTTATATTCAGCCACTTTCCCGAAGGTGTTTATCAACTGTAGCCATTCATTGATAGCAATTTGATATTACTCAAAAGCCCACATGCTTCCTCTGTAGGCTGGCTCCTCTCATTTCCCATGGATTTCCTCAGAATACATTCCATTTACTGTTATCTCTGACCATGAGGAAACTCCATACAATTTTGCGTTCAGATTTGTTCCTCTCAGGGCTTCATACTATAAATTCCAACCCTGCTACACATTTCCTGTGCCCCTCACAGTGCTTTGAAGTTCTTGCTGAAGCCCCAATGACTATGACTCTGTGACTTTACATTTTCCAGAAACAAGCATCACATGGATAACACCAAGATCTGCTACTAGCTTGAGGTTGGATAGTAACTGGTGTTCCCATGACTAATGGATCATGGGTTATCTGGCCAATAGCTGAGATGATTCCAAGGCATATTTCCTCCTGTCCTAGTACCAAGTTCTTGGCTTTCACCTACTGGCTCTAATCAAACAACTATATCTTATTTGACTACAAATTCAAACTTATTTTGTTTGGTCAGGCTACATACATTTTTTTTTCAAAATTTTTACTTTTGTTTGTTTGTTTGGTTTGGTTTTGCCCCAAATTCTCCACAGTAATAACTGTAACAGAGCATGAATTTTAATCTATCTTGAAATTCCCTTCATCAAGGTATTTTGTCTATGACTTTTAAACTTGGTCTCTGTCAATATTTCAGGGCAGATAAAATGCAGTTCAATTATTTTTCAGTATGCACTGTGGGTGGCCTCTGATACAATTCTCAATGAAACAATTCCTCATATTTGAAAATCTTATATTAGCCTTATAGTGTAGTATTTGATATCCTCCTTTGCATCAGAGTCTGTCCTTCTGGATTCCTACCAGAATTTTCTATGAACACTAGCTTACAGCATTCTAGTGTTTCTCTAATCTGTGTTCTGAACTTTACCAAGTTCCTATTACAATATCAGCTTACAAGCCTAGTAGCCAGGTGTTGTCACAGAAATAACTTCATTCACGTAGTACAAATACTCTAGTTTCATACTTGTATTATTTACAGGACAGAAACAATTGGCAGAAGGAAAACTTTCATGGTTGGCTAGCTCCAAACACATGAGAAGAACATCATGGGAATGGGATCACATAGTGGATCAGGTACTTTGTTGTTGGGAAATTTAAGTACTTGTCCCTTACAGCTCTCTTTTCCCTACCCAGCTGTAGAACTTTCAGGCAAAGTTAATCAAACAAAGTTGCTTTCAGAATTTTCAGGTGTGCAGTGCCCGTGCCTTGACCCCAGGTGTGGGTGGCCCATGACTTCCTCCTATGCTTAGCCCATCCCCTGGCTTGGGTGTATAAGCCCATTACTCTCTGTAATAAATGCCAGCAGTTTCTTCTTCACTTCTGGTGATGGTCTGTTAAGTGTTTCAATCCTGACACCCTCCACCAAGCTTGGTACTCTGGCTGTGTGAGCAGGGCACTTTATTTGATAGAAAAGCAGACAAGAAGAGGCCAATGATAATACACACTCGAAAACAATCCTGAATTATCTTCTTCCTCCAGCTGAATCCAACCTCACAAAGTTTCCAAAACATTTCCAAACAACTGACTGCTTGATCACTAATTTAATATACTAGATTCTGTGTGATAGTTTATAAACAAACTGTAAGGGCATTTAGTTATTTTGAAATAGGAAATCATACTGAGAAGATCTAAAGTTTGTAAATGGTGGAATACTCTTTAATCTAATCTTATTTGTTATCCTTGCTCCAAATTGTCTAGGAAGGGAGTGAACAATTTACTTAATATACTGGGTATAAGTAGTCTATATACTTCAGCTTTCTCATCATCATGGAGTATTACCTGAATGAACACCACTTTCTTAAAGATATATATGTATGTATGTGTATCTACACATGTATATATACACACACACACACACACACACGTGTGTGTGTGTGTGCTAGCTAATGTTTTGATGTAGAGACCTGTACTTCTGATGTCATTACTGTCCCCTGTCCCCAAATAGGTAGTTTAAACATTGAAATTATTCTCTTTTATGTTGATAGTTGTTATGTTCCATTTTTTTCTGGGTATAGGGTAATGAATTTCTCTCTCTCTCTCTCTCTCTCTCTCTCTCTCTCTCTCTCTCTCTCTCTCTCTCTCTCTCTCTCTAGTTTTTCAAGACAGAATTTCTCTGTGGCTTTGGAGCCTGTCTTGAACTAGCTTTTGTAGACCAGGCTGGTCTTGAACTCCGCCCCCAATGCCCGGCCATACATTTATCTTATTATATGGAAATGTTATGTCTCATTCTCTTCAGGAAATAAGTTTGGAATTCAACAATAGTCCTGTAATTATTTTCCACCAGATATTCTGAATTAAGTAACAGCAATTTAAAATCAAATATCCATTTGAAGCATAAGCAATGGACTTTGATCTTTGAAGGGATTTTGGAATATGGGCTCAATTCAAGTTACCAGCAAAGTTTGCAGGAATTTTCTCCTGTCTGGAAAAGCTTAATTTTAAAAGAAAAACTTTTACCTTTAAGTCCATCAGATTCCTTCTTTGTTATTTTGTGTTCCCTCTGATCTGGCATTGAGAGCTCTGAATGGAGATTTTTATTATAGTCCTCCATAGAATATCCCTGAGCAGCCAGGGAAAACTCAAAGCCACCTAGAAGATCCTGAGGAGGCAGGGTGTAGATTACAGTTCAGGTTTAGATTTTAAGTCCCATGAAGATAGAGTATCATTTTCCCTTATTTATTTGGTCATTCCCAGGGCCCAGTAATGTAACTTGCATACTTTAAAGTTCTTACAACTGCCAAATGGCGCTACAGCAAGGATGCTTTCAAAATCTCCTGTGTATATGAATGTGAGCTACCGATTTTTCCTCATAAATCATTAGGCAGAACATTTTTATCAAACATCATTCAGCTCCTTGTATGTCCTTATTTGATAATTCTAGCACTTCCCTCCCATCTGGATGGCCCCTGCTCACAGCCCTCAGCCTCAGCTACAGTGCCCTCTAAATATCATATCTGGATTTTCTGCGTGTGTGTGTGTGTGTGTGTGTGAGAGAGAGAGAGAGAGAGAGAGAGAGAGAGAGAGAGAGAGAGAGAGAGACAGTGAGAGAGAGAGAGACAGTGAGAGAGAGAGAATCTGATTGCTAACACTGGAAACATCTGCAGTCTGGCTTTTGTTATAAAGAGTTGAATTCTTTTCTTGGAGTAAACTAATTTACTTCCTAATCACTCAGTTCTTGGTGGGGTTTTGTTGCTAAATGTTCTTAAGATGATCCTGGGATGGTCATGTTCTGAGGTTAGCATAGCTCTGCTTCAGAGAAGCCGTTCCAAGGGCTTTCGTCAATGCCTACATGGTTCACCTAGTTCTCACCCTGTGCTCTTCGGGCCTTGGTGTCTCTGCTCATCTCTCTGCACCTCTCAGCTCCTCAGGGTTGACTTGGGGTTCCACTGTGCATTTGTAATCTAGGAAAAGCCTCCCACTAGAAAACACAAGAGGTTGGCTTCATTTCCTCATGGCACTGTCGTGGCTGCTGCTGTTCAGCACTTGAGTTGTCCCATGTATCAGTCCTTGTACGTTTGAAAAGTCAGCACAGAGGCACTGTAGATCATAATGGAATCACATATCAGAATTCCCGTCTTCAGATTTAGGAGTGAGCTAGACTACCTTGGAAGCCACAGAGTGCAGATATGTGTTTTAAACCGGGTACTGTGTCCAGGAATAAAGTGGTCACTAAAACAATGTGGGATCAAGTCCCCAAGTTACATGTTTCCTATAGGATGACATAGAATGGATGGAGGGAAACCAGCTACAAAGTCACTATATTTCCTCCATATTGATTTCTTTAAAAGAGAAACTATGACACATACATGTGCATGTAAGTGTGCATGTACACAGATTATAGAGAAAAATAATGGTTTTTAGGTCATTATTTTACATGTAAGATATGCTTAGCCTGAACACCCTGTTCAGTTTCTACTTTATATTTCAGATTAAGCTGTATCTACCCCCAAGGTACCTTTTCTGATGATATGTGCTGCAGGAGAAGGAGCAGGGGAATAGACACAAGTCAGTGAGTTTGAGTCAGGTCCTACTGGGTCTTATTGGAGACCCAATATTCTCATTTGCTATACATACACAGTACCATCCATCTAACATGTCTTTCATAAGATTTAAATCAGGCAATATTAAATGTTGTAATCTGTCGGGTCTATACCTGAGAGCTGACTGTGGGTAGAGGACAAGACCTAGAGTCAGGAGGGCACTTGGTGAATACCCGGATCTGCCCAAGTTTCTTGTTCAAAGCTTTTTATACCCCAATCAAAAGACAGGGAGAAGGCAAACAACTTCCTTACCAAGATACAAAGAACACGCAAGCAAAATTGCCTTCTCAATACACAAAACATCAAGTAACTATCTCCTGAGTTAAGTATTCTGTTGTTCAGGCAGGACATGCAGTGACCACATCCTAGGCCAAACATCATGTTGCATTTACAGTTTTGCTTAAGAGGGCCCAAGGGACTACTCCAAACACAGAGGGGGAGTGGGCTATGGAGCATCAGCTAAAAAGACCCAGATCTGCAAACGGCAAGTGGCATTTTTGGGTTGTGTCCTAAAAGAGGGACAGCAATGACTGTCAGACGCTGGCAAAGATCCCAGTCCCAACCACAGCAAGACAGGTGAGATAATTTCTCGATGCTGCTGGGTTCTACTGGTTTTGGATCCCTGGGTTTGTGAAAATATTTAAGCCTTTATACGAGGCCACCAAAGACAGGGAAATAATTCAATGGACAGATAGCCAGCAGATAGACTCTGGGACCTTGAAATGAAGCTTACTCTCAGCCCTAGCCTTGGGTCTTTCTGATGTCACTAAACCATTTTATCTGTTGAGGAACATGGAGGGATCGCCAAAGGGGTCCTGACTCAGACTCTGAGGCCCTGGAGGCTTACTTGTCCAGTTGCGGTGGAATGGCGCAATGGCCTCCAAGCCTCTGCATAATAGCTGTGGTGGATTTGGAGGTAAAAGATGCCGACAAATTGACTTTGGGACAGGACTTAACTATAGCCACCCCTCATGCTCTTGAAGGGGTACTCAAACAGCCTAACCCACTTCGGGGCACTATTGCTAAATCCCACCAGAATAACGTTCCAGGTACCCATCTCTCTGAACCCAGCTGCTGCCTGGCCTGAACCTAGTAGAACCCCTCAAGACTACTCCGAGATCCTAGAACGGGTACATGGAACCAGGCTGGATATACAAGACACTTTGGGCCAGATGCGGAAGTTATCTGGTATACAGATGGGAGCAGTTTTGAACATGATGGACAAAGATATGCTGAGGCTGCTGCAACCATCTCAGGCCCAGTGGTCTGGGCTGATCTGATTCTTCCCGGCAGTTTGTCACAGAAGGCAGAGCTTGTTGTGGCTCTGACAAAGGCCCTAGAACTGGGCCGCAGAAATAGAATTAACATTTATACTGATAGACACTATGTTTTTGCTGGCACATATGTACACGGACTGTTAAAAACAAATATGAGGTCTTGGCCCTCCTAAGAACTATTTGGCACCCCCCCCCCACCAAAAAAAAAAAAAAAAACAAAACCAACTGGTCATTATCCACTGCCCTGGGCACCAGAAAGGAGATGGGCCAGTGCCAAGAGGCAACAATCTGGCAGAGAAATGTCCCGAGGGGTGGCTATGCAGACTGGTTCAATACTGACTTCGGTCCCTGTGGACCCTGGGTCCCCCACCTTGGTGGAGGCTCCCGAATACACCAGGCAGGATCTAGATTGTATAGACTACCCCGATGACACAGTGTCTTGAAGGCTGGTGGTGATAGTCTCTCAGTAAAATCATTTTGCCTGACAAATGGAGACAGAGGCTACTGGAAAGAATTCACTGTTCCTCCCACATGGGGGTCCGCAGGATGCAGGACCTGTTGAGACACCCAAAAGTCAAGATCAGGGACAGAAACAAAAAAATTGTAGCCCTTGTCTCCAAATACAAAGCTTGCCAACTTACTAATGCCATGGCCAACCCTAAAAATCCAGGATCCTTAGAGGAAAGAAACTTACTAGAAAGTGACTTCACTGAGGTAAAACCTGGCTGATATGGATATAAATATTTACTGGTTTTCATAGATAACTTTTCAGGGTGGGTAGAAGCTTTTTCCTCAAAGCATGAAACCAAACAGATGGTGACAAAGAAGTTGCTTTAAGACATCCTACCCAGGTATGGTTTTCTTGCTATGATAGGGTGAGATAAAGGCTGGCTTTCGTGTCCCAGGTGAGACAGAGTTTAGGCCCCGTCCTGATGTGACTGGAAATTACATTGTGCTTATATAGATCCCAGAGCTCAGGACAGGTAAAATACATGAACAGAACCCTAAGAGACCTTGACCGAATTAGCCATAGAGACTGGAGCAGACTGGGTGGCCTTCCTTCCCTTTGCCTTTTTAAGGGTAAGGAATTCCCCTTACCAGGTGGGACTGACCCTTATGAAATCATGTTTGGCACTACATCCCCGGCCCCATCATTCCCATCCTATAGACAGAGTTCCTGGCTGGTACAGACCACCAGGAAGTCCTACATGGCATTAAAAAAAAAAAAAAAAAAAAAAAAAAAAAAAAAAAAAGCAAAAAGCTACAATGGGCACATAAAACTATTGGGCCTAAATTTAGGACCCTTTATGAATCTGGAAATCCCCCTGAACCTCACAGGTTCCAACCAGGGGCTGGGTCTATGTCAAGAGGTACTGATGAGGAAGCCCAGGTGGAATCACCCTTCATTGTACTGCTCACTACTCCTATAACCCTGAAGGTAAACGGAATGGCCACCTGGATCGACTACTCCACTACTCATACACCAGGCTGGCTGATCTGTTTGCACCAAAGGAAGACTACTGCAGACAAGGATGGGAGGCAGTAGCACCCCCCACCAATCTCCCAGAAGGTCCTGCTCAAATGTTGCTCCTGATCCTACTGATGCTGATGCTGACTTCCCCCACTGCCCCTGAGAAAAACAACCCCCATGTACTATATAAACTAACTGGAACTCTTTTAAGTGGAAAGACATATACAAGCACCACAGCTCTCATTCAACATGTTTATCAATATTCTAGTTTGAGGGCTAGCCTAGATGTGGACTTACATAGGGTAGAAGATTCCATCACACACCTGGAAGATTACCTCAGCTCTCTAGCAGAAGTAGCCCTCCAAAACCATCTAGGGTTGGACATCTAATTTTTATAACAGGCAGGCTTCTGTGCAGCACCGGGGAAAGAATGTTACTTCTATAGGACCACTCAGGGGACTTCAAAGTCAATATGGCCAAGATCAGAGAAGGGTTAGATAAACGTAAATGAGAAAGAGAGGCCAACCAGGGATGGTTTGAATCTTGGTTCAATAGTGTTCCCTGAATGACTACCCTAATATCTGTCCTAATGGGCCCCCTCTTAATACTCGTTTTGCTTCTAATATTTAGACCCTGTATCATCAATAGACTAACACAATTTATAGTGAGCAGGTGGGGACCCATCAACTGATGGTCACTTAGACCCAAACACAATATGGGATGATGACCATGGGTTCAGGCGCACACACACACCATGTTCCTTTCCAAAGTTATAAATGAGAGTCTAAGATTGGCCTCTGTTATCCAAAGAGATGGGGGGGGGACATGGGACCAGGAAAAACTAATGCCATTCCAGACTAGACACCATCTTACAAGGCCCCTGACTGGACCCTGAACCCACTTCCAGGAAAAACCACAAACAGCTAAAATTGCTTCAGGGCTCCATATCCCATTGAGTCAATCAATCACAGGACTAACAGACAGCTTATGGTCACCAGATGTCCTGAGATAGAAATTTCCAAATGCTTGTTTAACCCCAGGGTTAGTTGGCCAAAGAGACAACCCCCATTCCAAACAGATAATGCCAATGCATATACCTCCCTCAACTTGGTTTTTCCTTTTATAAGCCCTCTCCTCTGCTGGTTTGGATTGCTCCTCTCACCAGCTACACTGGAATGCTGTTGAAGGGTCCTAATTTGAGTTTGCTTTCAATAAACCCTTGTGTGTTTCCATCAGTACTTGGGAAGCAGGGGTCTTGTGTTTAGAGCATAAAAACAGCTGTATTTGAATTTTGTTATAGATCTCGTTATTTTAAGGCCAACATGTTTACCAAGTTAGGCAAAATCTTCTTGTAATTGTAAGGAACACTGTTTTTCTGCTGATATGATTGCATTTATTTTTTATTTTAAAAATTTTACTCATCTTTGATGTAGTGTGCATAACAGAGGCTGGCATGGAACTCTTTATGTGGCTAAGGATGACGTTGAATTTCTGATCTTCCTCCTTCTCCCTTCTGCTTACAGATGTGTGCACTACTCTGCCTAGTTTCTGTAGATCTTGGATTACACCGAGGGCCCTGCATTCTAGGAAAGCACTCATCCAGCTATGTTACATCCCAGCATTGAACTGAGTACTTTTAATCAAACAATAATAATTTTATTTATTTATTTGCAAACATTGTTATGAACAGGATTAATAATTCTATCCCTTCCACAAACATAATTAATGAAAATCAAGGTGGTTAAATGTGGATGGTCTCAAATCTTGGCCAAATAAATCCTCATTCAGTCTTCTTGGGCCATGGTAGGACTTGCTCTTCTGGCTTATCATAGTATTGGTTCATGACCAGGGTTCTGTGTATGTTAGGTTTGTCTACTTTAGTATTTCAGACCCTAATAACAACAGGGTTAAGTCTTCAGAGCATCTCACTCACATCTGTGTGGAAAGAAAACAGGTAAGTGTGGGCACTCACTTGTCTAAGACCCAGTCTCCTAGATACATGCTGGGGCATACAGATGAGGGCCTCCTGGTATGTTTAGCGTGCACACACCAGGATGGATCACCTGTGTCTGCAGATGAGGGCCTCCTGATGTGTTCAGTGTGTGCACACCAGGATGGATCACCTGTCTCTGCAGTCCTTCTCCAAATTTTTCTGGTTGTGTGGCTTCAGCCAGAACACCAGATTTCTCCCTTGTAACATACATAAAATATTCATTTTACTGCAAAGGGCTGATGTAAGCTTTGATGAGTCCATGCACATAAAATGCTTAAAACAGTCTTGGTATGCTAAATGCACTGAATAAATCATTACTGCTCTATTTCCCCCTCCATATGAAATGCAGTTATGTTTCTTCATGGTCTAGCTTGACTTGTTCCTGTGGCTGCTACTGCTTCCTTTGCATGGGCCTAAATATGCAGAAGGTGTTGATGACTTTGCTTTATCTTGGCTTAAAGTCAGAGAGTTCAAAACTATCCTTATTCTTTCATGGTTAAAGTCATAACTTCTAAAGGTCTAAGGTGTGGCTACTGTATGATGTCTGGTATTAGGCATAGATGTCTCATCTAAATAATAAGAGACCTGGTCTGAGGTGTGGTTACTCTTATCCCTCAAGGCCAGATAATGAGTGGTGACCAAATGTTTGGAGACTTAAGGAAGAATGTCTGTTTGTTCCTTGTATTATGCTAAAGACGTCTTTTGCCACTTTCTTCTTTTTGCTTGGGGTAAATTAGAATGTTGAGAAATAAACTTGAGGCATTCAGTATTCACTGGATTTCCCTTCTGACTCTATTCTGTGTCTCCATCTTTTTCTTAGCATCTTTACCTGCCATTTGGTAGTTCACACTCCCCTTCTCAGGTACAAACCAGGCAAGTCGGATGGATTTGACTGAAGCACCACTGAGATGGGATATTACAGATTGGCAATGAAATGTACAGATCGCTACTATAAGAAGTAAGCAGCAAAAAGCAGGTCCTGACCTTTGGGAAGTTTGGAAAGGATCATACAGAATCATGGGTACAGTAGCTAATGTTTAAGGACATGAGCATAGATGTAGACATAGGGGCAGTCTTTACCATCACTCTCCTGAGGCCAGAAACTATGCCTTGTCAATGTGAGCCATTTACACACTAATAACATAAAATGTGAATATACTAATGACCTTAGTTGCTTTATGTAGAACATGAAAATACCTTCTTTTTGGGGTGTTTTGTTGAGAAATGTCTATTCTACTGCATGAAGTATTGTCTTGGAATACTTTTTTCAGAAGTGAACTTGGGTTGGAGTTTATCCATAATTTACCTCTATCTAGTTTACCTCACATGAAAAGGTAGAAAGCTGAAGGTAGACAGATGTTTCATGGAAGAAGAGGTTTATGCAATAAGCCATAGTTGCTTATACATTAAGATTTAATACCACCTTGTGTGGGAAGTTGTGTTCCTTTGTGCCTGTCTCATTTTTTTTTTTTGAAAAAATTACTTTATGACTTTGACATTCAGTTTCTTTATGTCAATGTAGAATAAATCATCACATGATGGGTAGAACAATGTTCATCGTCAAATGGTCACTTCTGGAGCCTCAGAGTGTGAATACGAATCTGTCCAGATCCTCTGGAAGAGAACAGTGCTGTGCTGGCACTGGTATTGGGAAGTCTAGATCTCTGTAGGATAAGATAATTAATTCATACATTGCAGTAGGAATATGGTAATACTATGTGTAGGTTGCAGTTTGTCGAGAAGATAAAGCAGTGTACTTTGGGCAACAAATGTTCAGAGAGTCCTATATCGTAGAACTCCCTGTACACTTTGAGTCTGTCTGTGTAGCTATCTGGTTATGAGTCATAGCTATCTTTTAGAAAAGCAACCATAACATTAAGAACATCTGCAATATTTCTCAGCTAGTCAAATGACTTCATGGGCATTGCTGAACTGAATGCTCCTGGGAGAATCAGGGTAAAGTGGAACTGTGAAACTAGAATTATCAAACTGTGAATAAAACTCTCATACAAATTCTAATTAAACACCTGAAGGCATTGTGGCTGCAGAAGGTTTTGTCCGCCCACAGTCACAAACAGGTTTTGTGACATGAACTCAGTCACTGTGCTCTCATTAGGATCCATTATTCTTCTGGCTTTTCATTGGGCTCTCCATAGGTGGGGGAGTAGGGGGACTGGTGTATTTGTGGGGATGGGTGAAATATATATGCAGATGGTATGTGCTTGTGGAAGCCAGAGAGCAAAGTCAAGTTTCATTCCCTAGGAATGTCACACACCTTAATTTTTTGAGGTAAGGTCTCTCTTGGCTGTAAATTGCCTGTTAGGCTGGGTGGGCTGATCAATGAGCCTCGAGTATCCTCTTGGCCTCCCTCCCCAGAACTTGGGATTAGAAGTGCCACCATGTCCATCTTTATCTTTGTAAACTGTGGGTTCTGAGAACTAAAATCAAGTCCTTATATTTGTAAGGCAGATACTTCCCTTTCAGGTCCAAAGCCTGCCTTCCCCTTACCCCCCACTCTGAAGATAAAAAGTCTAGAAAAGGTCTGTTCTTTGTCCCCATTATCCTCTTGATTCTACCTTTAAGGTCTAAGCAAATAAGTTGTTTTAGCTTTAAAATTTTTAGCGCTATTTTTAACCTTTCTAAAAAATTTGAAGGAAGTTACTTCTTCATCACGTACCACATGGGGGTGGGGAGTAGCTAGTCCGGGTACATTATGATTTCTGGCTTCCCAATCATACAACATTTGTGAAACAATTCTCTCACCCTGGCTGAGCTTCAGCTTCCCTTGTAAATCGGATGTCATTGCCATATTATTCTGAAATGCTATTTTCGGAATAACAGCTTCAAATGGTTAGAAAGCTTTTTAAACATTCCTCTTCCATTAAATACATGCTTCAGACTAGGCTTCCAAATGTCCGGTGATTCAAAAACACCTTTAGGTAATACCCTCAAAGTAAATTCCTGCCACTGATTGACAGACTTGAACTCCTAGGGTGTTAAAATATACATCTCCCCTTTATTGCTACATTCACTTGAGCACTTTACAGTGTGGAGTCAAATCTGTTCCAATGCCCCTTTGGACATGTTTGTCTTGTTTGATGTCGAATTGTATTCATTCCTGGCTGCTAGGGGTATCTTTTGCATCTCCTTAGGGCTCTCTGTTTGCACTGACATCCGCTATAGATACTGGCTGACTAACGAAGCTGTTCTTATTTTCTTAAAGTGCAATGTGCCCTAGGGATAAGAAAGAAAAAAGAAAAGAAAGAACAAGGACAGTCAAGATTTCACAACCAAGTGGAATTTCAAAAGGATTCCTGGCGCACTCTTTTCCTCATAATGGGGGTGGGGGGTGGGGAAAGTGGGCAGGCGGCACACGCATGCTCGTTCAGCCTGGGTTTGTGCAGGTGCAGCCCTGGCAGCAGCCCTGACTGTCACTTAGCTGCTTGGTCCTTTCCAAGGGAGAAGTTCAAGGCTTGCTCTTTCAAGATTTTCCCTTAAGGGAGGAAATAGCTGGTTATGCAGAATAAATTAAACAGCTTGGGAAATAAAAAAGGCTAACAACATGTTGATGCTTCGATTTAGGGTTGTAAGGGTTATTTCCAAAGGAGCACAGAGGGGCGAGTCAAAGTTAAACCTCCCCCCAGCGAGAATCCTTGAACTCACCCAGGGGAATCACTCCTGCCTGGGAAGTTTTGAACAATAAGGGAGTGCCTGCTGCCAGCTGCCTCACCTGAGGGATCTGTCTTTTCAGATTCAGCATTGAAAATGAAGGGACACACTCTACTCTAGAGGAAAGAAGACCCCCAGAAACAAGCTGATCATGACAGTCCTAATTGACAGTTGCAAAGGCTCTCTAATCTTTAATATCATTCACTTTCACTTTTTATCCTTGTAGATGACACTTTGAAAGGAGTATAGTTGTGATTGCAGGGGAAATAAGGATTAAGAATATTAAGGACATCTCTTGAGCCCAATAGAGCAGTCCCTAGAAAAGTCTTAAAAGCACTTTGAATCTGACCTTGACCCTACTTAACTATATCTGAGAAAACGTCTTACTATTGCCTCTTTTATTTATTTATTTTATTTTATTTTTTTGCTATAAAAATGAACTAAAATGTCAATTTGACTTTTATTTGGTACATTTTCCTTCTTGATACATATAGGACAATAGGTGGGACTGAAATAGTTGACATGTTGTCATTGATATTGGGTCATTATAACTTTTATATGCCTAGTTTCCACTAAGTACCATAGGCCCTTGGAGTCAGAGAGTGCATCATGCTTGTTTTTTTTTGTTCTTGTTTTGATAGAAAAGCCAGAGGGACAACCGTGTTTTCTTTCCTAACCTCAATAGTCCCTTACTTCAGTAGCTTACGAATGCTTAAAACATGTTTGATTTCCCAAGGAAAAGTCAGCCTAGAATGTATTATAACCTGAAGGAAGGATAATATTCTAATCTGAAGAAAGGATAATATTTTAATCTGAAGGATAATATTCTAATCTGAAGGATATAAATGTGCAAATGTGACAGTGTTGGAATCCTAAGGGATATATCATAGCCGCCCTGATGGGAGATATCATTCTACAAATATGTTTCTCATATTGGTTAATGAATAAAGCACTGTCAGCAAATAGGAAGGCAAGAGAGGCAGGACTAGGAGACAAGGAGGATTCTGGGAGATGTAGTAGAGAGGAGTCATGATGTAAGCCACGAGAGGAATAAGAGGTCTGGACTCTCTCTCTTGTAAGACCACGTGGAAACACTTAAATTGATAGAGATAAGTAAATAGCCAAGACAAAGCCAGTAAGAAGCCCTAGCCATTGGCTAACAGCTTTATAACTAATAGAGTCTCTGTGGGTTATTTTGGGATTGACATGGCTCTGGGACCAAGCTGGCAGCAAAGTACTGGTAACACCATCCTGTGTCAAGCTTCTTGCTCTGCCTTGTGAAGTGAACCTGTTCTGCTTTGTACCCAGTAGCTCAAGATGGCAAAGGCATTAGAAGACAGTGCAAATGATCTCATCTAGAAATGACTCTGTTGTTCAGATACCTAGGCAGCCTAGACTCGCCAGACAAAATATGGTGGCAACTCAAATCCAGCATGTAGCTTGATCAGGTCACTCAGTGGGTGAGGGTATAGATAGTGAAAAGATCAAGGGAAAATTAGCTCAGGTCATCTGGAAAGATGCCATCTGTCACTTAGTGTCTCAGTCATGTCTACATGGTGGTGATTATCTGCTCTGAGTATTTTTTTAAGTTGTTGTACTCATAGTCTGAACCCCAGAATCACCAAGAGATCCAATCTGATACAAAAGCAAAAAGTCTTTAATCTTATGAGTTAACTCAGGTTTCCCTGTATCTGACACATCAGGTAAAGCAGGTGGAACCTAGAGCAGCATTGGGGAAGGAAATATATTGGGGTAGAGCAAGGGGAGTATCTGGGGGTCACAGCAGCAGTCTCAGGATTGGTGTACCTCTGGGCTTAAGCAACCTGTCCTGTTTTGAGTGGTCAACTATAGCTGCAGGAAGGTTGCTATGTCTAGAGGTCATCCCAGGGCAGCAGCATTCCACTGTTACCAGTAAAGCACATCCAGAACCTGCCAGTTAACTTCTGATTGGTTCCTTGCCACATGGAGTATATCCTAGGGCAAGGTCTGGGGCTCAGCACAAGTTGCTGAGTCAGAGGCATACATCTTGTTGGATCTTTTCTGCAGCCTGTCATGGCTGCCAAAGCAGGGGTCTGAGTGAGGGTCTGGAGCCTTCAAAGTATAGATGGTTCAAGAAGTCAGAATATAGGTGTGTTGGAGAAAGTGAATAGTGAAATACTATATCTGGCTGCTAGGGAGACTTAATATATATGACAACCAGATGTGCTTCTGTAATGGTAGATATTTAAATATGATTAAAAACAGGAATAGCAAACTCTGTTAATTTAAAATCATTTTGGCAACAGGGTCATTTTTGGTTTGGCGTTTCAGAAAGAATTTTGTTTCATTTTAAGAAATGGAAGGAAGAAGGGGAAAATAATTGGTTTCAATAAAGAGACTACATAATGTGGAAATAACGAAGAGATGACTAAATGATATGTGTTGGGTGTGCCTATTTTGGCAGCCTCTTATCCTCTTTAAGGCCAGGCTTAAGGAACTGAAGAGATGACTCAGCCATTAAGATCTCATTCGGCTTTTGCAGAGGACCTGGGTTCAGTTCCCGCACCCACATTGGAGTTCACAATTGTGAACTGTAACTTCAGTCCTGAGATTCTGATTCCACATGCACCAGATACACATGTAGGCCTGATATATATATATATATATATATATATATATATATATATTTCATACGTGTAAAATAATAAAATACATTTTTTAAAAGTTACAAAAAAGAATAGATTTGAATCTGTCTTGAAGATCTTGCCTTAAGAGTTTGTATGCATCCATGTGAAAATCAAAATTGTATATTTCAGACAAGTTACAGTATTTTCTGAAGTCCTATTTTACTATTTCTAGTTTGATAGCCTCTTGTGTATTGGTTCTGTCTTCCAACAGAGGTCAGTTCAATACTGAGTACCATTATAAATGGGTCATCTTGCTTGTTTTTAGTCTTCATTTCCTCATCTCAGACAGTTATGATTACTCTAGATTTGGACTAAAAGAATAATGCCTAGAGAGAAATAATTTTTCATACTCAGTACAATTATTTATATAATTTTATCTGAAATTTTGCATGCAGTTTTTTTTTTTCAATTCCTAGATGTTCAATTTGGGGATAATCATTTGCATTTGTAATATGTGCAAGGGTAACATCTGCCTCTGAGTGAACTCCTCTGTTCACTGTTCAGTGAAGCAATGAAGCATTGGAAATGTGAAAACATCCCTCAAATGTTGCTGCTAGTTAATAATTCTTCATGCTTGGAGTGTTGCATCTTTTGCACCCTGAGTCTATTAATCTTGAAAATAACATGAGTTACATGGTTCTCACTCAGCTCTCTTGAAGATGACAACAGAAAAGTGGGCTAAGAGGGAAAAGGAATTCAATTAACATTTCTCACTGCAAACTTCCAGCAGCTTACAAGACAAAGGATAAATAGTTTTACTAAGATAATATTTCATTTGTTAAGTTAAATTTTATAGTGATGTGCCAGTTTCAGTAACAGATACAACACTCTGAAAGGTAAACAAGATTGTTATTTGGTTAGGGATGAGTGCTGGTGTGCAGGTCCCCCTCAGCAGGCATGGACCTGGGCAGGTCTTGTGCATACTGTGAGTCTCAGTGTTCATATGTAGATCAGTAATGCTGTGTCTGGAAGACACTGTTTCCTTGGTGTTATCCATCTGACAATCTTTCTGCTTTGTCCTCTGCACAGATTCCTTAGGGGAGGGTTTGAAAAAGACATCATCAAACTTAGGATGCTGTGTTCCAAAATCTCTCACTCTCTGAAGACCAGAATATATCTTATGAAAAAATTTACATTCAATAAACACACACACACACACACACACACACACACACACACACACACACACACTCACCTATAAAATATTTCTACCCTTTTGGGAAATTGGAGCTAGCCTACCACCACACCAAAAGATAATTCAACCTTGCTGGTCGGTGAAAAGTACTTCAATACACATAATAGAATGAAATACTTTCTATTTCATTTATTTGGTTTCAACCAAAAAAATAGAAATACAATACCTAGTACTTGTAGGAGGAGTTTTTAAAGAAGGAAAACAATTGGTATAAATTTTTCTGAAAATAATTTGACAATTTAGGCCAAAATTTTAAGGGAAAAATTATTTAGCAATGCCACTTCTTAAAATTTGATTTTAGAAAGAAATATAGGTTCATAAATATTTCTACAACAATTTTAATTGTCAGATTAACTAAATATATTGAACAATTTGAACTGTGTAAATTTCTTATAATGTAGGATTGACCTAATACATATGCTAAATGGATGCATATGACAAATGTGTCTTAAGTCATTTGAAATATGTATGTGTCATTTAAAGTTAAGGAAGAACAATTCTACTATTATTTGAAAAATATTTTACAAAAACATAATGCCATGTGCTTGAGGTGTGGTTGTGCTTATTGCACAGATAGATACTTGCAAACATGTGTGGTAGCATCATGAATGTTGTTATTTCTGAGTAATTTTTTAGGTAACTTAAACAAATTTGCTCACCTGCAGTTTGTCAACTTTTACAATTGTCATTTATTATTTGTGTAATGGACATGTAATATGCCAGCAAAATGATAAGCTTATCCCATTGGATATTTTATTGTTTTAGCAGCATAGGTGTAAGTTAACTATGGACTTTTCAGCTCTTATTTTTCCTTCACTTTTTCATTCAATAGTCATTCCCACCCTGCATATAAAGTGAGCACCATGCTAGATTAAACATACCAAATGAGCAGATGTGAAGGAAAAGCCTGTAATAAATTCCATGTGAAAAAAGCTATGGAGCAGATCTCCAGTAGTGTATTGGCCAATTCAATACTCAATTAACAGAAAATTTGCAATCTGGTCAAAGTAAGTGTTCAAATAAAACAGAAATATGTATGTCTTCTGCCACTTCATAAATGAGAATGAAATTTCAAAAACTACATACATAGAAGACATAGTTTAAAATTTCAACTTTTGTTCCAACTCTCCAGGGAGCCATGGTGTAATTTTACTGCCAGTACACCATTAATACTTCACATAGACATGGAATCCTGCTTCTGTTTTCTAGTAAAAGGAAGCAAGACATGTGCAGTCCTCATTCTTGCAAGTAGTGTTGTTCAACAAGCCTCTTTTGAAAGCCCCTGGTACGTAAAGGAATATGATAGAATTTAAATTAAAGTTGTGTTCATGGTTGGCATTCCAGAAGAGTTAGATGGCTGCTAACTAGGAGATGAGGTCTTGTTTGTGCTTCTGGGTGGATCATAGAAAGCAGCATGACTGCTGAATCCAAGAATACACAAGGCTGAGAGAAGCAGGTAAAGTCGGATCTAAGAAAGGGAACATAGGTACTTGAAAAGAGAAACATTTTCTTTTTAAATTGTACTTGGCTTGGTTTTCAGGGAATGCATATTGTGGGGTGTGCCAGATTTTTTTGTAGTCAAAAGTTTATTTTATCTTGGATTTTTATTGAGAAGGGAAAGGATATGTAGAGATAGAGAAGAATGCCAACTATTGACGCGAAGATGCATTATTTGTTGTGTTCTGACTTTGTTCCCTCATTAAACACATTTTTTGAGAGTTTTCTGTGTCCTAGAAATCTATTATGTATGGATGCTGCAGAGGTGATTGTGACATAGTTCTCTATCCCAGGAGAATGTGAAGAGTCTTTAAAGATGTCTTAAATCTAGTTTATTCTTAACAAAAAAAGACCATAGTAACAAGAGTTAAGAAAGTAGCTTTTTATATGGTAATGTATCACCAAATGAGCTTGTTACTGATTTTTCAGTTGAATCTGTTTTAGCCATGCACTGTGGCATGATGGGTTCCAATTGCTTTTTTTTAAAACAAGAACAACAGTGAAAAATAGTTTACACCATTTCATTATTCATATAAGTATATGCAAAAATGCACATATGAACCAGAAGTACCAGAGGAGAAAAGGAAAAATAATTGAAATTAAACCAGGTGGTAGTGGTGGCATATACCTTTAATCCAGGCACTTGGGAGGCAGAGGTAGGTGGATCTCTATGAGGTCAAGTAGTGCTTGGTCTACAGCCTGAGCTGTTACACAGGGACACCCTGTCTCAAAAAGCAAAGCAAAGCAAAACAAAGCAAACAAACAAACAAACCATCACCACCAATAACAACAAAGAATTAGAATTAAGGACAGCAATTATGAAAGCAAGGGCTATGGAATACATTTTAGTAGGAAAACCTGTGTGCATTTGGAAGAGCATAAATTTGCGATTAACTTACAGTATCAGTGGAAACAAACTCTGATAGCAATTGAAATCAATTGCAAAATAAAACTCCCTCAGCCTAAATCAGGAGGAATAGAGAAAACAATAAGGCTAACTTTGAGTTATGGCAAATGGAACATATGGAAACAAACTAAAGATGAAAAGAAATTGGTAGCATTAAAGTCAAACAGATGTGTATTTACCAAATTATAGCATGAAAGAAGAAAAGACAAATGTTGTCAGTGTTGCATAAGTGGAATAGTTAGGTCCCTCTAAAACAACTGTGGTGACACTTAGTAGTGCCACTTCTGCAGAGGCTTTAGAGTTAGTCATGGGTTGTGGAGGCCAACCCATGGGGACTAGATAAGACCAGGAAGACATTAGCTTACTCCCTCCCATTGAGGACACCATGAAAAAAGGAGGTCATCTGAAGGTCAGGTAAAGGAACCTCCCTAAGAGCCAAATCAGCCAATGCCTTGGCGTGAAAGCTTCAAGAACTCTGATAAGTAAGTGTTTATGACACTGAGCCTGTGGTATCTACTGTCCATAACTGGCAAGGATACAAAGATTTCATTAAAACAGCAAGAACAAAACAGACAAATTAGACTGCATAACTGAGTCATGGACATGAAAGCCTACTGAATGACACAACTATGTAAGGAGTTTCTTGAGTCTTCTAGTTTTTAATGGGGCATGATGTACAAAGCCCTAAGTTTGGTTATATAGTTGATCTCACTGACATTGGCATCAACGTGAAATATCAAGGAGTCCTCATATATTACCAGAGAAAAGTCAATCATATATTGTGAGCCATTTTGAGAGGAGGTAGGTAAAATATAGTAGCAGAGATATCTTTTTTTGGACATGTGTATTACAACACTGCAGACAAAAAGTATGGAAAATGATGTAACTGTCCATCAACAAGAGATGCCTAATTAAATCATGGAACATTAAATATAGAAATGCATTGCAAATGAATAGACTTGCAGGTCAGTGTTATTGCATATAAATCCCAAATTACCTTGCATAATAGAAGATTATGCAACCATATGTGAAGAATGATACTCAGACACATATTTGGCTTTTCACTATTGCCTCATATTTTATGACTAGCAGCATGCCTGTTATAAGTATATATGGATGATAAATCTAAATTCAGAGCAGCAGTTACTGGTCTTAATTTGCTACAAGAATTCAGAGTTCAGAAAAGGCATCTAATAAATGGTAACATTTATTAAGAAGGCAGGATGCAGAAGGAAGTCATTGAAAAGGACAGTCATATGGCATATGGAAAGGACTTTAGGGGAACAATCGGAAACACACTCTATGGAGTTTTCCTTTAATGGAGACAGGCATGTGTCAGTTTTCCCAGCAATGCTGTGTGACTGCCTTTGTGAAGCTGTGGCAACCAGTGATCTCCCTTGAGCCTGGATAGGTACTTGACCGAGCATGTCCTCATCTTTTCCATTTCTATATTCACTGCCCCACCTCCCAGATCAAAGACAAACATAAAATAGATCGCTATCATAGATGACAACATTAGCATAAGTTGTTTGAAATATCACTTAGCTCAAAGCTTGCGAACACATAAAACACTCAGATATTAGAGTTCCATGGAGGCCTAAAGTCGGGGCTTCGTAAGGTCAGCTCTCATTTAGTGTGTAGGACTTTGCAAACCAGACTTGCTGAGGTTAGCAGTTTCAAGTCTTTCACTGGAGTAGTGGGGATGGGCTTGCGGTGACAATAGTAGCACACAGGTTCCCCAAGGTAAAGTGAAATTTATTAAGTGCAGTTTCGTGAATTGGGAGTGAGTCCATGAGTGTTACTATATAATTCTCTAAAGTATTTTTATGGTTAGTTGAATAAAAATACAAAAAGGAAGTCAAAGTATTACGGAAATACGTTATCCAGGTGTTTCTAACAGTTAAAGTTAGTGCTATATAGTTGGTAATCAAGAGTTTACAAATGATAAAAGTTGGCTATTCAATGTGTTTGGTTTGAGCAAGGAATTCACTGTAGCAAAATGATGTCCATGTCTCATGCCTTTTTGGTTTCAGAGACATGGGACGGTCTCTGTGCTGTTGCAGTGCCTGAGTGGCAATCTAACGGTATCTTACAGTGTTACACAAATGTAGACCATTTCACAGTTTTGAATATGTCAGACTCCTTTATGCATTCATACTTGGTATGGCTCCTCTTTCTCTCCTCTGCAGCTTTCAGAAGCCTCTATGCTAAAACCTTCAGTTCACTCTTAAAGACTCAATCGACCTCACAGGTATCTATCTCTATGGGGAAACCCACTGTTACTCACCAGTGTTATGTCTTAGATATGGGTGGAGTGTGTCCGAAGAGCTTACGTGGTGGCAACTTGCTTTGCAGTGTGCCTGATAAATGGTGGGACCTTGAAGAGTCATTAGGCTATCACAGTAGTGACCTAGGAAGGGATTAAGTATTAATCCTGAGCTCTTTTAAAATTTAGTTATAGAAGTGAGCCCCAACCCTCAACTAGTTTTTTGACTTCCTGTAAATTGATGCAGCCTCTCCTTCCATTCATTTACCAGCATGTCCCTACTACAGTCAGCACTATGATGTTTGATGTTTTTCAGCTTCTAAAACTGAGGCTACAAGTTCAAAAGTTGCCAGACTCAAATTTTAGTTATAATAATGAAGAATGGACTAATATAAGGTATAGTAAAATAGGCTTTCCTGAACACCAGGGATGTTCTTAAAGTACTTCATGGCTGCTAAGAACAGGATCTTCAAAAAACTCAATATGTCAAGTATTGTTCTCACCTTTAAGGTTACTGTGGTACTGAAGGTTGAAGAAACATAGCTATGCTCACATAATTAATAAATGAGAATACTGGCAGGACTTGATCATGTACCCTCAGTCTGCACACCTAACTAAGAAACCCATTGCTGACCTAAGAACTCAAGTCCTTCAATTTTACTATAATGATTTCATGGCCTTACATTTGTCATACTGTGGAATGACCTGCAGAAATCTCCCTCCACAGCCTAGATGTACCTTGAGCTCTTATAAAGACCCCCCCGCATCCTAGAAAGGTGCACAGTATAAAGTAGTAACGTGTAGTGGGAGATTCACTTTGTCTCCTTCTGTGGCTCTAACCACGCCCAGTGGGGGTGGAGCCAGGGGCGGAAGTGACCTGTGGAATGAGGTCTGACCAGGAGCCTGGGAATGCTCTCTTGCTGGCAGGACGTGGAGAGGAGAGCATCTGGTGGAACTTGCTGGTGTTCATCTGTCTCCCTGAATAAACATCTATTCGGCCTATTTGCTTATCCCAATCTTTATTAAACCACAATATCAATGGGCATTTATTGTGTTAATAATCATGTTGTTATAGGGCATAGAATTCACTAGGGTATGTAAGTAACTATGGTGTGAACAGAATGTTTCAGTGTAGAAACAGTGTAGAAACTGTTAAAAAGCCTTTCTAAGATATTAGAAATATATATTTCAATAAGAACAAGAACACCAAATTATAAGTAGAAGTATATAAGCTACTTCTAATACTTACATAAATATATATTGGCTTTATGAAAACTTATTAGTATTGGGTCACAGATATTACAGTGGTGGGTTAAAAACTGTATTTTCTTCATCTTATTTTTCTGAATCAGTGGAATTAAAATTTAATCATAATATTTTGAGGTTTGTGATCATCCATAATGAATATACATAGTCATGGGTATTTATTTCTGTTTATTTTCAAGGCACACATATTAGGAAATCCATTTTTCACATTCTATAAGGAACAGCCATTGTATAGCTCACTGGAGAGGAAAATATAGACTTTTACACAGTTCCTCTTCTAAATTATTGAATTGTATGCTAAGAAGAAGATATATCACCAGTGTTGTCCAAAGGAGACCTTGTTCCATTTAACTTATCACCTTTTAAGGGGGCTGCCAAAAAGGGTGCTGGCTTTTGACATAATAGCCTCCTTTCTTATTTCTTAAACTGAACCTTTACAAAAATTTATTGCTCCATTTTTTTTTTGCTTGTTTTTCTTTTCCTTTAAATGTTTTGCCTGCTTCTATCCTCCAGTTTGTAGTTTATTTGACTCCCATGGACAAGGAAGTGGCCCTTGCTTACATTATGTCTTGGCAGTCTCAGTCTCTGCTAAGAAATCCATTTCCTAGCCAATCAGGAGGAACATGTGAATCAAAATGTAAGAAAGTGAGCCTCCTATATATTACCCTTTTGTCGCTGTTTTGTGTCTGTGTGTGTGTATGTTGTTGTTGTTGTTCAGCCTTGTAACGGGATGCAAAAGCTTAATCTCATGTTACCAAAATTAATATCAGAAGAAATTCATTCTGATCAAAGTGTCTGCATGAGCTGGGACAGAAACTCGTCCATCTTGGTTACAGGGAAGCCTTGCTTTGCATTTCAATATGCCCAGAGGAAAGACACTTCTTCTTCTATCAGCCCAACCCATGTGAAAGGAAGAAAGCAAGCTGAAAATTGGTGGAAGAGTTGATTTCACTCCATGTTTATGTTAATAGGGTATTTGACTTTTGAATGCTTCATAAACCTTGTTATGCTCTGTGCTATTTGAGGAGTAAAGCAGCTGGAACACTGCCAGGAGCCTTAATTGGAATCAGCTTAGCAGGGGCTGACAAGGGTTCCTAGTGTTTAGTTTCAAACTTATTATAAAAATGCAAAATTATGTGCTATTTATTTTCTATTCCTCATTGGTTTATGCCATAAAGGTAAAACTTGGCTGCATTAGGAAACAAGCTAATTCTTCTCTTGTCTGCCTCAGACCAATGGCTCTGAAGTGAGCGAGCAGCTTTCCTGTTATCTCTCTCACTGGCTAAAGCTTCCCTACTCCTGCATGAGAGGACATAATGGAGATACTCACCTATACATTTCCATTACTGTTTAAATGATCACACAAGAGGCCAACCTATGGTTGAGCTACAGAGCTGAGTGGTGAATCTATCCATCATCCAATTGGTGAGAAGGCCATAGAAATATGTTCTAAAATGTCTCTTGGGTTCCCACTACCAGGGTTTAACGGCTACCAGCTGACTGTCACAAACAGTTCGGTTAGCTTCCAGTTACAGAAAGGGATGGATTTTTGGCTTTCTGACAAATTTTAGGGAATTTGTGATTTTTTTCTATACATTTTTAAATTGAAAAATATACAATATATTCTGGTCTCTTTACCTCTAATGCATAGCTATAGCTACCTGAGCACTGGGGGAGGAATTTGATGGTGACATCCCACTTAGGAATGTGTTCCAAATTCACACTCTCTCTGCACATTGTCCAGGTTTGGGCCCCTGTGTTAGCCTATCTGAGGCAAGAGGAAGCATCTCTGTTGATGCTTGCAGGAGGCACTGATCTGTGGGAATAAGAGAATGTCATTAGGAGTCATTACTAAGCTCCTTTAGCAGAACAATAGCATTTAGTTGTTCCCTAGTCCTGTTCAGTATAAGGTTGACTGTCAAAAGCAGGCTTTGTTGACTTCCAGCCACAAGAAACTGGGAAGGTTTTTCTTTCCATCAAAAAATAGGGATTACGTACACGAAAGGACTTAGGGAGCACATTCCCCATGGAGGGATACTCCCTTAACCTAGAGGCAGGAGGGAGGACCTAGTCCCTACTCCAAATGACTTGACAGATTTTATTTACCCCTCCAGGAAGGCATCACCCTCCCTGTGGAGTGTGTGTGGGGGGTTGGGATGGTAGGGTGATCTGGGGTCATGGGAGGGTGGGAGAGAGGGAAGCAGGGAGGGAGAGGGAACTGGGATCGATATGTAAAACAAGAAAAATAAATAAAAAATAAGAAAAATAAAAACAAAAAATTTGGGGATTTTGTGATTTTTGTTTTGTGTTGTTGTTAAATTAATATATGACATTTTCCTGTTCCCCTTCCTCCCCTAACTAAATATGTACCCCTCCCTATCTTCTCAATCACAAGGCCTCTGGCTTCTTCTCTTTTGATAGCATTCTTCAGTCCATTCCAATGTTACTTGGTATAGCATGGCCTCAAATGTCAAAATAATTTGCTTTGTGAAGGTGCGTGAACTGTCATGCGATATGCTAGTGACACAAATATATGCATGACAAATGGCTCCTATCTTGACATCTTTACTGTTGTTTGGATGGAACAGAACTTTGAGTGCATGGATTTAGCAGTGAGTGAATTTTAATACAAAATATTTTCTGTTTAGTCACCCTGGAGGAATATTTTTACTTCAAAATCTGTGACATCACAAAATTTCAATTTAAAAAGAGTTATACTAACCTTGTGCTAAATTCTGGAAGGGGATCGAGGAACAAAACGTTATTCTTTTGGGGTCAAATTATGCATCTTTTTTTGTTTGATAAGAAAGACATCATCTGAAAATATGTGCTTGACTTATTATTCAACATCTATCTTGATGTCAGCAAGATATTGAACAGAATGAAGACAGTGCACGTAGATCTTGTTGCCAGTCTTCGGAGCAGAAATCCTTTGATCTTTAAGCACAATATCACCTGAGACCACTTTTGATATCCTGTTCCAAGTTAGTGGGTTACTATGTCTTTTAGCCATTAAGATGGTGGGTTTTCTTATTGTTGATTTTTTTTTTTGGCTTTTAAAATCATATATAAACATTATATATTCATTAAGTGCTTTATTGCATTTCTAGATATATTTCTTTCACTTTTATTAGTAATGATGAATTACACTGATTTACTTAGAGATATTAAACCCATATCACTTTTGTGGAACAAATATAGACATGTTCTTTAATTCATTCAATTTTCTGTTTTTGGCTTCTTCTTGAAGTAGGCATTATGGCCTTTGATTTGGAAAGTTTGTTTTCTAACATAGACCTCTCCTTAATTACTACTTTATCCTAACTCAGATAGACTGATAACTCAGGTTTTTATTTTTATTAGAGTCAAAATGTTTTCTAGCTTTGCTTCATATTATATTTTAATATAAAAAATTAAAATAAAAATTAGCAAGAAGGAAAAACTATTGAGAGATTTTTCTGGATTTATGTTATGTATACACAGTTTCACTTTCAACTTAATGCCATTAGCATCAGTGAACATGTTAGCAAAGATTCTATTATTACCTTGAATATGGTTCATTTATTGAAAAGTAATCATATAGACTTTAGAATAATATCTACAGTTATTCTACGTGCTAAATGGGCTATAGTTTACTTTAAATCTTCTGTTCTTGTGTGTGCACGCATGCATGTGTGTGTGTTCATGTCAGATTTTAGGTATGTATATGCCACATAATGTGTATGTGGTCAAAGGACAACCATGGGTGTAAGGCCTCACTTTTCAACTTATTTGAGATGGCATCTCTTATTCACCACTGTGCAGGCCAAGCTACTAGGCCTGGTGCCCCCTGGAATTCTCAGTGTCTGCCTGCATTTCACTATGTCAGAAATGAGGCCATAGGCATGCATCACTTTGGCTGGGTTTACATGGGTTCTAGAGACCCAAACTCAGGTTCTCATGCTTCTATGTTAAGAGATTCACCCACAAAAACCATTTCCCAAGCAGAGACATTTATACTTTTTAAATATTTTTGTTTACTTAGTCTATCATTTTAAAAAGAAAGATAAAATCTTACTAGTCTAATTTCTATTTGTTCTTTCAGTTCTACCAGTTGTCATTCCATGTACTTTAGAAATCTGTTAGCAGGACTGTGATGCTCATGAGTTTTATGCCCTCTTTCACTTTGGAATAACTTTTGTGATGAAATTGAGCTTTCCATTCTTTAATTTTTATTACTGTAATTTACTTATTGTGTGAAAGGCAGGCTTCACACGCCACAGCACACATGTGGAGAGCAGAGGGCAACTTTAAGGACTCGTCTTCTAACATGTGGGTGCTGGAGATTGAATTCCAGTCTTCAGGCTTGATATCTACTTTACATCTTCCTGTATGTACTCTCACACCTAATCCCAACAAATTTCCTCTCTCATTTTTGTCATTCTTTGATCTGTGCTGTGTGATTGAAACAAGAATAAGTAAGTGTTCCTCCCATCTCAAAAAGTTATCTTCTCTCTTTACAACAAAATTTAGAGTTGTCCTTACAATACCTCTCTCTGTATGTTTATGTGTATGTCCTCAGTTTTTCATTCTTTATTCCTTATTCTCTGTCACCCTAACAATTTACAACACGTGGTTTTTTTCTTTATAAAGCAACAGACAATATCTTCATTGGTAAATCTCCTGGACCACTCTTGGCTTTAGTTGTAGCCTTTACATCAGCAGCAGTTTATACCAACACTCATTCACCCCTTTCCTGATGCAGCATTATCATTTGGCTTCCAGAACTCCGTGCCCCTCTTGTTTCACTCCCATAGTCCCTTAGTCTCCTTTTCTGACTTCAGAATCCTTTGCCTGTCTTCTCAATCTTAGCCCCAGGCCCTTTAATCCTGTCTATACCATCCTTTACATTTACGATTCAGTTTTGTCTAATCTATGGTTAAATGTGCCACCTTTATTCTGACATGTGTCATAAGTTTATCCCCCCCAATTAAACGTCTTACTGAATGAACTCCATCCAGTTTCTTATGTTCACTGTGGATCAGAGGAAGGGAGGGCAGGAGGAGGGTGTGGAACACCTGTGCTTCTCATGGATAGTGATGTAGAATGATCAAAGCTTTTCCATAAACAAATCACACTTGGAAGTTCTTCTATTGCATCTTTTAAAAACTAAATTTATTTATTTACTTTGCATCCTATCCCCCAGCCCAGCCCCCTTTGTTTCCACCCTCCAATCTCCTCCCCCTCCTCCAATTTTGTTTAGAAAAAGGGCTGGTCTCCCATAAGTATCAACAAAACACGGCATATCAAGTTGTATTAAGACTAAGTATTTCCCCATGTATTAAGGCTGGGCAAGGTGACCCTGTAGAGGAATACCATCCTGAAAGCCAGTAAAAAAGTCAGAGTCAGTCCCTGCTCCCACTGTTAGGAGTCCCACCAGAAGGCCATTCTACACAACTGTCACATATATGCAGAGGGCTCAGCTCAGTCTCATGCAGGCTCCCTGGCTCTCAATTCAGTCTCTTTGAGCACCTATGAGCCCAAGTTAGTTGATTCTGTGAGTTTTCTTGTGGTTTTCTTAACCCCTCTTACTGCTGTAATCTTTTTGCTGTGTGATGGTTTCTCTGAAAACTTGTATCTTTTTCTTCAAATTAGAAGTGACACACACAAATCATGTTATAGCCCCAAATAATTAGGAGGCTGGAAATGTCCCAGAACCCAAGTCTACACCTGATATATAAGCACATACTCATGTTTGAGGAGCATAAAATAATGTTATATCAAGTTTTATCTTTACAAGCATCTTTTGAGCAATAACACTGTATTTGATGGAATTTATACTTGTCCTTTCTAAAATGTCCATGTTTCATAACAAGCATATTGTACTGACTTTATATTTAGAAGATAATTAAATTCGAATGTATAACTAAATGCAAATTTTGTTGAAGTGAATTTGGCAGTGTAAAAAAAGGGGAAGGGCAGGAGGGTTATACAGAAAAGACAAAGGGCTCTTAAGGGTTCTCCAGAGTGGGGACTATGAAAACCATTGGTAAAAACAGACTTTTCTGAAAATAAGAACAAAGTGTTTGTCAGAACAATTCTTATGCCCCATTAGAAAGTGTGCAATAAAGCAAGCCCGGGAGTCAGATTTGGTGAGTTCAGTTAAGTATGTCTTGAATCCTGGGGGTGAGACAGTGACATATATAAGGGAACAGTTCCACAGGATTGAAGAAGTAGAGCTGAAAAGAAAATGGGAGTTGTTAAAAATAGGACTGTAGAGCCTAGCAATGAAAACAGTGTACAGAAGATATGTTGAGTTTAGTCTATACTTTAGGGAAAGCTAGAAATGGATGTAATCCCAGTACTGCATATTTTAGGGTAGGGCTGTGCGTGGTTTGAAAAGGTTAGTTTTACAATGGTGCTATTTGTATAGGCAGAGGGAAACATCTTAGAATGCCAGACCCGCACCTCTTATTTCCAGTAATAGTGCTTCTTCTACCCTTTCTGACAGCTAAGATGTTTGTTTCTAATGCTGACAGCAAAGAGTTGAGCTGAAACATGTGTGGATAGAAAGAAGACAGATCCTCCCCATTGCACCATTTTCCAACTCAGGACAAGGCTTATTTGATTATAGTAATGAACTTTTCAGTATACCTGTTACCATTGCCCATTTCAATGCACTTCAGTGTATTTGTTGGTAATATAACCAGCTAAGCAATCATTGAAGGTAATATATTATGATTGAGAAAAATATCCTTCACATTTGGCATTTTAGATACAATTGATCATTGCATTCAGAAGAATTTCAGAAAAGTGACAGAAGGGAAGACTTTGAGGTGGGTTGACTATAAGAAATAAATAAATAAATAGGGGGCAAATATTGCAAAAACTGAGTTACACAGCTCTGTCAAGAAGTTTGACTTCAGACAGAAAATGGGAGATCTATCTCTTACTGTTTTCAAGCATATAGTTTAATAGCACCTACATATATATTCTTGCTTTTGTTTAAGGTATTACTGTACAGTCAAACACATTTTCTTTTTTCCCCTAACGTACTATTTTTATTTTTTATTAAGGAATATCACATAATGCACCCCAATCACACTTCCCAGTCCTCCCAGGGCAGCCCCCACCCTTGTGACAACCCCACCAAAAACAAAGAAAGAAACAAAAAAGAAGGAAGAAAACAAAGGAAAGAAGGAAAGGAAGGAAGAAAAACCACAAGTTCAATTTGTGTTCAAATAGTCACTGGAGCATGGCCAAACTCTCAGTGGCCAGCCTCTTAAAGAAAACTGAATCATTTCCTACCTCCATGCCTGCCAGAAGTCCTCAATTGTGGAGAGCTACATTTCAGCATCCTTATCCGGTAGAGCTCTCCTCTGTGGCTTTCTGTCTAGGCTGTTTGTTACTTTGTGTGTGTGTGTGGGGAGGGGAAGTTGCAACAGAAGCCTTCTGTGTCTGTTTTTCTCAACTGTGAGTCCGCAGTCATTGATACCTCTGCAAAGGAAGCTTCATTGCCCTTTACATTCAGTGTGAGCTCGGATCATGGATTTCCACATGGTTTCTGGCTACAGCCCAGAGCGCCTAAATCCACGTGGCCTCCTGTAAAGTGTTAAGATAGTGAATTTCATGCAATCAGTCAAAACCTATACAATGTTATAGATTTCCTGAAAACTGAGCTTAGACCAAGAGCTTATGGGAGAGCTACATTTTAGTCATCTTCAAATGTGTGTTCCTTACTTAGTGGAGATATTTAATTAATGAGTTGAGGAAAGACAGAGAAAAGAGGTTGCTTACTGATAGAGCTTTCTTCTAAATGAGAGGGTTTGGGATTCTAAAGAAAGAATATTGATAATGTTGGATTGGTATAGGTGAACCCTGTACTTTGAGGATTGTACTTCCATTCCCAATGCCTACCCCAGCCTTCTTTACAACAGCACAGAGGCACCACAGAAAGCATCTGGTTGAAATGTGATGCTCCTGACATTGCATAGCCTGTAGATTTTACTTCCCTTTGTCGGTATTTGAGCATTCGATATGGGCATCTTTTGCTGCTGATAACCAACATTTAGATGATTGGAATTGGGCTGAGTATATTCTCCCTCATTCATCCAGCCATGCTTTTGTATACTGCAGTTTCATATTTCCAGGATGTTCTAAGATCGGATGATAAGCTGACTGAGCATGATGCATGGCTAGGCAGTAATGAAATACAAGATCTACTGATTTTAGTCATGGTGCTTACAGTAGTTAGACCCAGACAGTATAGATGAATGATTAAACTCTATCAAAAGTGCAAAGGAAAGCTGTATGGCAAACATGAGGAATTACTCAGCTGTCAAGACCTGATGATAAAGGTGGTAAGGTCCTCCAGATTGTTTTGACCGTACGAATCAAGAGAAGCAGACAAAACTGAGAACAACAAAGGGACAGAAATGAGGAGATTCTTTTCTTCATTTCTCTGAAAACTATTTTGTTGTTTTTGCCCTTTTAAAGAGCACAAGCTAAAGGCTTCCTTACTAAGACCTTTGCCTGACATTGCCATTAAAGAAATGGATTATAAAAGAGCAGAAAACGCCAGCCCTGAAGGTTCTGTGAAAATGCCGGTCATAGGAAATAGGAATTGGAAAGCGAAGACTAGGCATGCTGAATTTATCTTCTCTGGTGCAAATGCTTTCTTTCCCCTGCTTCTCTCCCCCTCAAGCCCATGGGTGGAAGCAATGAAATTCACTGACATAACTGGGCCAGTTGCTTTTTATTTCAAGTGTGCTGCAAGGAATACTTGAGAGCAATCATCTGTGCACCGTAATTGGCTGATGAAGCTCAATATCCTTTGCAATTACAGTCACTGTTCATTCAGGAAGTCCTCCATACATCATTTGAAGGGAGGGCAAAATTGTAAATTATTATAATACTAACCTGTGCAACACTAGTAGAACATGCTGTTATACTGTTAGGAACAAAGAGTTAGACATGGAATAGACATTCCTGGCAGAGCAAGCACTGGGCATTTCAGCTTCAAGGAGAGTGGAGAAGAAGGGCGTATGGTACAGGGGCAGTTCTGATGACCCAGACTTACTCCCCAAGCTAATTTTGTGTTCAGAAAAGCCATCCAAGAATAAAATGCCAAGGTCAGGATGAGATTTACGAGAACAGACCACAGCAGATACCCACCTGCCTGCGACTAAGACTGTAAAAGGACATTAATATCACCGTAAGCATGCCAGTCAGTCACGGGGTTGGAGCAGGCAGGTTGCCAGAGATTGCCCTAGAAATAGATAATCATTAACGATCTGGTGCCTTTAAAAAAAAAGTAACAGGAAGTGTGGCTATAAAGTACAGGAGTATGAAACACTGCATTTGCTATGGAGGCAGATGCAGTGGAAAGCATAGCTAGAAAGAGATTCTGGCTAGGCAGCTCAGTACTGAAGTCTCGGGTTATACATCAGAGTATCAGCCATAAAAAGCTAGGTGATTTGTTCAAGTTAAATGCCATAAAGGAATGTCAGAGTTCACTTCTGAATCAATATTCAGTAATCTGCAGCCTGCTCATCCTCATGCTTGTGTTTATTGCAATTCAGAAAAAGATACAGTTATTCAGGTCTAAGGTCTGCAAGTCTGTTTAAGAGATCAACATTTTAGTAGGCTGCTCTTTGAGATCCTCAGTTTCAGGCTTTCCGATTTTCTGTCATGGCTGATATTTACCTGTGAAAGCATGGTGCATATTGTTCTGTTCTTGGAACCCTCATCTTTTCTTTAGACAAGAACTTGTTCTGTGCTACAAACATACTTGGTTTCAATGATGCAGTTATTTTCAGTCTAGTGTCCACCTAAAACATTGATTATAGAGAGATTATGGAAATGCTTCTTTAGCTGTTATGTTTTTCAATGAACTGATACCAGAGGCCCTTTAGGGATCCTCTGTATTCCAGGTCCTCTAGGATTAGCTTTCTCTCTCTCTTTCTCTCTCTCTCTCTCTCTCTCTCTCTCTCTCTCCCCTCTTTCTCCCATGTGTTCATATATGTACACATGCACATGTATATGTGCATACATGTATGCATGTATTCTTTTTGTCCATGTGTGTATAGGTGTGGTTATATTCTGTATCAATTCCTATGTTCCTCTCTCAAAAACCCTTCAGATTCCTCCCTGGATAGGATATGTACTATGCCGAGAATCCTCTGACACCTTACCCTCTCTACATTTAGCTCAACGATAAGTGAAAATTTTAGATAACCATGCAAGAAAGCTGTCATATCAAATATATCATACAGCACATTAAAAACAGAAGCCATATAACTGTGCACATGTTGGAAAATTGGGTTAATAAACATTCTGTTCTCTTAGGTTTTATTTTCTGTGTTCACTTCCACATATACACATTTTCTTGGTAAATGTCAGTACTTATTAATAACATAAGCATGTAAACAATCTTGCAGTTCTCTTAGTGTAAGAGACATATAAGTTATATAGCCACACATAAATTCTAAAATGTCCCACCCTGAAACATACTGATAACTAGATGTTATTACAATTTCAGTGGTAAACTCAGGTAACTTGGATGCCTTGTAACTTGCTTTTCACCACTTTATTGTGAAGTATTAACCTAATTATTCTTAATCAATAAAAACCTGGAGTCAGATATCAGGGTAATAACCTGAAAGATCAGAGAAACAGAGAGCAGTGACTTCTGACCTCTCCAGATCCTCCAACCAAAATGGCAGAGATCCTGTCTTCACCCCACTTATCACTTCCTGTCTTTGCATCCCAACTGCTGGGATTAAAGGCATGAGCCACCACTTTCTGCTTCTATGGTTAACTAGTGGCTAGCTCCTCCCTCTGATCACCAGGTAAACTTTATTTGCCAGAGCACAAACAAAATATCACACAACATTTTTGCTTTCCAAAAATCCCTATTCTGGAAATGGTCTGTTTTACTTTCCATGGTTCCCGTAGCTACTGGAGGATATGTGCTTCTATCTAAGATTTGGACCTAGGAGCCTCAAATGAGAAAACATGGGACATTTGTCTTTCTGTATCTGGGTTGCCTTATTCATTTACCTGCAAAGTCCATGATTTCTTTTATCTTTACAGCTGAACAGAGTACTTCATAGTACATATGGATTATATTTTCCTTATCCATTTGCTGGGTGTAGACTTTTCAGGTTGTTTCCATTGCCTGGAAACAGAATACAGCAGCAAGGACCACAGTTGAGCAAGTATGTATGTGGAGCACAATGCCAAGTCCCTTGGATATGTGCCAATGAGTAACACATGCTAGGAATATGCTAGATCTGTTTTTATCTTTGGAGAACTTCCCATACTTGTTTCTCTAGGAACTGCACAGGTTTGGCTTATAATCCTATTAGCATTGAAGGAGGGCCACATTTTCCTGCAGTATGTTATTGGTTGCTGTCTTTGCCATTTTGATGGAGGCAAGAGAAAAATCTCAAAGTTGTTTAAATTTGCATTTAGCTCTTTTTTAAGGGTGGTGAACATTTTCTGTGACAACATCTCTTGCTAAATTGTGTTAGCCATGGTTTCCTTTTCTCTTGAGAATTCTCTATTCAGGTCAAATGCCCAATTTTTGAATGGGTCACTTCTTTTGACCTTTTGTTTTTTGAGTTCTTTGTATATTCTGTATATTAATCCTTTGTCAGAGGTGTAGCAGATGAGAAACATTCATTTGCTACTCTTTTCTGACTCCAGGGGTGGCGTGACTAGATACCGTGACTTCCATGATGTGACTCAAGGTACCTTTAACTGTAAACAAACATACATTCTTTCTTCTTTAAGCACTGCAAGTGCTTCAACCTTCCAAACTATAACATCTGCACAGCTGAAGAAACAGTCAGATGAAAAGGAGTCTAATGGTAAGTCTTTAACTCAAGAGGGCTCAAGTCTCACCAACTCTTTAACATAAGTAAGACCAAGTGCAAGCAAGTAACAAGGGAGTTATTCACATCCTTTCTATTTGTCTCCAGTATGTTAGAAACAAAATCTCTCCATTTTTGGAGCACATAGTTTTCCAGATACAATTCTCAAAGCAGGGGTCCTGTTTTTGTCTTAAACTTCACAGTTTGGAGAACGGCAAATAAAGTTTTTTTTCCTGGTTATTATAATTTTGCTAACACTAAGTATTCCATCATAGCACTACAAAACGACTGATGCATTCATTCATCTTTCATGAATTCCTCATCCCGTTAGGAGGATTTGCAATGATTTTATGGTCAAACAGATCTAGGAGGATGTCTTAGTGAAGTTTCTGGAAAATATTTACTTCTCTTGGCGACTAAAAGCGGAAAGCTCTGATCTTTGGCTCTTCTGCCAGCCTCACTTACCAATTCTGCCTTCAAACTTTGCTGTTCAGCTTGGAAGCGCAGTAGCCACTGTCAGGTCATGAAGAAAGAAATTTAAGGAATAAACGAGTCATTGAAGATGAGAGAACCCAAAGACATGAAAGACACATTCACCACTAATGAAAGCTCAACTCTAATATAATAACTTATTTCCACTTATATGACAGCCCATCTTCTGTACTTTCCTTCCTTCTGTTTTTGCATTCTTAAAAAAAAAAAAAACCCAAACCTGTAAATACACATGTTCTACTTTCTTGATTTCAGCAGTACACTCAAATTCCCTCTACAACAGTTTCCCTAATGATGAAGTGGAAGTAATGATTTCTTCACTAATATAAATCAAGTGAGATGTGTGAGTAAAAATGTTAGAGGAATATAAATTATACTCACAAGAGAATTAAATGTATCCGACATCAATATTCCAGCTTGGGAGTACAGGTTTCCCCATTAATGAGAAGATAGTATTCACATTCAGCAGCCAGTACTTACGGCACATTAATTATTATGTACACTCTTCGCACAGACTCACTTAGTGACCTTTTAGAAGTCATTTAACCTATCTGCCCTCTGTTTCTTTCCTCACTGATAAAACTAGAAATTACAATGCTTTTTCTACCCGTGTAATGAGGTTGTTGAAAATAAAACCCAATAAAATAGTCAATAATTTAAAAATTATAGTGTGTAAATATATTATGTTAGTGTTCATTTGATATTTATACATGCGATGGTTCTCTCACAGCTATCTCTTAGGATCTCAAATGCTAAAGCCTTAAGCATTAGTCAGTTATTGTTTTAAAGCAAATTCTTATTTGCCAGTAATCTAATTTTATTATTACATTTTAAAATATACATTCTTACAAATATGAAGGACAAATACAGTTTCAATTTTAGGATGCTGTCTTTTATTTTAGATACCACATTATTAATAGAGTTTTTAGTGTTATTTTATAATTAGTGCTCAGGAAAGGAACAGCATGAATATAACTTGGGAGAACTTGAGATGTGTGAATATACAACAGAGTCTAGCTTACACTTAATCCTAAAATAAAATTGAAAAGTAAACTAGATATATTGCTTCATAATTGTATTCACAAACTTAAATTACAAACTTTATGTTGGAATGTCATAGCCATCTCAGTTTTCATGAGATTAGAAAAAAAGGCAGGTAACATGTGTGCATGTATGCATGCGTGTGTGTGTGTGTGTGTGTGTGTGTGTGTTTGTATGTGCACAAGACTACAGGCATGCATCAAGTACCCACTAGAATTTCCAGGTTCTTGTGTTCCACAGCAAGGACCTGGAACAGAGACACATGAAGAATAGTAGAAAACCATGGTTCAGTGGGGGAGAAAAGCCCTTCTGAGAATAGAGGTGGGCTACAGACATGGGAAGGTTGGAAGATTACTGGTACCTGTGATGGGTAGATTGGGGCATCGTTTCTGCTCTTGCTCTGTTCCATATAAGCTTTGGGAAAGGAATAGGAGTTTCCAGTCTTCCTCTGTCATTCATTTCCTTCATATGCTGATCTTGGTGCTTCTTTCTCTGTCTTTTCCATCCACATAACAGATGGGGAATTTACAGTGATAATGAATAGTATTTACCTACATTGTAACACACACGCACGCGCGTGCACACACACACCCACACACACTCACACGTGTGCACAGGGATTCAGTTCCTCAGAAATAGTTTGCATGTTAAAGAAGTGTTGTAGATGATAGGACTTCCAAATATTATGCTGGCTTCTCTACTGAAATTTGTCTGCAGAGCACAGTGGGATATATACTGTTGACCCAGATTGGATGCCATCCTGGAGAATATTATTTGCACATACAAGGACCTGCAATCCCTCATTGTAATTGCTGGTATTTGCAGTGACTCTCAGTGCATTTTGACAATGTTCTACAAGACACTGCCTCTGCCTTTCCTCTCCCAAGCACTGCCTTTCCAAGATAGTCTCTTAGATTTAACCGGTCTTCCTACAAAGCTGACAGCTCTTGCTCTGACCACAAATGGTATTTTTAAGCCTTGCTTGCTTACTAGTATGAGTTTTGATAAGGTCTTGAGCAGTAGGACAATTATTGGATGCCACTGCCTGTCCACATTCTTATCAGACTGTGGTAGAAATGGTTCACCTCTCTCATTACCTTCCTATCTGCCTGATACTCAGCAACATCTCTCATTCTTGGAAACAAGAAGTTATTCTAGATAGAAAAACATTCATCCTGTCTAAAATCTAATCAAATTGAATCCCTAGAAGAGTGTTATAAGAGCTATCAGAAACTGACTTAAAATAGAAATCAGAATTCACAGGTTCGTTTGATACCACTTAGCTAATGGCATGACCCTATTGTCTACCTACTAGAAAGAAAATGAGGAAAATGTGTCTGACCCCTTTTCTGTGTGATCTAGATCATTAGGTCATGCACCATCATTCACTGTTTTTAAACTATCCTGTTGCTTTTGGTGATGATACTCAGTTGCTTGGCTTTTCATTCCAATTGAATTTTTGCTCCCAAATAGACCAATTCAGAGCTTAAACACGGGTGCAGTTAACAACTAGCCAGGAGTCGTTAAGCTCACACAGAACACATCCTTTCTTAGTCTTGACCTTTAAGCCATCCTAGAAAAATAGTTTTAAGTGTCAAATAGTGTTCAGCTTACACAGAACCTCTTGATACTGACTTGAGCAGTAAGGGAAAATGTTACTTTGAAAACCCATTTTCTGCATTTTCTGAATGTTCTCACATTTATTTATCAAAGTCCTCCCCTTCAGAAACAAGATCTCTTGCCAAAAAACAGCTAGTAGAACTTCACCAGCATAGCAAACATTAAATATTCTTGCAAATTCATACTATATCTGCTCTTTTCCATGCTGACATGGGGGTGTTGCTGAATTCCTTCCTTGGGAGAGACAAAAAGCCACATATACCCTTCTTCCCATGTTGCGAATAACAAACTGATGATTCCACAAAGTCCACAATGGTGAGTCAATGAATTTAAGGGATTACTTAGAGGTGTGTGATCACTCCTCCACCAACAAGTTGCATCTGAAAAGCCTTACCCAACACCAGCAAGGGATTCCCTGTAGGCACATAGAGGATTCATGACTTGAATCTTCCCAATTCTGGATTGCATTCCCTCTCCCCAGGTCACATGAAATGGTGCTAGGTGGTAGAGAACAGCCAGCCACAAAGTTGAGGATCATGTATGTCTTCGTGGAGCTGTACAGTATCAACTTATTCAGCTGTCATGATCTTTTGCAAAACTGAGACACAGCTGAATTCCTCAGGATGATGGTTGAGTGGGTTGGAGGACGGTCACACATGACAAGGCAGATGTGCTGGCTAGCTTTTATGACAACTGGACACAGGCTAGTGCCATTTGGAAAGAGAGAACATGTCAGATTGGAATGTAGGAAAGCTTATAAAATACTTTCTTAGTGATTGAAGTAGAAATGGAGAGCCAATTGTGGTTAGTGCCACTCCTGGGCTGGTGGTCCCCATGCCATTGAAAAGAAAGATTAACAAGTCAAGAGAACAAGCCAATACACAGAACTGCCCCACGACCTTCATATCAGTTTCTGCCTCCAGGTTCCAGTCTTAGAGTCCTTGCCATGAGACCTCCCTCAGTAATGGACTGTTTTACCTGGAAGTACAGGATAAGATAAACCATTTCCTCTCCAGGTTGCTTTGGGTCATGATGTTTTATTAGAACAGTAGAAGCACTAAGTGAGACATGGGATTATTCTCAAGAACATCTGTAAATATCAAAGGAAATTATCTGTGGAGAGTCCATTAGTGTTAGCAGTGGATAAACCTTAGAGTGTTTAATGATGTAACATCTATTAGGAGAATGTGATGCGGTTAATGTAAGTTTGAGGCTTAGAATTTACTTGAATCAGACCTCTTAAAGGGCTACTGATTTGATTCTTTGTGTCAGTGTAGTCTCAGTGTAGATGTCTTAGATAAAACAAATTACTTATATGCAGTATTTGGAAATTGAAGCAGAAATATCCCATCCAATCTCAAAACTGTTTTTGTTGGGAAGGGGACAGAATATTATAAAAATATATTGCATGAAAAAAAGTTAAATTTCTTTGGGAGTGTTTTTATTGTCATTTTCAATAACATTCTAAATAGGACTGATACATTTATTTGTTAAAAAAGTGAGAAGTATATCTGGAAAAAATTCAAGTTCAGATGTAAAGTGTTGATTTTTGCAACTGAAGGCAGTTTGTATAAGAAGCAACCACACAGACACACTTTAGTGACTAGTGCCACTAATTTGTGGTTTATGCAACTTGGTTTTAATTTATGTACTACACAAGGGAAGCACGTTTTATAGTCATATATATTAACTTTTCACAGGAAAAGGAGGAACTTAGTGGGGGCTACACATAGTTTTTGAGAATTCACTACTTGTATGCAAAAAGAAAATTATAAGCCAGATTTCCAAACTTGAAGACTAAAAGTATATTTCTTTTTCTCTCTATAGTGACAATAGGAGATGAATTTCCAGGTAACTTAATTCCCTCCTCAGTGACATTGTGTTGAAACTGTACTACCACTGTTAGGAAACAATAGCAATTTTCCCCATATACATTGGAAAAAGAACGTAGCATAATTGAGACTATTTCCCTTTGAGGAAATTATTTTTTGATGTAATGTATTGCTACTAGTTCCAGTAGAAGCTTCTCTAAGAACTTTAGATATTAGCAGCTGAATTTGAAACCAATTTCTCATACAAATGAAATTGTTCCTAAGTTGCCATAATGTTCTTAGAGTGTGGATGAATAATTTAAACAAGGAAAGCATAAATGAATTTATGAATGGATTTATTTTTATTTGATAAATGGTTCTTGGTTTAAGTGTCACTTCTGTTAGCCAAAAGGATCCAAGAGTGAGAGAAATAAGATTCTCTTTCTCCCTCTAATTCCACCTTGAAACGCATCCAGAAATAATGAAGAGAACAATACATTCAAACAAAAATTCCACACTCTATTAGCCTTGCGGACCTCTGCAACCTGGTTCTCAGTTTATGGAGAATGGGAATTAATAATGTAGAAAGAGTAAAAGACTCAGTAGGAGGAGGATGTACAAACCTAAATACTTCCAGAGGAAAAACTGATGGGGCACCAGCCAATTTACTTTCTAAAATGACAGGTGTTGTATGTATACTATAACATACAAGGGGACAGCAGAGCTGACATGTGGTCTAAGGAGCATGTCCACACCTTAGCCCGTCTTGGACCTGTTGTGGGTAACTGATCTGTTATGTAATTGGGCAGAGGAATAAAAAATTAAAGTCTATAATTTCAACAAAGTGCTTTGAATGTGTTTGTTCTCCAGAAAAATAAATGAAGATGGATACATCTTGCTATTCATTATCATGAAATTTATTAATACAAGGAAATAAAAAACACTCATGGATGCCTTTAATTCTAGAATGCAGGAAGCAGAGGCAGGCAGATCTCTGTGAATTAGAGGCAATCCTAGTCCACAAAGTGAATTCCAAGAGAGTTAGGGATGTTACAGAGAGAAACCCTGTATCAAAAAACCAAAACTAAAACCAAAACCAACCACTCAAGGCAAATATAAGACAATCAAACAAAATAGAAAATGTGGCTAAAATACCTTTTCATATTTTGATATTTAGTCATGTGAAGAGGTAAGTTACAAAGTAAAAAATAGTATCGGCAATTTATATCATTACAAATTTATGTTTTGAATATAAGAAGAACACCTAGAAGTAATAAAAGAAAAAAATCAAAATATGTACTAATCCTTGATTTTGATCTCCAACACTGGGAAAAGACACATATAAAGAAACAAACAAAACTACCCTATCTTGTAAAAGTAACACTATACAAACTGAACAGGTTATATTTAAGGAAACACACACACACACACACACACACACACACACACACACACACACACACACACACGCAATAATGATTAATGAAAATAATGGCCATGAATTTGAAGGAGAGTGTTGGGTATATGGAAAGGGTTGTAGGTAGTAAAGGGAAGGGAGAAATTATATAATTAAATTTAAATCTCAAAAATAAGCAACAATACAAAATAAAGGCAAAACATCTTGTCAAAACCATCACAGGAATAAAAAGTGAATAGTACTCAAAATAGGAGACAAGGCTCTTCTTCATTCATAACAAGAGAGATGAAAATTACAATGATGGTGTAGACTTTAAATCTAATAGTTGTGGGAAAACAAAATGGCAGTGTTATTGGAAGTCAGGTTCATTCACATAAATGCGATTAGCATATAATTGGTACCATCTTTGTAGGTGGGACTATTGTATAAGAATTACCATGTAAGGATGTACTGGGAAGCTTAGTGCTTATTTCATTGGTACTATTTTATACAGATGCACTATCATATTAACACAGAATTTAGAACCATAAAACTTGGCAAAGTTAACTGAGAACTTGCACTTAGAAGACTACTTGCTATCCATACACAAACAACACAAGGTAGATTGTGAACTGAAAAATCAAAGATGTAAATATAGGACAAAAAGGATAAAACCATACTTTATTCGCATAACATACTTTCTCTTATTCATAAACGTCTCTGTATATTTCAGTCATGTGAAGCGTATAAGCACTTTGGAAATAAAAAGTTAGATAAAAAAGTAACATTTGATGATAGCGTCTCTTCAGAAATTAGCTCTTTCCTGGAATTTCAGGGATCTGTATCGATATACTATAGACTCATCATTTTGAAGACGGGAATAGGACGGGGCCACAGAGTAGATTGGGTTTGGGGAGTACTAGACAAATATTGGCTGGCATTTTCCTTGCTTGGGTTGAAGTGGATGTGAAATGGGTGAAAACAGCACACAATATCATTTTTTTTCTCAAAACAAGTGTCCCCAGTAACTTTGTGAATCAATATTCAGGAATAGATCACCAATTTACAATCAAGTCAAGAAAGCCTTTTTAGAGCTTTAATCTCTGTGACAAATTTTAAGGATTTCATTGGTATTTTATGTTTACCTCAGAGTGTAAGGGGGTAAACATAATTTGTTTTTTGTTTTGAGGAATGGACATTATTCTTTATTTATGGAAGATTAACTCCAGTAATGGTTATTCTCGGTTCCCAACTAGACCACACCTGGAATCAGCTAAACTCCTAAAACAGAGGGCACAACTGTGAGAAAAGTTTTACATAATTTGGAGCAGGTAGATCCACTTGAAACACAGACTTTTTAGGTAGAAGACAAACATTTGATCACAAGCCCAGGAGATACACACCTTTAATCCGAATGTGAGGGTAGAAGATCTAAATTGAGATATAACTTCTGCTGGAAGCACAATATTTGCACTCACCTCTCAGCAAGTCTATCCCTTCACTGACATGAGAGAATTCTTTGAACTCCAGCATCTACTGAAGACCCATTTGCTCATCACTCCTCCTCTCTACAACTGGATTCCAGGAGTTCTGCTCAGCATTTAGCTGTGGATGTCTGCTTCTGCTTTCATCAGCGCCTGGATGAAAGCTCTTGTCTTTTTGTGACTGGGTTACCTCACTCAGTATGGTTTCTTCTATTTCCAACCATTTGCCTGTGTATTTCAAGATTCCATTGTTTTTCTTTTTTTCATCTAAGTAGTAATCCATTGGGTAAATGTACTACATTTTCTCCGTTCTTTCTTCAGTTGAGGGGCATTTAGATTGCTTCCAGGTTTTGGATATTACAAATAATGCTGCTATGAACATAGGTGACCAGATTTCCTTGTTGTATGAACATGCATATTTTTGATATATGTCTAAGAGTGGAATTGCTGGATCTTGAGATAGACTGATTCCCATTTTCCTGAGGAACTGGCATACTACTGATTTCCAAAGTGGCTGTATGAATTTGGACTCCCACCAGCAGTGGAGGAGTGTTCCCCTTTCTCCACATCCTCTCCAGTATAAACTGTCTTTGACATTTTTTATTTTAGCCACTCTGACAGGAGTAAGATGGTACCTCAGAGTTGTTTTGATTTGCATTTCCCTGATGGCTAAGGATGTTGAGCATTTTCTTAAGTGTCTTTCAGCCATTTTAGATTCCTTTATTGAGAATTCTCTATTTAGTTTTGTTCCCCAGTTTTTAATTGGATTATTTGGTGTTTTGATGACTAGCTTCTTGAATTCTTTGTATATTTTGGAAATCAGCCCTCTGTCAGAGGGCTGGTGAAGATCTTTTTCCATTCTGTGAGCTGCTGTTTTGTTTTAGTGACTATGTCCTTTGCATCTCAGTTTGAGGAGTTCCCATTTATTAATTGTTGATCTCATTGTCTGTGCTACTGGAATTATGTTCAGGAAGCAGTCTCCTGTACCAATTTGATCAAGAGTACCTCCCACGTTCTCTTCTAAGAGGTTCAATGTGCCTGGGTTTATGTTGATATCTTTGATCCATTTGGATTTAAGTTAATGCATGGTGATAGACATGGATCTATCTTCAGTCTTCTACACACCATCATCCGGTTATGCCAACACCATTTGTGCTTTCCTTTTTCCATTGTATAATTTTAGCTTCTTTGTCAAAAATCAGGTGTTCATAGGTGTTCCGGTTAATATCAGGGTTTTCAAGTTGATTCCATTAGTCTACCCATCTATTTTTTTACACCAACACCAACCAACCTATTTTCAGGACTATAGCTGTACAGTAGACTTGAAGTCAGGGATGGTGATGCCTCCGGAAGTTCCTTCATTGTACAGGGATGTTTTGGCTATCCATATAAAGTTTTTCCATATAAAGTTGAGGTCAGTGAAGAATTGTGCTGGGATTTTGATGATTATTGCATTGAATCTGTAGATTGCCTTTAGTAAGATTGCCATTTTTACTAAGTTGATTCTACCTATCCAACAGCATTGGTGATTCCTCCATTTTCTGGTATCTTCTTTAATTTCTTTCTTTAAAGACTCAAAGTTTTTTTATATAGGTCTTTCACTTGTTTGGCTAGCATTACCCCAAGATAATTTATGTCGTTTGTGGCTATTGTAAAGGGTGATGTTTTTATGACTTCTTTCTCTGCCCCTTTATCATCTGAATATAGTAGGGCTACTGATTTTTTTTTTTTTTTTTTTTTTTTGTTAATCTTGTATCCTGCCACTTTGCTGAAGGTGTTTTTCAGTTTATCAGCTTTAGGAGTCCCTACTTGAGTTTCAGGTCACATATGTAAACCACCATATCATCTGCAAATAGTGAGAGTTTGACTTCTTCCTTTCCAATTTGTGTCCCCTTGATCTCCTTTTGTTTTCTTATTGCTTTAGCTAGAAATTTAAGTAAAATATTGAGGAGGTATGGAGAGATTGGGCATTCTTGTCTTGTCCCTGATTTTAGAGGAATCATGTTGAGTTTCTCTCAATTTAGTTTGATGTTGGCTGTTGGTTTGCTGTATATTGCTTTTATTATATTTAGGTATGTTCTTGTTATCCCTTATCTCTCCAAGATCTTTATCATGAAGGGGTGTTGAATTTTGCCAAGGCTTTTTCAGCATCTAGTGAGATAATCATGTGGTTTTTCTTTTTCAGTATGTTTATATGGTGGATTACATTGATGGATTTTCATATGTTGAACCATCCCTGCATCCTTGGGATGAGGCCTACTTAGTCATGGTGGATGATTTCTCTGATGTGTTTTTGGATTTGATTTGTCAGTATTTTATTGAATATTTTTGCATCAATATTCATGAGGGAATTTGTCTGTAGTTCTCTTTCTTAGTTGTGTCTTTGGTTTCAAGGTAATTGGAGCCTCGTAAAAAGAGTTTGTCAATGAACCATATGTTTCTATTGTGTGGAACATTTTGAGGGGTTTCAGCTCTTCTTTGAATATCTGGTAGAATTCTGTACTGAAACCTTCTAACCCTGGTTGGTTGGTTGGGAGACTTTTGATGATTACTATTATATCATTAAGTGTTATAGGTCTACTTAAATTGCTTATTTGGTCTTGATTTAATTTTGGTAAGTGATATCTAACTAGAAAATTGTTGATTTTCGTTAAATTTTTGAATTTTGTGGAGTACTTACTGGTTTTCAAAGTATGACCTGAAAATTCTCTGGATTTCCTCAGTATCCATTGTTATTTCCCCCTTTTCATTTCTGATTTTGTCAATTTGCATATTTAGTCTCTGTCTTTGGTTAGTTTGGGTAAAGGTTTGTCTATCTTGCTGATTTTATCAAAGAACCAACTCGTTACATTGATTCTTTGTGTTGTTTTCCTAGATTCTATTTAATTGATTTCAGCCCTCAATTTGATTATTTCCTTGTGTCTACTCCTCAGGGTAAGTTTGCTTTATTTTGTTTCAGAGTTTTCAGTTGTGCTGTTAATACTGTAATGTGGCTATTCTCAATTTTCTTCACGTGGGCACTTTGTGCAATGAACTTTTTTCTTAGCACTTTTTTCAAAGTGTCCCATAAGTGTGGGTGTGTTGTGACTTCATTCTTATTGAATTCTAGAAAGCTTTTAATTTAATTTATCTCTTTATTTCTTCCTTGACCCAGGAATGGTGCAATTGCTCATTGTCCAGTTTCCATGAGTTTGTAGGGTTTCTGCAATTTATGTTGTTGTTGAATTCTAACTTTAAAGACTGGTGGTCTGATAAGATGCAGGGGTTTATTCTAATTTTTTTTTGTATCTATTGGGGTTTGCTATATTGCCAAGTATGTGGTCAATTTTAGAGAAGGTTCCATGTGGTGCTGAGAAGTTATTTTGTGTTTAGATGGAATGTTCTAAAAATGTCTGTTAAACCCAATTGGGTTATAACTTCTGTTGGTTTCTTTGTTTCTTTGTTAAATTTCTGTCTGGTTGCTCTGTCTAGTGGAGAGAATGGGGTGTTGAAATCTCCCTCTGTAAGTATGTGAGGTTTTATGTGCGATTTGAGTTTTAGTAATGTTTCTTTTACAAATGTGGGTGCCTTTAATTGGGTCATAGATGTTCAGAATTGATACTTCATCTCAATGAATTCCTCCTGTGATAAACAAGATATGATTTCTTCATCACTTTTGATTGATTTTTAATTTAAAGTCTAATTTGTTAGATATTAGTTAGGATTGCTACACCTGCTTCTTTCTAGGGTCCATTTGATTGGAAAATCTTTTCCCAACCCTTAACTCTGAGGTAGCATCTGTTTTTGACGTTGAAGTCTGTTTCTTGTATGCAGCAGAAGGATGGCTACTATCTTTGTATCCAATCTGTTAACCTGTGTCTTTTTATAGGCAAGTTAAGTCCATTAATATTGAGGGATATATTGATTGTTAAGTCTTGTTTGTTTTGAATTTGTTGTTGGTGGTGTTTTTGTGGATGGATTTTCCCCCTTTTTCTTTTGGCAGTTGGTAAAGTGTTATTACCAATTGTCTGAGGTTTTGTGGGTGTAGTTAACTTCTTTGAGTTGGAGTTTTCCTTCCAGAACTTTCTGGATTAGTAGATATGTATTGTTTAAATCTGTTTTTTCCTGGAATATCTTGGTTTTTCCATCTACAGTGATTGAAAGCTTTGCTGGGTATAGTAGTCTGGCCTGGCATCAGTGGTCTATTAATGTTGGTAGAATATCTATCTAGGACCTTCTGGCTTTCATAGTTTCCATGGAGAACTCAGGTGTAATTCTGATAGGTTTGCCTTTATGTGTTATTTGGCCTTTTTTATTGGTGCCCTTAATATGTTTCATGTTTTGATTATCATGTGGTAAGAGTGCTTTTTTTGTGGTTCAGTCTGTTTGGTATTCTGTAAGCTTCTTGAATTTTTCATTGGCATGTCATTTTCTAGGTTGGGAATGCTTTCTTCTATGATTTTGTTGAATATGTTTTATGAACCTTTGAGGTCAGTTTCTTCACCTTCTTCTATACCTATTATTCTTATGTTTGGTCTTTTCATGGTGCCCCATATTTCCTAGATGTTTTGTGTTTGTGATTTGTTGGATTTAAGATTTTCTTTGGTCGATGAATCTATTTTTCCTAGTGTATTTTCAACGCCTGAAATTCTCTCTTCCATCTCTTGTATGCTGTTGGTTATACTTGTATCTGTAGTTCCTGATCATTTACCTAGCTTTACTATTTCCAGCACTTCCTCAGAGTGTGTGTGTGTTTTGTTGTTGTTGTTTTGTTTTGTTTTGTTTTTTTTTTTTTTTTTTTTTTTTTGCTTCTATTTCAGCTTGCACTGCTTTAATTGTCTCTTGCAATTTTTTTTGTCTTTTCTTCCATTTCCTAATGGGATTTTCTCATTATATCTTTGAAGGTCTCTATCATTGTCATAAAGTTGTTTTTAGGGTTGTTTTCTTTTGCTTTATCCGTGTTGGGATGTTCAGGTCTTGCTGGTGTGGAGTCCCTAGACTCTGGTAGAATCATATTGATCTTTCTGTTGTTGACTATATTCTTATACTGTCGACTACCTATTCCTTCTTCCAGTGCTTACCATTGGAGTCTCTCCTTCTCTTGGTGGCTATGGGACCAAGGCTGTGTTTTGATGGGTGCAAGCAGGTCCAATACTCCAATGCCTCTCCCCTTCCAGTAGGGGAGGTGGGACTACAACATTGGCAGACTATTGATAAGCTGGTAAGCTGCTTGTGTGCAGTCCCCAGTCCTAATGAGGCTTCTAGCAGGCAGGTTACTCCCATGGGTGGAGGCTGGACTAGGACACTGGCATACTCTGGATAGTTTGCTTGGCCTGAACCTGGACGGGTTCCCATGTGTGTGCAGCCCCTAGACCTCAGGAGCCTGGAAGGTGGGCTAGAAACAGGTCCATGCTTACCTCCTCCTGTGGGTGGAGGTGGGACTAGAATGCTAGTAGACTCTAGGTGGGCTGATCTGCCGGGACAGGCTCTTCCTTGAGCAGTCCCTAGTCTCCAGGAAGCTAAGAGCAGGGCACCGGAATGCTTGCCATAAGCATAATATCACACATCCTCTTATAAGGCTCACACATCTCTATTTCCCAATCCCCAAATTATCTACCCTCCACATTAACCCTCTGCTCTCTGTCTCTCAGCTTGAAAGTAACTAAGTGCTACTCATAAAATACATTATTTTGAAGACATTCACAGTAACGTTTTAGAGGATTTTGAACCAAATATAACAAGTATGGTGTCTTTACTTCAAGAATTGTGTACTGTCTTATTCTATCCCAAGCACCATGATTGTTCTAGCTAATTAGTCATTGAATAATTGGTTTGAAAACACAGAGGTGTACTGCTGTGGGTACTCTGTGTGGTCTGCAGTGAGAACATGTGGCCTACATTATGATGGTTCCTGGAAGATAACTTGCTACCCATGTTATATATTAAGAATATGGAGGTGGGGGCACACAAAATATTCCATGTGGCTAAAGCAAAGTGAATGCTTTGAAAGTATGTGTGACAACATTTTTGATCACCAGGGACTAGGCCAAAGGTGGATCTCAGGTACAGAACCCTTAGTAAACATATAAAGATAGGAGAGAAACTTATGAAAAGCTTTCTTATTTTTAACTATAAAGGTGGTATCTAGAGAGTTGTACTTGTTCAAATTAGGTGGACAAAATAGAAACTATGTGATGGAGGAATGCTTGAGAACTTGATAAATCTGTAGCCATACATCCTTTACAAAATGCTCAATCACATCCTTTATAAAATGATCAATCACAGCCCTCATCATGCATAAAACTCGTATAACACTTATTATTCCCTAGTTGAGGCAATAAAAGTATATTAAAAAGATTGTGATAAAACGTCAGCAAAAGGAAAATTACTGGTAAAATATAGAGACAATTACATCATCTAAAGAAAACTGTGAAGAATGCAGAAAAGGACCCCTGGGGGGGTCTCTGAAAAAGAGTAAAACAAGATTTTAACTCAGGAAGAATACCACATATAACTCCAACTCCAGAAGTTCTGATATCTTCTTCTGACTTCTATAAACACCTGCATTCAGGAACATATATCCATGCACAGGCATACACATATGTACATAATTTTAAAAATAAAATTAAACCTTATAACTAAAGGTAACTATTAATACAGCAATGTGGCACAGATGTAAAAATAACTAATCACTCTGTGATTGGATTTAAGCATACTCCATGAGATGGGACCCATGACTGACACTGCTCAGAAGGTCAAGAATTCAAAATTACATAGGCTATGGACCTAGGGTCACTCCAGATGCTACTGTTCAGTAAAAGGAACATAGCAATAAAATGACTCCTATCAATGGTCTGCCATACTGATACTGATACTGATCATTAAAGAATCTACCCCCTTCAGTACATGGGAACTAATTTAGAAACCCACAACTGGATAATGCAAAGACTGAGAAATTTGTAAACACTCAATCCTAGGCGAGATGTCTTCATCAAATCCATTATCTCAGGAATTAGAAAGCTATTCCAAATGAGGCTAAAAGATTGGAAGAGCCAGAGGGAGGGTGCTGCCTGCATTCCTGCTGAGCTTAGGAAGAAAAGTGGAAGACAGAGAGAACAAAGCAGTACATGTTGGGTCCTGTGATGGAGCCAGTGACCCCAGAGACAACCTCCCAGAGTTTGATTAATGCTAGCTCTTTGCAAAGTTTCTTCTTCTTTTCCTTCTCCTTCTCCTTCTTCTCCTTCTTTCTTTTTTATTTTTATTTTTTTGATATAATGCTGTTAGCCAGTTACTAGTTTACTTATTGGCTAGCTCTGTCTTAAACATTAACCCATTTCTATTAATCTAAGTATTTCCATGTGGTCTTATCTTACCAGAGAGAGGGACCAGAATTCTACCCTGTGGGTACTACATCTTGAAACTCCTCCCTACTACTTCATCTCTCTTCCTTGTCTCCTAGCCCCACCTATCTTGCTTTCCTATTGGTCAATAGTGCTTTATTCATTAACCAATAAGAGAAACATATTTACAGAATGACATCTCCCATCATCTCCTCTTTTCTGTCTAACTAAAAAGAAGTGTTTTAACCTTAACATAGCAAAATATGTAACAAAACAGTTATTAAATAAGAACTACAGTTACAAATATTTAGTCCATTTACATTTAGCAAGATATAAAGAAAATATTCTATCATCTATCCTATCTTTGTGAGTCTAAAGTCCTATATGTAACTTATATTTAATCCTAACTAAGGAAAACTAAAACCTTAACTATCTGTTTTCAACTCTATCAAAGACCACAGAAGGATAATATATAAACTGTAGAAATGACAGAGACAACTCACTGTCTGGTCAGTCACCCAAAGTTCTTCGGTGATGTTCCATCTTTAGCCTATAGGCCATAGTGTGTCTGGCAGATGCCTCATTAAAGCAGGAAACTTTAAAGTGTTCACCTCTTTTGGAAGTTTGTCAGTCACTTTTCTCTGTGTCCTGCAGACTGTCTGGCAGACACTTCCATGAAGCATGAATCCTGTAGCAATGTCCATCTTGTATCAAAAGTCATTTTTCTGTGGGTCCTATATGTCCAGTTTACACAGCATAAGGTCAAACAGTCCAGACAAGAACAGTATCATGACTAAATTGCTAGTCTTGCCATATTGAAAGCAAACTCCATAATGAGTTTCTTTGATGTCCATCTTCCGTTCTGACGAAGGTGGTGTTGCCAGGAGCAGTTGTGCCTCAATGTTAAGAAAAACTCTAAACCGTTTTAAATGCCATATTCTGTAGGACTTTGAAAGGTTTGAAGAATGCCTATCTAATTGAAATATATCTCTATATATCTAGAAAACCTAACTAAAACTATAAGTTTACACTATTATAGGTAACTATCAATAATCTGTATTAAATTATACATTACATTTCTAAATGAGCTATGTAAACACAATACCTAAACAAGAGAAATATACATATCACAAAATTGACCTCAAATTGTATCAATAAATTAAAATCGATTCCAAAACAAAGTGTTCATATCTATACCATAATCCCCCTTTTACCTTTAAAAAGATTGGTTGTAGCCATTAACCATTTATAACCAATCCCATTTAAATGAAAACAAACATTTATAAACAATATTTGGGAATTTGGGTGTCGTCCTTTCCAAACTACTTCCTGCTGGTAGGGGGCGCTGTCTTGGGGATCCTAAGAAGACACAGCAGAAATTCTGGCGGTAGTGGTCTACAAGGCTGCCTTGTCCCAGCTGTTTTGAATGTTGGATCACCTGGGACACTGTTTCAGGGGGTCTTGCTTGATCAAACCATGTTAGTCTGGAAGGAATCCATAGCTTTTCATTTTTTGTGGAAACAAAAATAAAAATCCTTTCCCCCAGTAACCAGTCCTTGGATGTAATTTTGAAGTCAAAGCATTTTTTAAATATATAAATTGGAACAATCCAGCAGCATTTCTTTTAATAATTGTTGCTATTTCCTCAGCAGTCAAACAATACCATACAGTATCCAGACTCTTGTTGTACTTTCCATCTTTATATGGCTTTTTTATTACTCTATTTCTTTTATTTCTATTTTTTCATTTTTTGAGACAGGGTTTCTCTGTGTAACTTTTATCTTTCCTGGAATTAACTCTGTATACCAGGTTTACTAAACAGATCACAGAGATCTGTTTGCCTTTGCCCACTGAGTGCTGGAATTAAAGGCATATGGTGACATTCAACTACTCTCTGTCTTTTTATTATTCTTTTTTAAATCAATGTATCCTGTTTTTCTCTCCCACACCTATGTGTATCTTAAAACACACTGTAAACTTTTAGAGGTTTTCTTAATCTGAATCTGTGTTTACTATAAATCTTTATCTTTTTGTGGCCACGAGTCTTTTGTCTGGTAAACAACATTGCCAAAATGAAAGCCATAGCTGTATTAATGTGGTCTATCCAAGATGGAGGTGGGCACTTTTACAGCCAGAACTGAGAGCTATGCTCACTGCCTTGGTCTATGCTTCCATCCAGCAGTATGTTGCTAGTTTAGAGATGTGGTCACTGCCATTGCCAGCTCTTGTACACACCATTAAGTTGTTAGCAGAGTGGAGAGTTCTTTAAAAGCCTTGTTTATTTATTTATTTATTTATTTATTTATTTATTTATTTATTTTGCTGCTATGTTGAGTCAAGAAATCTCCCTTGAAGGAGATGTGCAAGTCTCTGCTTGTCTCTAGCAAAACAGAGTCCAACTGAGAAAAATGATGCTACCAAGAAGCCTTGCTTGTTTTTGTTGTTTTTTTCTAAAACCCTTTCTTAAGCTTTTATTAAGTTTTAAGTAGAAGTTCTTATTAGCCATGTTGAAGGCACCATTTTGTTAGGAGCAGTTTTTCCTACCAGCCTGGTCCTAGGGCCATGCCAGCCCCAAATAACACACAGAGATGCTGTATTAGATATAAAACTGTTGGCCAGTTACTAGTTTACTTATTGGCTAGCTCTGTCTTAAATATTAACCCATTTCTATTAGTCCAAGTGTTTCCACATGGTCTTATCTTACCAGAGAGAAGGCCCTGAGTTCTACTCTGTGGGTACTACATCTTGAAACTCCCTGAAAAGCTTCTTAACTTCACTTTTAAAATAGGCTTCTGGGTCCTGGGATTTAGATTTCTCTCTTGTGTCCTCACCTTTCTTCTCTTCCCCAATCCCCAGTCACACACTTGCAGCCTCATCCTTATAAAACTGGTATTCCCAGGGTCAGAAACAATACTCAACTTTCCACGACTTATTTGGAATGTCTATTGATGGGGGTTGTCTTTCTGTATATGTTTCTCTTATTGGTTGTTGAATAAAACACTGCTTGGCTATTAAGGCAGGAAGATAGGCAGAACTAGGAGATGAGGAGAATTCTGGGAAAGATAGGCGGGACTGGACCAGAGTCGAGATGCTCCTGGTGGAGTAACACCATGCCAGGGCATTACCGAGTAAGCCACAGCCTCGTGGCAATATATAGATTAATAGAAATGGCAGAGCTAGCCAATAAGAAACACTTGTTATCAGCCAACAGCTTTATAATTAATATAGCATATGCATGTTTATTTGGAGGTTCCAGGGCGATGGGTCCCTTGCAGGGCTAGAAAACTTACATCAACATTCTACTCCTTGACTCTTTGAGCTGTGATACATCCTACTCTTACTCTTGTCTCTTTCTCATGTACATTTTCAGTCCTTTATATTGTAGTGGGCCATGAGGGGGAAATCTCAGCACTACCTGTACTTGGTATCTCTCTACATGGTACTTCACAGAGACTCCTTAGGTATTAACTCTGTACAACATAATATGGCAGGTATTTGGTAATATTACTTAATTAACCAACAACTATTTGATAATGGTATTTATATAATGGAGGATGGATATAAGGTTTAAAAAGTCCATATGTCTTGACCAGCTCATTAGACTCAAAACTGTACTTAGTTCTGCATCTTCTCTACTCAGAAACAATTTTAAGGCTATTTGTTTATACTAACTGTGTATAATATGTACCTAATATGCCCTTAGTGAATATATAATAGATTGAGTTCACTCATTTCACTTATGGACAAAAAATAATAACTATTCTGAAATCACTGAACTTTTACTATTCTGTTTAATAGGTGATCTGAGGTTTCTCTGGAAAGGGAAGCAAGCCTCCTACGCTACCAAACTTGTCTTCTCTCTGTGACCATCTCGGCTGAGTCAGGCTGGAATAGTCAGTCATTGCTGTGTGTGGGCATGTTCTCATTGCCCATTGGCTACTTGTTCCTCCTATGACCCATAGCTTTCTCCAATGACCCAGCCAATCATATATTCACTTTCTACGTCCCCTTGGCTAATCTGAGGTCTTAATGTCTGAAAGTCACTGATGGTTTTTAAGAGGCTATTCTTGTTACTCTAATTCCCAAGAACTGCAAAGCACTGAGTTATGTACCCCCACGAGAAATATTGAAATATTCACCTGTAGCACCCTATAGTCTGTTCAGACTCAGAAACTAGGTCAGTGCAATGTGCTGAAATAGATCACACTGGGATAAGGTGCTTGGAAGAGAGAGGCAGAAAGGAGAGGTGGTGCAGGTACAGACACTTGGGGAGATCAGCATAGAAACTAGACGCATAGATTAGAGACACATCTGGAGGCTAAGGATGCATGTGACCACTGGCCTGGGAAAGGGCAGAAAAACTACATACTGACCTTGTGATTCCTATCTTCAGCCTCAAGAGTTAAGAGTACATTTCAGTTGTTTTTGACACACAGATTCACACACACACACACATACACACACACACACACACACACACACACACACACACACCTGATGCCTCACAAACTATGGCATCGCGCTCTGAGTCATGAAGGGCCACCAATTCAATGTAGGCAGTTGACTCCAGAATATTCCCTTGTTCATCATAGTGTCTAAGGAAGATATCACAAAAACATTTTGGCAGCTAGTAAATTAGCACCTAAGTGTATGCGTGCTCCAGGCACATGGGCAAGGACATGCACAATACCATTTCTTCTTATCATTGTAAGTCATGTTTAACAAAGATAGTTCAGTATTTTGTTTGATAACTTCGCTGGCTCTTTGCAATTATACATTGGACCAAACAAACAAAAACACTAAAACTAAAGCAAAATAAAACAGTGCAAGCCACAACAATGAAAAAACCTGGTAATTTGGGGCATTTGTGACATGGTTCAGCAGATAAATGTTTTTGTTAACAAAGCTGATATCCTGGAACCCACCTGGAAGAAAGACTGGTTCCTGAATGTTGTCCTCTGGCCGCCAATAGTTATCCCCTAATCTCTACTCATGTGTTTTGTATGTACATGACCATACATGAGTGCACACAGGGAAGTACATACCTGAATAATCATAACAACCCACAGCGTCGGGGTTCTGAGAAGTTGTTCACTTCTGAGAAAATGCACGACTTTCTCTCACAAAACCATTGCCAAACTATTAAACAAACACACCTAAGGAAATCTTTTCAGTTGAATGTCCAAATTCCCCTCCCAAACGTGCATAAATGGGTAGACTTTGCTGGAGCACCCACCTTTGATAGGAGCTCATGGGTTTTCTAGCTTTGTTAGAGCACCCATCTTTGATGGGGTTCATGGGATTTCTAGGTTTTTTTTTTTTTTTTTTTTTTTTTTTTTTTTTTGAGCAACTCTCTTTGGAATTCATGGATTTTCTACTTTAGGAAACTGCAAACTCCTTGGCTAGGTGTCTTTTCCTCCTGCCCAATACTGAGAGAAATTTGCCAGTGATTTTGAAGTGGGAAGATGTTTTCTGTGTAATCTCTACCCCTGGTCAAGGGAGATGGTCTGCTTTGCAGGGTGAGAGAAGAGAGGAAGCAGCAGTAAAGGGATTTCTATGGGTAAAGTGGCTCCCTGCCATTACCCAGATAAACAGAGGAGCTCTGATGAGCTGGCCTAGTGTTACATGAGCAGCTGGGGAGCATGACCACAAATGACTTCCAGTCTCCTTTGAAAACATCAAATGGCTAGCTAGCCCAGTAGTACTTGTACCTATTGCTCATACTTAATATTTCAAAACCTAACTACTATTGAGACCACAGGAGTCTATATTTCTTCCTTGTCCAGAGGAAAGGCCTCTTAGGGAAAGGTTGAAAGAGAAAGTGAAATAGCACTTTATGAAGGTCAAGCCACTTAACAGCTTTGCCAGGTGCAAACAGGATATTGCACTTGCCTTTCACAAGGCCTTGCAGGTGTGATGCCCTTAGAGGCAGGTGAGGTCAACAGGCCCCAGTGTTTTTCTGTGGCAGAAAGTTCTATGCTTCTTCAAGAGAGCATGCATAAAACATACAATGGCTTGCGTGTGGACACTGACAGTGAGGTTGGCAAATGAGATTTGTTAATTAGAGATTGCACAACTGATTTAAAGATCAAAACAGTTGATCAAAGTCTTTTAAATTATTAATCCAATTTTTACTTTTGTAAACAGTTCTTTTGGCATTTTGTTATTATTACTATTATTTTGTAGAAAGCAGAATATCATTCACATAATGTATAATTAAAGCAAAAGGAAACAGCCCTTTAGCTCCTTTTAAACTGTTGACCTAAAGTGCTGTCTGTCATTATTCGTTCCTTTTTTCTTCTTTAAAACCGATTATCATTATTAGTATTTTTACATCCAGACCACAGTTCCCTCCCTCCTCTTTCCCCAGTCCCTCCCAAACTTCCCCTCTGCCCTGCACCCACACCCACTCCTCCTTTATTTCTATTCAGAAAAGCACAGACCTTTCATGGGTCTCAACCAAACATGGCATACCAATTTACAGTAAGATTAAGCATTTCCCCTAGTATTAAGTCTTGGCAAGATGACCAATATAATGAGTAAGGTTCCAAAAGACAGCCAAAGAGTCATCAGAGACAGTTCTTGCTCCCACTCTTAGGCATCCATAAGAAGATCAAGCTACACAACTGTAACATATATGCAGCATGCTTATGTCAGTCTCATGCAGGCTCCCTGGTTATAGATTCATTCTCTGTGAGCCCCTATGAGCCCGGCTTAGTTGATTCTGTGGGATTTCTTATAATGTCCTTGACCCCTCTGGCTCCTAAAATCTTTCCTTCCCCTCTTATGAATGATTCCCTGAACTCTGCCTGATGGTTGGCTATGGGTCTGCATCTGCTTCCATCAGTTGCTAGATGAATGTTCTCTGATGACAGTTGGGCTCTGCATTGATCTAAGATGAGTTACAGTAGTATGTCATTAGGAATTGTTACATTAATTGTGTGTGTGTGTGTGTGTGTGTGTGTGTGTGTGTGTGTGTGCTGGTCCTGTTTGGTTCTATCATAGGTCTCCAGGCTATCCAGCAGCTAGGTCCTGATGCCTCAGGCTGTGTCAGGGGTCGGCAATCAACTTTCTGTGCCACATTTACTCCAGCACATTTTGTAAGCATAACAAATGACTGAAGATTATGTGGCTGAGCCGGTGTCCACTGGAAGTCTTGCCTGGCCAGTTCAGGCTATATGTCCCCTATTCTTAGGAGTCTGTGACTTTACATTGCACTAAGTTTCTACCACAAGCTGAAATGACCATTTTTTCCAGTATCTTCTAGTTAGTTCTCTACTCCCACCCAATCCTAACCTGATCCCTCCTGTTTCTATCCTTATCCACCTCCAGTCCACCTGCAAAATCTATTCTGTTTCCTCTTCCAAAGCAGACCCTTCTTAGTTTCTCAGTGTTTGTAGATTGTAGCATTGTTATACTTCACTTGACAGATAATGTCCACTTATAGGTGAGTATATATCGTGTTTGTCTTTCTGGGTCTCAGTTACCTAACTCAGAATGATTATGTTATAGCTTCATCCTTATGGCTGTAATTTCTTGATGTCATTTTGTTTTTTTAACAACTGAGTAACACTCCATTGTGTAAATGCACCATATTTTGTTTATTCATTCTTCCATTGAGGAACATCTAGGTCATTTCCAGTTTGTGGCTATTATTAACAAAGCTCCTATGAACATAGTTGACCAAGTGTCCTTGTGGAATGGAACATCCTTTGGGGATATTCCAAAGATTGGCAAAGCTGGGTCTTGAGATAGACCAATTCCCAACTTTCTGAGAAACTGCCATATTGATTTCAAAAGTCGCTTGTACATGTCTGTACACCTACCAGCAATATAGGAGTGTTCCCCTTGCTCCATATCCTCCCCAACATGAGCTGTCACTTGTGATTTTGATCTTAGCCATTCTGACAGCTGTAAGATAGAATCTAAGTGTCTTTTTTATTTGTATTTATCTGATGGCTAAGGATGTTCAACGTTTCTTTAAGTGTTTCTTGGCCATTTGAGATTCCTATAGTGAGAATTCTGTCTACACCATTTTAATTGGATTATTAGGTTTACTGATGTCTAGTTTGTTGAGTTCTTTACATATTTGGGAAATTAGGTCTATGTCAGATGTGGGGTTGTTGAGTATCTTTTCCTATTCTTTGGCTACCATTTTGACCTATTGCTGGTCTCCTTGCCTTATGGTAGCTTTTCAGTTTCATGAGGCCCTATTTATTAATTATTGGTCTTAGAGCCTACTTGGGTGTGAAATGTGTTTAAAGCTATTTCCCACTTTCTCTTCTATTAGGTTCAGTGTAACTGGATTTATACTGAAGTCTTTGATCCACCTGGACTTGATTTTGTGCAGGGTGATAGATATGGATCTATTTGCATTCTTCTACATATGGACATCCAGTCATACCAGCACCATTTGTTGAAGATGCCTTCTTTTTTCCATTGTATAATTTTACATTATTGAAAATCAGTTGTCCATAGGTTTGTAGATTTATATCTGGATCTTTGGTTCAGTTCCATAGACTCACCTGTCAGTATTTATGCCAGTACTACCAGTTTTTAATCACTATCACTCTTGAATTAGGGATGGTTATACCTCTGGATATAAATTTTATTATACAAGATTCTTTTGGCTTGTGAGCCTAGCCTTTAATGACTGAGCCATCTCTCCAGCCCTATATAGGATTGTTTTGGTTATTCTGGATATTTTATTTTTCCTTATGAAGTTTAATATTGTTCTTTCAAGGTCTGTAAAGAATTGTGTTGGTATTTTGATGGTGATTGAAGTTCATCTATAGATTGCTTTTGATAAGATGGATATTTTTAGTATGTTAATGAGCATGGGGGATTTTTTTCATCTTCTGAAATCTTCAATTTCTTTCTTCAAAGTTTTGAAATTCTTTTCATACAGGTCTTTCACTTGCCTGATTACAGTTACATCAAGATAGTTTATATTATTTGAGGATATTGTGAAGGGTGCTGTTTCCCCTATTTCTTTCTTAGCCCATTGATCATCTGTATATCTGACTTATTTTGAGTTAATCCTGTATCCAGCCATCAAACTGAAGATGTTTATCAATTCTAGGAGTTCCCTCTTATAATTTTAGGCTGCTTATATATACTATCATATCATCTGCAAATAATGATACTTTTACTTCTTTCTTTCTAATGTGTATTTCCTTGATCTCCTTTAGTAGTCTTATAATTCAAGCTATAGTTTCAATTACTAGATTGAATAGATATGGAGAGAGTAAACAACCTGGTCTTGTTTTTGATTCTAGTGGAATTGCTTTGAGTTTCTCTTCACTTAATTTGAAGTTGGCGATATGTTTATTGCCTTTATTATGGTTAGGTGTGTCTTTTTATCCCTGGTCTCTCCAAGACTTTTATCATGAAGAGTGATGCTGGATTTTGTCAGAGGCTTTTTCAGCATCTAATGAGATGATTTTCTCTTTTTCTTTTTTCTTTTAGTCTACTTATATGATAGATTCATTTCACAGATTTTCATATGTTGAACCATCCCTACATTTCTGGTATTATTCCTAGTTGATCATGGTACTTGATCTTTTTGTTGTGTTTCTAGATTCATATGGGCCAGTATTTTATTGAGCATTTTTGCTCCAATGTTCCTGAGGAAAATTGGTCTATAATTCTCTTTCTTTTTCGAGTCTTTGTGTTGTTTGGGCATCAAGATAACTGTGGTCTCATAAAATGAATTTAGTAATGTTCTTTCTATTTTTTTTTTTTTTTTTTGTAGAATAACTTGAAGAGTATTGGTATTAACTCTTTTTTGAAAGTCTGGTAGAATTCTGTGCTGAAACTATCTGGCCCTGAGCATTTTTTTTTCTTGTTTGTTTTGTTTTGTTTAAGTTGTTTATCTGATCTTGATTTAACTTTGATAAATCGTATCTATCAAAAAATTAGTTCTATTCTTTTGTATTTTTCAATTTTGTGGAGTATGTGGTTTTGAAGTATGACCTCATCATTCTTTGGATTTTCTTGGTGTCTGTCTATGTTTCTCTTTTTGTTTCTGATTTTGCTAATTTGAATAGTATTTCTGTCTTTTAGTTAGTTTATATGAGGGTTTCTCTATATTGTTGAACTTCTCAAAGAAAAAATTCCTTTTTCCATTGAATTTTTAAAATTATTATTATCCTTGTTTCTATTTTATTGTTTTCAGCCCTTGGTTTTATTATTACATACCTCTTGAGTGTGTGCCTTTTCTTTTTTTTTTTTTTTTTTTTTTTCTTGAGCTTTCAAATGTGGTGTTAAAGATTTCTCCAAATTCTTTATGAAGGCACCTAGGTCTTAATCTTTCCTCTTAACATAGCTTTCGTTTTTTCCCATAATTTTGAATATGGTATGTGTTCATTGTCATTGAATTCTAGGAAGCTTTCATTTTCTCCTTTGTTTCTACCTTGATCCAGTAGTTCTTCAGTTCAGTTTCTATGAGTTTGTAGGCTTTCTGGTGTTTCCTTCATTGCTGAAATCCAGCTTTACTCTGTGATGGTCTAATAGAAAGTAGGGGATATTTCAGTCTTCTTATATCTGTTGATACTTGCTTGTAGTCAGCTTTTGAAAATGTATTGTGAAGTGCTAGAAGGTAATTTTGCGTGTGTGCTTACTTGTGTGTGTGCATGCATGCGCGTGTGTGTGTGTGTGTGTGTGTGTGTGTGTGTGTGTGTGTGTGTGTTTGGGTGAAGTATTCTGTAAATACCCGTTAGGTCCATTTGTTTCTTTGTTTAATTTATGGCTGGGTGAATTTTCCATTGGTGACAATAGGTAATGAAGTCTCCCATTAACAATGTATAAATGTTCATATGTTATTTAAGTTTAAGTAATTTTTTTTGAACAAATGTGGGTAACCTTTCTTTTGGGGTATAAGAGTTTGAAAGTGAAATGTGATCTTGGTGGTTTTTCTTTGATCAATTTTGGTTTGAGGCACATTTTGATAGATACTATAATAACTACACCAGCTTGCTTCTTGTGGCCATTTCATTGGAAAATCTTTTTCAAACCTTCTATGCTGAGGCATTATCTGTTTTTTGATATTGAGGCATCTTTCTTGTATGCTGCAGAAGGATTAATGTTGTCTTCATATCCCTTATGTTAGACTGTGCTTTTTATTGAGGAACTGAGTCCACTGATAATAAGAGATATCAATGACCAATAATTGATAATTCCTGTTATTTTATTATGATTGTTATTGGTAGTGTATGTACCTGTGTGTTCTTTCTTTGGTTTTGTGAGATTATTTATTCCCTATATTTTTGTGGGTGTCTTTACCTTTCTTGGGTTGGAATTTTCTTTCTTTCTAGTACCTTCTGTAGGATTTTTTTTTTTTATTTTGATAGTTGTAAGGAGTAAGTTACTTATGGCACCCACGTGGCTAATGAGAACTTCCACTTAAAATTTAACAAAATTTTAAAAAGGGTTTAAAAACAAACGAACAGAGACAAGCAAGGTTTCTTGGTAGCAGCATTTTTCTTGGTTGAACTCTGCTTTGTGAGAGACAAGCAGATATTCGCACGGCTCCTTTAAGGAAAATTTCCTGACTCAGCATAAGCTGCAAAAAACCGCAGGGCTTTAACAAAGCACTGCTAACAAGTTATTGTGTAGGAGAGCTGGCAATGGCATTGATTACATCTCCAAGCTGGCAGCATGCTTGCTAGATGGCAATGCAGACCAAGGCGGTGGGCACAGCTTTCAGTGCTGGCGGTAAAGGTACCTGCCACCATCATTGGTAATCCGCAGCAGAAACAACTATGAATTTCATTTTAGCAATGTTGTTGTTTATCAGATAAAAGACTCGTGGCTAGAAAAAGATAAAGATTTACAGTAAAGACAGATTCACATTAAGAAAAACCACTAAAGGTTACAGTGGTCTAAAATATATGTAGGCTTGGGAGAGAAAAGAAATAAAATGGTTTTAAAAAGACAGAGAGGAACTGGGTGTACTGGCACACGCCTTTAATCCCAGCGCTCAGGAGACAGAGACAAGCAGATCTCTGTGATTTGCAAAGTAAACCTGGTATGCAGAGTGAATTCCAGGACAGATAAAAGTTACACAGAGAAACCCTGTTGTGAGGCGTATGGTTTTTTTCGGCCTGCTGCCGCTGGTCTTGTCCTGCCACTGCTCCAGCCCCAATTAACACACCGAGACTCTGTATTTGATACAATGCTGTTGGCCCGGTTACTTGTTTCTTATCGGCTAGCTCTGCCTTAATTATTAACCCATTTCTGCTGATCTATGTATTTTCACATGGCCTTCTCTTACCTGGGAGGCAGCTGGCGTCCAGCTCTCCCCAGACTCTCCATCCTGACTCCTCCTAACTACTTCCTATTTCCTCCTTGTCTCCTAGTCCCTCCTATCTTCCTTTCCTATTGGCCAACAGTGCTTTATTATTAACCAATATGAGAAACATATACAGAATGACATCTCCCATCATCTCCTCTTTTCTGTCTAAATAAAAAGAAGGGTTTTAACCTTAACATAGCAAAATATATCATATAACGGTTATCAAATAAGAATCACAGTTAACACTATTTAGTCCATTAACATTTAGCAAGATTTGAAGAAAATATTCCATCATCTATTTTATCTTTGTGAGTTAAAGTCCTATATGTAATTTATCTTTAAGCTTAACTAAGGAAAACTATAACCATACTATCTGTCTTCAACTCCTTCAAAGACCACAGAAGGATAGTATATAAACTCTAGAAATGACAGAGACATCTTGCCTTGTCAGCCACCTGAAGTTCTTCTGTAATCTTCCATCTTCAGCCCATAGGCCATAGTGTGTCTGGCAGACTCTTCAGCAAAGCAGGAAACTTTAAACTGTCTTCTTGTATTGGCAGTTTGTCAGTCACTTTCCTCTGTGTCCAGCAGACTGTCTGGCAGACTCTTCCATGAAGCAGGAACTCTATAGCAATGTCCATCTTAAATCAGCAATCACGTTTCTGTGGGCCCTGCATGTCCAGTTTATACAGCATAAAGTCAAGCAGTCCAGACAAGAGCACTTCCTTGTCCAAATGGCTAGTCTTGCCATACTGGAAGCAAACTCCATAACGCATTTCTTCCATGTCCATCTTCCTTTCTGACCCAGGTGGCATTGCCAGGAGCAGTTATGTCTCACTGTCAAGAAAAACCCTAAACCATTTTAAATGCCATATTCTGTAGGTCTTTGAAAGGTTTGAAGAATTCCTATCTATTTCAAATACATCTCTGTGTATCTTGAAAACCTAGCTAACTTAACTCTAAGCTTTGACTATCATAGGTAATTATCTATAATCTATACTACATTATACAATACATTTCTGAATGAACTATATAAACACAATACCTAAACAAAAGGAGAATATACACATCACAAAATTGACCTTAAATTGTATCAATAAATGAAAATCCATTCCAAAACAAAGTATTCATATCTATATCATAATCCCCTTTTTACCTTTAAAAAGAATATTGGTTGTGATCATAAACCATTTATAACCAAGCCCATTTAAATGAAAACAAACATTTATAAACAATATTTGGGAATTTGGGCGTTGTTATTTCCAAACTACTTCCTGCTGACAGGGGGCGCTGTCATGGGGATCCTAAGAAGTTGCAGAAATCCTGGCTGTAGTCTGCGAGGCTGCCTTGTTCAAGCTGTTTTGAATGTTGGATCACCAGGAACTCTGCTTCAGGGGTTCTGGCTTGATCAAACCACATTAGTCTGGAAGGAATCCACAGCTTTTTATTTTCTGTGGAAACAAAAATAGAAATCCTTTTCCCCAGTAACTTGTCCTTAGACTTAAATTTTTGAGTCAAAGCATTTTTAAAATATATAAATTAAATTAATTCAGCAGCATTTAACAGTTGTTTCCTCAGCAGTTAAACAATACAAAGACAATATAATACCATACAGTAACCAGATTCTCTCTGAGCTTTTCATCTTTACGGGGCTTTATTATTACTCTGTTTCTTTTACTTTTTATTTTTTATTTTTTGAGACAGGGTTTCTCTGTGTAACTCTTATCTGTCCTGGAATTCACTCTGCACAAAAAATAAAAACCATAACCAATCTTTTTAAAGGTAAAAAGGGGATAATGGTATAGATATGAATACTTTGCTTTGGAATAGATTTTCAATTATTGATACAATTTAAGGTCAATTTTGTGATATGTATATTTCTCCTTTTGTTTAGGTATTCTGTTTATATAGCTCATTTAGAAATGTAATGTGTAATTCAATACAGATTATAGATAGTACCTATGATAGTCAGATCTTATAGTTAAGTTAGTTAAGATTTCTAGATATACAAAGATGTATTTGAGATAGATAGGCATTCTTCAAACCTTTCAAAGATCTACAGAATATGGCATTTAAAATAGTTTAGGGTTTTTCTTGACAGTGAGACATATATGCTCCTGGCAACACCACCTGAGTCAGAAAGGAAGATGAAGATGAACACTGAAGAAACTCATTGTGGAGTTTACTTCTAATATGGCAAGACTAGCCATTTGGACAAGGTACTGCTCTTGTCTGGACTGTTTGACTTTATGTTGTATAAACTGGACATGCAGGACCCACAGGAAAGTGACTGCTGATTCAAGATGGACATTGGTACAGAGTTCCTGCTTCATGGAAGAGTCTTCCAGACAGTCTGCTGGACACAGAGGAAAGTGACTGACAAACTGCCAATACAAGAAGACAGTTTAAAGTTTCCTGCTTTGCTGAAGAGTCTGCCAGACACACTATGGCCTATGGGCTGAAGATGGAAGATTACAAAAGAACTTCGGGTGACCAGGTAGTGAGTTGTCTCTGTCATTTCTAGAGTTTATATACTATCCTTCTGTGGTCTTTGAAGGACTTGATGACAGAGAGTTATGGTTATAGTTTTCCTTAGTATTAAAGATAAGTTACTTAGACTTTAGACACACAAAGATAGGATAGATGATGAAATATTTTCTTCAAATCTTGCTAAATGTTAATGGACTAAATAGTGTTAACTGTGATTCTTATTTCATAACTGTTATGTGATATATTTTGCTATGTTAAGGTTAAAACCCTTCTTTTTATTTAGACAGAAAAGAGGAGATGATGGGAGATGTCATTCTGTATATGTTTCTCATGCTGGTTAATGAATAAAACACTGTTGGCCAATAGGAAAGGACGATAGGAGGGACTAGGAGACAAGGAGGAAATGGGAAGTAGGAAGGAGTAGTCAAGATGGAGAGTCTGGAGAAAGAAGAATGCCGGCAGGCTCCCCGGTAAGAGAAATACAAAGATCAGCAGAAATGGGTTAATACTTAAGAGAGAGCTAGCTGATAAGAAACTAGTACCTGGCCAACAGAATTATATCTAATACAGAGTCTCTGTGTGATAATTGGGGCTGGTGGTGGCAGGACCAGGCAAGGTAGCGGGACCAGACCAGGCAGCGGGAGGAAAAAACTTACTCCTTACAGATAGGTATTGTTTAAATTCACTTTACCATGAAATATCTTTTTTCTCTATCTATGGTGATTGAAAATTTAGTTGGGTATAGTAGTTTGGACTGGCATCACATTTGTGGTCTGTTAGAGTCTGCAGCACATCTGGCTGGGCTCTTTTGGCTTTCAGAGTCTCCATTGAGAAGTCAGGTGTAATTCTAATAGGTCTGCTTTTATATTTTGCTTAACTTTGTTCCTTTGTAGCTTTTAATATTCTTTGTTCTGTGTGTTTGATGCTTAGGTTTTTATATGATGTGGGGACTTTCTATTCAAGTCCAATCTATTTAGTTTTCTGTAAGCATGTCCTTCTTTAGGTTAGGAAAATTTTCTTCTATGATTTTGTTAAATACATTTTCTGGGCCGTTGAGCTGGTAATCTTTTTCTTCTTCTATTCCTGTTATTCTTCAGTTTAGTCTTTTCATATGGTTCTGAATTTTCCTGATGTTTCATGTCAGAGATTTTTTAAATTTAACACTTTCTTTGAAAGATTTATCTATTTCTTCTGTGATGTTTCAAACACCTGGGATTCTCTCTTCCATCTCTTGTATTCTGTTTGTGATGCTTGCTTTTATAGTTCCTGTTTACTTACCTAGATTCTCCAGAATTTCCTCAGTTTGCTCTCTTTATTGCTTGCATTTTCATTTTCAGGTTCTGAACAGTTTGTTTCCTTCAACTATTTGTTTTTCTTGGCTTTCTTGACATTCTTTAAGGGATTTTCTTCAAATTATTTTTATTGTATTTCCCTATGTTTCTTTAAAGTATTTATTCTTTTCCCATTTAAGGACCCCTGTCATCATCATGTTAGTTTTAAGGTCATTTTATTTTTTCACATTTCAGCTGTGTTGGAATATTCTGGGCTTGCTGAGGTAGGGTGGATGGGCTCTGGTGTTAATACACTGTGTGACTTGTTGATTATGTTGTTACACTGACATTTAGTTGTCTGTATTTGGAGTGATTAAGGTCTTGGTGCCAATTTCTTGGATTGTTTTTTGTTAGATAAGTACTTTCTTCCTTGGTTTTTGTTTTTGCTTTCTAGTCTTTTCGCTAGAGTGGCCTGGTTTTCAAGGAGTTGACTGGCCTCTGATGAGGTTGAAGGCTTCCTCAAGATGTATGGGCCTGGATATGGTTACAAGGAGAGTAGAGACAGTTCAGATTATGCTGGACAGACCAGGGTAGGGTGAGAGGATGGTCTTACTTGTGTTCAGGGAGTTGGTCTGGTCCCTAGTGAGGATGGAGTCTGCTGTTGGAGGTGTGTCTAGGATATGGTGGTTGGGAGAGAAGGGCCAGTTAGAGTCAATGATGAGGAACTGGGGTTGGGTGGGTATCAGTTCTTGTAAGATGTTTGATGGGGGCCATGGCCTCTAGTAACTGTTGTGTGGTTTTGAATTGCACTCATGTGGTTTTTGATTTCCACTCACAGTTTGACAGAGAGATCAGGAATTTAAACATGTCATGTCCTGGCTTCTCATGAAGAGAGAGATAGTGAGAAAGAGAGAGAGAGAGAGGAAAAAAAAAGGACATTCTAGTGAAATTCATCTTGTTGCTTCCAGTTTCCAGTTAGACAATAAAATTTCAAAATGATTCTTCTACTCCAAGTCAATTAAGAATTAAGTAACAGAGAGAAACCAGAGGCCAGGCCAGCATCCTGAATCCAAGGTAATACCACTCACTTACCCTGCCCTGGTTTGGCCAGCATAACCTGATCCACGGAAACAGCCAACAAGAGATTGTATTTAAAGCCTCAAGCTATAAATGTTAACTTTTACCATATTCCTTTTTAGTAACTAGTCATCTATACGAAAGGATATGTTACACAATGAAGGGGAAAAAAGGGTGTATGCTTTGTAATCTTAAGATGTGGTAGGAGATTTTAGTTAGTTTTCTTTTTTGTAATGTTAGATGTAGTTTATATTATAGTAATGGTAGCCTGACTCCAGTTTCAAAAATGAATGGCTGTTGAAATAATTCACAAAATGAATAATTAATGAATGAGTGAATGAACTAATGCTGGCTGTGTGTGATTTCCAAGCATGTAAGTATGTTTGCCCTTCATCATTTGGAGAAAACCTTTCAGTAGCTGCCATGTTTTAGTAAGGTGAGTTGTTGTGAAATCTGAAAAGGGAAAACTTGGAGTCTTAGACTTTAAGGAGAGGAGTTTTATTATTTTTATTTGAAATAAAGCTCATGATATTTGAGCCAGTGAATGATAAGCATGCTCAGAATGTTTTATAAGAGCTGGTCTGGTCAAGTATGAAGGCCAGAGTTGGAGGGAGAGAAACTGTTGGTGAAGCTTCAAGCTGGAAATCAGCTGCAGGGATTTTGACAAAATTAAAAGGCAGTGAACATTGTTTTAGCCAGTACCTGTTAGGAAAAATTTGCCACTATGCATCAAACTTACACCATAGTCTTAGTAGTCACTATCTACCGGGGACATACTCACTGTTTTACTGTATGAGGGAAGTGAATCAGAGATGAAATAATCAAATGACCAAGAATAATGACAGTTGGAATCTAAGTCTTTCTAAATTTAAAAGCTTTGACTTAAGAAATACATCTGGTTGCTGGTGATATGATGCCAGATCTAATCCTTTAGAAGGAACATGCTTTAGTGGAATATTAATGACCTCTGAACCCATCTGCTGGGTGAACATCAAGGTTTTTTTTTTTTTTTTTTTTTTTTTTTTTTTTCCCTCTTCCTGCAGTCATAGCTATTTGAACCTTTCAGGAACATTCAAATTTTACATCTCACTTTATCAAACATTAGAGACACAGTAGATCACATCATTCTAAAAGCTTGGTGTAGAAATTGTGCTTTTCTCCAACTTTTGTTGTTTCTTTGTTTTCTGAGGCAAGGTTTCTCTTTGTAATGGTCCTGGTTGTTCTGGAACTTACTCTGTAGACAAGGCTGGCCTAGAACTTACGTGGAACATGAACTCTTAAGTAACAATAAATGGTGTACACAGCTTTAAATGGGATGCTTCCATCTAATACCTCCTTGAAGAACCTAGAGAATCTTGGAAGAGGAGTCAGAAAGGGTAAGAGTCAGAGAGGGTAGAGAATACCAGGAGAACAAGGCTCTCAATCAACCAAGCCAAGTTCATATGAACTCATAGAGACTGAAGCAGCAAGCACAGGCCTTACTTCTATAGGTCTGTACTACGTCCTCTGAATATATTTTAATTTTCATATTAGCATTTTATGAGACTCCTGAATGTGTAAATGAGTGGGTCTGTGATTCTTGTGTGTTTCTCGGGGTCTCTTCTTTTGTTAGTTTGCCTTATTCAACTTTGATGTGATAGGTTTTGTTTTATCTTATTATACTTCGTTTTTGTTTTTTGTTATCTCTTACAAATCAAATATTTTCTAGACAGAAAGGGAATGGATCAGGTTGGGAGAGGAGGTGTGTGTGGGGAGCACTGTGAGGAATAAAGGGAGGGGAAGCTGTAATCAGGATATATTGTATAAGAAAAGAAACTATTTTCAATAAAAGATGGGAAGAATGTGATGTGGGTTAACAGAAGATGGGTCAGACACACCTCTGTGACTGGGTACAATGAACATACCTGATTACTAAGGAATCTCCTTTGATGAACATGTGGATGCCAAGAGAGTTTCTACATAGGAAAATAGGTGGCCATGCATTGATATCCATGTATGTCTTGCCTTTTTCACAAAATAATTCTTTTAAACTAAAGCCTATAACTTGATTCATAGGGCCACATTCGAAGTGGAACACATAAAGTCAATCACAGATACAATGATACATGTTCCTCAATGATTTGTTGTTTACTAAACATACTCTTCAAATAAGGTGTTTCAATAATATTAAAATGGTATTTCCCTCTGTACTAAAATTCCAGTTTTCATTTTAATATATGAAGTTAAAACATGCATTCTCTTAAACTTCCCGAAGATCTTTGCATAGACTCTATTGAGTTTTCTAATAATTATCTAGCACATTTGATGAATCTTATAACCTTTTGAATTTTTGCATTCACTCTGCCTTTTGAGAGTTCCAGCAAGATTGTAAGATAACTAGGAAGATTATCCTCTTAATGATGAAGCTAAGACTCAGGCAAACTGGTTTTCCACACCTACAGTTTGTTGACCATGAATTTTTATTGTAAACCTCAGAACTCAGTTCACTATTATGATGAAAAGTAACATATTACAGGTTTGATATCTTGTGGAATAGCTGTAGATCTAGACTTATGGTAGGTAGCCAGGAGAGTTTCTAAATTATACTGAAATGCTGTTTCATTGTTGCTTCCTGTGGATTCCAACATCGTTTTGTGGGCGGGGGGGAGAGGGGAGCAAATACAACTCACAAGAAGCTTACAAGTCTTCCAAGGAGGATGCTCTCCAAAGTTTGTAAACAGAAAACCACTGTTGGGATTGAGGAGCATCTGGAAAGGATGCCTGAGAGTCAGGCAGAGAGCTCAGAGGAAGCAGTTTTCATGAGTTGTCAGCCAGGCTGAGGTGGTTTCAGAGTCAACAATGATCCTAGAAGTCACTCAGCAAACTCACTGCTCCCCCCCCCCATTGGAATTGTACAGAATCACTCACTTGTCTTTGTCTGCTGGGGTGGATAGAAACAACTCATTTATGGGAAAAATAAGAAAATATAATTTGGTCCCAAGTAGTTACCAACAGAATCAGTATTGAATGTGAGGGAGGAATGAATGTGGTGGAAACTGCAAAATATCTATCTTGCCCCAAGCAGTATGGAATGGTGGCCACCTTGGAATGTTAATTGTGTAGCTCTCACTGTTGATTAGTCAATTGGGTTGACCCATCTGGTGCTCAAGCATCTCTGGGAGGAATCCCAGGTACCCACATTCCCTGTGCCATGGATAGCATGCTAAATAACTAACGACTAGAGGATATATTAGAATCCCTAAAAATAGCATGTATGGAACAGGATCATAAACAGGTTCAGGTGGAATGCCTTTGCGGTGGGTAGCAAGCAATGCAAATAAGGCTGAGGTAGTTGCATGAGGGCTTACATACAGAAGGGAGGAATTAGATCAGGAAAAGGCATATGGATATGGATGCTGTCCAGTCTCCTGATTAGCCTTTGGTCAGGCACTGAAACTAGGAATATCTTGGACTTAGAAGTACCATTTCTTCCAGCTGACAGACTAAAAGGGAAAGATGGTGCAATTTGGATCTGTGCTAAGAAGTTCTGCCTGGTATCTAAAAACTTGAAACACATGGGAAAACGTGGACAGTGAGGAGGCTGAGCCCAAAGCAGAAGATACACCCCAGTGCAGATGAAGAGAAATCCATGAGTTAGTGTGCAAAGGGGGTGGAAACTAAAAATCAGGGAACACTCTGATGCTCAACTCCTTGAATTGGAAAGTACTTTCTGGAATGTAAAAGAGTTTGTCATGGTCTAGTCAGTGAGGTGGTAGGACATGGAGACAGACAGGATCAGTCTGCGAGTTGTGTAGACAGAGAAATAAAGTAATAAAACTGCTTAGTATTCCAAGAGGGAGACTGCATACATAATTGGAAGCAGTGTGGAGGAATCAGTCATGATGGACTGGCTCACAGAAGCCATTAGTGACACTTGGTAATAGCTGGCTGAGGTCCCACGAATATCAGGGAAGGAAGACATTATGACAAGGACAGGCATTACTGGAAAAATTGGTCATGAGAGAGGCAGTGTTGGATGTTGTGTTCACTCAGTCCCAAAGGACTGAACTCACAACAGCAAAGTTTAGAAAGAAGTCAATTCTGTGGGGCCTGTGGACTACATGGGGTGGTAGTGGCTTGACTGAGCCCATTCATAGCATATGGTATTTATGATGTAGAAGCAATGGTGGCATGCCTGAAGGAACTGGATCAGTTTGTAGGGTACTGAAGTTTTGTGAAAAACAAAACAAAACAAAAAAAACAAAAACAAAACAAAACAAAAAACAAACAAACAAAAAAAAACAAAAAACAAAACAAAACAAAACAAACAAACAAAAAAAAAACGAACAAACCAGAAAGCAGGCCGTGGTGCCTGACCTGGTCATTTGAAAGTAAGTGTAGCAAGGTTTGTGTGAAGGTAAGGGAACCATTGGTAGGATAGCAAATCAAATGCTCACAAAAACGCGGGGAGTTTTAACACTTCAACAGTTTACCAGAGAGGTTTGCATCATACAATGACTCCCTTGGAAAAGGTGGAGTTAGGCAACTCTCTCTATAACATATGTCGATTCTCTCTGCAATTTTCTCTGCAAGAGAGCATACTGAGATGGAGATTGAACATGCAGCTTAGGGCCCTTTTAGTAGCCAGTTGTGGCTGACAGAGAGGCAATCTCAACTGTGCTGGTTCAAAGTCACAGGAACTGGGGATTTGGTTCATGTGGCAGGTACAGTAGTGTGACTGGCCCTGCTGGCCCTTGTCACTGAGCTGAGACCAGCAGAAGGAGTTAGTTCTCTGTAGTCTACTGGAATGAAAAGATGCATTTCAGTCCAGTCCAGTGCCTGAAAAAGTAAGCACAGATGGTTTATGGAGAATGACTATGAATTATGGGGGATCTATATGGACTCAATTTCCGTGCTTATACCACCATATCCAATATTGCAGTATTTAAACAATTAAAGACAATTGATACATTACAAATGATGAGATATTGTTATACTACACTAGACCTTGTTAATAATCTTGTTATTATTATTATTGCTGTTGTTGCTTTCCTGCTGAATCCTAGGATTAATTTATGCTTTCTTGGAATGAATGGCAGTACACATGCCTTCAAAGATCCTGTCCTTCCTTGTAAAACAATTTCATTACACAGTATTATTATGACTTACAGATTTGAAAAAAGCATCTGAAAAACCAGTAAAATAGCAGTTGGAATCCTGTATGATGTCCTACTATGTGGCTGAAAGAAAGCACTCCTAAGAGTCATGGAGTTGTCAAATTCTTAGTGAAAAACTCTTGGTGCTGGGTATGGGCTACACCCCTGTGAGTTGTTGTCTAGGCAGGTCCCAGATGCCATGAAAATCCAGCTAAGACTAAGCTGAAAATTTCATCTCCTATGGGCCATTTTGTTTTGTTTTTGTCCTGTTTTGGGGAAATTGTCCCCAATAACACCTCTTCATTAAAGAAAATACATACTGTGTCAGCAACATGCTAGGCAGGATGTGCCTGCTGGTGCAGTAGTAGTATAGTCATGGGTACAACCTACAGCTTTCTGGTTGGATCTAAGGTCCACTTCACAGGAAGAAATCTGTGTTTGGTACTGTAAACTAGGATGACTGGGACGGTCATAGGTCTCAGTAGGTAAAGTACTCCTATTGTTCACCCAATCAGATGTAATATGCCTGTCAAATCGCTTTCTAAAGATTTCTGTTTACACCCATAGATTTCTGCAGTGGAACCAGGAATCCTGGAGACCTAACTCATGTCTTGGGGAACTGAACACATACAACATTGTCTCCACAAACTGATGTTCCCTAGTAGCCTCTGCAAATTAGTTACCTGAAAATTCAGTGTTCTATCACTATGTTTGAAGACCATGAGCTGGGTTACTCTGCTCCCAATGTGATTAACCATTACAGTTTATATAGGACTGTGACAAGTTCAAGTTAAAAGTTCAGAATGCCAGGAAAAACCCCTGGATCCTGGGTAATTCAATATTATAGCCACTGTACTTTTAAAGGAGCATCAAGCAGAGACTCTCCTATTTATAACGTAGATATTTTTTTTTACCGTGTCTTATCTAGCTACAAAATAACAATGACAAATAACACTACTCAGAAATGATAAGTAACTCACTTCTGTCTAAACTGATTACACAAAAGCTTCAAGTGTTAGAGAAAACGGGATTTATTTTGGGGACAAGTTGTTCCTCTCATCTACTTGATATGAGTGATCGTTCTATAGATGGTCCTGAGACCTCATCACTATGACCACAGTTTACATATGTCCTTAGGTCAGGGTTATGTGTACCTTAAGTGGATTGCATCCATCTTTGACCTTTTATTCTACAAGGAGGACATTAGAAACACCCTAAAGTAGAGTAGAGGATCAATTCATTGGCCTCAGAATACAGGAAAGAATTCAGTCTAAGACAGAAAAAAAAAAAAAAAAAAAAAAAGGACAGAGATCAAGAGCACAAGAAAGAGATGAGACACAAAATAGTCTTCTCAGTCTTCTTTGAGGTTCTCGGTGGGCTCATGAGAGAGCACATCATAGTATATAACACAATACTGTCCTTTAACAAGACCAGTGTGGGTTTGCTTTCGTATGCTTATCATCAATAGAACACCACTTTCAGAACTTTTGTTCATTCCAGCACTTACACACATATCCCGGGAAGGACATTTGTAGGGTACATGCAGCCTGCATGTGTAGCTCTGAGAAAAGAATTTCTGCAGTTATGGATATCCAAAAGGCAGGCTCACACTACACAAGATGATCAATCTTTTTGAAATATGCAACTATATGGTTATTATATCTAGATTTAATTTATTCCCAATTAAGTTGTCTTATTACCAGACTTATGCATTCCATTTTCTAAACACCCCCATTTTCTTGCTTCTCTATATTTCATATACAATTATCAATTCCTAGTCATAATTCCTTGTATCCCTTATTCCACCATGCATCCCATTAATATTTGTTGTATAGGGATTTTATGATTAAACTAAGTTGTTTACTTTGGCTCCCAAATGCCAATGATTTTATTAATGTTACTCATTTCCTACCAAAATTACCAGGCATTTAGCTCTTCCAGGGATCTCCTTTGCCTTTTTTTTTTTTTTTTTTTTTTTTTGCATCTGCATTAAGTATAAACATAAGCCTTGCTGGATTTGGAAGCATTGAAATGTAAAACAAAGAAAGAGAGTATCTATCAACAAATACATGTAATGTCTACTTCACTTGTTTTTAAAAGTACAGCATGATATCTCCCTTCCTGCTACGGGTGTCAAAGTGCACCATCAAATAAGCATACTTTGGCTTTCTGAGGAGTAAGCAATTCCAGTCAAGGGTCTGCTTTGAGCACAGATGTGCCCTTCCTGTGAAAGGGCAGACCACACTGTCGCAGCAGCAATGAGGCCTACAGTGTCCAATCGCTAGTACACAGTATTTTGAGCACCCTCTCTGAGCCTAGGCCTCAGGCCCCAAGATACTGACTACTGCACTTAAAGCAGTTAATCGTTGTCACAAGAGGGTTGAAGAAGCACTAAACAACTCAAGACTTGCCAACAACTCTGGGAAGGTGAAGAAGTCATTTCTCAATTGGTGTAGCAATCCTAGAACTTGCGGATGAAGAATGAAATAAACAGTGTTCTCAGGATTTTGAACCTCTAGTGATATAATAAAACTGATAGAATTATGGAACCATTGTACTGAATTCTATGAATTCACACAATAAATAAGCATTATTTATTTATTTGTGATTATAATGCAATTACAATTACTCTTCCCTTTCCTCCCTCCAAACCTTTCTATATGCCCCCTCCTTCCTCTTTTTTAAATCCAGAACCTTATTTTTTTCATTAATTGTTTTTATATGAATCATATATAGCACAGACACACACACACACACACACACACACACACACACGCACCATGTTTGTAAACATGTTATATACGTATATATGTTTTCAGGGTTGATGATTCAAATTGCAATAGCCAATTGCTGTGTTTTTCTCTGGGGAAGACTACTTTTCTAACTCTCAGCATTGTCTAATTTCTTGTAATTTTTTATGTAGAACGCGCACACGCGTGTGTGTGTGTGTGTTTATACACATATCCACATATCTATATATTCATTTAACAGCAATTGATCAGAAAAGAGGCCATAAATTTGAAAAAGTACAAGTATAGTTATTATAGGAAGATTTTAGGAGAGAAAAGAAAGGAAGAAATGATATAATTACAGAACTTCAAAAAATAAAAGATACAGCTAAACCATAGGCCACACCTTAGGGAAAACCATGTAGACTATCTGCTGGTCTTCTCTCTGTTCCCCCAGTCTCATTTGTAGTGCTATAGCAGAGCCTCAGCTTCAGCCTTCCCTTACCCCTCCTTAAATCTGTGGATCCATAGATCATTCCCTCCTAGCCACACTTCCCCCAATTTTTGCTTTTTCCTAGACCCCAATTCCAGCAGGCACCCCCCTGATAGCCCAAGGGCAGCTCCTCCCAGGGCAACAAGTATACTGAAGGCAGACCCATACCTTCCTAGTGCTCCTGAGATCCAGTACTGCCAGTTGCATACCCAGCTGGAAACCTGTTGTACTCTCCCTTTCCTTTCTGACCCCATCCCCAACAAATCATAAAGACCTTCTCTTCCAACCTTCCTTCCCCCAAGTCATCCCAGTTTTCCACCCTCCAACACCATCAGGCATTTGCTGTTAAGACAGAGGCTAAGCAGAAAAGGAATACAAGCAGCCCACAGCCATCACACCATACAAAAATTCAGAAAAGAAATAAAAAATCAAGGAGCAAAATGCTCACCCAACAAAGACAAATCCAGAAATATGCATCTAGGCCATTTATCATCCCAAACATAGATGCCAAGTAGCTTAAAACTACAATCAACAACAGCCAGGGAAGCATACTATAACACAGCTGAAGCAAAAGAAAAAGATTTTAAACCACCGAGAAGAAGATGAAAGGTTCTGAAAGAGGAAATGAGCGACTTCCTTAAAAAAAACTCAAGGAAACACAAACAACCAGAAGACATATAATCCCCCAAAGAAATCCAAGAAAGCACGCATGTGCTCACACAAACACACACACACATACACACACACACACACACACACACACACACACACACACACACAGTTGAAGGAAAAGAATAAAACGTTCTACACCTAAGAATGTATATAAAAACAATAAAGAAAATACAAACTGAGGGAATTCTAGAAATAAAAAAAATATAGAAACTGGAACAGGAACTACAGAGGCAAGATTCACCAACACAATACAAGGAATGCAAGAAGAAATCTTTGGCATTGAAGATATGATAGAAGGAATGATTATATTAATCAAAGTGAATTTTAAATTTACAAAACTCCTGACAAAATACATCCAGGAAATTTGTGACACTATGGAAAGAACAAACCTAAGAATAATAGATATAGAGGAAGAAGAAAAAAATCCCAGTACAAAGGTTCAGAAAATATTTTCAACACGATCATAGAAGAAAATTGTCCTAACATAAAGGAGATGCCTATAAAGATGTAAGAAATATATAAACACCAAATAGAATAGACCATAAATGAAAGTCCACTTTCCATGCAATAATAAAAACACTAATAATACAGAAAAAGAAAGAATATTAATAGCTGAAAGAGAAAAAGACAAGTAGCCTATAAATGCAGAAGTACTCCCTTACTTCTCAATGAACACTCTGAGAGCCAGAAGGGACTAGATGGATGTCCTGTAGACACTAAGAGACCATAGATGCCTGCCCAGACTACTGTGCCCAGGGAAATTTTCAATCACCACAGATTGAGACAAAACAAGATATTCCATGATAAAGTTAAATTTCAACAGTATCTATCTACAAATCCAACAATGCAGATGGTGTTAGAAGAAAAAAAAATCAACCTAAGGAGGTTAACTACACACAGAATAAGTAATCCCATGCCAGCAAGATGTAAAGAAGGATAAAACACACTCACATACACATGAGTCAACAATTATTGGTCATTGATATCACTCAATATCATTGGTTTCAATTCCCTAATTAAAAAATAAAGACTTTCAGAATGGATGTGAAAACAGGATCTATCCTTCTGCTGTACCCAAGAAACACAACTCAACATTAAGGATAAACATTAAGGTTGGAAAAAGATATTTCATTCAAAAAGAATCAAGCTTCAGTAGCCATTTTAATATCTAATATAATAGACTTCAAACCAAAACTAACCAAAGGGAGAAAGGAAGGACTCTACATACTCTTCAAAGGAAAAATACACTAAAATGACATTTTAATTAACATCCATGAGCCAAGCACAAGGGCATCCAAGTTTGTAAAAAAAATACTATTACAGCTTAAATCATGTATTTACTACACACACACACACACACACACACACACACACACACACACACACTTATAGTGGGGCTCTTCAGTACCCTACACACATCAATGGACAGCTCATTCAGACAAAAATCTAAACAAAGAAATCCTCAACCTACTCCAACAAGGCCACACCCCCTAATAGTGTCACTAAGTATGAGCCTATAGGAGACATTTTCTTTCAAACCACCACACATATGAGTGTGAATTTGTGTCTGGGTCTTCAATTCCTTTATTCAATTTGTCTCCTTCCTTCCTTCCTTCCTTCCTTCCTTCCTTCTTTCCTTCCTTTCTTTCTTCCTTCTTCTTCTTTTTTTTTTTTTTTTTTTTTTTTTTTTTTTTTTAATGCCTATACCATGTGGTTTCTATTATTATAGCTCTGTAGTACAACTTAAAATTGGGAATGGTAGGGGGAATGGTGGGACATCCAACAGTTCTTTTATTATTCAGCATTGCAGAACAACGTACTCTAAATCAACTAAGCAAGGCACATATGACCTTGCAGAGATTGAAGCAGTAAGCACAGGTCCTACACAGAGCTTCACAAGGTCCTCTGTGCATATGTTATAGGTATTCGTTTATTTTCACAGTTCTGACTGTGAGAAACAGTAGGCCTTTGAGTCTTGTGACTGCTCTTGAGTGTCCTTTCAAGCTTTGATGTGATGGTTTTTACTTCCTCTTATTATGTTTTATTTTGTCATGTTTGGTTGTTATTTCTTAGAAGCCTGTTCTTTTCTAATGAGAGACAGAAAGGGAGTGTGGGAAGGAAGTAGGAAGAGGGTGAAGTATAATCAGGATACATTGTGTGAGAAAAGAATCTGTTTTCAATAAAAGAGAAAGAAATAAGTAAATGACAGAAAAAAGAAAACATATTTAAGAGATAAATTCTAAAATATATTGTGATTTTAATGCTAATTTGAGACATTTACCTAACAATGTGTCCAAAGGAAACAAAACAAAACAAAAGCAACAACAAAAGGAATCCTTTTCTTTTTAATTTAATTGAACTAATTATTTTATCTTCATTATGTGAACTTTTGTATGTAGCGTTGCTTAAGTTTCTCCTTGCTAGCACTGTTTTGTTATTCAACTTTGTGCTCTTTATGTTGAACATCAAACCGACTCACATAGAATTCAATTTTACACTGGCCTTTGAGGGATTATGTAAACCTGTTATGTAAATACCAAAAATGATGTTTCTTGCCTGAACAACACCGCCATTTTAATTTATGTCTCCGATCACCTGTGCCCATAGAAGCAAAATGAGACTGGAGAAAATAGAGCAAACTGAACTTGTTTGTTTGCTCCAAGAAACTTTGGCTTGGAGAAAATACAATAATACATATTGTAAATCAATATATATATTTAAAATTCAAAATCCAGGTTAATATATTGAAAATATCATACAATACATATATAATATATATTAACCTGTATTTTTAAAATTTGAAAACATGAATACATTTGGAAATGTGAATATACATTTAATTTGTTGTAGCTTGTTTTGTTTTGCCAGACAGGGTTTCTCTGTGTAGCCCTGGCTAGCCTGGAACTCAGTGTAACCTCAAATTCAAGAGATCCACTTGCCTCTGCAAGGTATGTGCCACCACTGCTTGGTGAGGCTAATATTTTTATGTTGGCATTTCTGACATTTTTCTCAGTGCTTGAAATATAGAGAACAACTTTCTTTTTCTTGAAAAACTGTTCAGTATAAGATCTTATGTAATATTTCTATGAATAAATGAATAGTTCACAGAAAACTCAACATTTTTTGATCTGATGCATAACACCATTTTTCCTTCTCCCTCACTGCACTTAGCAAACTGTTGATTTAATGTGTTCTTTTTCCTAGTTCGTGGAGTCAGTGTTAAGTTAGAATGTTTATTTTTTGCTCATTTCAAGTCTAATTTCTTCGGAAATTTAGCTGAGGCAACCTTGAGATTTTAAACTCTTTGTGAACCATAGAACAATGATCATTACTGTGCTCAAGTTATGAAAGAAGGAAAAAGAACTCATTTCTGTTAGCTTGTGGCTCAGAATTCAGTGTTCAGAGCTTAACTGTGCAACAGCTTTTGTAAGTTGCAAAGAACTCTATACATGTAAAATGTTCTGATTCCAGAAGGGAGCAGAGTGCATGACACTTAAACAGAATGCAAGTTGGTTCAGTGAGTGAGTGAGTGAGTGGCAGCTCTGGGTCTACAATTAGAAAGCTTTGTGAAGGTCTGAATAATTTAACATCAGCTTATGTTTTTACTGAAGCTCAGTTACAAATATCAGGTCCTTCCCTAAGCACAGGTTTCATACAAAGAAATCAAGAGAGGAAAGCCAGGACAACATTTATGGGAAGGGGACAGGGCCTGGTAGAGCTGCCACTCTAGTGTCCATTCTAGTCTTAGTAATGGTGGCCAAGATCCCAACTATTTGTGTTGCTGTGCCTTTGCATTCGGAAGTGTGTGGGTTTGTTCCTTAGCAACTCAAGAGTGGGCAGCCACAGAGGATTCAGTTTCCAGAATGACTTCACAGGGAGGGGAACCTGGCAGAGTTCTAGAATAATTGGGCATGAGTCTGTTCACTTTGCTGTGGTTATTCTCCCTGAAGTTTCTTCATCCTTTTGGGCTATGCAGTTAGACATCAAATTCTGGAGGAAGCCTTATGCCAGTGCTTCTCAACCTTCCTAAGGTCGCAACACTTTAAATCAGTTCCTCATGTTGTGGAGACCCCCAGCCATAAAATTACGTTCATTGCTACTTTATAAATGTAATTTTGCTACTTATGGATAATTCTTGAAATATTATTGTGGGCTTAGGTGACCCTTTGATCCCCAAATGTGTCATGACCCACAGGTTGAGAACCACTGCAATATACACTACAAAGACAAAGAATCATACAGATTCCAAAGAGGAATGCAAGGCAACCACTAGACAACTGTTAGCACACGCTGACAACAGTGACTCTGGCCGGGGAAAAAGTGATCTAGTTTCCATTTTAATGTCTTCCATTATGAAGAAGAACAGAATAGAAATAGAAAGTGATGCTTATTGTAAGGTTTGTTTTCCCTCAACAGGACCCTGGCCCACCACTTATTTTTATCATTTTTTTTTTTTTTTACTCTTAAACAATCTTTTCTCATTTTACATGCCGATCCCCATTCCCATCCCCTCTCCTCCCCCCTCCCTGCACTCTCCCCTCCTCACCCCCCTCCACTCCTCAGAGAGGATAAAGTTTCACATGGGGAGTCAAAAACCTGTGGCTCATCACTTCGAGGTGGAACCAATGCCCTCCTCCCTATATCTAGGCTGAGCAAGGTACCACTGCAAAGACAACACGTTCCAAAAAGCCAGTTTACCTTCTTCTAAAATAATTATAAGGTAGATATTTCCCCTTTACAACCCCCCCAAACTTATTAATATAGTCCTGTAGGAGAAAAAAATCATCTTAAAGAAAATTGCATCGTGGAAATGACAGAGGAGAAAATAACTTTATGTATTTAGAAATTAATTTAAAAAGAAAGTGTTCAAAAGCATGCTTTCCTTGTTTGTTTCTTGGTCAAAGAGGGCAATGTAGAGAACACTGTCCAGCTGATGCTGCGGAGACTCTTCTCTGGAGAGTGTGATGGGTAAATGATGACTAACATCTCAGTATGGGAAACCTGACAGGCTCCCAGGAAAAACCAGCAAGCCTATTGCTGATCATTTATGGATGGAAGAAGATGGGTGCTTTTCCAGCAGAAAAATGCTTCTACTTGTCACAAAAATGGATGAGTAATTGTCTGAAGAAGCTGGTTAATTATGGAGGTATACAGTGGGAAGGAGGGGTAAGAGTCTGACTGGAGGCCTAAGTCAGACATCCAGCTCTGGGTCTGTCAACATATCAGGCCTGACTCCAAAGAAAACAAAGTAATAGTTAAAAGGCAAGCTATATTGGGAAGATGAACTGGATCAAGATTCTCATCCCATATCTGGAACACTATTAATAACTTTAGTTTAAATATGGGAAAAATTAAGATGGGGGGAAATGTGTGTCTAATTAAGCAGTGTTGGTCAGTCTTTTGGCTAAATTATTATCTCCATCCTTGTCATAGTAGGTGGATGGAAGAAACCCTCTTTGTTTGAGAGGGGCAGTTTGGTTCCCATGAGATGGGTGCTTCTTTAGCCTGGGTAATCTTATCATATATTGATCAATTGGTGATCTTGCAATCAAGATGGCTGACAAAATATTAATGGGTTTCTGTGACCTACATCAAGTTACCTCCCATGACTCAGCTTTTTGCCTTTAGCCTTGAAAAGGGCTGAGATAGCTCAGGTATTTATGTTGTTTACAGTGCTTGGTGGATTAATAGGTTTCCCCACAGAGTAAGCAGGGATTTGATCCTGTTTTAAGTCAGAGGCAAGGAGAAACAATGGGTGTTAGGCCTTTATCCTGCCTTTAGTTCCCTTACACTCATGCATTTAACAGGTAGTCAATGCAGAAAGGTACAATGGAAAAGAATGTCACTTTAGTCATTTAGAATATTGGTGTGGGATGCAAGGGATGCAAACACTTGTAAAGAATCAGAATGCCTCGAATCCCCCATGACAGCACCCCTTACCAGCAGGAAGTAGTTTGGAAAGAACAACGCCCAAATTCCCAAATATTGTCTATAACTGTTTGTTTTCATTTAAATGGACTTGGTTATATAAAATAAAAAAAAAATCAGAATGCCCAATATTGGGGCTTTGTAGTCTCCCATAACAACCAAAACATGAAGGACTTTTCTTGTGCTCAGCAGCCTTATTGTATGGTAATTTCTTCAACACTATATAGGAGACAAAAGGGATTATTTTATGTGTTTCACAAGTGAAGAAATCAAGGCCTGGAAAGTCTACAAATATTGTCCTACATTAGGAACATTAAGGGTGCCAAGACTAACTTCCACACTGTTACTCTAAGCCAACTGAGAAGGTCATTTAGTCTTTTAGGGACTTTGGCTGGAGTGGGATTCATGGCTTTGATGTAGAAAAAAACTTCATGACTGGCTAATATGAAGCATAGTTGAATATTTACTAAATGTTAACCTAAACTTTAAGTGTAAGGGTTAGGAGAAGAATTCCTGCTCAGAAAAACGTGTGCTGCTTCAGGTAGAAATGCACAAGTGTGAGTATGGGCTTCTCAAACAGGTGAGTCAAGTAACTGAGCATCAGCTGTGCACACTGGTGACACTCATGTTTTATCTGGAAACTGCTAATATGCTTTTCCTTTTCTCTGCCCTTTGAGAAGTCAGGTTATAGGCTGTCTCCAAAGAAGCTATGGGTGGAAATACAATCTGAAAGAAAACCAAGAAACACTGTGGCACAAGAGGTTTAGTGCATATTTTTTTTGTGTGTGTGTGTAAATGGAGTTTCTGGTGAGATCCTTAGAAAGGTTTATGACCGCGAGGGAGAAGGGCCTTAAGTAGTTACTAACTGTATGGAACCATTGCCAAGGTGATAGACTCGATTTTTTTCCCATGTCCCGTCTGTCCATGTTGCCTCAATGGTATATACCCATGTTACACGGTAGCCAAATTGGACTTGGAATCTTCTGAGCTCAGACTAATAAGTAGGCTGTTTAGTTTTTGACTGATGGCGACACAGCATCAGGAGAGCAGGCTGCATGCTCAGATCTGCATTCCAGTTGGGCATGCTCTAATCTGGGACACAGAATCCTACAAGTGGCTGGTCCCCAGTTGAGTATAGGTTTTATTACCCCTCAAGTAAATGTGCATTTTTTGACTGCTGCTGCGAGCACCTTGGCCTCAAGGGAGGAACCACAAAGGCCAGCCTTCTGTTTCCTCACAGACTCTATGCTCCTTGAATATTTGTTGAATGAATGGATGAAGGCCATGGGGACCTATTGTTGTCTAACTTCCCTACTTTGTACTCTGTCTGAAGAATAACTATTCTTGAAATGGACTCTTTTGTGTGTGTGTGTGTTTTTTTTTTTTTTTTTTTTTTTTTTTTTTTTTTATTGAAATGGGCCTTGGTTTCAAGGGCTTCAAGCTCATTTTCAGCAAAAAAGGATATAAAGGGGAAGTGTGAAGACAAAGAACGCTGCTCAGCATTTGACTGACATTCTCTGCTGAAATGCTAATAAGCCAGCTGAGACGCTTCGGTCCTTGATGTGGTGCCCAAATTGGTTTGAAAAGGAGTGGACTGACCCTTGTAAATGAGTTTAACTTACTTTTTCACTTGGATAGGAGCTGTCAGTTTCCTGTCATCTCTATTGCCCTGTGCAGCTCTTCATGCTCTGTATGTCATTTCCCCCTTGATTTCAAACAACCTCAAGGAAGACCTTAGAAGCATTGAGCTGATGAATGCCAAGCCAGCTCCTCTTCCTCTTTACTTTGCTATTGCCTAGGTCCTTGTCACTCCCCATATGGCTTGCATTTCCTCGAGAAACAGGATGTTCTGCATTGCTTGATGCCTAGACTGTGACTTTTCTCAAAGGTCTCAGAAAGACTCCCTAGCTGTGAAGGGCAGTAATGTTCGGACTCCCTATGAAGGCTGGGCATCTTCTGGAGCATGTCTCAGTTGCCTGGGTGCTGTTGATGCCTGCAGTGTTCTGTCCTTCTTTCAGTGTATCTTAAAACTCCTTGACCAACTCTTCTTGTCTTTGGGGCTAAAACCTGACCTGTATGCATGTCAGAAGCTCAGGCCTGCAGTCATTAGCATCTCCTGCCCAGCGTCAAAGATCAAACTCATGACTTTTTTCTCAGTACACATTACAGGGCTGAGAAGATGCACTTGGGAGGGACAATGTACATCAGGGACATTCACAAACACCAAAGACTTATTTTCTCAGTCTGCCTTTTCTGTCCCCTTCTCACCTTTAAAGAAAAAGAAGACATATACACAATGTTGTTTGATTATTAATAGCATCCCTTTCTTTAACATATTCTACAAATTCTGCATGTAAATAGATGGTACAATTTTAGACAAAAATAGATGTTTTCAAGCACTTGGGGCCAGTAATTACAGTAATTTTCTATTCCTTGATTCTCTGATTGCCAATATCTCCTGATAGCTTCAAATGTCATTTTCCATCTTTTGATACGGCTTTACTGATGGCTTTCAACCTTCTGTAAAGCATTGACAATTTACCTCTGAATGGATAGCAGTGTAATAGTATTATTCAAATGGGAGAAAGCAAGAGCCATTTTAAACTCACTTTATAGACAGAGATGAATAATCCAGGCAAGCAGTTATGGTGAAAGACACTCAGGAGAGATGATTGTAGCCACTGAGAGATAAAGAGAAATGGGGCCATTGCCTCTGCAGGGTTCTTGCATAAAGACATACAGCAATTATAAAAAGCTGGCATTTATCCTCCTCCACACATTCTGGGAAGTGATGAAGAAGACATCATTGTTTAGACAAGTAATAGTAAAGTAGAGAAAGTAACACAGGATGATATTTTTCTGCTAAAAGACCCCGTGTCTCATCTTTCCTTGTGGTCTGGCGAGGCAGCTCTGAAAGGGAGGGGACTATAAGAAGAGTCAAAATGCACATGTATCATTTTTTTTTTTTTGCCCTAAAAAGAAGGGCATTAGACATGCCTCCCCCCCACACCAGAGGCATTTTATATCCACACATGTGGGTGACAAAAATCCATCATTGCTGTGAATAAATAAGTTACTGCCCTAAGTCAGAAGTGATTCTCCCTCCCTCCCTCCCTCCCTCCCTCCCTCCCTCCCTCCCTCCCTCCCTCCCTCCCTCCCTCCCTCCCTTCCTATGAAATTGTCTTTCCTCTTTCTTAGATCAGTCTTAAAATTCTTTTACTATGGAGACTGAAAACCCAGAGACCTCCTAATTTCCCTGACAATTTTGGCAACTCTTAAAAAACTCTGCCAACATTACTCAGAACACAAAGTGACACACTTCTGCGTGAGTAGGTGAGACATTTCTACAACTGTTCAATGGAGAGAAGTCTTATGCTAAGTGAAGGTGAGTCCATCTAGGGACCTGGTACCATATCAAATAAAAAGGGAGCAGCTGCCTCCTGCTCCTGACAGTTTAGCAAGCCTATAGCCAACATAAAATTAAATGGAGAGAAACTCAAAGCAATTCCATTAAAATCAGGAACAAGACAAGGCTGTCCACTCTCTCCATACATAAGGGATATGTGTTTCTCTGCTTTAATCATTGTTGCTTAACTTTGTACTAGGAGCCCTATCCAAGGTAATGAAACAAGATGAGTATGTGGCAGATATCAAAAGTGGAAATGAATAAGAAAAACTAGCTTGATTGTAGATAATATGAACATCCTAAAGTATCCACAGAAACAAAGACAACAAATGAGTTTATGAAGCATGGGTTGTGGTTGTCTAATTATCATCAACCAAACAATCTTGAGGCACCTGAAGGGGACACCTCAGTTAGGGGTTGGTTTATGTGAATATCTGTGGGGGATTATCTTGACTTTGTTAATTATGGTAGAAAGATGTAGCCACTGTGGGTGGCATCAGTCCTTGATCTTATATTATAGATCTTATATTAGATCTTATATTAAAAGTAGAAAATATTAGAGAGTAGGTATGGGCCTTTTGCTTCAAGTTTCTGTTTCCCCTACTTTCCCACAGTGATGATTTATAACCTGGAGTTGTAAGCCAAAGAAAACCTTTTATTTTTATCAAGATATTTATCTCAGCAAGAAGAAATGATGCTAGGACAGAACCTAAGGCCCATCCAAGTTTCAGTTACATTTTTATCTATTATTAATAAACAGTTTAAAGTCTACATTAAATTAGATTCATCAATGGCTTCTTAATAAAACACTATGGATATCTGCCAGAAAGTAGCTTGCTGTAAATTGCCTTTATTGTATCTAGGTATGCCTTTCGTATCCTTGATCTTTCCAAGACTTTATCATGGAGGGTGGTGGATTTTGTCAAAGGCTTTTTAGGCATCTAATGAGGTGAGCCTGTGGTATTTTTGTCTGTTTTTAGTTTGTTTATATGGTAGATTATACTGACGGATCTTTGTTTGCTGAACCACCTCTGCATTTCTGGGATGAAGCCTACATGATCATGGTGGGTGATCTTTCTGATGAGTTCTTTGATTTGGTTTGCAAGTATTTCATTGAATATTTTTGCATCAATAATCATGAGGGAAATTGGTATGTGATTCTCTTTCCTTGTTGGGTCTTTGTGTGGTCCTGTCTGTCTCTATTTTGTGAAATAAAAGCATTAGCTTTTCTTTGAAGGTCTCATAGAATTTTGTGTTAAAACCATCTGGTCCTGGGCATCATTATAATATTATTATTGTTGTTGTTGTTGTTGTTGTTATTACTACTATTGGTTGGGAGACTTTAATGACAGCTTCTATTTCCTTAGGGGCTATAGGTCTATTTAAATCATTTATTTGATCTTGACTTAACTTTGGTGTTATCTTCAAAAAAAATATATTCATTTCTTTTAATTTTTCCTATTTTCTGGAGTACATGGTTTTGACATTTAACCTAATGATTCTTTGTATCTCCTTAGTGTCTTTGATGCACCCCTATTTATTTCTGATTTTGTGAATTTGGATGTTCTTTCTGTGTCTTTTAGTTAGTTTGGATAAGGATTTGTCTATGTTACTGATTTTCTCAAAGAACCAACTTTTTTAAAAATTGATTCTTTGTATTGTTCTCTTAGTTTCTCTTTTATTGATTTCAGTGTTCAGTTTGATTATTTGTTGTCTATTTGTCTTAAATGTGGTTACTTCTCTTCCTTCTAGAGCATTCAGGTGTGCTATTAAGTTTCTAGTATGAGATCTCTCCAAATTCTTTAGGAAGGCACTTAGAGCTATGAATTTTCCTTTTAGCACAGCTTTCATTCTTTCCCATAAAATTGGGTATGTTGTGCCTTCTTTTTCATTGAATTCTAGAAAGCCTTAATTTCTTTCGTATTTTTGCCTTGACACAGTAGTCATTCAGTAGAGTTGTTTAGTTTCCATGAGTTTGTCGTCTTTCTGTTGTTTTTGTTGTTGACATTCAGCTTTAATCCAAATCCATGGTTGTCTGATAAGACACAGGGTGTGGGATGAAGGGGATATTTCAATTTCTTGTGTCTGTTGAGACCTGCTTTGTGACTGAGTATGTGGTTAACTTTTGGAGAATGTGTTGAGAAGAAGGTATATTCTTTAAATACATTTTTATTTAAATTAAAAACATTATTTTACATATCAATCTCCTTCCCATCCTCCCATGCACCCCACCAACCTTTCATCTCACCCTTCCATCCACTGTCCTGAGAGGGTGAGGTCTCCCATGAGGGACCATCAAAGTCTAACACATCATTTGGGGTAGGACCTAGGCCCTTCCTTGTGCATCTATCCTGAGAGAGTATCCATGCATTGGGAATGGGCTCTCAAAGCCCATCAGTGCACTAGGAATAAATACTAGTTCCAATGCCAGAGAATCCATAGACTGCCCAGGCCTCTCAATTGACTCCCATGTTCAGGGGGCCTGATTGCATCTTATGCTGGTTCCCCAGCTATCAGACTGGGGTCTGTTAACTTCTGCTTGCTTAGGTCAGCTGTTCCTGTGGGTTTCTCCAGCTTGGTCTTGACTCGTTTGCTCATCACTGAGAAGAAAGTATATTCTTTTGTGTTTGGGTGAAATGTTCTGCAGATACATTAGGCCCACTTGAAGCATAAGGTACATTTGCCCATTATTTCTCTGTTCAGTTTTGTCTGGATGACATGTTCATTGGTGAGAGTCAGGTATTGACTCCCACTATTAATGTATAATTGTTACTATATTATTTAAGGTTTAGTAAAGTTTCTTTAACAAAAATGGGTTTCCTTATACTTGGAATATAGATGTTAATAATTGAAATGCCATTTTGGTGGACTTTTTTTTTGCTTTTATAAGCATGAAATGTCTTTCTCCATCTCTTTTGATAAATTTTCGTTGGAAGTCTATTTTGTTGGATATTGGAATATCTACTAGCCAGGTATTGGTGGTGCAAATCGGGAGGCAGAGGCAGACAGAAAATCTGAATTCAAGGCAAGGCTTGTCTACAAAGCAAGTTCCAGGACAGGCTCCAAAGCAATACAGAGAAACCCTGTCTCAAAAAAATCAAGAAAGAAGAATAGCTATTACATGAGATATTCTTTTCTAATCCTTTAATGTGAGTTAATATCTGTCCTTGATGCAACAGAAGGATGTATAAAGTTTTCACTTTCATTCTGTTAACCTGTATCTTTTTATTAGCTAATTGAGTCCACTGATGGTGAGAGACATTAATAGCCACTGACTGTCAATTACTATTATTTTGTTGTTGTTGTCAATGGTGGTGGTGTGCTTTTACTTCCTTTGGGTCTTGTTGGTATGAAACTATTTATTGTCTATGTTTTTGTGGGTGTAGTTAACTTCCTTGGGTTGGACTTTTCGTTCTAGTACCTTCTGTATGGCTGGATTTGTGATATATATATACTTTAAATTTGACTTGGTTACAAAATATAATTTTTCTTTCCATCTATGGTGATTTAATATTTTGCTGGGAATGGAAGTCTAGGATCACATCCATGATCTCTTAGTGTCTCCAGACATCTGTTTAGGCCCTTCTGGCTTTTAGAATCTCCATTGATTGAGAAGTTGGGTATTATTCCAATTGGTCTGCCTTTGTATGTTACTTTGTCTTTTCCTTTTGATCTTTTAATATTCTTTCTTTGTTCTGCATGTTTAGTGTTTTGATTATTATGTGGCAAGGGGACTTTCATTTCGGATCCAGTCTATTTGGAGTTCTGTTAAGTTTCTGGTACCTTTATAGGCATGTCCTTTAGATTAGGAAAATTTTCTTCTCTGATTTAGTTAAAATTATGTTCTGGCCTTTGAGCTGGGATCCTCCCCATATACTATTCTTATTATTCTTTTATTTCTTTTATTTTATTTTTATTTTACATGTCGATCCCAGTTCTCTCTCCCTCCCTCCCTCCCTCCTTCTTACCCTCTCTCGCCCCCATCAAATGTACCCTGATCACCATCCCCTCCCATCCCCCCATGCCCATTCCACATGTAGGGCTATGCCATCTAGGTGGGGTCATGTAAATCTGTCTAGTCATTTGAGTTGGGACTAGGACTTCTCTCCTGTCTCTAGGAAGATTGAGTCAGGGTAGGAATAGAAGACAGAAGAGAGAGAGAGAGAGAGAGAGAGAGAGAGAGAGAGAGAGAGAGAGAGAGAACATTATTGGTTTGAAGAGAAAACTGAACCTAAAGAAAGTTCTAGAGACCTACAAGACTGACTCCAACTAACAATTTGAGCAACCGTGGAAAGGCTACTATAAATGCCCTTCCCGGATAGTGGGATAGTGACCATTTAGTACCTGTTAGAAACAGAAGCAAACACCCATAACTAAACACTGAGTCGAACTAGAATCCAGATGCAGAGAGAGAGAGGACAAGACCAGGTTGCAGAAACACTTAGAGACAGCTGACTGGAACAAGGAGGAGCTAATGGGCCCCCAGACTGGTAGCTGGGAATCCATCATGGGACTGACTCAGGTCCCTATGGGACTCAGCTAGAAGGACTGTGCAGTCTAAGGGATCTCAGACAGTGGAACCAGGATGTATTCCTGGTGCACAAAAGGACCTTGCAGACACATCCCCCATGGAGGGACACTCCCTTAACCTATTATTATTCTTAGACTTGGCCTTTTCATAGAGTCCCAGAATTTCTGGATGTTTTATGCTAGGAGATTAATTAGTTTTAACATTTTCTTTTTGACAAATAGATCTATTTCATCTATTGTATCTTCAGTGCCCGAGATCCTCTCTTCCATCTCTTGTATTCTGTTGGTGATTCGTATATCTTTTTTTTTTTTTTTTTTTTTTTTTTTTTTTAATTTCCTCTTTAAGGACCTCTATCTGTGGAGTATGCCTTACACTGTGTGAATATATGTCACTGTGACTGGTTTAATAAAAAAGCTGAACTGTCAATAGTGAGGCGCGATTTTGGGGGCAGAGAGAAGGCTGGGAAGAAGGAGGGTGGGGTGAGGAGTCTCCTGGAGATGCAGAGAGAAGCAAGATGAACTTGTCGTGTTGACAGAAAGAACCACCACATTATGGATGGTGGATAAGAAATATGGCTAATTTAAAAATATGAGAGTTAGCTGGTAAGAAGCCTGAGCTATCTGCCAAGCACTTGTAATTACTATTAAGTCTCTGTGTTGGTTTTTTGAGAACTGGCTGGTGGGACAGAGAAGTACATCTATATTTATCATCTTCATACAGTTGTTTGTAAGGGTGTTCTCTTGTGCTTCAGCAGAGTTGAAATACTCTGGTCTTGTTATGATAGAATAGGTGGGCTCTGGTGTTGCTTATTGCCATGGCTGTTGTTGATTGCATTCTTACACAGGCATTTAAGGCTTTGGGATGATTATAGGGCAAGGTGCTGGTTTCTAAGTTTGTTTCTTCCTTGCATTTTGTTTCTTCTTTGGTCTTCTGGTCTTTATGGTCTGGATTTCTGGAAGTCAGTGTGACCTCTGATCTACTAAGGAGTACTTGTCCAAGTTTGCGGCTGGTTTTCTTGGGGTTAGCTTGTCCTTTGATATAGGGGAGGTCTCAGTTCTTCTGACTGGTGTGGCCTGTACCTGAGCAGTGGAAGTCTTCTGGGATTGGGAGCAGGCAATAAGGTGTGTGTGGGGGAGTGATAGGCAGTGGAGTGGGTGTTTGGCAATTGAATATAGGGAGCACGTCAGTTCAGTTGGCAGGAAGATGACACCTCTTCTTCTGACTGCTGTGGCCTGCACTTGAGCAGCAGAAGTCTGTCCGGGTTCAGAAATTTCTTCTTTCAAATGTTTGGCTAGCAGCCTTCATAATAATATTCATAATCTTCCTTTTAAGTTCCTGTGGGGACAATAACAGTGGTGCCAGTTCCTTTCATGGTCCTAACTGGAATCCTCTTTCCTACCTCTTCCTTCTCTCTTTTCTCTCCTTCTTTTGCTGTCGGCAATAGCTTTAATATTTTCCTACTCAATGTTCTTGTCACTGAGGAGACACAGTTGTCAGCCGTCATTCAATTGTGGTATTTAAACCTACTGGTAGATTTATCAGATTGTCACACACACACACACACACACACACACACACACACACGCACACGCACACGCACACGCACACACACACACACACACACACACACACACACACACACACACACTCCTGAATTGCTCATAACCTGAAAAGGAAGCATACTTCCTTATTTTGCCGTTAGAATGTGGCATACAGCAAAGGAGAGAAAAGACAGAAAGAGATTGTCAACAATTAGCCTCCCAGACCCTGCTTCTAACCTAGTATCTTAAGGCACAGTTGCCAGTTATCCATGAAAATCCCATATTTTCATTATGGAGTCACAGCTGATAATATGGTTTTGAAAGGATCTATTATACTAGACCTTACAGGATTTCTTGACCATGGCATGAGATTGGAAGTGATATATACTACTTCTGTGTTGTGATATGTATTAGTCAGTACTCCCTCCCTCCTTTTCCCTTCCTTCCTTTTCTCCTTTGGAGGAAAATAACTGACAATCTGAATAGATATTTTAATGTTAATTTATATATATTGGCTTATACTAGCTATCCTATGTTGTTCAGTAATGGCTGCCCACACATTGGGAAAATGACAACCTATTAGCTGCTCCATCTGGTCTTTTATTTTACAACTTGGTTTAAAATTTTAGTTTAGTTAACAGAGTATAATTATATATTTATGGAGTATAATGTGATATTTTGATATATGCATACCGTATGAAAAAGGATATTAAACTAATTAGCATATCTCCTACCTAATATTTTTTTCTTGTCAAGTGAACATTTAAAATGTGCTCCTTTAGCAACTTTGGTATATACAGAACATTATTACTGTATCTGGTTACTGTGCCATGAGATCGATCTTGACAGCACATTCTTCATGTTTAACAGGAGCTTTGTACCTTTGGTCAGCATTCACTTAGTTTTCACCCCTCCTTCTTCTCTCCTCTCAGGCTCCAGTAATCTTCCTTCTACTCTCTTTGTAAGTTCAGCTTCTTAAATTTCATACACAAATGTGCTATTCCTGTCTTCCTGTTCACTTTAAATCACTACACCCAGCCAAAGGCTCTGTCATGGACTTTGGAGAAACTCTTAGTGCTTGTAAGAAGGATGGTGAACAGAAAGGGTAGCACAGTGATCTCCTTGGAATCATCTTCCCTCCACACCTCCAGAGTGAAGAGAACCAGAGAAAAGAGGACAAAATATATGAGTTTTGTTGATATCCCTGATAGTGGCAGTTTTCCTTAAGGTAAAAGGAAAACATCTAAATAAAAGACTCTAGATTCAGAATAGAATTGGTATGTAGAGCATGTCACATATTCCCGAGACCAGTTTTTTAAAGCTTATATAAAGTGGAGGGAGAATAGGATGTTAATATAAAAGAAATACAAATCAGTTAATCATGAAGGTGCTGCCTGAACACCATTAAATCCAGAGGGGGGATGATTACAGGTACTTCATGCTACCTGCTAATAAGTGGAAAGTTGGAAAGGAAAACACAAGAAATTTGAGAATTGTAAACAGAGAAAGTGTAAAAATCATCCTGTTTGGTAAAGGGGAAAATTGCACACTGTGAAGCTTCTCCAGTGCTGGGGGAGTATGGTTGCTCATAATGCATTGTAACAATTTCTGCAGTAAGAGTTCTCAGCCTGCACAGTAGAGAAATGCACCAATAGTTCACTGCAGCAATGTCAGAGCAACAGAAACCTAAAGTTACTAAAATCCTCAGCAACAGGAGGTGGGCATACTAACTATACAGCATTTAAATACCATAGAGCCTTTGCAATGAGCTGTGTGGATAAATCTAAAAATACCAAATGCTAAGCAACTCAAGTTGCAAAAGGACACATATGGAATAATGTAATTCATGCAGAGTTTTAAATATTCAAAATAATGATGCATATTTATATTTTTACACATGCAAAACATGAAGTTTAAAAATACAAAATTCAGGAAGCAAATCATCTTAAGAAGGGAAGGAATTGTACAGTAGGAGCAAATGGGAGGCTTCAGGTACATTTGACCTTAGTATTTATTTAAAATAAGAGAAAACAGGAAAACTGTGTTCATTTAACCAGGTTCAATTGTATGCACCCGGATGCTTGTCTCACTTGTCTATATTTTTTATGTGTCTGAAATAAAGAGGGGAATGAGATAATATGTATATTCTAATTTGTTTGACTCTTCTGCCCTGAGAGCCTTCAGAGATCCTTCAATGTCAAATATGTGTCATATGCAGCCTGAAAACCCACCAGTGTAGGACAGCAACTTTTCATGTTCAAAAAGGAGAGCCACTCACCTTTATGAACTTGAAATACATCAGTGGCTTGTGGCACAAGAACAGAAAGCTTCTCTTTGTCCTATACATTCTTCTGAACCCCAGCACACTTTTCTACTTGAAGGAAGAACATTTTTAAGCTTGTGACTGGATCTGCTGACAAAGACTAGATTGGAGGCCATCCTTTGAAGAAATTAGGTAACTAAGGAAGTCAAAAGGTTATCAGACTGAGTCAGCCATGAGAACATTTCATCTCCAGAACAGACAAGATGATATTATTTGTAGGCAAAAATAAGATTAATGGCAAGAAAAGCTCCATCTGTCAGAGTATGTTCATTAATGGATTAACAAGAAAATTGCTTGCAAGTTTTTCATGCCAATAAAAATTTAAATTAGAGTATTTCCAGAGAAATGAGTGAGTGCTTCTTTTAATCTTTGAGGTTAGACAGAGACTTTTATGTGAAAAAAAATAAGTAACTTGTTCATTCTACTTATTTTCAATCTAACAAATATTGAATTACGTAAGTAAATTCCAGTGAAAATAACATAAATCTAAACCTAACATTGTCTTTGAAATCAATTTGAGTCAAATCTCTGCTTGGACAGCTGGCATATAACAGAACAAACATTTACTTCAAAGTGTCACAAACACATTGGTTTTTTATTTAGTTAACTTCTCCATGAGTGATTCATAAAGTTCCCTTGTGTGGGCCAGCAAGGAAATGCTATGATACCACAGGGACTTCGGAGGGTACTCTGGGCAGCAGTTAAAGAAATAAAAGCAATTGCACATGACAGGATGCTGATGTAAAATTCAGTCTGTATTTTCACTGAAAATAGATCCTGTAGAAAAAAAAAACATTTTTTAGCATCTTAAAGAAGACACAGATTTATGACTGACTGGCCAACAACCCATTCCTTCATTTTATAGCCATGGCACTCATATTATAAAACACAGATTGTGGGAAAAGAGAAACAGTCATTATAACCAGGCTCCTTATCACAAAACAAAGACAAACAATGGATGTTTATTCATATTGATAGAAAAATATTTGTTCAAGTAGAGTCATGACTTTAGAGGAATATAAATAGTCCTTGGAGAAATAAAAGCCAAGAAGGAAAATGGTCTGATAGTTTTGGGGTATCAGGGGACAAGGTAGTACTTTATTTTATACCCAGTGTGTGTCAGGAAACAAACCATTGGCTTTACAGGCAGCATAAAGTTTACTTTTTTTGGCAAGCAGGTAAGATGCCTGTTATCTTCCCTATTTAAAAATAGTAAGAAAAGGGAATGAAGTTTAGTTTTCTGGGTAACATCACAAACTTGAAAATGATGGCATGTGCGATGAAAGGGATCAAGACTAAGCCCAAAGCCTGTGAATCCTCCCTCTTTCTGTTTAGGCCAGGGTTTTGCTTAGGAAAATGTTCACAATGAGTAAACTTTGCTATCTAACCTTTACTCAGATGGATCTGTAGATATTTGACATCCTCACCCTCATTTTAACAGTTATTTATTTATCCCTATAAGTAACCTTCATCCTGCTTTAAACCCAGTCCTGAGTGGTTTCCGCTCTATCATCTTGTAGACTGATAATGACATCTGCTAATTTAGTGGATAACCTCTACTAGTCTGGTAGGTATTATCCTAAACCTCTTCTGTAAATTTTCAAATGCTCCTTTGAGGGTTGTCCTCTCATTTTCTCATACATTATATTAGACAACAGAGCCATAGTCTGTTTTAATATATTGATTTCCATGGCTTTGGTAACTAATAAAATAACAAAACCAGGATGACATAAAGAATATGTTAGTCATTTATCATTCTTCCACTGAGGCTAATTTTTTTTGTGGTGTGAATAAGTTTCTTTCTTTCAGTAACCACCCCCATACTCAGCAACTTATAACCATACTGCTGAAACTTTGGGCTGCCTGGCTTTGGGTATATCAGCTAGAGCTGTCAAGATAGCTTGGGTTTGCACTGTTGTCAAGATCAAAGGTCATTCCAAGTCATCTCTGTTGGCTCTATATAGACATGCTCCGCACCCTTTTTATGTCTCTTTTCTTTTTTTATTGAAACTTGTCTTGATTTGTGCTGTCCTAATGCAAATCATTAGACTGCAGGATTTGAAAACAATAGACATTTGTTACTCAGATTTGTATGCTGGGAAGTTAAAAAGAACACTTAGTAAGAGCTTTGCTTCCCATTGCAATCCCATTGCTGTATCCTCATGTGGAGGAAGAGGTAAACAACCTGTTTTATAGATACTAACTTCATTCTAGAGGCTCCATCCTTAGGACTTAACACCCAGACATTCCACTTTCCCACACCACAGACCTGTGAACTAAATTTCAGAATATGAATAAGCAGTTGGGGTGGGAAGATGCAGAAATCTGAAAAATTCTTTTGTTAATAAAGCAAGTCACAAAAAGAGGAACATGGTGTGTACTTGCTCATATATGGATTTTAGACACAGAACAAAGGATCACCAGCCTATAATTCACATCACCAGAGAAACTAGGATACAAGGAGAAACCTAAGAGATGCATACAAGGTCCCTCACAGAAGGGGAAAGGAGCAAGATCTCCTGAGCATTTTGGGAGTGGCAGGGCAGTGAGTGGAGAGGGAACTAGGAGAAAGAGAAGGGGAGGACAGGAAAGCATGTGGGACTAGGAAGATTGTGTCAGGGGAGGAATAGAGGAGGAAAAAGAGAGAGAGAGAGAGAGAGAGAGAGAGAGAGAGAGAGAGAGAGAGAGAGAGAGAGAGAGAGAGATGCCATGGTGGAGGGAGCCATTATAGGTTTGAAGAGAAAACTGACTCTAGAGAAATGTCCAGAGACCTACAAGACTGACCCCAAATAACAATTTGAGCAACAGGGGAAAATCTACCATAAATCCCCTCCCCTGATAATGAGACTGATGACTAACTTATCCACCTCATAGAGCCCTCATCTAGTAGCTGATGGAAACAGAAGCCAACACCCACAGCTAAACACTGAGCTGAACTGGAATCCAGATGCAAAGAGGGAGGACAAGACCAGGCTATAGGAACACATAGAGACAGCTGATCTGAACAAGGAGGAGCAAACGGGCCCCCAGTCTGATAGCTGGGAAACCAGCATCGGACTGACTCAGATCCCCTGAACATGGGTCTCAGTTAAAAGGTTTGGGCAGTCTAGGGGACCTCTGACAGTGGAACCAGGATGTATCCCTGCTGTACAAAACAACTTTGTGAGCACATTCCCCGTGAAGGGAAACTCCCTTAACCTAGAGGCAGGAGGGCAGGCCTATTCCTTACTTCAAATGACTTGACAGATTTTGTTGATCCCTCCTGGAAGGCATCACCCTCCCTGTGGAGTAGGGTGTGGGGATGGATGGGAGGGTGGTTGGGGGCATGGGAGGGAGGGAGAGAGGAAGAGAGGGAAAGGGAACTGGGATTGATATGTAAAATAAGAAAAGAAAACCCATTTGATTTAATTGACAGACTGATGTTGTGGCAGATATCTGTGCTCCTAGCACTCAAAGAGGCAGAAGCATTCAGATCTTTGTGACTTTGAGGCCAGTCTGGTCCAAAGAGATCCAGAGAGAAAGAACGAGAGACAGAGCGAGAGACAGAGCCAGAGCGAGAGAGGGAGAGAGCAAGAGAGAGAAAGAGAATTCTTTTTTTGTTTGCTTATATTTTGTTAGAAATTATTTAAAACATTTAAGACACAGGAAAACAAAAATCAGAGATTAAAAAACCACTGAGTTTGTGATTCCAAATACCACATTAGAGTCACAGTTCTAAGGTGAACACGTGCTCTGTGAGGAATGTTTCTGGTGAAATCACAGGTTTGTTTAAAGGTCCTCAGATCCATTAAACCATGTGTGTTGGGCAAAAGTTTGGAGAAACACAACACCTTGCCTGAACTCCCCTGGATAACTCAATAGTGTATGGTCAGATGCAGCTAACTAGATTTTTTTCAATTCTTTACCTATAAGTTTTCTAGAGTTCACTGAGAAGATTTGTCTGGCCTAGAACTTATTCCAGAGCCAGGATGGCATCAAACTTGTGACTTCTTGATGCTGCCTCTCAAAGACTGAGATTACAGGAACAATTAATCATATTTGGCACAAGGTTATTTTTGGATCATAAAACTTTAAAATGTTTATGTAGATAATAAATCTACATTGGTGCTTTCTGTCTCCATGAAAGAAGTGATAACCTCCAGATTCATCAATTTTCCTCTTGGCATCAATTATCTCAACAAATTGTATAGATACCAAGGTGACATAGGCATATGCAGGTAATTTTAAACACTTAGGAAGTAATTTATTTTTCTGGGGTTTGGCATGGAGTGTACAATTTGTAGGAGACAGTTCTCTCCTGTTAACATGTGAGTGGAAACTCACTTAGCTACTGAGACTTTCTTGTTGCTGGTTCAAGAAAGACATTCTTTGCTTTATCTTTATATATGAGACTATATAGTAGTTAACGTTTTTATACTCTTTTTTTGGGGGGGGGGCAGACACCCAGCTCCCAAATAAACACACATAGAGTCTTACTATTACTTAAGAATTCAAGGTCTTGGCTTTGCTTGTTTCTTGCCAGCTTTTCTTAAATTATCCCATCTACCTTTTACCTCTGGGCTTTTACCTTCCATACTCTATATTCCTTTCTTTAATTCATACTCCTTGGCTTGCTGAATAACTGCGTGGCTGGTCCCTGGAGAGTCCTCCTCGCCTCCTTTCCTCCTTTCCTTGCTCCTTGATCTTCTTGTTTTCTCATATTTATTCTCTGAACCTGCCAGCCCCCACTATCCTTTCTTCTGCCTTGCCATTAGCCATTCAACTCTTTATTAGACCAGTAAGGTGTTCTAGACAGGCAAAGTTACACAGACTACAGAGTTAAACAAATGCAACATAAAAGAATACAGCACATGTTTACATCATTAAACAAATGTTCCACAGCAAAAACAAGTGTGACACATTTTCAATTAATATACCACAACACTATATTCCTTTTTTTATTAGAAGAATTAGTGCCTCTAATACATTTTTAGACAAACATTCATGTCATTCTAGATGAATATAGATTTATTATTATTTTGTCAGCTACTGAAAATAGACAGTGTTGTTTTGCTTTGTTTTAATTTTTTATTTAAATTTGAAACACGCTTGTTTAACATTTCAGTCCCAGTTCCAGCACCTTCCAGTCCTCCCCTGTTTCCCCCCAACAACACCCATTCCATCCCTCTTCTGCTCCTCAGGAAGCAGACTTCCATGGGGCGTCTTCAAAGTCTGTCATATCATTTGGAGCAGGGCCTAGGCCCTCACCATGTATCTAGGCTGAGAGAGTATCCCTCTATGTGGGATTGGCTCCCAAAGTCCATTTGTATATTAGGGATAAATACTGGTCCATGACAAGAGGCTCCACAGACTTCCCAGTCCTCCTAACAAACACCATATTCAGGGAATCCGGGTCAGTCCTATGCTGGTTTCCCAGCTACCAGACTGGGGTTAATGAGCTCCCCCTTGTTCAGCCCGCAATTTCTTTGGGTTTCTCCAGCCTGGTCTTGACCCTTTGCACATCACTCCTGCTTCTCTGAAACTGGATTCCAGGAGTTGGCTGTGTTTAGCTATGGGTGCTGCTTCTGCTTCCATCAGCTACTAGATGAATGCTCTAGGATGGCATATAAGGTAGTCATCAATCTCATTATTTGGGAAAGGCATTTAAAGTAGCTTCTGCACTATTGCTTAGATTTATACAATATGATTTGATTATAGTTTTCTCTCTCCCTACTCTTTCTAGTTCTTCCCTGCATCCTCACCCATCCAATCCTTTCTGTATTTTCTTAGAAAAGCAAGAGTTACTTAAGGAATAACAATAAAATAAGATAAAACAAAACCAAATCAGAGTAGGACAAAACAACAAGAGAAGAAAAAGAGCCAAAGGAAAAGCATAAAATCAAATATAGACACTCCTTCTTACCCACATAGGAATCCCATAAAACCCACAAAACCAGAGGCCATATTATATACATAATGGACTTGGAAGATATTTTTTTTAAAAAAAAATCCCCAACTTAATATTATGAGACAAAGAACCTTCAAAGATGCTGTGAATTCATTTTTTTTTTTTTTTTTGGTCATTTACTGTTCTGCATGGGACCTACCCTTAAAACTAGTTTGTTTCCCAGTCGGACTCCCTGAGAGACTACTAACTTTTCATTTGTACATGGCTATCATTTAGAGATAGCTTCAGGATTAGAGATAGGAGCATGTGTTAGCTTCTCCTTTCAGCTCGAGGACCCCATCTGGTGCAGACCCCTGCAGGTCCTGTCCCATGTGTGTTGCTTCAGTATATTCAAATTTGTATGTGCACCACCCCTCCTGTGTCTAGAAGGCCTTGATTTCTTGATGTTCTCCATCACTTCTCTTACATATCTTCTGGCCCCTCTTCAACATACTTCCCTAAGCCCTGAGGGGCATTGATTAAGGGAGACATCCCTTTTAGGGCTGAGGATAAAAGGACTCTCACTCTCTGAATATTGTCTCCTAAGTGTTGGTCTCTGTACTTGATATGTTCCCAGCTGCTGCAGGAGGAAGCTGATCTAATTTTGGTTGAGCAAGACACAGATCTATGAGAATAGGAGAATGTTGTTAGGAGTCATTTTCTTGCTGAATTCCTTCAGCAAAACAAGGGTATTTTGCTTTATCTTAGATTCCTGGCCTATCTAGTCTCAGATCCTTGGCCATCAAAGCAGTGCTGAGTATGGATTCCATCTCATGGAGTTGGTCTTAAATCAGATATTGGTTGTCTGTTCTCACAAAATTTGCTCTACTTTTGTAAAATTATCTTGCAGTCAAGTTACCATTGTAGGTCTGAGGATATGGAGATGGGTTAGTGTTTTTCTTTCTTCTTTTGTGGCATGCAGAGTACTTTCCAGTGTCATGAACATGAAGTCTGCAGGAAATGAAGGCTATGCATAGGTACCAGCTCAATTTCTCTAGGTTCAGTGCATTGTATTGGTTTTGTTTTTAACAACCCAGCATTACTGTTGGTTTAGAGAAAGCCAATAATAGCCTCATCAAAAGTCTGGGTTGTTTAGAATTCCCATGGAAACCTTTGGCCAAGAACTCAATTAGATGCAACTCATTCCTTGTATTCAAATCTTTATTTTGGTGATAAGAGATGTCTCCTTGTGGCTCTGTCTCCCCCTGTTATTTGTGATTTTACTTAGATTGCCTGCATATATGTACATATTAGGAAGCTCCTACTGCATTAGGTTTCCATACTACCCCTTAAATGGCCCTTAGATTTAGCTGCCCTTCTTCATATTACCCCTTCTCCCCTCTTCTTTTTCCTTCCCTGTTTGATCTTCCCATTCTAATATCTCAACCTTCTTCGATTTTTGTGGGAAGATCCATCTTTCCACACCTAGTCCTTTATGCTCTATGTAACCTTTGTGGTTATATAGGTTGCAGCTTGCTTATCAATGGCATAACAACATCCACATATAAGTGAATACATAGCATATCTGGCTTTTGTGGTCTGCGTTCTCTTACTCAGGATGGCATTTTCTAGTTCTATCAATTTACCTGTGAATTTTATTTTGTAATGAATGAATTTTATTCCACTGTGTATGTATTCCACCTTTTCTCTATTCCTTCATCCATTGATGGGCATATATGTTTCCAATTGCTGGCTATTATGAATAGAGCAGTAATGAATGAGATTGAGCAAGTGTCTCTACAGTAGTATGGAATATCCTTTGGGTATATGCTCAACAATGACATATCTAGATCTTGAGATAGATTGATTTCCATCTTTCGGTGGAATGTTTACACTGATTTCCATAGTGTCTGTACAAGTTAGCATGGCAACTAGCAGTGGAAGAGTGTTACACTTAACTCCCAATTCTCTCCAGCATAAGTTGTCACTTGTCTTATTGATTGAGGCCATTCTGATTGTTGTAAGTTGAAATCTCAAATTTGATTTACATGTTGGTTTATGTCAACTTGACATAAGCTAAGGTTATTGTGAGATCAAAACAGGAACACATGCCTTTCAGGTTAAGGATTCTATTTACAGTTAAGAGTAAGGTACAGTTTGCCCCATGTTAAGCCCTTGCAAGTTTAGATTTCTATTGGTAATTAAAATAAGTTCCTGTTTCTTAGAACTGATATAAACTTCTTGTAACCCAATTCACATGATGTATGTCCTCACCCTTGTTCCTTTCCTTTTATTGGCTAATCTGTTTTCTTGTGATTCAACTATATTGCATTTCTCAGAGCCTTCTGTGGTAAGATTGCTGGAGTCTAGTGGAGACACGTTGTTCTGGATACCATTAATTGTGTTTTTACACTGGTGTCTAGGCATCTGGGTTTAGCATGTTTGTAATTCTAGGTCTTGATATCTGATCTTGTTTTTGGTGGGTGTCAAGTTCCTTGGTTTCTATTGCCCTTTCTGGTTCTCAGCAGAGTATGATTCTGTGGGTTGTCTGGGAGGGAATACTTCTGAGATTGTTCTAGGGGGGTTTCAGATATAATGTGTTTCTTGGTACTAGGACTAGACACTTAGGAATGGAGGTAGTCTAGAAGGGGCAAGGTGAGGAGATCCACAGGAGGGAGGAAGTAGATCATTCTGTGATCTGCTTGGTCCCTGGGAACATGGGATAGAGAGACAAAGGAATATCCACAGCAGGTGGTCTGCTCTCAGGTAGGGAATGAGACTGGGAGTTGGCTTTGGAGGTGTAGAGAAAGAGTGAAAATCTGTAGATTACTTACCTGCTTCCCTGGCTGTGGGTTCCCAAGGAATGCCTGTGGGAGTTCTTAGTTTTCTTATTTTATTGAGAGTTCTTTCTGGCCTTGGGATAGGAACACTAATATTGACTTAGTGACTAATAGCTTAGTCTCTCTGTAACCAGGATGCTTTGTTCAAGTCCTTGTTCCCCTACTTTATAGCAATGCAGATATTCACAGTACAGTTAGGTTCTCTAGACTCCCATTCCCTCACAGGAAATGGAGACTATGATAAAATCTATGTGCAAATGATGATGCTTAGATAGGACTCATGCATCATTCAATTTTAATAATAATCAAATATAAGTATTTGATTATATTAAGGTCTATTTTAGTTTTAATTGTATGAAGTTGTGTGTGTCTGAGTGTGCATACATACATTTTAGTGGTTTGGTCCACAGAGGGGCTGGAATTACAAGTGATTTTTAACTACTTCATGTGCATGCTGGAATCCAAATTCTGGTGATCTGAAAGAGCAATGTTTGTTTTTAATCACTGAGCCATCTCTTTAGTCCCCTATTTTTATTATTATAAAAAAAGTCTGTGGTGCAAGTGGATTCTGTATTTATCTTTATCATATTAATTAACATAACTCATATTTCATGGGTTTTGTGTTCTATGAAATAACACATTAAAGTCAGTTTTGTTTATGGAAACAATTTTCTCTGCACAGCTGTCATTCTCCTCCTAATCTTTGATTTCTTAGCTTTTATTGCTTCTCTGTCTCCATTTTCTTTATCATGTTTGTTTGTTCTTTTTTGTAGTTCTTTTCTGAACTTGTTTCCCCACTGTTTTAGAGGTTTTCTTGCTGGAGTCTAGAGTAACTTCCATCTGGCTCTCAGTAAAGAGTGACTCCAGTCATGGCTGAACAGAGATATCATCCTTTACTTTTTCTTTCCATTTCTGGTCAGTTGTGTTTGAGCCCATGTTAAACTCACAGAGTGGCAGGAGGCAATGGGGTTACATTGAGGGGGCACTAAAGATTTTTACAAATGGTAGGTCTGCTCAAAAGTGGCTCACAATAAGATGAGAGTACATGCAGATGCCATGGAAACACTCATGGTGTATTCAGCAAGACTTCCCCAAAACAGGCTTCTGTGGAATCAGTAGAGTTCTGAAGGATGAATTTCAGTTTGTTGGCTGAAGAGAGGAAAAAGAGATGTCCAGATCAAGAAATAATTTACAGTAGAGATAAGAGACAGAAAGCTGTGTAGCCTATCAGGTATATATGACAATTCATAATGAGTGAACCATGGAACAGACAGCAAATGATTTCAATATGTTGACTATTTATGTCTTCATGGCTGTAGAGATAGAATGATATAATTTCAACTTGTGAATGGCATCACTTCCATATTCTCTAAGAGCTGTGCTGACAGCAACCACTGAGAAATCTTCTGTCCTGGATTCCATTTTCACTATGCAGAGAGCAGCATCTATGGTGGCCAGAGCTGTTACAGGGATAATCAAAGATCTGTGAAATTCGAAGAAGGAATAACGAGGAAAAGCTTAAGATGAGTCTTATAGGCAGTTTAAGTGTTCCAATGAGAAATCAGTTACAAGACAAAAGCAGGTTCCCAGCTGTAATCTACAATGTGCATTTACTGCATGTTATTTGCATTTCTTCTAATCCCGTAGATTTTTTTTTGTTATATTGTAGAAAAATCATTTACAATTTCCCCCAGATTTATTTATTTATTTTTATTTTACATGTCAATCCCAGTTACCTCTCCCTCCCTCTCTCCCTGCCTCTGACCCTCTCTGCCCCCTCACATGCACCCTGACAACCCTCCCCTCCCATCCCCCCATCCCAATTCCACATGTAGGGCAATGTCATCCAAGTGGGGTCAAGTCATTTGAAGTAGGGACTAGGACTTCTCTCCTGTCTCTAGGTTAAAGCAGTGTCCCTCCATGGGGGATGTGTCAGCTATTGTGTAATCATTATGCCTATAATATCTGACAAAAATACTTAAAAGAAAAAAGGATTTAAGTCCTTCATTGGTTACTTCTGCCATGGTGGGGGAGGTATTTAAAAACAACTCAGTCCATGGCAGTGGGAACATGAGGTGGAGGCTGTTTACATCATGGCATACAGGAAGCATGGAGTTTGGCAGAATCCAAAGGCTCTGTGTAAACTTCAAGGCTGCTAGTGACCTACTTCTGCCTGCTAGGACCTTCCTACTAAAGCTTCCACAGTCTCCAAGTAAGTGCCAGCAGCTGAGAAGTAATCATTCAAATTTTGAGCCTGTGGGAAACATTTCAGAATCAAACCTTGTAATAAGGCATCTAGAAATATATTTCTTTCATATATTTATACATTTATGATGTTAACCTATCAGGGATGGTATTTCAATATATAATCTCTACCTTGTACCCATTTGATAGCAGTATTCTCTATTACTATGGTGATGCCCACTAGGGAGACAAATTCTTAATAAGCAATAAATTAAAAAATAAGTTTCCAACAATTTTAGCTAATACTTATGATTTAATTTGCCCCTAACATTTATTTAAAACAGGGTAACTAAGGAGTCAAACTACATTGTACATTGGACCTTAAGAGACATGAGACGATATTCCATTGCCCATAGATAGAAATATCAACCCACACATTTAAGGCCAATTATATTTCAGTGAACAGAAAATTGCACCCACTGTGTTAAATTGTATTTAACTTTCACTCACTATATCAATACCAGTACTTCAAATGGACTGATATGGAGACAAACAGGCAGGAGGAAATCACTGGATTTCAATCAGTAATTTATTACACAAATTTCGAATGTAGAAGCAATTCCCTCTGAGGTTTCTTGTTGAAATGACATTTTATCAGAAGAACGCAAATGATCACATACAGCGTCAATACAGAATTGTGATTTCTAGATTGAGTCTTGTCAGAAGTGTGTCTGTGGAGTTACTGCAGTCCCGTCTGCAACTTCAAGAAAAGTCTCCCCCAAACTCAGATGTAATCTTTGCTATTCACTGTATAGTTTGTTGTTCAGTGTTATAACAAGACACTGTGGCTTATTGGAAATAGCTATTTTAACGTTTCTCCAATGACATGCCTAGAGGCCTGTTAGGGACTTATATTCAGTTTGTTGATAATATTTTATTTAATTTTAATTGTTACCCGTGCTATTTTACAGATGACTGCTCAAAACAGTGGGGACTGAGCTAGTGACACATAGCATTGGCTTCATGAAGATAATTCCACATTTTTACCGTTTCAACAAAGCTGATAAGAAACAAAGAGAAATGGCATAGTTTTAAAACTACCCCTACTACATGTCATATATAGGGAGGAGGTAGCTGAAAATTTTTCTGGGTTGTTGCAAGTCCTTATTCTTTACTCAAAACCCCAGATTTAGTAACATACAATTTTTCCAAATAAAGATACAAATATTTTTTGACTGATGGGGGGTTCATTTCCAAAGTTTGTGAATTATAGAATATGCTTCATTTTTTATAGCTAATCTGATAACATAACTATCCTATACTATTATTATCTTATCCTATACTCTTACTACAATATTGCTTGAATAGTCATTACACCTTGTGGATGTGTGGATCAGTAGTATCTGTTTGTGGATATATTACCATGTGGGTATATATGCACATTAATACACATGTATGTGGAGGCTAAAAATCTTTGTTGGGTGTCATCCACCATGACTCTTCATTTTAATTTTTGAGACATTGTCTCTCAGTGAACTTGACTCTCACTACTGAGCTACCAGCAAGCTCTAGGGATTCATCTATTTCTACCTTTTTACCCCCATGTTCTATGTTGCAAAAAGGTATGGCCAACATTTTTGTTAGTGTGTACTGGAGACCTAAATGTTGGAGCCACTTATCTAGTGACCTATCTTTCTAGCTCTAGACCCTACTGGCTCTGTATCAATTTATGATATAAGTTTAGTGTTTTAATATATGATCATTTTATGTTCATGAGAGTGAAGCATAGTTTTTACCTTTTTGAAAATTGGACTTCAGTTACCCTATCACCCTAAAATGGTCAAGGTCAATGCTATAGCTGACACAACAATATTGAAGAAAATAATGTTTTATCCAAGAAAGATCCAAAATGGGATGAAATTTAAGGGGAACAAAGACATTATTCCATGTATAGGTAAAACATTAATTTGAAAACAAGAGAATTTATTTTTATTTACATATATTTACACATTATCTATCTTTCTATCATCCATTTACTATATGTCTTTTTTATCTATCTATATCTATCTATCTATCATCTATCTATATATTTATATATATCTACTTATAATCTAGTAGATAGCTAGATAGATTAGCTATTATCCATTACCTGGCTATCTATCTATCTATCTATCTATCTATCTATCTAGCTTCATCATCATCATCATCATCATCATCATCTATCTATCTATCTATCTATCTTCATCATCATCATCTACATGCATACCTATCATCAATCATCTATTCATTTTATGCAAGGTGTTGCTCCATACTTCTGGTAAACCTGGGACTTGCAATGTAGACTAGGCTTACATCATATTTATAGAGCTTCTCTCATGTCTGATTCCTAAAGCTTGTATTCCAGGTATGAGCCCTTATAGCTTTCATAATCTCTTTATTAAACTTTCAAGTAACATGGAAACTTTCTCCATAAAACTGACATTTTTAAGGAAAGTTTGATTTCTTTTTAGCAATAAAACAATGATATAAACTTTCTGTTTTACTCAAAATTAATTTTATTGTTATTCATTTGTATTTGCTCGTTTGTTTTTTTTTTTTTTTTTTGTCTAGAAGACATTTTTAAGGTTAGCACTAGCACACAATTACTATTTGTTATTTTTTATGTATTTATTACATTTTCTTATTTTGCATATCGATTTCAGTTCCCTCTCCCTCTCCAATGTTTTTGTTACTTATCATAACAACAGGGTAGTAGAATCATTTTGAAAGGATCTGCATTTTGCTATTACATTGATTTTTCTGGTGGATTAATTTTCCTTTTTAGGGGAGACTATGCTGTATTTTTACTTTGTTCCAAATTTATTGTGCTAAAAACACAATATAAGGTTTACTTTCTAGAGGGAATTTTAGTGCTGAACATAGTACTCATGACAAAAGTATACTTTTCTGTCACCAACCTCCCAGTTCATTCATTTTTCTTAACTGAAACTTTATGCCCATAAAAGTACTATTTTTCCTCAGTGACACTGACAACTACAGCTTTATATTTGATTGTATGCACTCTCCTGTGTAATAATTACTTCCTATGATTCAAATCATGCAGGGTTTGCTTTGTTTATTTCACACATTCAGATGTCCTCAAAATTAATGAAACTTATTCCAAATTTCAGGGCTTTTTTTTTTAAATGACCATCCAGCCATTCTTGTGTATGCAAATATTGTACTGTGGTTTTCCATGATGAATAGTGATATTAAACACTTTCCATGCTTCTGTACAACATTGTCTTGGAAGAAATGTCAATGTGTAAATTTAATATATCTAAAATAAAGTTTTAGGTTCTTCTTTTGTGACTGAATAGTTTATTACTTATTTTGGAGATTTATCCATCTCCTAATAATGCATATGTTGCAAATATTTTCTCATTCCATAGATTTCCCCTTTCCCTCTGGAGATCATATCATGAATAAAGAAATTGTAAGAAGTAATATTATACTTCTTGATTTGGAAATATACCATAAACACAAATTATTCAAGACAGTATGCATGTATCTCCTTTTGAAGCCTCTATCCTGTTTCACCAACACACATGCGTAGTCACTGGATCACCCACATCTCAAGGAGACACATTGAATAAAGACTGCCACTCCCAATAAGTGATGGTGGAAGACTGGAAATACATGCCCATGTGAAAAAAGGAAATTTGCTCTTTCATTTACACTAGGTGCAAATACACACTCAAAATGGACTAGATATTAGCATAAGACTCCAAAATAAACAAGTGAGAAATTTTACATTTGTCCTGCCTGTAATTTTTCATTGTGATTTTAGCAATGCTTCCATAGATACAACAGCAAAACTAAAGATAACATTGAGTTTGCATGAAATTGGAAGGTTCTTCTCAGCAAAGAATAAGAATATTACAGCAAAATGCACACCAGATGTTAATCCTTCAAATTATGAAAGAACATCAAAAATGTGTATTGATGCTTTAGGTACTGAGGTAGTAAGGCTCTTTTACTGCCAAGGCTAATGACCCACTGACATTGTTCAATCCCTGGCATCCATGTGGTACCCCAAATAAATAAATACAATTATAACAAAACCTTTTTTTTTTTTTTTAAAGAGAAAGAACATTGGTATAAATGTGGGTCAATATATAGAGAATAATTTTGGGAAATCCTTAATAACATTAAGGAATCTGTTCTTGGCAATAGATGAATTAGACTGAGAATAATTAAACTAAGCAAAAACAAAAGATGAGTGTTCTCTTATTCCCCCAACTCTCACTAAACATTAATTCAGGACATGCCATTAAACAGGCAAGGGAACTCTAATTTTGCGAGTTCTCAGTCAGACTCTTTAGCTACTTTAAAATATTACCCATCTTTCTGTGATCTAGAGGTAAACTAACTGGCTTCAAGTGAACATTTAAATGTACATGAATATAACATTTATCAGAACTATAGGGGATACTGAATAAATTATATTTACAAATTATATGAGGAGACGAGACATGTAACACATTGGAAAATAGAACTCAAACAGAATGTGGAAATGTCAGAAAAATTGCATTATACAGATATAAAACCCCCAACCATGACTGGATTGTTGGGTTCTTGACTTTGAAGCTTTGCTTTTCTATGAAGTGTGAGAAGTTATTACTAGGTATAACTGGTATTTTCACCTTTATCTATTCAAATGTCACACAAAGGACTTTGACTATCAGGCTGAAGTGAAAGTTCAATGCGTTTATCATTCTAATCGCACTTTATTCTGTACAGTGTAAGACATACTTGTAAAAATAGAATAATCACCTATTTGTTATAAAAGAACAAGGTCAAAGAGGAATGCTAAGTAATCTGAGTCAAATGTTAACAAAACTTTGATAAAAGGGAGAAATTTAAGAAAAAAATAAAGTGTAGAAAACTCACTTATGATTAGGTCTTCTATTTGGAAAATAAAATAAAAAAGGTGTTAGATGTTTGATACAAAGGGAAGCAAAATGAAAACATTTTAGAGGTGATAGATTTTAAACATAAAAATCATAGGTTATCTGAAAAAAGAACTACAAAAAATGAACAAGATAAGTTGAAACTTACAAAGGTGTCCAAAAGTAGAGTAAATTGATTATAAAATGATTAACATACATCTTGTTATTTTAGTTTCTGAAGATTTTATTTAGAGCTTGTTCCTAGTTAATGAAGTTTCCTGTAAGATCATCCTGTCACCATCTCTATTATTACCCTCACCATCATCATCACCATCACTATCATTGACACACCATCATTGCCATCACCATACTATCTAGCCTCTAGATGAAGTATTGGGGGTAGTTACTGGGTATAAATTACATATATTTTATAATGTATAACATTTTATAATTATAATTTTGTATAACTTTATTGTAATTCACTGAGAGGTAGACATTAGTTTATGCACTCTGTATGACTCTGTCAACCCAGCTGGAATGAAGAAACCAATCTGTTTCTAAGATCATGAATAGAACATGAACAGTAAGCAGACTGTGAGCTACAGAAACAATTTTATAAGCTTCAAATCATTCAATGCAGCTCCCCAAGCATTTAAAACATTTTTTAAAAAATGTAGATAGCCTGAAAATTGTTTTCTTTTTCTTTATGCCACATTTTATTTTTCTGCTTAAATTAGAAACTTATTTCACATATTAATCTCAGACCCCTCTCCTTTCCATCCTCTCATGCCCCCACCTCCCTCTCCCTCCACCAACCCACTTCCTATCCACTCCCCAGGGAGAGTGGGGGATCATCAAAGTCTGTCACATCATTTGGGGTAGGGCCTAGGCCCTCCCCTGTGTATTTAGGTTGAGAAAATATCCCTCCATGGAGGAATGGGCTCCCAAAGTTCATTCATGCTCAAGGAATAAACACTGGTTCAACTACAAGAGGTCCCATAGATTGTCCAGGTCTCCTAAGTGTCACCTGATTCCAACCTATGCTAGATCCCCGTAGGGTCCATGAGCTCCCACATGCTGAGGCCATCTGTTTCTGTGGGTTTCCCCAGCATGGTCTTCACCCCTTTGCTCATCACTCCTCCTTCTCTACAAGTGGACTTCAGGAATTCAGCTCAGTGCTTAGCTATGGATCTCTACTTCTGCTTCCATCAGCTACTGGAGGAAGACTCTAGGATGGTATTTAAGGTAATCATCAATTTCATTGTAGGGGGAAGGCATTTAAGGTAGCCTCTCCACTATTGCCTAGATTCTTAGTTGGGGTCATCCTTGTAGATCTCTGGACATTTCCCTAGTGACTGATTTCTCTTTAAACCTATAATGGCTCCCCTCTATTGGGGTATCTCTTTTCTTGCTCTCCTCTATTTATCTCATGACTCAATCTTCCTGACCCCTCATGCCCTCTCCTCTCCTCTTTCTCCTACCTCGTTTCCCCTTCCACTTCCTCATGCTTCCAATTTGTTCAGGAGCTCTTGTCTCTTTCCCCATCTCTAGGAGACTATATTGTCTGTCTTAGGGTCCTTCTTGTTTCTTTGCTTCTCTGGGGATGCAGATTATAGGCTGATAATTCTTTGCTCTATGTCTAATATTTATATATGAGTGAGTATATACCTTGTTTGTCTTTCTGTGACTGGGTTACCTCAGTCAGAATGATTTCTGCTAGTACGATCCCCTTGCCTGCAAATATCAAGATTCCATTTTTTTTGTTTTGTTTTTATGCTAAGTAGTATTCCATTGTATGAATGTACCACATTTTTAAAAAATCTATTCTTTGGTTGAGGGGCATCTAGGTTGTCCAGGTTCTAGCTGTTACGAATAATGCTGCTGTCAACATAGTTGAACAGATGTCCTTGTTGTATGAATGTGCATCCTTTGGGTATATGCCTAAGAGTGGAATTGCTGGACCTTGAGGTAGACTGATTCCCATTTTCCTGAAAAACCGTATGATGATTTTTAAAGTTTGCACTCCCACCAGCAGTGGATAAGTGTTCCCCTTTCTCCACATCCTCTCCAGCATAAACTGTTTTTGGTGTTTCTAATTTTAGCCATTCTGACAGGAGTAAGATAGTATCTCAGAGATGTTTTTATTTGCATTTCCCTGATGGCTAAAAATGTTGAGCACTTTGTCTTTCAGCTATTTTAAATTCCTCTATTAAGAATTCTCTATTTAGTCCTGTACCCACTTTTTTTTTAATGGATTATTTGGTGTTTTGGTTACTAGCTTCTTGAGTTCTTTGTATATTTTTGAACTCATCCCTCTGTTACATGTGGGCTTGGAGAAGATCTTTTCTCATTCTGTGGGCTGCCTTTTTGTCTAGTTGACTATGTCCTTTGCCTTACAGAAGTTTCTCAGTTTCAGAAGGTACCGTTTATTAATTGTCCATCTCAGTGTCTGTGGTAATGGCGTTAGGTTCAGGAATCGGTCTCCTGTAACAGTTTCTTCAAGGGTTCCTCCCACTTTCTCTTCTAAGAGATTCAGTGTGGATGGATTTATGATGAAGTTATTGATCCATTTGGATTTAAGTTTTGTGCATGGCAATAGATATGGATCTACTCCTTCTCAGTGAGTATGCTTCTTTTTGTTGTAGAGCTTTCAGGTGTGTTGCTAATTCTCTAGTGTGGTTATTCTCCAGTACCTTCATGTGGGCATTTAATGGTATGAACTTAGTTCTGCTTTTAAAGTGTCATATAGTTTGGGTATGTTGTGCCTTCATTTTCATTTAATTCTAGAAAGTCTTTAATTTCTTTCTTTATTTCTTCCTTGAACACAGGAGTGATGCAATTGAACATTATTCAATTTCCATGAATTTATAGGCTTTCTGCAATTGTTGTTGTTATTGAATTCTAACTTTAAAGCATGGTGATCTGATAAGATACAGGGGGTTATTCCACTTTTTTTTTTTTTTTTTTGTATCTGTTGAAGTTTTCTTTGTTCCTGAGTATGTGGTCAATTTTAGAGAAGGTTCCATGTGATGCTGAGAAGAAGGTATATTCATTTGTTTTTGGATGGTGTATTCTATAGATATCTGTTTAAGAAATTGGATCATAACTTCTGTTAGTTCCTTTGTTTCTTTATTATGTTTCTGTCTGGTAGTCTTCTTCAGTGGTGAGAGGGGATGTTGAAGTACCCACTATATGTTTGTGGGGTTTTATGTGTAATTTGAGATTTAGTAATGTTTCTTTTCTAAATGTGGGTGCCTTAGTATTTGGGGCATAGATGTTCATTCAGAATTGAGACTTTGTCATGATGAATTTTTCCTGTGATGAATATGACATTATTTTCTTTATCTCTTTTGGTTAATGTTAGTTTGAAGTCTAATTTGTTTATGACCATTTGATTGGAAAGACTTTTCCTATCCCTATACTCTCAGGTAACACACAGTTGAGATGTGCTTCTTGTATGTTGCAGAAGGATGGATTCTGCTTTCTTATCTATTCGGTTTCATCTGTGTCTTTTTATAGGTGAGTTAAAATCACTGATGTTGAGGGATATTGATGACAATTGATTGTTTATTCTTGTTTCTTTTGATTTGTATTAGGTGTTTGTATTGTGTATGGATTCCTCCTTCCCCTTTTTGTTTTTATTAATGTGACCATCTATTGCCTATGTTTGTGGGTGTAGTTAACTATTCCTTGAGTTGGTACTATTTCTTTTTCTTTCTTTTTTTATTTTGTTTATTTTGTTTTTTTTTCTTCAAAACATGGTTTCTCTGTGTAGCTTTTGAGACTAAACTGGTACTCACTCTATAGTTCAGGCTGGCCTCAAACTCATAAAGATCTGCCTGCTTTGTTTTCATTCCAGTACTTTCTATAGGGCTGCATTTCTGGATATGTATTGTTTAAATCTGCCTTTATCATGAAATAAGTTGTTTTCTCCATCTATAGTGATTGGAAGCTTTTCTGGAAATAGTAGTCTGGGCTGGCATCCATGGTTTATTAGTGTTTGTAAAATATCTATCTAGGATCTTCTGGCTTTCAGAGTTTCCATGGAGAAGTCAGATATAATTCTGATAGGTCTGCCTTCACCTGTTACTTGGTCTTCTTTCTTTGCTGCCCTTAATATTCTTTATTCTATATGTTTGATGTTTTGATTATTATGTGGCAATGGGAGTTTTTCCCCTGTCTAGTTGGTGTTCTGAAAGCTTCTTGTACTTTCATAGGCATGTTCATTTTTAGGCTGCGAAAGTTTTCTTCTATGATTTTGGTGAATATGTCTTCTGTACCTTTGAGATGGAATTCTTCACCATCTTCTCAACTTATTATTCTTAGGTTTGGTCTTTTCAGGATTTCCCATATTTCCTGGGTATTTTGTGAAGTATTTGTTAGATTTAAGATTTTTATGGTTAGTGAATCTATTTCCTCTAGTTTATCTTCAGCCTCTAAGATTCTCTCTTCTATCTGTTGTATTTTTTGGTGATGCTTGCATCTGTAGTTCCTGATTGTTTACCTAGCTTATTTATTTCCATCATTCCCACAGTTTATGTTTTTTTATTGTCTTTTCAATTTTCAGGTCTTGAACTATTTGAATTGTTTCTTTCATCTGTTTGATTGTTTTTTTCTTGGCTTTCCTTGCTTTCTTTAAGAGATTTGTTGATTTCTTGCATTTTTTGGTTTGTCTTTTCCTCCATTTCTTCCAATTTCTGTTTGTATTTTTTTTCTTCAATTTCTTTAAGGGATTATTTTTTCATTTTCTTCTTGAGGGTCTCTATCACGTTCACAAAGTTGTTTTTAAGGTTGTTCTCTTCTGCTTCATCTGTGTTAGCATGTTCAGGTCTTGCTTGTGTAGAATCCCTAGATTCTGGTGGTGTCATATTAGTCTTTCTGTTGTTCAATGTGTTCTTATGCTGTCATCTTCCATCACTCCTTCCAGTGGGTGCAGGTGGGATCTCTCCCTTTTCTGGCAGGTATGGGTCCAAGGCTTTCTCCATGTGGGTGCAGATGGGTCCAAGACTCCAATGGCAGCAGATGTTAGATTGTTCTCTCTCTTACAGTGGGTGATTATCAAGACTCTTTTTTTGTGTGCCCATCCAATTCTGAGATGGTGGCAGATGTTGGATGGCTGGTTCTGCCTCCAGGTCTCTTTGGGGGCTTCGGGGGTGGGATGGGACTGGGGTCCACATTTCAGGGGCCCGAAACAGGAAAAGCTGGGCAGGAAATGGCCTGGCACTCACCCCTGAAAATTGTTTTGTTGGTAAAAAAAAACTAGGTCATTTCACAGAGTAAAAATAATCAGATTTGTTTGAAAAATAAGTAGTCATATATTTGGAATTCACTGTCAAATAAGGTTAAAAAAATAGTACCTATACCCTGCTAAATGATAGGTAAATGCCTCTACTAGAGAGCATATTAGCACACTATATGCTAAAGTTATGTGAAATCAGCTCCAAGGCCATAGGGATACTGACAAGAATTCAGTGTCCATCCTGGAGACTTGATGTCAACTTTCATCCACTAAACACTGCTCCTCTAATCTTAAGCAGGCATGTTAATCCCCTGGGTTTCAAAGAAGCATTTTTATTTATAGGAAAAACAATGTATGAGAGCACCTCCAGGGTACCTTGTTGTTACACACTGGTTCTGTCCCTTTGCTCCATTTTTGTTTTTGAATGAAAGATTAGAAATATCCTTCATTAGAAGACACGGAACACAGGTTGATTGTCTTCCCTTACTGCATCCCTGTGTTGTCTGTAGTTACCTTTCCTTACTTACTGCATCCCTGCATAATCTGTAGTTACCTTCCCTCACTGTACTCCTGGGTTGTCTGTAGTTAGTTACAAGTCTCAAGAGTTTCATACATAGAAGAGAAAATGCAATGCTATTATTTTGCTTCTCGGAAAATGCCTGGGGATGCAGCTACTGGGGGCTCTGTGAGATAAGGTATTTTCCCATGCAGTAAGAATTCCAGCATCTCACCTGATTTTTTGACACTACAGTCTAGGATTTCTCATCAAGGAAGATATCAAGATAAACTTCACATGGAGTCTACCAAGAAAACTCTCTGGCTTTCAATAGAAAGGGCAAGACACTCAACAAGGTATAAGTTAGACCTTAGGTTTGTAATGAAGTTGAAACATAGGGCCATCTGATTGTAAATGACAAAGGTTATGAATAAGATATGAAACCTGCGATTTCCTGTTTGATTTCATTTATACAAATATGATATTTCTTTAAAAATGGAGATGACAATGATAATTTTAAGTTTTTTAAATAATGAAAACAGAATCTTTTTGCTAGAAAGGGATTTGTAAATCAAAGTAATATGATGAAGGAACTGATAAATTCTTAAAACTTGTCTTAGGATAATTATCTTGCTTTTCTAATCTGTCCTCAGTATTTCTGTCACTGAAGAGGAATCTAAGACTTTCACTAGTACCAGGCTTACTCAGCAAGTCATGTGTCCTGATGGTAATATCTGTATGATTTTATATGATTGTTTTCTTGGGTTGTTATTTAGATGACTCAAAGGGAAACTAGCTGACACATGGGAAAAACCTTTAAAATTCTAATAACTAGTAAAAGTGCAGGACCTTAATGTCTTCCATACATATATGTGCACATACTTTCTCACTATATGGGTAGTTTCTAAGTTGGGAAATTATGAAAATTAAGAAGAGGTGATGCTTGAGTCAGACATGTTTTGTTTGTCAGCTGGAAATTGATCAAAGGTGTCTCATAAAAATTTATCTGTTGCTTATCATAGTGATGCATGAGAAAAATGAAATCTGAGTACCTGGGATGTATAGGAAGGGCTACTTGATAAGTGACTGTCCAACATCCCTTATTAATGAATAACCAATTTCAATCCAAGAGTTCCAGCACCATCTATAATAACAACACCTGAATAGCTGAGATCAGGAGGACTGTGAGTTTAGGCCTGAACTAGACATCTAGTTCCAGGCTTGGGCTGCTCCCTGAGACATTATCTGAAATAAACAAACAAACAAGAAAGAAAGCTGCAAGCTTTGGGTTGAAGACTGCTGCAGAACTAACCCTTGTTCTGCTCTTTACTAGGTATGAAACATTAGACACAATAATACAATTGTCTTAAAGTGTTAGGGTTGAACCTAGTTCAATATGTGTGCTGAACTCTCCAAATCATACATTTCAAGGTTCAGTTCATTTTTTTGCATAATGAAGATAATGTATATGTTAAAGATACAGGTTATAAATAGACCATGCCTGATACATGGGAAAATTTCAATAGGTGTTATAAAGTCAAGACAATTCTTCCTCATTGTACAACACTGCCGTGAAGCAGGCACCAGCATCCTCTTGCATACCATATCAATGTGGATAACTGAGCATGGGAAGTTCATGGAAATCACCTTCAGATGCCCTGAGCTTTGGTCTTGGCTTTCTAGGAGTTGCATACTGTGGTGTACAGAAGACACAGATGCAAATACTTGTGACTTGGGGGTGGTCTAGTAGAAGAGTTTCTGTAGCTAAATCCAGTCTATATGGTATTTTCTGACTCTGGTTTTAGCCAAGAGTATGTGGTATTAGATTTATGGATAGACTATAACCTGGAACACCAATGGTGAGTCGGTTCCTTTTGCTTTGTACCATAGCCTCGCTTTTCATTGCTGCTTCCACAGGTCATAGCTCTTAATATCATGCTCCTCAGCAACCTATATGTTGCCTGATTTCAGAAAGAAAACTGGCTGACTGAAGAAATCTTAACATGACATGATGCATTCACCAACCAGGGTCCATATATTATTTGTAATATGTTGGTTGCTTCATAGTTTTGATGTCACTGATTGTCCAATAAAGAAGCACACATATCAAAGGTTTTCAAAGATGGAATTATGAGAATACTGAGTGACATTCCTGAAAACATGTCAACTACTAATGCAATTTGGGGAAAAACAAAGCAGGAAACAGAATCAAAGTTCTGGATTCCAGAACTTGCTTACCTCAATGTCACTTTGGGTTTTAGGACAGATTTTCCAACATACCTTGTCTATTTTCTCAAATATAATCAAATGTCTGTTTTCTCTAATGTAGTTGTAATGATCTGCACTAGACCTTTGTAAGGAGTAAGGTATTTTCTCCCACCGCTGGTCTTGTCCAGCAGCCACGCCAGCCCCAAATAACACACTGAGACTCTGTATTTGATATAATTCTGTTGGCCAGTTACTTGTTTCTTATCGACTAGCTCTGTCTTAAGTATTAACCCATTTCTGTTAATCTATGTATTTCCACGTGGTCTCATTTTACCAGAGAGCCTGCTGGCATCCTGCTCTCACCAGACTCTCCATCTTGACTCCTCCTTCCTACTTCCTCTTTCCTCCTTGTCTCCTAGTCCTGCCTATTTTGCTTTCCTGTTGGCCAACAGTGCTTTATTCCTTAACCAGTATGAGAAACATATTTACAGAATGACATCTCCCATCAGACCTTCCCTAATTTCTCTTTAATTCTAAACTCCTCATATGTATGTGAGTTTTATTTCAGTCCTTCATTTTTCATAAAATTTGTTTCATAACCACAAGCGGACTCCCAGATGACTTTGGAATAAAGCTGTTGGAATTTCAAATTTAGAGAGAGTAATTTATATGGCTACATTTAACTAGCTCATTTAAATCATGGAATAGATCCTTTCTGAGTGTTATATTGCCTTTGTGCTAATTTATTTGGAGTATCATAAGTAAGTAGCAGGTCATATGAATTTGAGAAAAAACTATCAATAACATGTTATCTATGCAATGTGCTTACTTAGCTCTTGGATTGTGTTATGCTTTGAGACAAATGATAGTTTTCCCTGGGAATTACACAGACTGTCTACTCTGTAAAGATGACAGAAGACAAAGAAAAGATAGCAGTTCCTCCTCTGTCCTGTAGTTTAGCTCTCAATGTCACCGACTTGTTAAGGCCACATAATCCTCTTCCTGGAATGGCCCTGATTCTACACCTTGAATTCATCCTGCCTAAGATACCCACTTCTGAACCATTCTTTATGGAAGGTGTTGATTGTCATATCTGTTTTGAACTAGAAAGAGGCTTCTGTACTGTGTGTACTGTTCATAAAAGTGTTATATTGGTGATATTATCAATACAGAGTATAATTATTTTGTGCAAGAATTGTTTTATTTTCTAACACCATCTGGTAGCAAAGATGTGGGACTGAAGCATGTTGTTGTGAACTAACTTCATCCACTGAAAGCTATTTATGTTGACTAAATGTTCTGATCATCAAGTTTATGTGCATTAGTTTAAGACAGAGACAAAGTAAAATCCCTTATCTGGAGAATTTGGAGGTGTATACGATAGGCTGAGATTATAATGAAAGGAAAAAAGGATAAGCATTTATTTGAAGAAACAAGCGAGATATACTTTAGTCAGTGGCATTAAAAAATATACAAACTCCACGTGTGTTACTATCTTTCTACTCCTTGTCTTTTGTTTAAGAAAGAACAGTAAAGAGCTTAATTAAATATTACAGTAAGTTTTTTGAGGTAGAAATATGAAGAGACATTTGTTCTCCTGTATGATAATACTTGAATGGTACACTATATGTATATAATATATATATATATATATATATATATATATATATATGCCTCTTTTTCTAGGTTGAGGGAATAAGAGGTGAATAAAATAGACAAAAATTGACTGCAGCTGTTGATAAATAGTGCAGGGAAAAATAAAGTAACCAGGTTAATGAGAGTTTGGGGAGGGATGAGATGCTGAGATCAAGCAAATTTTAAGTAGTATAGCTAGGGAAGATATATGTGCTGACAGTTGAAGGTGATAGAATGAATCCTGTGAAGGGGCAGGAAGTAGTAAGTATGCAGTAGAACACATAAAAGGAATGCTTTAAAAAAAATGAAATGTCTTGTGTAGGCAGAGGTGAGAGGAAAGTTCATAAGAGATTAAATGAGAACATGGAAAAATCCATGTCCCATTTATTTCCTGCTTTGATCATTAAACAAAGTCTAATTGTCACTAGTGTTTACTTCTCTAAATGGTGGTTGCATCTGGGCGAATGGGGCTGATAAATGATGTGCTCTAAAGTCTTGTGAAATGGCTAACTAAAAGAGTAAAGCGTGCAATCACAAGGGCAAGCTACACATGCCAGAGAAAGCTACACATGGCAAATACATGTTTTTCCATTGAGGCATATAAACAATAACAATAGCCTGTTGTGACAAATAATCTGAAGGAAACTCACTCCTATTCACTACACCTGGGAGAGGCATGAAAACATCCCAAGAACAATTCCATGTTTTTGAAGAAATCAGTCACAAGACTTTTGTCTTGTTTTCTTGGAGTTTTCTCACAAGCACTCAGAATCCAACAGGACTCCATTCTTGGACCACATTCTAACAACTAGATATTTTGAGCAGAAGAGTGAGATACTTTTATTCTTATTTAGCAAGGTACTTTCCAATTGTTGTGTCAAGAAAATCTGGGAGCAGAGCCAGGGAAGAAACAGGGAACTCATTTTGGAAGCTTGCTATTGTTCAAGTGGAAAATTGTAATAATTGAGTCCAAGCTAGTTTCAATGTAGTTAAGTGTGCAATGTTGCACACTGGTCAGACTTCTGATGTATTGAGAAATGAGGACAGTCATAAGTCAGATATGGAGTGTGCAAAAATAAACAAGCAACAAGCTGGAGTAGATCCCAAGGACCATGACTGAGTGTCTGTGAGCCTGAAGTTGTACTGAATATGTGGGAAGGAGACTCCAGGAGAAACAACCTTTTTTTTTTTAACTCAAGTGTTTTGTTTTCAGTGTATTAGATCTGAGATGTCTGTTAGATATTCAATTCATTACCCTGAGAAATAGGAAGCATGAAACTAGAAGACTGAATTTGTTTTGATTATTAACACTAAGTGATAGTACTCATGGGAGTATATATGATTACCTTAAATGAGAATAGGGAAAGGACGTATCTGTTAAGTAGAGCCTTGGAGTTCCATAGAATTGACAGAGTAGGGGAATATGGGGATAAAGCAATAATGAGTAGACTACACCTCATGCTTTGAGGATGAAGGAACATTGAATTCTGCACCAGTATCATTCTCTGCTAAGCTATTACCTAATGTTTATATAAATCAAAGCAACACTTTCTACATCATATTTTTATATCTGTTGATCAAAAAAGTAATAGAAAATAGTTATACAAACATCCATTGGGAACTGAAATTGTCATATGGTATCTGTTTTGAATATATGAAACCCAAAGCTCTTTAAAATGGGTCATGAAGTAGGGTTTTCTCTATTGACAAAATCTGCATTGAGGGATCAATGATGTAAGACCACTTGGGCAACCAACATTTGTGTCATTTAAAAACTTCCAGTTGTGCGTTTCTTTCCATGGAAAGCAGAATTCTATGACTTTTGTGGCAGGTGAGCCATATAGGTTCTATGTGTGCCCTCAGCAGAGAACTTTAGCAATTACAGTTTTCTGAGCACCTGGGGTGTGGAGCTGACAGGCTGACAGCTATCGAGAAGTGACAAGAAGCCCTGCAATATCACATCTTTTTTCTACTCAGTACCTAAGGGCTGAACATATGTCTCTCCATTAGTGAAAATGCATTCATTTCCACAATGAAATGTGAGAAGCAAGCATTCATCAGTCAAGATTATAAAATAGCATTTCAGTCATTTTTCCATAAATTGGAGTACAAACCAGGCAAGGACAAGTGAGAAAATACCTCATATTTTACTTTACCTTAATATTTTATTAAGCAAAGGTGACATTTTACAATAGATTCCTGGATACTTATCCCCTAGATTTCATCAATAATTTTTTATACTAATAGGTATATTTGTCAACTCAATATCTCAAAGTAAATTATCTGTGTTACCTTTTAAACAACTATATTTGTTTATAATGTTTCATGCAATGAGATACAAAAATTACATAAAATGAGATGCACAAGTCACATGCCAGGCTATCTCAACCAGAAAGTGTTCTATTATTGTCCAGGGCACCACAACACATATTTGATAAATGAGGAGTGATATATGGTTGAATATCCAGAAATGCATACTATATAAAGTTTACCTTGAATTTTTAATATGCTTCATGAAACTCAGAGTTACTTAGCATTAAATAGAAGAGGCCAGACAAAAGCAAGTAGCTTAGTATCAAACCCACATGGCTTAGCAATTTGGGGGAACCTTCCAAATGTTCCTCCATTTTTTAGGGGTCCTTGCCAATGACTCAGAGGATAACTCATTGGCAGTTTCCAGATATCACCGTTTGTCAGTTGGATTTGCTCAGCATCCCACAGTTCTCTGCTTAGCAGTTTATCTCACTTTTATTGGCAGTAGTTTCCTGGAATATGTTGAACTGATAATGTTGACAGTTCCAAGAAAACAGTAGTAAAAGCATATTGTGAATTTACTGTTCATCCAGTGTCATGCCTGGCTACCTGAGATGGGTGCAGTTCAGTTCTTGTGGGGGCAGCTTCCCCCCTTACCTTAACTTTTTTTTTTCTGTTTTACTTTCATGAAAGTTCTTAAATATCTTCAAAGTGATTGCTAATAGTGGGAACAGTGATTGTAACTACAGTGTGTGAATCTTCCTTCTCCATGTCTTGTGCTCAATTCTGGCACCACCTCCCAAGCTCACCAAAGGAGCTCTTTATGGAATGTAATGCATGGAATCCATCCAATACCCCTTTCACATGCTTCCACAATCTGTTCTTTCCTCCCCCACATGCCTTTACCTGCACAGCTTTGGGAATTGAGTTTTAGCAGCAGTCCTCAATGGAATAGTCTTTTTTCTTCCAACCCCTTACTTACTAAGGTAGAAATGAAGTTAAAAAGTGGCCTTTCAGCTTTAGATTAGGTAAGCATATGCAAGTAAGTTATTTAAAATTGTCTATCACATGTGGTGTGCTTATTTTAAACTCCATTACTCTCCCAGTTTTCTCTGTATAGAATCACCTGAACAGTTTGAGATCTTTGTTTCGAAAGCTAAAACAAACAAATACAATAACAAAAAAGCAGCAATGAAAAGGAAAAACACTACCTATAACAAAGAAAGTGAGGCTCATTCCCCAAGGTGCATTCATTAGTTTTGTGGATACTTAAAAATAAATTGTTTATTTTATTGATAGAAGAGAAAGTAGGGAATAGACCTAAACTAATTGACAGAGGGTTTTCTGAACATGCATAGATAGCACAAAAATTAATAAATTGGAACTTATGGGATTAAAAAGGTTTTGTATGGCAAAAAACACAATCATTTGGACACAGAAGCAGCCTACAGAGTGGGAAAAGACATTTACATTTGACAAAGGATTAGAATATATAAGTAAGTAAAAATAATGAATAACAAGCATACGAATAATACAATTGAAAATAGGATATCCAACAGAGAGTTCCCAAAATGTGAAACACAGATGGCTGAGAAACAATGTCCAACATTCTTCTCCATCAAGCAAGTGAAAATTAAAACTCCTTTGATATTTCATCCAGTTACAAAGGCAAAGATCAATAAAACAATGGCAGTTCATGCTGGTGAGGAGATAGACTAAGGGGAACACTTATTCATTGTTGATGGGAGTAGAAACTTGAAAAGCCACTATGGAAATCAGTGTTGTGATTCTTCAGGAAGCTGGGAATAGATATACCTCAATATCCAGCTATATCACTCTTGAAAATATACCCAAAAGATTCTAAGTCCTACTCTAGAGGCACTTTCTCACTCATGTTCATAAATACTCTACTCATAATATCCAGAAGTTGGAAACAACTTAGATTGATGTCCATCAACAGATGAATGGATAATGAAAATGTAGTACATTCACACAATAGAACACTATTCAGCCATTAAGAGAACTGAAATTAGAAAAAATTGAAACTTAATGAATGGGCTTGAAATAATCACCTTGAGTGAGATAACCCCCAAAAAATATTGCATGTTTTTTCTTATATGTGGATGTTAGCTTTTAAGATTTAGATATCTATGTTTTAGTCTGAATAACCACAAGGTTAAGCAGCTAGTAAGGGACTGTGTGGGGAAGATGGGACCTTTCAAGGAAAGAAAATATAGTGTTATAAAGAGAGAAAGGTGAAATTGTAATAGAAAGATTAAATAGGGAGTAAGAGGTAGGACAAATGGGGGAATGTGGAGAGGGACAACTAATAAAGCCCTTTTGAAAAAGTCATATTGAAACCTATGACCATAGAAGGTCCCTGAAATATATAAACATATTAAAGGCATTTAAATGGAATCACCACATTGGGGGTGGGGATTCCCATCTAGATATCATATGTCACCAAATAAAGTTTCCAGTGTCAACAATGAATGACACCGTGTAGAGACACTTGATAAAAGTGTCCCATAAAACAACATCCTCCCATCACAGGTTATTGCCAAGACTATTGTTTTCTCTTGATAATCTATAGTAAGGTCCTATTACTGAAGATATCACCTACTTATGTCAGTAGATAAAGATAAATTCAATTAGTGCCTACTTAGAAGCTTAGAAGCTCCCTCACCCTCACCCCCTGACTTGCATTTATTGCTCTGGAAGATATTTGACACACTAGAGGAACAAATCTCCCAGATACAAACCCTGCAGCCTACAATAGCAACCTATCTGCAGCATACACTGGTACAATAGTGGCCCAAATGCTATGGGAGTATCCAACCAATTTTTGATTCAATTTAAGGTCCACTTGAGGAACTAGAACTGATACCTGATATTGTCAAAATGGACAAAACTAATAAGTCATGAGCTAGTGAAAATCTTACCCCCATTATTTTGCTAAAGGAACATAGCAATATAATGAAACTTAATGACCTATTACTCTACCCATAGACCAGAGTACCCATCAGCCTTCATCAGAAAAGCTTCTTTCAGTAGATTCTAATTTAGAAAGAGGCTCACATCTATACAATATACAGAGAATGAGAAACTATACAGCAGTAAGTATTAAATGGGATGTCTCCATCAAAGCCCTCCCCTTGAGGCTCAGGAACCCATATGAAAGAGAGGTAGCCATTTTAGATTCCTCTATTGATAATTCTCTATTTAGTTCTGTACTGCACGATTTAATTGAATTGTTTGGTATCTTGGTGACTAGCTTCTTGAGTTCTTTGTATATTTTGGAGATCAGCCCTCTGTCAGATATGGGATTGGTGAATATTTTGTCCCATTTTGTAGGCTGCTGTTTTGTCTTCTTGACTGTGTCCTTTGCCTTACAGAAGATTTTCTGTAAGGAGTATGGTTTTTCTGCCTGCCGCCAGTCTTGCCCCAATTAACACACAGAGCCTCTGTATTTGATGTAATCCTGTTGGCCTGTTACTAGTTTCTTATCGGCTAGCTCTGTCTTAATTATTAACCCATTTCTATGTATTTCCACGTGGTCTTACCGAGAGTGGAGGAATGGAGGTTCTCTTCTCTCCAGACTCTCCATGTTGACTCTCCTTACTACTTCCTCTTTCCTCCATGTCTCTTAGTCCCTCCTATCTCCTTTCCAATTGGCCAATAGTGCTTTATTCATTAATCCGTAGGAGAAACATATACAGAATAACATCTCCCATCAATTTTCAGTTTCAGGAGGTCCCATTTATTAATTGTCCATCTCAGTGTCTGTGCTACTGGTGTTATGTTCAGAAAGCAGTCTCTTGTGCCAATTCATTCAAGAGTACCTCCCACTTTCTCTTCTATGAAGTTCAGTGTGGCTGGATTTATGTTGAGGTCTTTGATCAATTAGGACTTAAGTTTTGTGTATGGCAATAGATATGGATCTATCTGCAGTCTTCTACACACCGGGATCCAGTTTGCCAGCACAATTTGTTGAAGATGCTTTATTTTTTTCCATTGTATAATTTCAGCTTCTTTGTCAAAAATCAGGTGTTAGTAGATGTATGGGTTACTATCAGGGCTTTCAATTAGATTACATTAGTATAACAAACTGTTTTTAGTATTATAGCTCTATAGTAGAGCTTGAAGTCAGGGATGGTATAGAAAATACGCAACATCCTTAGTCATCAGGGAAATGCAAATGAAAAACAACTCTGAGATACCATCTTACTCCTGTCATAATGGTTACAATAAAAAACACCAATGACAGCTTATGCTGGAGAGGATGTGGAGAAAGGGGAACGCTCTTCCAATGCTGATTGGAGTGCAAACTTGTACAGCCACTTTGGAAATCAGTATGGTGGTACCTCATGAAAATGAGAATCAGTCTACCACAGAATACCACAGTGTTCCACTCTTACGCACATACCCAAAAGATGCATATTCATACAACAAAGACATCTGTTCAACTATGTTCATAGCAGCATTATTTGTAATAGCCAGAACCTGGAAGCAACCTAAATGTCCCCCAAGTGAAGAATGGGTAAAATGGATTACTACTCAGTGGGGGAAAATTGAGTTTTGAATTTGGCAGGAAAATAAATGGGACTAGAAGAAGCTTTCCTGAATTAGGCAACCCAGTTACAAAAAGATAAACATGGCATATTCTCACTCATATATGGATTTTAGACATAGCAAAAAACATCACCAGCCTACAATCCACACCACCAGAGAAGCTAGGAGACAAGGAGGACCCTAAGAGAGTCATACACGGTCTTCCATAGAAGGGGAAAGAGACAAGATCTCCCAAGCAAATTGGGAGCATGGCTGGAAAGGAGAGGGAACTAGGAGAAAGAGAAAGGGAGAAAAGGAGGAGAAGAGGAAAACAGGAGGGAGCAGGAAGATTGAGCTGGGGGAAGAATAGAGGAGAACAAGAAAAGAGATACCATAATAGAGGAAGCCACTATGGGTTTAAAAGAAATCTGGCACTAGGGAAATGTCCAAAGATCACCAAAGATCAACAAAAGATGACCCAAACTAAAAATCTAAGCAATATTGGAGAGGCTACCTTAAATGCTCTTCCATGATAATGAGATTGATGACTACTCTATATGCCATCCTAGAGGCTTCATTCAGTAGCTGATGGAAGCAGATGCAGACACCCACAGCTAAACACTTAAACAGACTCCTGGAATCCAGTTATAGGAAGGGAAGAGTGATAAGCAAAGGGGTCTAGAACAGGATAGAGAAACCCACAGAAACAGCTGACCTTAACAAGGGGGAGTTCATGGAGCCCAGACTGATAGCTGGAAAACCAGCATAAGACCGACCCAGACCCCCTGAATGTGGGTCTCAGTTAGGAGGCCTGGGCAGTTTAAGGGACCTCTGACAATGGAACCAGGATGTATCCCTAGTGCATGAATGGACTTTGGAATCCCATTCCCCATGGAGGGATACTCCCTTACCCTGAAGACACGGAGGAGGGCCTAGGCCCTACCAAAAAGGACTTGGCAGATTTTTATGATCCCTCTTGGAAGGCCTTACCCTTCCATGGAGTGGATGGAGGATGGGATGGGGTTGTCTGTGGCAGGCATGGGAGGATGGGGAGGAGAGGGAACTGGGATCAATATGTAAAATAAGAAAAACAAATATAAAAAAAGAAAGAGGAGGTAAAATACTGTGAGAGACAGAGGTGACTAATGACTTCAAGGAAAGTACATCATCTACACACAATAGGAATGAAACATATTTAAATTCATCATGATACTAGCAGCATGCACAAGACCTACACAGTTGTAAACCAGAAAAAATGTCATAGCTTTGAGAAGAGGTTGTGGATACAAATTCCCACCCTTAATCAAGAAGCAATTTGTAATTGATATCTTCTGGGAAAAGAAAGTCAGATAGATCCAATGAGGTCTCACTAGGTATATGAACTACACTCTTGGGCAGGCCACCAAATGAACTAAATGATTTTTATGCAGGTGCTTTTTGTTTAGGTTTGTCATTTTTATGTTTTTTATTTAACTTTGTTTTTGTCTGTTTTTTATTTTTATATTTTTTCTATTGGTAGGAGAGGAAAGAGAGCAAGGGTGCGAATTCAAGCAAGCAAGAAGTCAGCTGTGTAGGGAGGTGACAAGGACCTGAGAGGAGTTAGAGAGGATGGGTATGATAAAGTAGATTATAATACATTTTTAAAAGAAAAATACATTAACTGAGAGGTGTGTGTGTGTGTGTGTGTGTGTGTGTGTGTGTGTGAGTGAGTGAGAGAGAGAGAGAGGGAGGGAGGGAGAGAGAGAGAGAGAGAGAGAGAGAGAGAGAGAGAGAGAAATGGGTGGGAAGATACACAGTTGTGCCATGGGTATGAAAATCAGAGGACAACTACTTAGTCTCTCTTCTTAACATGTAGATTCCAGTATTGAACTAAGGTTGTAAGACTTGGCAGCCAGTGCTCTAGTGCACTGAGGCATTTTTATAATAATGTTTTATTATACTCGAGTTATGGTCATATAAACTTACTGGCTGATGTCACTGTCACCTTCTGTTCTCTTCTAATCTCCCTCCCACCACTAGGAACACACTCCTCTCTATAAGTCCTTTCCCCACATTTAGTTGCTTTTCTTTTATGAGCCCCTAAATTTAACCAGGGCCAACTCTGTTTTGGGAACTATCCATTAGAGTATGGTGTGCTCATCAATGGTTACAGAATTGAAAACAATGTCTGCATGCTTCCATAATCCATCTGTAGCCCACAGTTCAGCATGTAGGTCCTTCTTAGATCTTTTGTGTTTGACTATTTTTTTTGTTTGTTTGTTTCAAGACAAGTTTTCTCATGTAGCTTTGGCTGTCCTAGACTCCCTCTGTAGACCAGGTTGGCCTTGAATTTAGAGATCTGCCTGCCCTGTATCCGGAGAACTGGGATTAAAGACATGTGTTGACTATTGACAGGTCCAGTCTTGAAGTCCAATTTTAGGTAACTGCAGATTCTGTGAGATCATTACTGCATTACTGCATTTGTACCATGATTCAGAAGACCATATTTCACAGTTCTTCTATCTTTGGAGTTTTATGTTGCTTACTTTGTCTCTTTCATGTTGTTCTCTGAGTCTTAGAATGTGAGGCATTTATCTCCTGTTTATGGTTGAGCACTCAGTGTTCAGTACCCTGAGCATCCATATGTCTCTGCATATGCTACATAAACTATGAAGAGATATTTCCCTGTGTGGTCGACTTGAATAAGGTATTGGGCAACTTCTGTATTCACATAAATCACATATTTACAATAGTCACATGAGATAGGAAAGTTCAGGCACATTTGAGAATTCTAGATAAGAATCTGGGAATGATGTCAGTTATAACTGTCATCTCATTTTCTCATATACTCACTGTGTCAGGACCCTATCAGTCTCCATTTCTGTGTCTAAAAAGCCAATTGAGCCAAAATAATTCAAAAAGTGGTTGACGGGAGGATAACTGATAATTTTTAAAATATTTCCAGGAGCCACCCTAGGTAAATAAAAATTCACTATTTACTAATTAGATATATTAATATCTGCTTAACAAATAAAGTGTTGTAATCATGTTGAGGGACCAGCACTGAGTGACACCCACAAATGCTCATGCAGTCACAAGACAAATAATGTGGGGAAGTACACCAACTTTGCCTATTTGTTACTTTATGTGGGACATCCCACTAAATCCAAATTCCTTTTTTTTTCTCTTGTCCTTATGTATTGAAGGGTTAATGCTGGAAGTTTAATCTTAGAAATGTAGACTCTGAGATACAGGAACTTAAAAGAGAATTTAGAAATAAAAATTTACTTTTTCATTATACCAAAAAAGGACCGTGTAAATACAATTAGTACATACTGAGGTTACTGCAAGCCCTTTTTTTGGACTGGGGTGTAATGAACAGTCAAAAGAGCAGCTACCAAGCCCATTGGAGGAACAGTAGGGTTCTGGACAAAACACAAACTTCTACTAGATCTAACTAGCATAATAGATACACATGGAATACTTGCATGCATATTATGTTCATAGAAATTACACATATATCTACACATATGTAATATGTGCCATGGGTATTTTTGATAGTCAATGCACACTATTTAATGAGGCAGCCAAAAGAACTGGGATCTTCAAGAGGTCAGAAGGAGGATACATTCAGGAGTAAAATGAATGCCTTTATAAAAGTTGCTTGGGCAAGGTCACATGTCCTTTCCTTCAACTAAGGCAGTGTGACAAGGTGGTGTCCATGAACCAATGACAAGGCCATCAGACACCAGTTCTACCAGATCTTGAACTTTCCAGCTTTCAGAACTAATAAAAATCAATTTTTGTTGTTTCAATCTACCCTATTTATTTCATTTGGTCATCTAACATTGCTTATAGTTAATAAAAAGAAACTGAATGTGATTTAAGGGTTCTAGTTACATCTTTATAAATTCAATCTCTTCTCATATGAAAACCTTCCTTGCCTGAGGTTTTTCAGACCCAAATGTTGTTAAGTTCCCCAGCTTTAATGGGGGAAAAACAAAAAGAAAATGAGCTTTAAAAATTGGAGACACAATGTCATCTCTTGGAAGCAACATTTTCTTCTCAATATAAATAATGTGCCAATAAAAACTGATGAAGCTATGTAGGGGGAAAGAAGGAGAGAGAGAGAGAGAGAGAGAGAGAGAGAGAGAGAGAGAGAGAGAGAGAGAGAGAGAGAACATGTATATGAAGTTTCAGAAGCAGTGGTAAAACTCACAAAAATCTTTCCTAATTTTCCATCTATTTGAAAAGTATTCTTAGCCATAATTGTCATTGGTTTTCATATGAAAAATAAGGATAATGTGATGATGTAGGTATGAAGTATGGACAGTTATTTTAAAATAATGAAAGTTTGGGAAAAATGCCAGAGGAGCTGGCTGTACCAGTGCAAAATAATCTGGACTATTGCTTTAGAAAGTATGGCTTCCAGATTTCATAATGTAGAATGTTAACATATTCAAAAATGAAAACCATGCTAGGCTATAGCAATGCCATGCCTATTGTCTCCCAGCAGAATATTTTAGCCCACATTCATTCATTTATGAAGCATTTCTCCAAGGTCACTGGATGGCTTTTGTGGGTCTCTTGAACTTGGCCATATGGTCTTAGACTTGTGCATTTCTTTATTCATGCTTTACCAAACTGGTCTTGAGAGGGCTCAGAACATGCTACTGCAATAATAGGTTCTTGGTATTTGAGAAGGAAGCTAGAGCAGGGATGTCTGTCTCACTCCTTTCCTTGTCCTTCTCTCCCAGCTCAGGTCATGAGGAATTGCCATTCTCCTCTGATAAAGAACTTCTCTGCAGTGTCCCCTCTCCAGAAGAGAGGCAGGCAGGGCATAAACATCTGAGCCAGACCTTGCTATTTCCTGAAGTTATCATCATTTCTGCTCTCCAAGCATACTTCTTTACAGCTTCCCATTAAGAATTGTCTTGCCGTATTTAAGACCCAATAGTCATGATTGATTGGAGTGGCATCTGGCCATTTATGTGAAATCTTAAACTCCTAACTGTTTTCTCAGGAAGAGCTCTCCTGGATAACTTCCACGTGCACTTCCTCTTCTGATCATGGACAGTTTTCAAGGTATTCCAATTTAGCACACTTCTACATATTTCCAATGAGTGTAATCTAGAAATTTCATAATTTCTTAGTGCTCATTGTGAAAACCTTCATCCTCTTTAAAAATAGTGTCTTCCTTAAAAAAAAAAAAGGAAGGAAGGAAGAAAAGAAAAAAAGACACTACAATATATATGTAAGAGCCAGTGGCAATGTGGACATTTTTTTTTTTTTTACATCCATGTTCTGGATATTAAAATACCTTTATATCACAAGTTAGGGTAATGTGTGAGTAACTTCAAAAGTATAGAAGGAAGAAAATTACATAAACTTATATAATATCAACTTTGTCTACTTAACATGGAAATTGGAAGTTAAAATTATGTAAACTTATTTAAATTCTTCCCTTAACTCATGCACATTCAGTATGTTAGTGTTTACTGATTAATAAATTGCCCACAAGTTAGTTTAAATCAGGAAAATTACTCATATATTCATATAATTTTAAATCCTTAAATGTCTCTCCATTTTTATGACAGCAGTGTGAAGAATTAGAAATAGAAAAAATGTTAAAATGAGCATAGGTGATTAGAGAGATGTCTCAGTGTCTAAAAGAACCTGCTGTTCTTCTAAGTGATTTGAATTTGGATCTAAGCACTCATATTTGGTGCTACAAAATCACTTGTAACTCCAGTTTCATAGCTTTTGACAATACCTTATGGCCTAGGAGCAGATATACACTTGTATACACACATTTTTAAAAATGAGCATTGGCAATATTCAAATAATACTATTATGTATTACAACAGAAATATAGTAATATTACCTATTATAACATTTTCCCCACAGACCAAGAAAACACCTTTTTATCCTTTTTTAATTTTAAAAGGAAAGTAAGATATTGTGTGGCCCCCTGTGGTGGTTTGAAATAGAATGGCCTTTGTAGATTAATATATTTTAATACTTGGTTCCCAGTTGGAAGAACTGTTTGGGAAGCATTAGGAGGAGTAAAGTTGCTGGAGGAAGTGTGTTTTTGTTAGAATTCATTCATGTTAGAAGGGTTGTATCATTAGGATAGGTGGGTCATTGCCAGCAAGCTCCTTCTCTGCCTCAAGATTGTGAACCAGATGTAAGCTTTCAGCTACTGCTCCCGTACCATGCCTACCATGGCTGCCATGCTCTGCATGATGCTGGTTTTGGACTAAACCTCTGAAACTGTAAGCCCAAATAAAATAAAACCTTGTGTAAGTTTCATTGGCCATGATATCTTTTCACAACAATAAAATGGTACTAAAACTGCCCTTAAAACTCCTATGTAGGTTGTATGAGGTAAGAATCCTAAGAACCACATCCCATGAGGTTAAGTCACACCTTCTTCCGGGTCTTCCCAGAATACACTGCTGTCACAAAGTTGTTTTGTGTGTCTTTCATAACATCTGTCCCCCTCAGGAAGTATTAGTGTCACAGCTCGAGAAGTCTGTCTCAAAATTTATCTCATTGGTGAAGTTCTCTGCTAAGAATTTCTAGGAAGATCTAGTCAAATAAGCTATAGAACCTTATCATCATATCATCCTAAAATTACCTTTGAATCTCACTTTCCAGGCACTGATATGATTATGAAGGGTCCCAGCAAAACTCATATTTGACCATTTGCTGCCTCCGTTGAGTGACTGGGCCCCAGCAACTAACCAATGGAATTGCTGCCCTTCTGATAGTTGGGTGCTACTTCCCTATTGATATGTGATAGTTTGAATAAGAATGGACTCTATAGGTCCATATATTTGAATGCTTGGTCATTAGGAATGGACAATATTTTACAGGAATTAGGAGGAGTGGCTTTGTTGATGTAGGTATGGCCTTATGGGAGGAAGTTGGTCACTGGGAATAGGCTTTGGGGGATTCAAAAGCACTAGACACGCCCAGTGTCCTTTTCTTCCTGCTGCCTACAGATCCAGATGTGGAAATCTAGGCACCATGTCTGCCTGCCTACTGCCATGCTTTCTACAATTCTGGTAATGGACTAAAGCTCTGAAATTGTAAGCCAAGTCCACATTAAATGTTTTCCTTCGTAAGAGGTGCTTTGGTCATGGTGTCTCTTCAGCAATAGTACAGTGAGTAAGACAGGTTGCCAATGCAACCTGAGGGATGAAACATAAAAATCTCAGCTTGGTGAAGGGTGGCATGTGGAGGAGTTTGGAGATTAGAGTGTGAGTGTTGAGGGTTGGAGAGGGAAGAGATGCCTCAGTGGTAAAGAACACTTGCTGTTCTTGTAGAAGACATTGAGGTCATTTTTGGTACCCAAACCAGGTGGCTTACAACTTTAGCTCTAGTACTAGATCTGACAGAGACCTTGTGCACTGCCTGGGCACTGGCATGCATTTGGTGCACATATATACACTCAGTCACATACATGTAAAATATAAAAGAATAAAATCCAGTTGGCCTGTAATCCCCAATAACAACAGCCTCTATTTCATAGTATACAGTGATCTATTGTATGACTGTTCATTGAGGTTGGTTTTCATTTTGGCAGCCTGAAAGAAGACACCAACAATGGAAAATATCCCAGATGTCTAGCTGGCAGGGAACAGACTGAAAAGCTATGGGCATCCAAGCTTTCTCTTTCATCTCTTGGGTTGACAACTGCTTCATAATTTTACATGTCATTTACCCCACTTTTCCATGTTATTTACAACCACACACATTCAGCCAATTAGAGTTCACCTAGAAATCTCTGGAGCTTTAAGATCTTGGGGATCTTTGAGGAGGAAATGAAGGAAGATTTCAGAGACTGGCTGGAGTGTAGCTCTTGGCAGTCTCCTTGTTCAAGCCAGAGGTCCAGCTCCCCAACATTTCCAGAGAAAATAGATTGCCTCTAAGACTCCCTGGAGACATGAATGAGGGAGGTTTGCATCGCATGAGGCTTCTGGCAGGCTTCCTTTTCAGGTTTCCACTGCTCCTCAGCCTCTAGGACCTCTCTCTGTGGCTGGAGACAAGAGAGCTTGTTCGTGCTTTAGCCTTTAAACCTCTAGCGTTCAGCTGCAGATGGGATTCTGGTTCTGTAAGTGTCTCCAGCCTCCAACACCTGCTGCTTTAGAGACATGTGACTTCAGCCTTCAAGACTTCCAGTTTCTGTGACCTCATCAACTGACCTGCTTTCTGCATTCTCTCTGGATGACTGATTGCTGTTGAAGCCCTGAAACTCTTCAAGATCTGTTGTAGTATTTGCTGACACTCTCTAGGCTGGCCAGCAGAGCATGCTGAGGGCACAGAACTGCAATACCTGCAGTCTCCCTGGACTGGAAGCAAGCCTGTCCCTGGAACACAGCTATGACACTTCAGTGTTTCTGTAGTTTTCTTCCAGCTTCTGCCTAGGATCTCAGTCTCTATTTACTATCCAAGTCTTTGTTTTCTAAGTTATACTGGTACTCTCATGTGGCAAAAAGGCTCCTTTTGTTTTCCCATGGTTGTTCACAAACTCCAGTTTTGGAAGGAAGGTAAAATGGGAAGCAACCTGAAATAAAACACTCTGCTCTCACAAACACTGAAGAATGTAAGCAGAACGCAACATTTTTTTTTTTACATTGAATGAATTCAAAATCCATGGTTTTCATCAGAAGCCTTCTTGCTTATATAGTTTATAGTTTGAAAGGATCTTTAATGTTATGTGTCCATCATTACAGCACCATAGAGTAGTTTTACTCTCCAAAACATCTTATGTGGCATGAAACTCATCCTTCATGCCCACAGTCCCTAGCAACTGCTAATCACTGCCACCATGGTTTTATCTTTGGCAGAAGGTTTATTGGAGCCATAGCACATTGCCTTTTCCTCTTGATGTCTTCTTCTTAATAACATTCAATGTCCTTCCATCATGGTAGCTCACACATTTTGTAGACTAAGCAATATTTTATTCTGGGGTTGTTTCATGTTATGTATCCATCCTCAATTTTGGTAATGAACCTGCTATGAATAGCATGTGCCTTTGTGTGACATATTTAGAATGCTTTTGGAAAATTGCATATGTTTTACATATCAAATCAAATCTGCAGCCATGGCCTACTGAGAAATAACTGGCTTACCAACACACACACTTTTTATGTTAATTTAGCTTTTTTTCCTTTTTTTATTAGAGTCTCATAGTTTTTCTCATATAGATCTCAGATATGTTTTGTTAGATTTATATCTAAGTAGTTCATTTACTTGGGTAGCAATGCCAATGACAGGGAATTTTGAATTATGAACTCACCTGCTATTATGGATTATGTTGGGAATCTTATTTTTTTTGCTGTGTGGCAAAATATCCAAGAATAAAGTAAAAAGAGGGAAAGTGTGGTAATTTTAATGATAATGCTCCCCAAATCTTGGATATTTACATGCTTGTTCCCTAGTTGGTGGCACTGTCAGGTGAAGCGTAGGAGGTTTATCCTTGTTGGATAAAGTGTGTCAATTGAAGTTTTGGGAAGCTAAAGGACTCAGGCAAATTTTGTTCCTTCTGATTCCTGCTTGCAGTTAAAATGGATGATCTCAGGTTCTGTTCCTGCAGCTAAGTCTGCCACTTTCTCTTATTAGGGACTCTTAGACCTCTAGAACCATAGGCCTTCCTTAAATTAATTGCCCTGGCTGGGGTGTTTTATCACAGCAATTGTTAAGTAATTAATACAAACATGTTCTATCTGTAGTCACATGACTCCATTGTTACTGGAAAGTGTAAGACAGGGAACATGTGATGAGGAAAGGTGCTCAGCTCTTGGCAGCCAGGGAGCCAGAAAAGTAGTCAGCTGACAGAATGTAGTCATACTGAACATCACCTGCCACTAACTTCGTCTATTAGGCCCAGCTTTTATATTATCCCTCTTGATTAATGTTATCAAATGATGAACCCATCAATGGACAATCTATTACTAGGATAAAAGCTCTCCTAGCCCAATGGTTTCCTGAAAGGTGATCTACTAGAAACCAAGTCTTTGATATAAGAACCATTTTAAGAGACATTTCATATGTAAGATATAATGTCAATACACCAAAATAAGCGGTAGATATTTACATACTAATTTATTAGCTTTGCAACTTACAATCTGACTACAGATATTGATTTGCTCTAATATGTTTTTGGTTATTATTTGGTTGGTTATGATTTTTTTTCTACATAGATCATGCCACTCATGAACAAAATTTTCAGTTCAATAGCCTTCCCATGTACAAATGACAGACTAAGGCTATTTAGTCAAAGTGCTATTACTGTGAAGAGACACTATAACCATGACAACTCATAGAAAGGAGAGCTTTTAATTGGGGCTTGCTTGCAGTTTCAAAGGATGGTTCATTATCTGAGTGGTGGTAGGTAGTCAGACATGGTGCAGGAGAAGGGAACTGAGAGTTCTATATTTGGAGCCATAGGCAACAGGAAAAGAAAAAGCTTCCAGGCCTGAATTGAGCTTCTGAATATCTGAAAACCCACCCCCAGTGATACACTTCACCAACAAGGCCACACATACCCCAGAAGGCCATATCTCCTAATCTCTCCCGAGTAGTGCTACTCCCTGATGACTGAGCATTGAGACTTAGGAGCCTATTTGGGACATTCCAATTCAAAACAACACACATAGCAAAAAAAGTTGGGAAAACAATACCTTTCACAATAGCCTCAAAAATAAATATCTTGCTATAACTCTAATAAAACAAGAGAAAGACTTGTCTAATAAAAACTTTAAGACATTGAGAAAAGAAATTGAAGACAACATCGGAAGATGGAAAGATCTTGTAGATAGGATTGACCTAGTAAAATTAGCCATCCTACCAAAAGCAGTCTGCATATTCATTGTAATTCCTCTCAAAATTCTAACACAATTTGTCTTGATCACTGTCCTATTGTTGGACACCATGACCAAGGCAACTCTTATGAAAGAAGGCATTTAACTAAGGGCATGTTTACAGTTTTAGAGGCTTAGTATTATCCACCTATATGACACTAAAGGAATAGCAGAGAGCTTCATTCTGATCCACAGGCTGGGGGTGGGGCGCACGCACGTGCACACACACACACACACAGAGAGACACACACACGGAGAGAGAGAGAGAGAGAGAGAGAGAGAGAGAGAGAGAGAGAGACAGAGAGAGAGAGAGAATACATTGGGCATCTTCTAATCGTTATAACCCTTTCAAACTGTTCAATAGCCTGGTGACCAAGCATTCAAATATAAGAGCCTATGGGGAATATTCATATGCAAACCAAGACACAATTCATCAGATTTTTCAGAGGAATTTGAAAAAAAAAATCAATTTTCAGTTTCAAATGGAAACACAAAAATCCATATAGCTAATACAATCATGATTAATGAAAGATCTACTCTGCTGGAGGTATTTATATGACACCTCAAATTGTACTACAGAGCTATAGTAATAAAACAGCATGGTATTGGCACAAAACACAAGTGTTGATCAATGAAATCAAATTGAAGACCCACAATAAATCCTCACACCTGTAGACACCTGACTTTTGACAAAAAATAAAAAAATAAAAAATAGCCATTGGAAAAAAGACAGTATCTTCAATAAATTGTGCTAGTAAAACTGTATAGTTGAATGTAAAGATTCCAAATCGATCTGTATTTACCACCAATGCAAACAAAAACAAACAAAGAAACAAAAAACTGGAAATGGATCAAGGAACTGGACATAGTACCAGATCCACTGAATCTGACAGAAGAGAACGTTGAGAATATTCTTGAATTCATTGGCAGTAGGAAAAGATTTTCTGAACAGGAAACTGATAGAGCAGGCACTATGGTCAATGATTAATAAATGGGATCTCATGAAACCAAAATGCTTCTGCATGTCAAAGGACACCATTGTTTGGATAAATAATTTTAAAAGTATTTCTTATTTATTTTTATGTGCATTTTTTTCTTTTGCAGGTGTTTCAGTGTGAGGATACCAGATTCCCTGGAATTGGAGTTAGGAAATTGAACCTAGGTCCTCTGGAAGAACAGTCAGTATTCTTAACCACTGAGCCATCTCCAGACTCCTGGATAAATAATTTTTACTAACTACATGTCCAGTGGAGGGCTAACATCTACAAATGACAGAGAACTAAACAAACAAGCAAACAAAGAGCATCAAGAAAATGACTAGCCTACTCCTGCAGAAATACCACTCTTGCTTGCTTGTATTGGCGCTGCTGCTGTCTTGCAGCCTCCTCGATCCCTCCCACCCTTCACTTGCCTCTCTGGGGTATACTATCTTCCCTCACAGTGTTTCTGTGACTGGGAGGATCAGTCTACAGGATCCCAACCTAATTCATGCACTTTTCAGATAGCTGGTGCCATTCACTTCATCCAACATCGACTAATTGATGAGTTTTTCCTTACTACTTGGGCTAAATGTTTCCTAAGACATCAGGTGATGACTGTTGAATGTCCTACAGCCCTGGTTTGTCCTGTGGGCTGGGGAGTACACACCCTACAACAGCATTCAGCGGCCCCAGTGGACACCCTTGGATAACCTTTAGGCACACTAGCTTCATTTCGGCTTGGTTTCCTTTCACATATGGTGTCTTCCTAACCATTCAAAATTCCTGTCAACAGATACCGGATTTCTCCTCCAACAAGTGTGTTGCCCTCTTGGTGATGGAACTTGAGTGATGATCCCTCCCTGCAGAGGCCTTTTTACTCTCCATTGGAAACCAGGGAACATTCTGAGTTTTGACGTTGGCTCTAGGACACCACTGACAAAGGGAATCTACTCTTTCATTTCTGACTGAAAACTCCAAGCTCATGCTCAACGTTGCTTGTGTATCGAACAGGTAAAAAACAAACCTTATCCTCCATAAAGACACAACAAAATGACAACTTTTACAATTTTGTGGACAAGACCAAATGAGGATTTACCCGTCCCTTCTCCAAGATGTCCCTCACCTCCATCTGTCCCTCCATCTCTACCTATTTCTCTGCCACTCCAACCTTTTCCCCTTACACTTCTGTTCTGTTGGCCACCCAAACCTCTGCTGCAGCTTTAAAGCCACACTTACTGTGACTGACAGCCTGGTGCTCTCAGCTGGCTGCCTAGGCCACCCTGCTGCCTCTTTGAATTCCCCCAACCCACAGGCAAGTTCTTACAGCCTTATGGTTCCATTGCCCCCTAGCTCCTGCTCCAAAATTCCAACTCCTTGGCCAGAGCTCCTATAACTAACCAAAGCCCCTGCTCCTTCCCCTTCCCCTGCCCCAGTCCTACCACCATCCTCTGTCTGGGTCACACTGGCTCCCATGCCAGCCCCACCTCCACTGTCAAGGCTGCTTGTAGGCAAGGCCCATCACCACTTTTGCTACTTAACCATTTCCTATCTTGAAACTACAGTCCTGCCTATGGACTACACTATCTCTCAGCTGTGGAGCGTGTAGAGTTACGCCCAAAAGTTCTCTCAAACTTTCCACATGAACTCCTCAAACCTATTGTAGAACATCCCTTTCACAATTGGCCAAAAGCTTCCACATTCCTCCACATTGCTAAAATATCTCCAATTTCAGACCCCACCTGGACACCCCAGAAAAGGCTGCTCTTACATAACAAAAGCATCTCATGCTATATTCTTCTGAACACTAGACCCTTCTTTCATTTGGAAGACATTCCCCAATTCATCCAAGAGAGTTGACCTAAATTTTCTCTCTCTAGTCAAAAACTCTCAAACACCTGCCAACCAACAGCCTAAGTGTTCCTGCCCATTGCCTATTCTTAAGAGTAGGACTTCCCCCCCCCCCTTTCTCTGGTTTTGGGATTCCTCTTCCTAACTGCCAGAACCTAATAGTTTCAAATGTTACAATCAAGACAGATTTTCCCCTTAATATAACTTCTGCCCTTAATCTATTTGGTCCAACAAATTTCATCAACTTTGACTGTTCCAGCCATTCTAGTGCCAGACCCAGCTTTTTCCTCAGCATCTTCATCCTGGTCCAGCCTCTCAGGCTCAAGAATCAAAATGTATTATTTTGGGCACTTTAGTGTCCAAACAAGATTTGCCAACTTACCCGAGCAGACTTCTCCCTTTCTCCTTAAAATTCCACTCTTGCAGAAACTCTCCTCTCGTTTCTCTTGCTGTCCTTGCACTTGCTGCTGCTGCTTTTCCAGCCTCCCCCACCCCACACCCATCACCCCCTTAGCGTAATACATGCCCTTTGGTGTCTGGGTGTATTCTGTACTGACTCTGAGGTCTCCATCCTCCCTTATATGTTTGCCCTGTCAGAATGACTAAGATCAGTAACAGAAATGATAGCATATAATGGCAAGGATTATGTCAAGCTTTCTCCTGAACTTCCTTGGGAATGTCAGCCCCAAATAATGACATGGAGACCAGTCATTAATTATGAACACTTTGCCTAAATTTAGGCTTGTTCCAAATTAGCTCTTATAACTTAAAATAATCCATTTCTATTCATCCACATGTGGCTCTTTACCTCTCCTCCTTCCTTTATGTCTGCCTGGCAAAATCCTCCCTCACTTCGCAGATTCTTCCTGGGTTTCTCTCTCTGTCTTTGGAAGTCCTGTCTATCCCCTGCTGCCTATCTGTTGGTCATTCAGCTCTTTATTAAAGCAATGCAAAGGTGTCTTAGGCAGAGACACATCTTCACAGTGTAGAAAAAGATTATCCCACAATAATCATCCATTGCTGGTGGGAGCCCAAACTGTACAGCCACTGGAAATCAGTGTGGTAGTTCCTTGAGAATCTGGACTACATCTAACTTAAGAGCCAGCTCTACCATTCTCGGGCATATACGTAAAGGAATCTACATTCCCCAACAAAAATACTCACTGGACTATGTTCATTGGTGCTCTATTTATAATAGCCATAAATTAGAGCTATTTATAATAGCCAGAATTAGAGATGGATGGATAAAAATGAAAATGTGGTACATTTACACAATGGAAATATTCAGCTGTTAAGAAACTTGAATTTTGAAATCTGCATGGATATGTATGAAGGTAGAAAACAATAATTCTGGATATATTAACCCCTACCCCAAAAGCAAATACTGTGCTTTCTCTTACATGTGGTGTTTAATTCTTAAGACACAGTGGGGGAATGGATGACTCTAAAGCAACAGTTCCTCCAGATGCAATAGGACTGATAAATATGTCAATTCACTGAAACTATGCCAGAATTTGCAGGGTTTGCATGGAGTCCCAGTGCTGAGTGAATACAGACTCCCACTCATAACCAAGAAGATTTTTGCAATCATAACCTACTTGTAAAGGAAAATTTAGTTTTCACCAATGCAATCTGTCTGGGAATATTAACCAGATTAAGGATAGGTCCCATGCCTAAACAGTAGATGAACAACACAAGATGAACTCAATAGTATTTTTGTAGACTTTCTTTCTTATATTGTTCTTAATCAGTGGTCCTTCCTTATATATTATGTTCTGCAGTTTTGTATTTTTGTGGGTAGCATTTGTATTTGTGTTTATGTGTGCATGAGAGTGTGTTTTCTGTGCCTTTTCTTTTATCTCTTTTTTCTAATTCTGGTTTATTTGTTCACATTGTTTTCCTGTTGGTTTTCTAAAAACAGAGAGAGAAAATTCATGGAATTGAGTGGGTGAGTAGACAGGAGGTGTTGGGGGTGGGGAAATCTTTATCAGAAAAAATGATTTTCAATAAAAATATCAATTATTTCTCAGTCTGCATATCTTTTTTTGTTTTCTTGTTTTAGTGAATTAAATGGGAATTGGGAGAGAGATAAAAAAGACACTTGAACAACAGTTATTCTTGCCTGAAAAGTAATGTAAGAAATCTACCTTTACATATCCATTTGTATCTGTTTCTCAGGATATCAAGGATAGAAAGAGCTCTCACCCTGGAGATTTTAAAACTCATAATTCTCCATGCAGAGTCCCCTGCAAGCCATTGCTTATTGTTAAAATCCTTCTGGCCCCCAAGGATAATTCCATTTATACGTTTTGGCTCTTATGTATTGGAATTTTCTATGTACATCCTTTAAACTTGAGCTGTGGTTTGTCCTGTGACTTCATTTCTCGAACAGATCAAAGAATTCTTGTTTTTTCAGTTCTTTACTTGTTAATAAAACACCTTTTAAGTTCTTTATGTGCTGTGACCAAAAACTAGATGTCTTCTGCATTTCTTTTTTTTTATATTAACAATATTTATTTCATTACAGCATTGAGTAAGTCCATAAATATAGTACAGAAAGTTCTTCACACATTTAATTCACTTCTAACTTTTCTAATGTTCCCATCTTAAGAAACCAACACAAACACATGGCTGTGAACTCACTTCTTTCATTTTTCTATTATTTTCTTGTTTATTTCTGGAATTTCACATTTCATTATGTGGTCATGGTCCTTCACCTCCCCTTATTTGTGAAGGAGCTTTACTGTTTCTATTATTTTCCTAGTCTTAATGAGAGATTGCCAAGAACTTGTAAGCTGTTTGTCAATTTGCATCTGCTCTTTATGTTTTTGTAGTAGGAAGGGCCGCTCAGAGGTGAAGGGCCTGTACATGTGTCTGAAACACCACATTAATAAATATGTGACTGAATCTGAGTACTTTGATTATCACTGAAGATGGGATCTTAAATATACCACTGGAATGTCCTGAGTGCATCAAATGAACAGTCTTAAATGTATGTACTCTGTGGCGTATTTTGTTTATTGTCTCTCTTATTTGGCAAGAAGCCACTTTCAACTGGAAACAATTATGATCATGCTCTTTCTTGCTCCAGGCCTAAGGTCAAAGCTTAATAGTGAAATGGTAAATATGGGCTTGTTAATCTGTTTGCTTATTTATTTGATGTTTGGGGGGATAAGATGTTGATATGCAGTCTAGGTTTTCTTGGAACTCAAAGAGTTCAGCCTCCCAAGCACAGTGATTACAGGCATGGGCTACACTGATAGCCTAGATTAAGTTTTTAAATTAGGTTAAGTGTATTCATTTCTTACTTTTCTTCTCAAGGGTATGCAATGTTTTATGTGTTTATACCAAGAAAGTAATTGGCAAGTCCCAAATTCTTAGGTTTAACCCGTAAAGGATTATGTTTGTCCTGTGATAATACTTTTTTATTTAAACTTGCAGCAGGCTTCTTTTACATGTCACTCCCAGTTCCCTCCCCCTCCCCTCCCCTCTTCCCCTGCTTCCACCCCCACCCCCACCCCACAAACCCCATCTCATCCCCTTTCTGCTCCCCAGGGAGAGTGAGGCCTTTCATGAGGAGTTTTCCAAGTCTGTCATTATTTGGAGCATTTTAAGTACAGATAAAACCTGTATTAATCCTTCCTTATTAATGGACATTAGTTGATGCTTATGTAAAAGACTTAGTGAAGTTGTTCTTTAAGCCTTATCTTTTAATGGTGCCCTCTGGGTCTGCATTGGGAATTCTTGTTCATTAGATGTTAATTCCTTAACTGGCAGACAATGAAAGTATGCCAGGTTTAGGTTGAATGTAGCCTTTCAATTTACAACACTGGGGGCATAGTATGATGATAGTGAAAGTGAAAAAAAGGGCTCAAATTAGAAGATGGAAAAATATTAAAAAAAAAAAAAAGACAAACAGGGTTGTCAGGGTGACCAAGTTTCAACCTATATCCCTCTATCTGCATAAATTATGAGGTAGTCATAAAATGAGCTTTGAAAGGACCATTAGAATTTTTGTTTTAAAAATGTTAGTAACTTAAGGCTTGGGTTTGAATCAAATGCATAATACTTATATGAAAAAATATTAGTACACATATGCAAAAATAGTATATCAAGAATAAACCAAGTTATACTAATTTGGCTCTGTATTCTGGGTGATATTTAATGGAGACAAAGACCACACAGAAGAAGAACACCAGGTTTGATATATGCATTCAGATGTCAACAGTATTTAAATATTCTATGCACACACTCTGCAACAACATGAATGCCCTATAAGCAGATCTTAGCGTTTCCCTTTTAAAAATGGACCCATTTGCTTAATTCAGTTGAAATCACTCACTCCCCTCTACACTTACTTTATTCTATTATCCCAGGCATGAGTTTGATTCCTAAATTTCTACTACACTGTGAGAATAGCCTGTCTTGACTCCATGTTAGAATGTCATAAAGTAGGATATATGGTTCCATTCTTGCTGTGCTTTCTGCATCCTCAGGCCTTTGAAGATATTACTTTTCCTATTTCTGGAAATTCTATAAAGCTGTCTACCATCTATTCATTTAAACAATTTCCCACTACTCATGGCATGCACAATATTCCTTTTCATATTTACTTCTTCAGAAAATAGCCACTTACATTTTCGAGGATGATAAAAAGACATGACAGATGAACCGAAGCAACATGCCAGCTTTTGTTCTATTCTGCTTTGAACTGTCTTCGGATATTACTGCTAGTGTAGTAAAGTTTCCCCTGTGGTTCTCATTGGTGATGCCTGTTTGCTTTCCTAGTAGACTTTCCAAAAGCAAAAGTTCCTGAACTTCCAATCTCTGACTCCAGAAACCTTGAATATGTTACTGAGAAGCACATGTTCTAGCTCTTTATGTTTGTAGTAGAGTCCATCTGACCTTAGGGTAGGGCACAAATTCATACCAGTTAGACTGGATGACAGCCTGAGTGTGCTATATTGCATTTAGCTAAACTTAACTGATCTTTAAGCCATATCCTCAGATCAAGTTTGATTTCAGTGCTTTTTCTAAATGCCTTTCAGGACTTGTGTTTCCAGGGTCTGTACATCTGCAGTCTTATCAAGTTATGCTCAGACATTCATGGATATTGGGGTGCCCTCTAGCTAAGGTTATTATGTCCCATTAGTATTACTATGCAGTGGTGTTTATCTATCTTTCTTCTTTGATCTTATAATAAGCATTCAGAGCAGAAAGCTACACCTACCATCACTGCTGCATAGACATCAGGGTGCAGAGTCACACCTTTTTATGTTCCAGGGACTTAAAAGTCAGCTTTGAATAAATTCAATACCAATATTTCTTCATAAAGAACTCACCCCCACCCCCAGACAGTTAAATGGTTGAGTTCTTTGCTGGGATGGCATAATAAAGCACTGAATAGAGGCAGATATGCAGCAGATCCTGGAAATCTATCAAAAGTGTTTGGAGGTGCTTATTCAAATCTGCATTTTCTCTATGCATACACAGGCACACTTAACATTGATGTGCCCAGGGAGAATTCACATTCATCAGGGTTTCTAAGCCATTGCTTTTCCTATGGACCCTATCTGGTGCTGCCTGCAAAATGTGAAAGGCCTGCTAACTTCTCCTAATGAAGGAGCAGTAGAACCATGGAAGTTGCAGCCAGAAAAGTCATTGGGTAAGAGATATGAGGAGGGGTAACCTCTTTAAATAAAAATATAAAATAAAAATTTCCAGGTAATTGCTCATTAATAATCTATGTTAATTAAATATGCCATTTGTCTTTCCTGAAAGAGGAATAAAAATGTTTTATGTAGTTTTTTATTTTTTTTTTTCATTTATGTTACTGTCTCTACCTTTTATGACTGGTAGAAATAACAAGTGAGAGCACAGTTTATGGAAAATTTCTTCCACACATCATTTCATATCCTCAGAATAAGGAAGAAAGGTAGCTATGTCTCCAGGAAGCTGGACAAAAACCCAGAAGTCAGTGCAACCAGAGCAGAAACCCAGAGCCAGGTAGAAAATAGAGAGAAGGATTCTGATCTCAGAGACCCAGCCAAGACACAGAGTGGGACACCATCTTAGCTGTACTGTTTCCTTTAGTATACAGAAAAATCATTTGAGAAAAGAAAATGTTTCCAAAGACAAATTTTAGTGTTGCAGTTATGAACTGTACTTTATCTACTCAGCAAAATTAACTATTAGAAATAGCCTGGTATAGTTATGTAGTTTTAGAATGATTCCTCAGAACAAAGGCTTAGTCAGTAAGGCGTTATCAGTTCACCTAAGTCTTTGAATCAGCCCTGGACAGTATCTGGATGATTAGAAGATCATTGTACTTCAACCCTTAGTTATTGTCTGCTTTGTAGATGTGGTGTTCATTTTCCTTCTTGAGGTTTTCTAGATTATTACTGGTACCTAGCAATGTGGGAAGAATCTATAATAGTTACCAAAGGAATGGATATTTTTATGTTACAGAAGCAGGATGATAATATGTACCTTATAATTGAGATAACTCTCTTCACACAAAATAAAACTGGAGTTTTTTTTTTTTTTTTTTTTTTGATGGAACCTCATGTGTTAGGATATCAATTGCTAGTAGATGTGCTGGCTTGGGCATTCTTACCGTTTTAGCCATGATTTTAATATTTATGTGGCTATGTAATTGTCTTCTTTGGGAAGCTCTTACTCATCAGCAGTCACAGAACTTGTTCTAGTTTCTTGCAAAACATCTTGTAAATAATAGATTTTATTTAAATTAGAATCGATCTTATTTTACATACCAATCGCTGCTCCCTGTCCCTCCAGTCCTCCCATCCCCTATTCACTCTCCTGGGAGGGTGAGGCCTTCCAAGAGGGATCATCAAAATCTGTCAAGTCATTTGGGTCACTCCCTAGGCCCTCCCCTGTGAATGTAGGCTAAGAAGTCTTTTTGTACACTAGGGATACATCTTGGTTCCACTACTAGAGGTCCCATAGACTGCCCACTTCTCCTAGTTGACACCCACGTTCAGGGGGCCTGATTTGGTCCTATGCTGGTTCCCCAGCTGTCAGACTGAGGTCCATGAGTTCCCACTTCCTTAGGTCAGCTATTTCCGTGGGTTTCTCCAATGTGGTCTTGACCCCTTTGTTTGTCACTCTTCCCTCTCTACAACTATATTCCAGCAGATTGGCTCAGTGTTTAGCTGAAGGTGTCTGCTTCTGCTTCCATCAGCTACTGGATGAGGACTCTAGGATGGGATTTAAGGTAGTCATCATTCTCACTATAGGGGAAGGGCATTTAAGGTAGCTTCTCCACTGTTGCTTAGAATCCTAGTTGGGGTCATCCTTATGGATCTCTGTACAATTTCCTAGGGACAGATTTCTCTTTATACCTACAATGGCTTGCTCTTTTCTTGTTCTTCTCTATTCATCTCCCAACTCGATCTTCCTGATCTTTCATGTTCTCCTCCTCTTCCTCTTCCTCTTACCTCCCTCCCTATCCCCACTCCCCATGCTCCCAATTTGTTCAGGAGAACTTGTCCCTTTCCTTTTCATGATGGGACCATGTTTATCTTTCTTATGGTCCTCCTTATTTCCTAGCTTCTCTGGAGGTGTGTCTAATATCTGTATATGAGTGAGTACATACCATGCTTGTCTTTCTGTGACTGGGTTACATCACTCAGGATGGTTTCTTCTAGTTCCATCAATTTTCCTGCAAATTTCAAGATTTCGTTGTTTTTTCCTCTGAGTAGTACTCCATTGTGTAAATGTACCACATTTTCTTTATTCATTCTTTGGTTGAGGGGTTACTTTCAGGTTATGGTAAAAGTTCTTAAACTGATTTCCTTAAAACCATAGAGACTCAGACTGTTCCCCGGGGGAAGTTACAAATCCAATATTTGAAGGTTTGGGATAGCTTAGTTGGTTGCCTAGCCCAAAATTTACCAACAGGATTAACACCTGAATCCTAGCACCATGGAGATAAAATCAAGAGAATTATGAGATCTAGGTCATTTACAACTGTGTCACAAATACTCAAGGGTAGCTTAGAGTAAACACAAAAACTTGCACCCCAAGAACAGGAAAAGAAAGACGAAAATAATGATGTTGATCAGGCCAATGTCTCACTGAATATTCTAGGGCAGATCTCTTCCACACTATACCCAGTATCTGAAGCTTCCAGTAATGCTTGCCATTTATGTTATACAGATCCTTCATTTAAATTTATTAGTCTATTTTCTCTCCTTATGGCTCAATACCTAAGATTAATTAAAGAATGAAGTATTCATGCTCAAGCTTTTGGAGATTTTAGTTCATAGTCACTTATCTCTGCTGCTTTTAGAACCATGATGAGGCAAAAATACCATGGCAGAAGGGCAAGGTTCTATAAAACTCTTCACATATCATAGACAGGAGGTAGAATGAGCAAAAGACCAGATAAACCCTTTATGGAGTATGATCCGTAAGCTGCTTTTGAGGAAACTGACTGACTCCATTTTGAAGACAGGAGCCTTTATGCTGTACTGTTAACAATAAGGTTCCATTTATTGTAAAAGCTGAGCTTTAAATCTTTTTCCTGGAACCTGACCTGCCCCATCCCATGATTGAGCTGTTTATGAGAGGACCTAACCCTTCCTAACCTGCCCTAATCACATGATGACCACATGGTGTTAAATGTTTCTGTACTTCTTTATTTCTCCATTGTCTCTCTTTTGTAAACTTGTTCTGCAACTACATATGATTTTATTCCTTAAAAGGGGCCCATGAAAGGCTGTTCTCTTTTATGCAAGTTATCATGCAGTCATTGGCCAGCTCTTGGTTGCACCTTAACAAAAATCAAGCTTGCTATATATTTGTCTCAAAATTGTAATAGTGGTCTTATCCTTATTGGATAAGATTAACACTTTCTCCTAGTACTAGGACTCACCTCCTAGTTTCCACCACTTTCCAATCATGCAGTCAAAGTAGGGATCTATCAGTGGTTAATTCATAGGGTAAACAACTCCCTTTGTGATCCAATCACTTTACCAACATCACAACTTGAAATTGCATTGAGAGTGCAGCCTTCAATACATGGGTTTGGAGGGCAGGTATTTCATGTCTAACCATACCACTACAATCTCTACCTCATCTTTGCATGACCTTCTCTTATAAGGACACAAATCACTGGAACAAATACTCATCTATTTCAATCTGACACACCTTATCATTCATTTTACAAAGGACTAATTTTATATGAGATGAAATTTTGAATTTTTGGGGTTGACATGAATTTTTGAGGAGCTTCATTCTTTTTATGGAAGGGTTTACAGCCTTCTTGTAATAGCAATATGATACTCTGGCCACAACTGAAACCTAGATGCCACCCATAATACTCAGCAAACAAATATTTTAATAACAACTTACTCATAAACAGTCATTCATTTGCAGTCTACTTGCCTTCCTGAGGAGACAAGACATGACATTTTTCTTACATCATGGTTTTATGTTATTGTCACTTCCTGGAAGATATCCAGGATGCGTATTCACAGGGGTGGCTGTTCCAGTGAGGAGTAAGCAGTTCACATGCTTTGCAAGTCTGTCTAGCAACTCTGTTCTCAGAATACTCACCTCTGCACAATGCTGCTTGGCTGCATCCTTTTTCTGGAATACATAGTAACTTAGAAAACACTGTCACATGATATTACAGGGCCTCAGTATAGTGAAATTACAAAATTTATGATGACCTTTCACTCACTAATTCTTTAAGATACCTTTTGAAGTCTATACTTTCTGGAGAAATTTACCACTTAGCTAAATAACTGCCAGGTAACTTTATACCAATCACATTTTAAAACTAGTTTACATGGTGGACTCTGCAAACAGGGGTGGGTGTGATGCAACTGTTAAGATAATGGCTTGACTGGCTTTTCCTTTTAGATTTTGGAGGAGCAAGAGATTCTTTTGACCTGTTTAGTTCTACAAGTCCCCTTGCTCCCCAGTGTTCCTTTCATCTAACTGATCAAGGAGACTTAGGGAGGCTCAGGAACAGGTGGCTTGGAGGTAAAAGTGTGACATGTTTTGTTTGTTCTAATTATTTGCTGGAGGCACACAGAGAGAGATAGTCAATTAGGCAGCTAGGAGACCGACCACCAACATCTTTATAGATTCAAACTTGCACTTGCTTCCTGATGAGACATTAACAGGAAGCTATCTGTTTAAGGGAGGCTAACATTTTAACTGCCACAAAATTGTGGTTCTTCGAGATTGAAAGGCTAGAGCACCACTCCTCAGCATCTCTATAGGACAATTAAAAGCAGGAAGAGAAAGCACCAGAGTCTAATTGTGACTCCAAAGGAAGTAGTTAATGAGAAGCAGGAAGCACTGCTTATTGTAATCCCCTTTGGTTTTGAACAATGACGTTGGATGGAGTTTTACATAAAGCTCCCTCATTTTAATATACAACCTTGGCATGCTAAATGCATAGAATCAATACTGTAAAATTTTATGCAGGAGAAAATAAAAATGATGAGTGGCTTGTAAAGATTTTGTAAGGCATCTGCTAAGTAGTTTGTAAGGCATTTGCCTATTGAAAAAATTATTTTTAAAGACAATTTCTTTTATTTGGGTGTTTACTATATAATCACATCTCCCTTTAGAGGACTACTTAGCAATAGGTTCTTTGAATAAAAAGAAAAAAAAAAAGAATTTAATTGGTTACCAGATCAAACACTCTCATGAAATATCTGGTGACAATTACTGATGTTTGAAGTGGTTATTTGTCTAATGAGGTTGTAGTTGGATTGGGATATGCATTTTTAATCAAACATGGCTGTGACAGTAAGTCAAATTTCTCTACTAATTCCATCAGGTCCTGTGAAGACCAAGCAGCCAGATGTGATAAAATGTGTTTGCTTATGTAGCCTTGACCAGGATTCTGTTACTAGAGAATCTGATCCATGGTAGCTGGTATGAAGAACATTATTGGGAACCAAGAGTCTTTCATGGATTATTTAAGGTTAATTAAAATGTTTCTCGTGACTTCTTATATGAGCCAGGAGGCTTTTGAATTTTACTATGTTACTACATAGAAAATATTCAGATACTATTTAAAAACTGGGGATTTTAATCTGAAGAATGAAGGGAAAATTTTAAATGAAGTAGTGGATTTTGTAATTGAAATAGATATTCTGAGCGCCTGGCCTTTCTTCATAAACTACCTGACACCAAGCTCCAATGACTTCTGGAGCCTTCTGTGGTGACAGTTGGCCCTGAACATACATGTTGCAGATCAGTGTGACAGAAGATGAATTTTCACTGACCCTCCAGCTGCTGAATCTAACGACAGCAGGAGATGGGAGATGGATCCTTGCAGTATTTTCCAGAGACATCTATAAGTATGTCCTCATGAAGTTACAAACACTCCAGTGGAATTAAATGGGACATGCCCACAGTGGTCCTTTAGTTGATGCGACACACTTTGCGGTTGAACTTCTTTCTTGGTTCTCCCTCCCTACCCATTGCCAAAGCTTCCTGGAATTGTTTTCCCAAATGAATCTCTTGTATGTGGGTGTTATTTCAAATCATATGTCCTCTAAACACAACAGAAGTCCCATCTTTTACTTTATCAGATTCAGAGAGCTGATTAGGTATGCATTGAAGCATCATTCATTCTATGTCTTGGGGACCTTGTTGTCTAGGTTTCATTGGGAGCAGAGACTAGAGAATTTGTCACCCAAACAACTACTCCCCTGTGACTCAGCCATATGCCAAACTAAATTTTCAGCTCAATGTTCAGCAATCTCTATATTCACTCCCTAAAGTTAAATATTTATATGAGACACATTTTGATCAACAACAAACTTGAATTACTACTTCCTGGGATTTTCTCCTCTGTCATTAGATGTCTGTCAATACAGAGTGGGCTGCCTATGTGGGGCTCACTCAAGGCCCCAAGTCATTCACTAAAGAGGCAGTTAGGAATCAGAGAGCACAGGAAACCTCAGGCAAGGCTGGTTCATTAGTGCCTCTGCTGATTAATCAAGACCTGGCTGCCACTTTGCTACATGCCTTGAGGTGGAGTTAGAGGCAATCAGCCCAGTAGAAGCTGCTTGATTGCTTCTCAAAGTGGCAGCTCACTTTTGGACACTGTACTTGCTCTTGTCAGATTTGTACTACGACCTTCATTCTGCACTGTGACCCTGCCTCCAAGTCCTAGCCCATGGGTGCAATGGTAAGAGGCATGAAACAAACACAGTTATACATGATGAAATAGCCATGAAATCAGAGACTGCAATTTTATTTTGGTTTCATAAATACAGCCTAATTATTACATTTGTCTTCCTTTTGTATTTAGCTTAGAACAGACACTCCCACTAAATGTGCTCTATTTTTGTCTCCAGTTTTAGAGCATGCATCATGAAAGTGAAGCGGGCACTCCCCCACCCCACAGTCAACAGCTACATACCAGTAATAAGATTGCTGAATAATTTATAATTTGCAAACAAAAGTGCATCTGATTATGCTAAGATGAAAAACACTCTACCCAACAGTGTGCATTCTCAAGGAGAATTTCGTTTTTATTCATTTTGTCTAATGACTTACGCAAGCTTAAGGAAAACAACTCTTTAGACTATCACCTTTAAGATTTTTTTTTAAATCTACATTTTTATCTTTTAAAATTATAGAGCAACTATATAACTATTCCTTACCAATTATTGATAATGATGCATGCAAAACCTTTTCCTATGTAAATGAACAAAACAGACATAGACAAGAATGTACAAGACATAGCTTCATTTTTGGTAGGGAGTTGGAGCATTGGGATTATGTTTAATAGCAGCTTATCACTATTTTATGAGCATTTTCCTTTGTTCTATAGGAAGAAGTCCGTGATAAGAAATTTCTGCTTTATTGTCATATTCCTTCCACATTCCTTCTGGCCTTTCTTTCAGATGTGGGAATTATAGAACTCTTATCAATTTAAAGCAGGGAATTTTTTTTTTTATTAAATCTTGTGTTTTGGTTTGTGTTAGATTAGGAGTCAATGAAAAGATATAACATGTAGAGTGCTTTCAGTGATGGTTCACTTTCTTTGCCAGCTTAATTAGATTTGGCATCACTCTGGGAACATCCCTTGGTAGTGCTGGTGGTGGTGGGGGAGTCTGTGAGGGCTGTAACAAATGACAGCTCTAACTGAGGCGGTGAGACAAATCCTGCATATGGTGGCACATTGAGTATTCTATTGTTCTCCACTAAATAAAAAAGAAAAGGGGACAAATTAACATTTGGTATTCATCTCCCTGACCACATATGCAATGTGATTAGTCACACTCTTGCCTCCATGCCTTTCTTGACGTGACCATCATCAATTCAAGCCATTCCTTCCTTAAGTTGCTTTTGTCATAAGAAAAGAAGTAACTAACACACTTCTTTTAAATCATTCTGGAGGAATTTTGCACATTGGAGATATGTATGAAATATGACTTAAATTATGATGTTTGTCAACTTAAAGAAAATGACCCTTATGGCAAAATTATGAACTCTCATTCTGTGTGATTTTCTGGAGGTAAAAGTCATGTCTGAGTTGTTAAATATACTTTGCTTACATTTCTGAAGAGTAGCTAGTTTATTTTAGATAATTAATTGGTTTCTCAAATTATTCAGAATAATAATCTACTTCCCTTTCTTTATACATCATTACTAAATTCACTCCAAATACAAGAGTTTACCAAACATTGCTTTCAGGTTAAATGGCTGTGTCAGACAGTTGTAATCCCAGAACACTCCCAAACAGTGGGAGGCATTAAGAATGTTCCCAGCTATACAATATAATGAATTATCTACCTTCTAGGACTTGGAAATTCATTTGTAAGCAGCACAAAATTACTTTCTGTAGACCACTGATCTTTACTATTTGCAAAGGGTGCATTTATTTTACAGATCCTCCATTGGGTGCTTTCCCCTAGAGATAGTTGTTCTAGTGACAATTGCACTGTTCATATGTTTAAAACTCAGAGAACTCTACAGGGATCTCAGAATAGGGAAATAGGAGACTGGTGACCTGCAACTACATCTTTTATAGGAATCTGCTCAGACCTTTAGAACAAAGTTTGAATTTAAGAATAATGTAACCTTGGTATAGTTACAAAGCAAGGTATGATTGTTGATAATTAACTAGTGATTTCAGTGTACAAAATCGAGATTAGATCAGATGCCTCATGCAGGTACTATTTACAGAACTGGGAGCTAATTTGACTGACATATTTTAGGTTTCCTTTTTTTTTTTCATTCTCAAGATACATGTTTTGGGTCTGGCACCGTTTTGATGAACAATGTATTTAGAAGTTTCATTAGACTAGTGGTCCTCTGGATACATCCTCATTAACACTTTATTCAGAAGGCAGTCTCTAAATCTTTTCATACTACTTTCACAACTGTCAGATAATGAATTTCCACTTCATAATAACCCAAGGTTGATTTAAATCAAGACATAATTCCTAGTATTCAAATCAACCTATCTCATACATACTTCTGCATTTGCTGCTAGTTAGGAGGAGACAGACAGCCTACTAAGGATGTTCCAAATAAGAGTGTCAAGAGAGAAGACACCTCTAAATTTAGCCACAGCTAGTGCCATCTTTCTTAGGTAGCACAATTTGATTTCATAAAAATGGATTCACTTCCTTGAAATTCTTTAAAATTGCTTAAATAATAAATATTTGTTTCCTTGGCCTTTACTCTGTCAAGGGTTTCTGTTTCTATGGGAAAGAATGTATTCCAGACCAATGTAAAATGATGAAGCATGTAAAGAAATTCAAAATATTCCAACTATAAGGGAATTACTAAGAATTCCAGTCTTGAGCCCATAGAAATGAATGTGTCCCTTTCTGGTGACATGCCTCAGCATCTCTAAAGTAGCTTTATAGAGGACTCATGATCAGGCAGCAAGAACTTTTAGATAGGTCCTAATCCTCATCCCTCTTTTGTCATTTAATATTTTCTAAGAATAAGTATAAAACATCTTCATAAGCAAGATGGTGTTGAGCCTCATGCCATTAGAGTAAGTCCTGTGGAGATACATATTCAATTCTAACTATTGTCTTCAGTTATTTTTCATTATCTAAGCATTAAATGTAATATTCAGAAGTTGACTAATGAAATGTGCCCTTGATGATTTTCTTTTTATTCTAAAAGGGAGATGCCAGAGGATCTACTGAAGATTCAAGACTTGAACACTCATTAATATGTAAAGTCGTTATTTTTAGTGACCATCACTGTAATCACCATCAACAACAAAACATGGACAAGCTAAACAATGCCAGAATTGGGTATCCAGATTTTCCAAAATTTGATTTGCAATGATTTATTTGTATTGAACATAAAATAATATAGACTAGAACAGCTTGCATTTCGCTGAAGTTAAGGATGACCAGTAGAAAGGAAAAACATTTTAAAATTATCAAAATTTACAACTTATTGCATACTAAGTATTCTCTTTTATGATGTGAAACATGAATTGCTCTCAAGGAAAAAATATACAGACTTTCTGTCATCCATATACTATTATAGCCTATGATCATTTAAAAGGGTTGTAAATATGTATAAGGAACTTCTCCACTTAGAAATGCATCTTGGAAGAGATAGTAGGTTAAAGGGACAGAACATCTTAGTGTGAGAAAAACAAAGACTCGTGTGCATGACCTTGAGAAGCTCACGTTGTAGAGATTAAATGGCATTGGGCATTTTTCTGTGGAAGAACAAAAAAAAAAAATAGCTATTTCTACATGTCAGAGAAATTCTCTTGATCCCCTCTAAAGTTACTGAAAAAGTCCCCTTCATACATCTTTGGCTTTTCTGGCCAAGACAATGTTCTTTCGGATCAAAATTGTCATCTTGAATTTTTGTCTTTGGCTATTTTAATACATAAATCAATTAAGACAGCATTTTTTGTTTGTTGAGCTTTATTACATTTTATTCAGATGATAGGAGTGGTAGATGGAAAATAAAAAGGATGGAAAATATTATCAAGCCTTGCCTTGCCATATTTATAACAATAATGGTGGTCACTACCACTGACTATACTCTTAATCTACATAAATAGAAAGATGTAATATATTGTTCTTGGAACAATATTGAAAAGCAAGAATTATTATAATAATCTTATAGCTGAATAAATTTGAAGTCAGGACAAATAGATATATGCTGTTTGTAATGAAATATAAAAGTGGTGGCAAGAATTGAAATGGAATCTTTTGGGCCCAGTCAAGGTGATTTCCATGACTCTTTGTTATTTCTCAACAAATTCTTGGCTCGATATGAAGACATTTCTATCCATGGAAGTGGAGTCAAGACCTTGTTATCGCTTAGTTTACAGAGAAATTCTGATTATGTATAAGTGTTTACCTCTCCAAGACACCACTCTTCCTAAATGGGCAATGATTTGCTGAGGAAAAAATGATGAAAAGCAGTATCATTAGAAGAGAAGAATTGGCCATGAGTAATTAGTGTTGGGAACCAGCAGTCTGCTGACCCTGCCCCCTGTAGATGGGCGGGACGCTCATGGCCATGTCATTGCTACACCAGGCTTAACCTGGCTGCTCAAGCATTGGCTGCCAGGGGACTCAGTTATGCATGCACAAGTTTTCCTTTTCAAGCAAGCATGCCAAGGACATCTCTCTCTTGCTCCTTCTCTCCTCCTCTTGCTCCTTCTCTCTCTCTCTCTCTCTTTCATTCTTTCTCTCTCACTCTTTTTCTTCTCTCTCTCTCTCTCTCCCCTGCTTTCAGTTGGCCATCAGCTACCCCCCTTTCTATCCCCTCTCTCTATAAACTCCACGTGGGCACTGAGTCTCGTCTTTGTGTTTCATAGGCAATAGCTGCAGCAAAAGAACAACAATTAGAGTGAAAAGTTTAGATATATTTTCCCTTACACGCTTGCTGGGATACAATGCTAAGCTCACTTTGCTTGATCCTTGTTACAAAGGATCATAGGACAGGCCTGCCAGAGCTTAATCATTTTTAATATGATCTGTTAGTACTTAGTAGGTGTTGTGTAACTTTTATTTTTAACAATATTATTTGTGATTGATAAATCATAATTATTAAAATTTGTATGTTACAGTGTACTATTTTGATGCTTGTATACATTGTGAAATGATTACAATTAAATCTACAACTCTACCATAATTCTTATAACTCATTTTTTTTTAGTATAGGATACTTGAAATTATGCATTAATTGTATGATTCAAATATATTGTATTGGGCTGAGGAGGTAGCATGGTGGGTAAGGTACAGTATTTACCTTGCAGGTGTGAGGACTGGGGTTATTATTTCCTAAAACTACATGCAAATGCTGTCAAGAAGTGACTCTCTACTTGTGATTATAGCACTCTGAAGGTGGTCATAGGATCTCCAGAGCAAGCTATCTTGCTAGAATAGCCCAGTCTGAAGCTCTTGGTCCAAATCATAGACCATGCCTCAATTATTGTTCACAGCTATGAAGGAAGACATTTGACTTTCATAGCCATATGCAGACACATTTTGTAAGTTATACACCAGAGAAGTCTACCTGGACATGGGAATAAGACAAGAAAAAGTCTTTATCAGGTAGCCAGCCACTACACTGGATGTTCAGGATCCATGTGTAGCCCTGAATCTTCTCCCAGTGAGCTTTTAAGCACAATAACTATGTTCTAGATTGACATACATTAATGACAAGAACAACTGATCAGAAGCAGAGTTACAGAAGCTCCAAAGCAAGGTTGGTATGTGGTGATATATTATTTATGATTTATTAAAGCTTGCCTGAGTGTACAGAAAGCAAAGCTAGCCACGAGGTCATACAATGGTGATATATACCTTTAATTTCAGCAGCCATGCTAACTAGCCATAGAGCCAGAAGGTGATGGCACACACATTTAATTCTAGGACTCAAGGGATAGCAGATGTATTTCGGTTAGTTCAAGGTCTCACTGAGCTACATGACATTGATGCAGTCCTAAAGAGAAACAGCTCACACAAAGATGATCTCAACACTTTGGATGATAGGACTTTAATCCCTGGATTTGAGTGGTATAAGAGAAACAGGCAATAGTCTGGGATTGCAGTCTGAGGCTTGGTGGAGACAGGATTGCAGTCTGAGGTTTGGTGGAAATAATTATTCTTCAACTATGCTGACAACAGGTGAGCCCTTTCAGCCTGAGGTAGAGGTATGAGCTGCTGGCCAGCTGCTTTGCTTATCTGACCCTCAGCTTGAACCCCAATATCGGTCTTTGGTTTTTATTATTCAAGTTACATTGGTATGTTTATAGGATTTCCCATAGCTATGGACTTTGAGGGATTAGGAATTAGTTTTCATTTTGGGGGGGTGGTATTTTCTAAATATTTCATGGTGTGAGTGGGACTTCCATACTAGAGTCAGTTGTGCTGAACTCTGTGGGCCCACTAAGATCTTGGACCATATTACATTCTCCCTTGATTCTATGCATGTGTCAAATCATCTGGGGGCATGAGGTAGTGCAAGAGGCATTCTTAATTGGTCTAGATAATAAAAGGCTGGAGTCAGATATAGAGAGAAATACTAAGAGCTCAGAGAGAAGGAGCAAGCCACAGCACACTTTGCCTCCTAAGAATCTTAGCAGAGAAGAGAGAGATTTCCTGTTTCTCCCTGCTTATATCCTGTTTCTGTACTGGTACCTCACTTCCTGTCTGTCTGTACTGGGCTCCAGATCTCCATGGTTAGCTAGTAGCAAGCTCCATTCTCTGACTCCACCAGACAGGTTTTATTTGTACAAGAAAGGAATCACCACAAGGTAGCATTAGTAGCTTAACAAAATATATTTATCTATTTATTGTTTTACATAGAGATAAGTAGTCATCTCAGCAAGCAGGATCCTATAGTGAGAACAAAGAGTAAAAGGATTAGTGGCCCATCCAAAGCCATAAGTAGAGTGGTTAGCCAGAGGGACCAAGAGAAAAAAAGAATAGTAACATGTTAGATTTTTAATTGTTGTATTTTTTTTATAATTATCTCTCACTGATTGGCATTAAATCAGTATCTTCTCCCATTGTCATACAGATTCCTTCTTGCTTCATAAAGAGAAATTTTAATCCTCCTTGGAGAACAATCTTGGATGATAACACCAGAAACAACAACAGCAATAGTAATAATAATAAATAATAGAAATAATTTGAAAAACATGTCCATGAGACTGGAAAAATTAGGTCAACCTCCTACTTTTTTTTCCCTCCTAAGAGCCAGATGCACCTATATAAAAAAAGTCCATAAGATAAAAATTACTAGGTTTTTTTTTCTCCTCAAGTTTTTATAGGCCCTGCCACAGCCCCAGAGAACTCATTTTTAGAGGAGTCTAGAGGCTAGGCCCTTGCCTGTGTCTAAGCCTTCCCACAAGCTCCACCCTGGTGACCTATTGTATTAGTAAAGAAAATCCTGACTCAAAACAACAGTGAATGATGGGATATGTCATTCTGTAAATATGTTTCTCATATTGGCCAATAAATAAATCACTGTTGGCCAATAAGAAAGCAAGACAGGAGGGATTAGGAGACAAGGAGGATGCTGGAAGGAGTAGGGAGGAGTCATGATGGAGAGACTGGAGAGAACAGAGGTCCGGGCCCTCTCTCCGGTAAGATGAGACCATGTGGAAATACTTAGATTAATAGAAATGGGTTAACATTTAAGACAGAGCTAGCCAATAAGAAATGCTAGTAGCAGGCCAACAGAATTATATCTATTACAGTGTCTCTGTGTATTATTTGTGGCTGGTGAAGCACTGGGACCAGGCTGGTGGAAAAACCAGCTCACAACAAATGAGGGTTGTCAATGTCACTCCTTCAACCTCCCACACTCAGATGGGTTTTTACCTGCCACACTGAACCTTAACAATGACTGACCTGAGCCCCAGAATTATGGTCATCCTATTTTGTTCACTTGCTCTTGAGGTGATGCATGTCTTTTGCAGTGTGTCCTCTGCTGAAACGAAGGGGCTTCAATTTATCCAGTATTATGGCTGCTCAACCAATAACCCTAACCCTCAGTTGCTAAAAGCCAAGTGAATACAACCGTGCAGTAGGAGTTAAAAGACTAAACTAGTGAATGCTGGGAGTAGAGGTCTAAGAGAACCGATTTTGTATTTTTGGGTTGAACTGGTAGACCAATTTTCTGATCCCCAACAGGAGGGCACAGGTCTTAAATTAGGAACTGGGGTTGTCTCATACCAAAGAAAGCTATCAGTCAAGATAGGGAAATGTTGGGGTGGCTAGAGTTTCATGTGACCAGAGTTTCATGTTTCAGATAGCCTGAACAGTCATTGGGCTAGCCAAGAGGACCAACTGAATTCTCAGAAAGTCTGAAGCTTTTCATGTATGAAACAGACATAACCTTCCTCATTCATAAAACTCTCCTTTTGGCTAATAAAACCCATGTCTACTACTGCCACTGGTGTTACCATAGCAACAGCAGCAGCTACTCCTACTGTCCAATAGGATGCCAGCACTGCACCTCATGACCTGTGAGACTATGAGAAGTTCTGTGCCATTGAGGTTATCAATAGTAGATGGGGTCTTGGGATGTAAGGGATCATTTCCCCTTCCAGTTTAGATAGTTCTCCAATCAATGGCAACATAAAGAAAGACACACAAAGAAGCACACACAGACCCACACAGTAAAGAAAATCAGGGCTGGATATAGCACTTTCATACATCTCCACAGATCAGGGTAGTCTATTAATGTCTCACATGTATCTAGGAGGAACACTGGATCAGCAGTTGCATCTAGCCTCTCTCCTCTGTGCTAAACAGAATGCACCTTACACAGACTTATCTCTGGAAGTGACAAACCAGAACTTTTAAATTTGTTTCATTTGGGGTGGAAGTCTTAGACTTCAAAACATTAGGCAACCAATGATCAAAAGGAGTCCTAGTGCTCTGGAACATCTTCAGGTTTCACATCCTTAGGAGTCTCTTGTCCCCATTCTGAAGGGTTATCATCCCATTGTCTTAAAGTTTGGTCTCTTGGGATTTTGGTGGGCTTTCCAGAAATGTTTTAGGGTATCCACCAGAGAAGACCCATATTTATTAGCAACCTGGAGACCACACTGAATGTTTGGTATCCCAGTGCAGCCTCAGGACTTTTGAATGGTAAGCTTTTAAGCACAAAAAACAGATACTAGTTTGGCATATTTCTGTTAACAGGAACAGAACAGAATCACAAAAGCTAAAAATCATGGTTGGTACATTTCAGGCTTTGACAGCTTTCAACTTGGAGAGATTAGACCTTTGTTTTCTGTTTGCCAAGTGGTGCTGTCTACATTCTACATGCTGTGTTTTTATGGCCCAGTTGGTACTTTCATCATAGAATCAGCTGTGAAAAGGTCTGGGGCCCACTAATGACTGGGAGTTACAATGTGTGCATCCCTCTACCCAGACTTGTGTCCGCAAACATGGGAACATACATACACTCACAACATATACATACAGATGAAATACACAGTCTTTATTTTTGACTGTAGCCATGTAGCTATATTCTACCTACCTACCAGTGGTCAACATTGATGCCTTACACCAGCATTGTAGAATCTACCTTTCTCCTCTTTTTCTTTGAGTTAATCATTTTTAGATTCCATATTATTCTTGTTTGAGTATAATATTTTTCCTTTCAAACATTAAAGGCCCCATACCCAGCTAGGGCCATGATTAAGAAGTGACTAGATGCTAAGGACCCTGACTTCATATTAAGTGACTAATAATTTAATGGTATTATTACAATGTGGAAACTAAAGATAGGGTCCTGGCTGTAGAAAGTAAGTCTTGCTGAACATTCTTTGGTAAGCATATCTTGTCATGAACTCTTCATCTGTTTCTCAGCCTGCTTCACGTCTCCCCTAGAGCAAGTAGCTTTGCCATGTTCTGTTCTTGTACATGGTGCTTCATTGTCATCACAGGCCCACAGCAATGGACAACTGATGATGGAGTAAGACTAAAATTTCTGAAGCTGTGATCCCAAACAAATCTTTCCTCCTTTAAATTGCTTTTTACAGGAATTTGTTATAGCAATAAATAGCTAACTGATGATCACATATAGATATGGTAATGTGTTAATTTTCTGTGTATGCTTGCCTATTTTTTATCTTTATATATTGTTTTGAATTACATGCTTCTCCCATTCTTAAGCACTAATATGTATGTATGTGTATGTATGTATGTATGCATGCATGTATGTGTTGTATATATACTATTTTATTTTTGGCTGTGCTGAAATGCACAGTTGCATTATTGGATATTCTATCAGGGTAGACACCATTCCATTCTGGAATTTCGCATTTTACTCTTCACCTAACCACTAAGAAAATAATGGGGAATGGTATAGCAGAGTAGAACACCAGAACGGAAGAATTTTGGACTTGCACTGAAAGTTGAGGACATTAGTATTACCTGTCATGAAAGACAAAGGAACTCACAAATGTGCTTATATTTTCTGTCTTCTTCACATGTATGCATTGAATTTGATTTTGCAGTTTGAAATGAGGCTACAGGGTTAAGAAAGAAATTTTCTTGAAGCTCTGGTTTGTCTGAGGCTGAAATACTGAAAACAAAGAGTCAGCTGGGACTTAAGTGCAGAAAGCTGTATGTACAGTGTGCATGTATTAGGAGGCAATATCATCAGTGCTTGCTGTTACAAACAACCATGTGATCAATGATCAAGAGAAGCTTATAGAGGGGAATAGAGAAGGAGGCATAGATGGAGGGCAAGCAGGGAAGGAAAAAGGAGATATATAGAGATAGATGATAACAAGACAGATGGATAGATGGATAGAAAGATAGATGAACAGGAAGATAGATAGATGATAGACGATTCACAGATTCTTCAGCACAGCTACTGAATGAGCATTTATCCCACCTTAACTGATGGTTCATAAGAACCTGGTCACATTGCTGTGTGTGTCAGCCTTCCAAGGACATATGGAGTACAAGCACAGTGTTCACGATAAGTGATTTAGATGTAGGTCAAGTTCCCATTTTCATGATTTCAGTCCATAGAGCCATTCAGCAGGGAAATTCTGAGGTGTTAACTCCTACGCAGTGAAGGATACATTAATTCAGATACATAGATTCAACAATTGAGAATCTGCTTACACAGGCATGCATCTGTTGGTGATTTAGTGTGTGACTACACAATTCTCAGTATCCAAAAATATATATTTCCACATTTTTTTCTGGGTTCTATTCTTTCGGAAAATAAAGTCACATTTAACTCAATACACCATGAAAGGAAATAAACCATGTTATTAATTTAGTTTTATATTATTTATTTTATTTCATTTGGTTATTTATTTTGTAGTTCTAGAAATCAACTCAAGTAGAGAGCCAATCTGCTGCTATACAACTGAGCTGTATCCTCAGGCCAAACATTTTAAATTACATGAATTGTAAACTAATTTTTCTTTCATCTTATTTTGGGTTTGGGAATTTAATTTATATCATCCAACATTAGGACTGTGTTTCAGAATATGCCAGTAACAAGTGTAGAGTATTTATTTGATTAAAGAGGGAAGAAAGCACATTTTTATGGGGAACTGAGGGAAAGGAATATTTCATGTTCAGCTTCAATCTGCAGGAGAAGTATGAAAAATAGGAAAAGAGCTGTCCCCAAAAGTTTACTTTGCACTAGCTCCTTTAGTTGGCGGATCTGGAAGATTCTTTAATGCACAAAACAGAGGAATCACAGAAAAGAATAGTATTTGGTTTTGGTTCTAGAACAATTTCCACTCTTGGAAAAAGAAAACAGGTGGTTTTGGTACTGGCATTGTCTAAGGAGGGGACGGAGAGAACCCTGCATGAGAACCAGGCAGTGGCTGGAATGCAAATGAGAGGAGGCTTTGATCTCACCTTGAGGACATCTGACTAGACTGCAGAGAAGAAAACCCTTTACAGTGGATAAACAGAATTCACCCTATAATAACGAAGTGTATTCTCTCCCAAAATACACACTTGGGGATCTCTCCTAAAGTATACACTGGTAAATTAAAGAGACTTTTTTTTTTTTAATTTAAAGTTAGGGTCTTTCTATTAGCACCATTGAAATTAATTTGAAGATGAATGGCTTAGGTGTGATCTTGGATTTTAACACATTAAATTGTAAATACAAAAGTCCTGGTGCTTTGTAATATGAAAATAATGTCCAGTGATGTTTCTACTCTTCTGACTCATGCAAGCACACACTCACACACACACACACACACACACACACACACAATCTAAGCCTTACGAATGATTTGGAAGGAGCAGTTCACCCTCTCATTGCTTTAAATTTGACAGGAGTAGGGAATATCCTTCTGGAATAAATGTGATAAAATTACTAAATATATTTAAAATAAACTATGTAAACAGTGTTGTTGTATAACAATACAAATAGGATGCTTCTTACTACCATTTGAGAAAAATTGACATAAAATATTTTGTAGAAAATAAAACCTGTTGAGTACCTATGACATTCTGTATATGCATGTACCCCACCATCCCTCAGTAGATTTTCCTAAGTTCACCGTCTAGTCAACTTTATCCTTTTCTTAGTTTGTAGGAGAGAGGTGAATCCATAGTAATAAACATATATTAACATGCAATTGTATCCATTGTCATGTTTCATTTTCACAATGTATGGTGATTTTAATAAGTATTGCCTCCAATGGCCCATATATTTGAATGCTTAATTATTAGGAAGTGTCACTGTTTGAAAAAGATTAGAAAATGTCTCCTTGTTGGAGTAGGTAGGTATGAAGGAAGTGTGTCTCTAGTGGTGGCTTTGAGGTTTTCAAACTTCCAAGTCCAGGCTGAGTGTCTCTCTCCTCTCTCTCTCTCTCTCTATCCCTGTTTGTATATAAGAACATAAAGCTCTTAGCTACTTCTCCAGCAACATGCCTTCATGCCTACTATCATATTAATAATGAACTCAGCCTTTGAAAGTGTAAGCAAGCCTGTAATGAAATGTTTGATCTCTCTTTCTCTCAAGACTTGTCTTAGTCTCTTAATAGCAATAGAACACTGACTAAGATACAGTACTTGTATATTTGAAGGTGGAAAATGGTTCTAGCTGACAGACTTTGTCTATTTATCCATGATTTCTTTCATCTTTTTTTAAATAGTAATCTGACTGTTTACCATCTAGAAGTATACATGGGCTTTGCCTGAAAATATGATTCTCCTTTCAGAAGGCTGTTAACATGCTTTGGGAATATCTGGCATATATGTAATTATTTGAAAATATTCATGCACATTTTAATTTGTCTCTGAATTTTTGTTTCAAAACATAAATATGGATTTTCTTGAGGGTATGTTTAATGCTAGGATTCCCTTGAGGTCTCTCTTCCTTAGGCTTTTTTATATTTCTTACTTGGTAATAAAATTTTGTGCTTCCCTGTCATTGTCAAGGTCTTTCCTGTGCTTTGTGCTGGAGAAAACCACAGAAACCACTGACCTGAATAAGGGGGAGCTCATGGACTCCAGTCTGATAGCTGGGAAAGTAGCATAGGGCTGACCTAGACCCCCTGAACATAGGAGTTATTTAGGAGGACTGGGTAGTCTTTGGGGCCTCTGGTAGTGGATGAATATTTATCCCTAGTATACGAATGGATTTTGGGAGCCCATTACATATAGCGGGATACTCCCTCAGCCTATATACATGGGGGAGGGCCTAGGCCCTGCTCCAAATGATATTACAGACTTTGAAGATGCCTGATAGAAGGCCTCACCATCCCTGGGGAGCAGAAAGGGATGGGATGAGAGTTGGTGGTGGGACATAGGAGGACGGGAGTGTGAGGGAATTGGGAGTGACTTGTAAAACAAGCATGTTTCAATTTTTAAAAAAATATCAAAAAAGTGAAAAATGGTTTTATAAAGTTTTACTATGCTTTGAGTAAACAGATATCTACATGTCTGGACATCATAAAATTGGTCAATTTCTAATAATTTAGGGTATTGTCAATTATATTGTATTTGACATTAAGACCTTTTCATTAGGCAAACAGCTACATATATTACCTAAGGAAAGTATGTTCTCTACACTGCTGATTTCAGTTGTTAAGTGTTAACTAGGAAGAAAGAATAGCATGGCATGAATTAAATTTTGTGCAGAAGGACCTAGTTTCATTTGAGTTATTATTTTTCTTCCTTGAATTATCTTGGAAGTTTTGCATAAATATATTTACAAAAATTTTACTGTATTACAATTTGAATAGGCCAATATTCCCACCAGATTTTGAGCCTCTTTAGGATGGACTTAAGTAATATTTAAATGTATATACATACATTTAAACAACATTGTTGCTACATATCTGTATGAATAAAGCACTTTGACCAATAGGAAAGCAAGATAGATGGGACTAAGAAACAAGGAGGATTTGAGGAAGTGGTAGGGAGGAGAGTCAAGATGGAGGACCTACAGGGTAGTACACCGGTCTCTCTCTCCGGTAAGATAAGACCACGTGGAAATACTTAGATTAATAGAAATGGGTTAATATTTAAAACAGAGCTAGCCAATAAGAAATGCTAGTAATAGGCCAACAGCTTTGTATAAAATACAGTGTCTCTGTGTGTTATTTGGGGCTGGCATGGTGGTGGGCCCTGACTAGTGAGGAAAAACTGCTCCTAACACCTACTCTTTCACCATGTAGCCTTACCATATGTCTTAGTTATGGTTTCAATGGCTGTGAAGAGACACTATGATCAAGGCAAATCTTATAAAGGAAAACATTTAATCAGGCTGACTTACTGTTCAGAGGTTTAGCACATTATTGTCTTGTCACCGTGGGAAGCATGGCATCATGCAGGCAGACATGCTGCTGCAGAGGTAGCTGAGAGTCTTACATCTGGATTAACAGACAGAAGGAAGAAACATTGAGTCACTGGACTGGCTTGAGCTTCTAAGACCTCAAAATCTGCTCCCAGTGACATACTTCCTCCAATAGTGTATAAGTATTCCAGCAAGCTTAGACCTCCTAATAGTGCCACTTCCTAGTAACCAAGCATTCATATATATAGGGGCCATTCATATTCACTCCACTATATTCCATTTTCTGGTGCCCATAGACTTATAGGCATTATATTTAATGGAGAAATGCACCAATTCCAACTCTAAATTTCTCATAGTCTATAAAGGTCCACAGTCCAAAATCTTTTATGAGACTCATGGCAGTCTCTTATCTGTAATTCCCTACGAAATCAAACTAAAAAAGCAGATCACATATTTCCAACACATGTTGACAATGGATACTGTTGCAAAAGGGAGGAAAGGAAGCATAGTGAAGAAATGCTGGACCGAAGCAAGACTGAAAACCAGCTGAGCAACCTCCAAACTCTGCATCTCCATGTCTGATGTCAAAACACTCTTCAGATCTCCATCTCCTTTCAGCCCTACTGATTGCAGCACACTTCTTTCTCTTGGTCTGGTTCCACATCCTGTTAGCAGCATTCTTTGGCAGATATTTCATGCTCTGACATCTCCAACATTTTGTCGTCTCCAAGATAATCCTGGCTTCAGCTTCACAACTTCATCCAGTGGCCTCTATGGGTCTCCATTCAGGTACTCTTCTGACACATGCCTGACCTCAATGACTTTCTTAGTTTTACAGAGAGATTCCATACATAACCCCCTTTCTTCTTTTTTGGCTTTAAAGCCAGAACTGAATGGCTGTAGCAAGCCAAAGCATGCTAAACACCAACTGTAGTGTGGAAAACGTTCACCACCAGGTTTTGTCTTTTATCCTTTCCTCGTTTGCTAAAAACCATTAGATTACATTCCTAAAGTTATTCTCCAAGGTTCATTATTTTTTTGCCACTCATTTCTGAGGCAAAAACCAAGGTCTAACAATCAAAAATGTATTATTTGTCTAATATGTTCAATCAGGACTTTACCAACTCACCCTATCACAGATCCCTCTTTTTCTCCTGCTTGCTCTTTGCCTGCTTGCTGCTGCTGATGGCTGTTGTCTGCCTTTATAGCTCCCTCCCCACCCCTGTGCTTGCTCATGTGGGGTAATTAATCTCCTTGTGCTGAGAATTTGGTATCTGGGTGTGTCCTGTATAGGCTTTGATGGGGCATCCTTACAAGAATCATATCACCGAAGCTGATAAGTTCTGCTGCTTACTGAGGCTGGAATATAGCCCTCTCACATCTTTACTAACTTTCTGTTTTTGATGGTTTCCTTCACTGCCTACACTTGGCTGTTTCACTCTGTATACCAGGCTGGCATTGAACTTGAAGATTGCCCAGCCTCTGCCTTCATAACTCCAGAATGTTATAGATAAAAACATAGAATGATTTGCTATGAATGTCACAACAAAGAACTCCAGACCAGATACCTTAAATGATGAAATTTGTCTCTCATATTCTGGTGACTAGAGACGCAGGCCAGGGCTTTAACAGACTTGGCATTTCCCAGGGCCAGTCTCTTCTATTTACATAGAAATACCCACTGTCTCTCCTTACATTGTCCTGTTTTCTTTCTGATGTGCTCTTGATTTCTTTTCTGTATCTTCTGAGTCCTACAGGATAAAACCCCACTGTTAGACATTTATTCAACCCTGATCCCTTCTTTCAAAGTCTTATATACAAACAGGGTGTTACAGCTTCAGCCTATGAATCTGGGGGATGAGGGTTACATTCATCCCATAATAGGATTTATATAATTGTAATAATGGTGAGCATGTGGTTATAGCTATGATTCTCAGATGTCAGAGGCTTCATTGGGCACCCTGTCATGGGATTGTAGATTTAATTCAGTGTTGCTAGATTGTTTCTCTAAAGTATAAATCACCAGTAGTGAGCCACACAGACCCATACTTGCCTGAATGTGCATGGCCACCACTAACCCATAAGCAGCACACTATTACCTTTCAGTAATTCAACCTGCTATTAATAGCTGTCCAGTTTTTGATATCATGTTTTCATTTTCTTTGCGGTCTCCATATACCATGCATTCGGACATGGACTTGACATAGTTAAAATTCATGTCTGCAGATTTAACCCTAGAGAGGTTAATAGTGTGAGCTATCTGAAGTCTAATTTTAGATGGACACATGTCAAACAATCACTTTTAAATGGCAATGCCATGAAATCCTCATCTCAAATTACATTTCTTTTTTTAGTGGAAAAATATATGAATGTATTGTCACATCCTAGAGCTCACTGAAATCCCTGTGCCTTTTGGACACATCAGAATCCCATAAGAAGGTTAAATGAAGACCTTGCAATTGCCATTCAGTGGGCCTTCTTTCCTTGCAGTAACTCATAACAAACACAGTGGGGCTCAGAACTCCAAGTCCTTCCTCTAGTATGAGTGTGCTATGTGGGGTCCATGTTAACCACCACCAGCTTGTCTACTAAGACTCTAGAGGAGGAAGTCATGAAGAGCATTCACCCCTATTGTACATCTTCCAAAGTTTATTCGTTCTAGAAGGAATTGCAAACTTGATAAAGATTGCTTTTCTCTATGTACAAATATTTTGGGGGAAGGATATCAAGAGAATCCCCAGATAATTTGAACAGAAATGTGTACTTAAGAGGTTATTCCCATCTATAAAGGGAACTTTCTGCTCTTTTCTATTGTCATGGAATTTGATGACCATCACACTAACTTCTGCCCTGGTTCTTTCTATTCCCTCTGCACTGTTACCTATTCATATGTTAAAAAGTTACTTTTTGGATCTACCATCTGTGTATACATTGCACAAATGTGTGGTCCCCTCTTTGGGGGAAACCCTCTTTAAAATAAGTAAAGGTAAATAGAGGAGAGAGGTTATGAGAAGAACTATAAAACCTAGGGGACAATGCCTACAGAAGCACTATGAAGTGACTTCTCATTCCCCAGAGTTCAGATATAGGGTCCTTAACATGTGCATTCAGATCTAAAACATCTGAATTTCTAATATTTGAAAAAGAATCACAACAATGAAAATAACAGCAATAGCAAGTCTCATATGCCTACAATCTAAAAGAATATTTGTGTCTCATTTTAATGAATACCTCTTATTTTTCAGGGATTGTTAGTTACAGGGAATATAGACAGTGATGTTAGATGATATGTGACTATATGATATAGTATGCAGAAAAGGCAGGGAAAGAGGCAGCCTTGTGTGATGAATGGCAAATGGCAGAGCAGTATGAAGAATTCTAGGAGCGTCCCTTATTTTATTATTGGAGATGCTCCTCTTTGGAGTATGGGTTGATATGTTGTTCTATTCATACATCAGAGGACAGGCCTGTACTTGCCCTGTTCTCCTAATTGCTTCAGTTTAGGAGAATATATGTAAGAATGTTTGCAGAGAGACCCAAATGTAAAATACAAAGAATCTTTCCCACTGTTAAGATATTTCTTCTCATTAGGAATCATACAATGTAGAATTAAAAGTTCTCTTTGTGTCTAAGTGTATTGACTACTAACTTCCATGTTCCTTCTATGTCTGAGTCATTTTCTGGACCAGTGAAGAGAATACTGGGAACTTCTCTCATGTGCTTCATTCATGAATGATCTATCTCAATTGTCTATAACTGGTGCCAATATTTGTCCTGGTTTCTTGATGCTTTCTTAATTCCTAGAAACAATGGTGATTGGACATTTTCCAGAACATCTATGTCTTCCTGTTTTGTCAATTCCACACTGTCAAGTTCTCATGTTTTTCTTGTTAGAGTGAGAAAAGCATCACCTCATATGATTTTCATAACAGACAACATTCTTGCTGCTTGTTAGCATATGGACACTCTTTCAGGGTCAGTAGACCATGCCTAACTCAATCAATGCCATCTCTTGGGAATGAAAACCATTCACTGCATTTTTAAATGTAGGCCTCCTTAATCCCAAAATAGAAAATAATATGTGATGAATGTTTCTCAGTTACAAAGGTAGAAAGATTGACTGTCTTTCTTTTGTCTGATGATAATAAAAATTTCATAGCTAGGAGATTTTAAACACAGTGTTTCCAAAGAAAGCAAATTCTTAAGGTGGTGAAGATAAAATGATATATTTTAGTTCAATGATGTCCTTTTGAAGTATTGTTGGAAGCAGGATGAATATATGCTATATTCTTTTCCAAGGAGGTTTGACATTGTAGAATCATATATTTACACAAATTTGCTTACAGGTTTTCACAGAAAATGAAAATACATTTTCTTCCTGTCCAAGTGCCACTAAGTGGTAGTAAACTTTCCAATTATAAAAGCACAGAAAAATGTTTAGTTAATATAAAAGTTTGGCACAGTGGTTTTCAACTTCTAAACACTGATACCCTTTAATACAGTTTTTCATGTTGCACTTAGCTCCAACCATAAAATTATTTTGTTGCTGCTTCCTAACTGTAATTTTGCCACTGTATCAATTGTAATGTACATGTCTGATATGCAGGGTATCTGATATGTCAACCCCCAAAACCCCACTGGTTGAAAAGTGCTGGCGTAGCTGATGCTATTACATGTATACTATGTGTGAAAAATGAAGACTCCAAGAAAATATGAAGCTTTGTGTAATGGGAGATGTCATTCTGTAAATATGTTTCTCATACCGGTTAATGAATAAAGCACTTTTGGCCAATAGGAAAGCAAGATAGGTGGGACTAGGAGACAAGAAGGATTTGAGGAAGGGGTAGGGAGGAGCCAAGATGGAGAGACAGAGAGAGCAGAATGCCAGCAGGCTCTCTCTCCGGTAAGATGAGACCACATGGAGAGTAATAGAAATGGGTTAATACTTAAGACAGAGCTAGCCGATAAGAAACAAGTAACTGGCCAACAGCATTATATCAAATACAGACTCTCAGTGTGTTATTTGGGGCTGGCGCAGTGGCGGAACAAGACCAGTGGCAGGCAGAAAAACCTTACTCCTTACATTTGTGAATTCATGTAATTTCCGTTCTTGATTATATTCTCATTATTAAACCAGAAAAATAATGGGAATAAGTAAGCAGTACCCACACATCCAAAAGCACAAAGTAGAGATTCATAGAAAGGTCTAGAACATAAGTTAACAATATAAATGGATTTTCACATGTTTTCTTAAAGTTTTAAATTAGGGTAACAATACGGTCAAGTGTTTCGATCAGCTATTATAACATTTGTATGTCTATACTCTCTCTCTCTCTCTCTCTCTCTCTCTCTCTCTCTTTCTCTCTCTGTGTGTGTGTTTGTCATTGTTCTCCACTTTATTTATGGAGGCAAGTTTTCTTATTGAATCCATATCATGCAGAGTCTGCTAGTAGAGTTATCCAATTTTCCTTGGGGATTCATTTCCAGGTGTACTTCCATCCTTGCCAGGGGGTTAAACACCACTCTTCTTGCTTGTATAGAAAGTGCTCTATCCATTGAGCCCTCTACACAGTACATGTATCATTTTAATGTTTTTATTTTTATTCAATTCCTTATATACTCAAAGATAGAGTACTCTTCACTAACTACCCAAAACTATACCTCTCTGCAGGTATAGTTTATATTGTCCATACCTTCTTGAATGTATTGCTTCCATTGGAGCTTGGGTGACTTACCAATGGCTAATCTCCTTCTCCCAGTTACTGGCATGAACTTGTGCATGTTTTGACCTTGCTGTCACAACGGCTAAGTTCATATGTGTAGTTACTATACAGTTCATAAGACACTATTTACATGTAGTCATCTACTGTTTGTGGCACTTATAGCCTTTCTGATCCCTCTTCTACAATGATCTTCAAGCCTTGGGAGGAGAGTATGATTCAAATATCACATTAGGAATAAGCATTTCACAGGTTTACATATTTAGCACCTTGGGCACTCATGGTTCTCTGTATTAATCACCACCTATGGTAAGCAGAAGCTTCTCTGAAGATGGCTGAGAGATACATTAACGTGGATACATTAACCTATAGACTCATCAGGAGTCAGTTTAATAAAATGTTCATTTCACAGAATTATAGCAATAGATTCTCCCTAGTTTCTATGACCTTTCTAACTATAGGTTCTTAGTGCAACAATAGTGTCAGGAATGGTTTTAATCATGTGGGCTTTAATCGAATCAAAAGCAGTTAGTTATTGTTGTGATTTTTATGCTACTTTGCTACTACTAGGCATGTCTTGCCAGGCCATTAATTATTGTAGAATTCTGTGCTCATAGGTCACTTGTCCAAGATGTTTCCATTCACAGCTATTTTTAGCAGAGCATTAATGTATATGGGTGAGCAGAAATTTGTATAAGAACCAAGCCATTAAAATAGTAAACAACAAACAACTGTTGGGGGGTAATACCCTTCCAGATTTCAAATTATACTAGAGCTATGTAATACAAACAGTATGGTACCAAGAAAAAACAGATTCATTAATCAATGAAACAGAATTGAGGACCTACAAGTAAGCACTCCTGAAGCCACCTGAGTTTTGACCAAGAAGACAATAATATGTTTTGGAGAAAAGATAACATCTTGAAAAAAAAAAAAAAGCAGTGTTGGTTAAACTGTTTGGGTACATGTAGAATAACCAAATTAGATCTCTCACACTGCACATACAGAACTCTAAATGCGTAAGAGCTGAAACTCTGAATCTGGTAAGAGGAGAAAGTAGAAAATATGCTTGAATTCATTGGCACAGGGAAGGACTTTTGGACAGGACCCCCCACACTGTAGGCATTAAGACCAACAATTAATGAATGGGCTTTTGTGTAGCAAAAGAAACCATTATTTAAATTAAGAGGAAGCCTACAGAATGGGAAACATCCTTATTATCTACAATATATCTTCCAGGCAATTAATATCTAGAATATACAAGGACTCAAACATCCAAGAAAATAAATAGTTCAATTAAAAACTATTTGTAATATTTTGATACCAAATGGAAAGTTTGGAATTTAGTTTCTAGAAAAACAAAGTTTCTGGAATACTTGGAATTTTTCTGCTGTATATATTAGTGGAAGAAATAAAATGTGTGGTCTCAAACAACTCCTTATCCTTCAAGATTGTTGGAGACCTTGAAGGGGATAAGTGCTAGTTGTTTTTTATTCTTTATTTTTTTGGGGGTCCCTCCACCCAGCTCCCAAATAAATACACATACAGACTTAATATTACTTATAAATGCTCAACCTTAGGTTGGCTTATTTCTAGCCATTTTTTATAACTTAAATTATCCCATTTATCTTTTGCCTCTGAGTTTTTATCTCTCTCTATTTCTGTATACCTTTCTTTACTTCTTGCTCCTTAGCTTACTGTGTAGCTAGGTGACTGGATGATGGGAGATGTCATTCTGTATATGTTTCTCATACTGGTTAATGAATAAAGCACTGTTGGCCAATAGGAAAGGAAGATAGGAGGGACTAGGAGACAAGGAGGAAATAGGAAGTAGGGAGGAGGAGTCAGGATGGAGAGCCTGGAGAGAACAGAACCGCCATTCCTCCGCTCTCGGTAAGACTGCGTGGAAATACATAGAAATGGGTTAATAATTAAGACAGAGCTAGCCGATAAGAAATTAGCACCTGGCCAGCATAATATCAAATACAGAGTCTCTGTGTGTTAATTGGGGCTGGCACGGCGGCAGGGCAAGACCAGTTGGCGGGTGGAAAAACTGTACTCGTTACAACTGGACACTGATATCTACCTCCTTCTCTCATTCCTAAATCTTCCTCCACCCAGATTTCTCCTTCTATTCATTCTCTCTTCCTTCTAGCCCTGCCTATCCTTTCATCTTTCTTGCTATTGGCCATTGAGGTATTTATTCAAGTGTTTTAGACAGGCAAAGTAACACAGTTCCATAGAGTTAAACAAATGCAAACTAAAGAATGCAACACATCTTTGCATCATTAAAGATATGTAGCATAGCATAAACAAATGTAACACATCTAATAGCGTTCTACAACAGATAAGTGTTTTTATGTGTGAACACACTGGATTGCATGCCCAGATTCCACTCAAATGGCCTCTATTTGTCAACACATTTTGTTAAAGAAAATTGTGCTTATTTATAGAAGATACTGTTGAAGAGTAAAACCAAGAGTAAAGGTCTTGTGATATAACCTGTGGCCACTTGTTACTCCCTTCTTTACCATGATTCTAACTAATTACTCAAGTTCTCAATATACAGAAGGCCTTTGAATGGATTATTTATTTCTGCTGCTGTATGGAGACTTGTTTTAGATCTATTTATAGAAGACCAGTGTTAATTAGTAATTAGTACTTTGCCTAGCAAGAGAAAGAAAAGGAAGCAGAGCTATGATATCATGCATTCAATATATGTTAGGAAAAATACATTGGTAGAAACAGGCTTAAATGGATCAAAGAGTTGAAATAAGTGAAAAGAGAATTATTTAGACTTCAAATCAGAAATTCAAGTTTGAAAATAACAAAACTGTGTGGAGCAAAGAATGATAGTGAGTGCACACAAACTGAAGATGTGAAAAATCACACTTTATATCCTTGATTGGGGCTGTTAGACTTATAGTATATAGTTTCCCAAAAGTAGGATGCATATGTGTGTGTGTGTGTGTGTGTGTGTGTGTGTGTGTGCGTGTATGTATGTATACATTTCACAATATTTGCTGAGCTTGGCAAAGCAGCCAATAGTGGCTTACTATAGACTTGTTGATTAGAATGTTTGTGCAGACATAGGTAGCAATAACTTCAATATGGTGCAGTCATGCATTTCTCCTTTTCAGCAACTATGCCTTTTCAATAGTTTTTGTTATCATTTCAGTTTTCAATATACACCCATCTTTGCTTAGAGGCCATATCTTCACTGATGACTTTTGAATAGGTATCACTAGTCTTGGCTTGTTGTGACAGTTCCAATTAGTGGAATAGTAGGTTTATGTGTATTCAACATCAGCATGCAAACAAATAATTGAATGGGATATTTAGTTGTTATAATTATTTATTTTTTAACTTGTATAAATTTTAAATTAAATGGAATTACATCACTTTGTTCCAAAAAAAGCATCATGCAGACACTGAAAAATTATTCTAAACAAATGGAAAGACATCTAATGTACATGGTTTGGTAGAATTAATTGTGAAAATGACTGTTCTATAAAAATTTATTTACAGAAAGCACAATCCCAATAAAAAGTACTTAAAATTTCCTTCACAAACAGAAAAAAATCCTATAATTCATATATAACTATAACAAATCATTTTTATCCAAGACAATCCCAAGTAAAATATAGACTATGGAGGGATTGATATTCCAGACTTCAAAACAGATAGTAATAATAACAACATTGTACTGGCAAAAAAAAAAAAAAAAAAAAAAAAAAAAGGCATGTAGACTTATAAAATAGAACCAAACCTGAGTCCTCTAATTGCAGACACCTGAAAGCTGACATTGAAGAAGAGACAACACCTTCAACAAATGGGCTGGGGAAACTGTCCAAGTGTGGAAAAAGAAATTAGGCTGATATCTATCAGCCTGAAGAAAAATTACATCCATATGGATCAGACTGGATCTCAATTTGAAACATGTCACACTAACTGTAATGAGTAAGGTTTTTCTGCCTGATGCTGGTCTTGTCCCTCCGCCCCGCCAGCCCCAAATAACACACAGAGACTCTGTATTTGATAATGCTGTTGGTCAGTTACTTGTTTCTTATCGACTAGCTCTGTCTTAACTATTAACCCATTTCTGTTAATCTATGTATTTCCACGTGGTCTCCTCTTACTGGAGAGTCAGCTGGCATCTTGCTCTCTCCAGACTCTCCATATTGACTCCTCCTTATTCCTTCCTCTTTCCTCCTTGTCTCCTAGACCCGCCTGTCTTGCTTTCCTATTGGCCAACAGTGCTTTATTCATTAACCAGTATGAGAAACATATTTACATAATGACATTTCCCATCAGCTATAAAAATAAAGCATAACACATTACAAGATACAGTTATAGGAAATAAATTTCTGGAAAGTATTTCATTTACCTCAAAATTAAGAGCAATGGTTGATGACTAGGACATGTGAAAAATGAAAAGCTGCTTTATAGCTATTCAGTGAGTGAAGATGAAAACCATAGTATCTCTGACAGCTATACATGTCACAGATGATAAATGTCAGGGTATAAAATTAACTAAGAAAAAAAACCAAAACAAAACAAAAAACAAACCAACCAAACAAACAAACTCAAAGCAACAATTGATCCAAATAAGAAATGTGGTTAAGGATACATACATAAGTGTCTAAATTGAAGAAATAAAAATGGTTAAGGAACACTGAAAATATGTTCACATTCTCAGTAATTAGGAAAATAAAAATTAAACCAGCTTTGAGACTTCATCTCACCTGGTTACATGGCTAAGATAAGTAAGACAACTGACAACAAATGCAGTGAGTATGTAAAGAAAGAGTAACAAGAGCTCAGTGCTGGTGGAATAAGTATAGGTGTCATCACTCTTGAAATCATCATTAAGTGTCCTCAGAGATTTAACATATGAATCTTTTATAGAACCCAACTACACCATTCCTTGGCATGTGCCTAAGGACTCAATGTCTTACTCATAGACACTTTCTAAGTCACATTTCTTCATTTCTTGTTTGATACATTTATTCTTAAATAATGAGCCATTTTATCTACAAGAGTTTTGTATCCACAAGAGTTTTGTGTCCCAGCACATAGTCTATTTTGGAGACACTTCCATGTATTGCCAAGTAGAATGTCTGGCATTTGCTGTGTAGATATTCTGTACTGTCTAGTAGATTAGTAGATCTGCTTGATGTATGATGCCATTTAATTCTGATGTTTCTCTATTCCTTTTTCTTTTTTTTTTTGTTCAGATGACCTGTTTTTGGGAGAAAATGGAGTATTGAAACTTTCTAACTGCGTTGCTTCAGAAGCACCTGGACGAATCTCAAATACACTGGTAGGTTCCACCAAAGCGCTTCAAATCCTACAGATGCCGCAGTCAAGTTCCTATCATCTCTCAAAGCTCATGTGTTGGAATTCTAAGTATTTATGTCACAGTCATTAGGTTGCCACAGCAAAGGCCTTTTAATGGGAGGCAGAGATTATCTCTTTCTATTTGCACATGTGGACAAAGCACAACCACCTGTCACTTGCTGATCACCTAAATAGAGATGAATAAATCCATGTGGTCTATAATCTGTTCAGTATGTGGCATTTTGGTTAGAGCAGCCTCAATTAATTGAGAAAATAGGTCCATTTTGTATCACAGTTTTCCTAGATATTTAATGGTGCTGGGTGAAAGCCAGGGAGAAATACTTCTACTAGCTTCTCTATCGGCCAAATTTGTGTCATAATCCCTAAACTGGGCAACTCATTCCTTTTTTCATTGCTTTATGAGTTTTCTCATTTTCTTAACAAAAGCTCACAGAGACATGCCAGCTCAGGCCCTAGAAAAGTGGAAGTGACAAAAAGAAATGCTTATCCTTCTCTGATGACCTTAATTTGAACTCTGAAATATGAGTCTGCTCCTTTTGTAGGCAACTGGCTCTTGACTGACAGAAGTTGTTTCATACATATTGTACTGGCTAGTTTGATGTCAACTTGATATAATGTAGGGTCAACAGAGAGAAGGAAGCCTTGATTGAAACAAAAATTCATAAGATCTGACTTTAAGACATTTTCTTAATTAATGACCAATGGCCTCTCTGTGTGTGTGTGTGTGTGTGTGTGTGTGTGTGTGTGTGTGTGTGTGTGACGCCACTTGTAGGTGGTGTCATTCCTTGGAGATTCTGGGTCCTATAGGAAAGCAGGCTAAGCCAGCCATTTGGAGCAAGCCAGTAAGCAGCACTCCTTTATGGCCCCTGCATCACCTACTTCCTCCAGGTTCCTGCCTTGTTTGAGTTCCTGTCTTCAGTGCTTTTGATATTTAACTGTTATGTAGAATGGAGTAAAATAAACCCTTTCCTCCCCAAGTTGCTTTGGTCATGATGTTTCATCACAGCAATAGTAACCCTAACTAAGACCTGAATATTGACTCTGCTGTATTGTAGAAAAGTCAGTGGCCTAAAAAAAATGTAATGAATGCCACTTCTCTTGACTGTGCCTATTTTATGAGGTGGAAAATGTAGAAAAATCAAGAATTTCCAGCAGCACAAAACAGAACTAATTACTCTTTATTGCTTTGGGATGGTTGGAAGTCACCCACCATGACATCCCTCTTGTGAGGGAAGGAAGAGAATCTGAGGCAATGAACAACATAATAGATCTTCCAAACTCACTTGGGTATGCTAATGTATCTAGTCATAAAAGTAAAAAAAAAAAAAAAAAAAAAAAAAAACAAACATGATTGACTAGTGGGGCATGTTTCCACCTCTCTAACCAGGACTTCCTGTCACCCCAGAGCCTGGTACCTGTGAGGGGCATTAGACTGAATGCATGTGGACATAAATTTCCAGCTCTGTGAGCTTACTCTGAAACTGCTGCTGGGGAAAGTTAGACCAGGCCTACTTTAGGAGAAAGTAAGATCCTGATAAAATAGACCTGCTTCTAGGAATGTCACTTAAATGTTTTTTGTTATGATGCATGAGTGAAAGGGAGGCAGGAAGCAGAATCATGAGTGATACAGGACTAGCACCTGTTACTTTACGTGTATGGATGACTGTGACAAGAGCCTGATTTGTGTTTGAGTTGCTTGTATTGAGGCAAATTGAACAATTCTATATTGAAAGTTTCAGACCTAGGGAATGGCATTTAATCAAGTAAATAATTTAATCAAATGTACAATCATCACAAAATTAAAGCGTCAGGGTGATGGAGAGAGCTGTGTTTAAAGTAAAGCAGGTTCCCAACCTTTCTCATGTAGAATTTTGCATAGTTAATAGATATATAGATAGATTGATGCATGATAAGTGGACAGACATAGCAGTAACCATCTATCACCATAGAGGAAGTTGTAGACTTTTATCTTCTGTTTGTAGCACCTAAATTTACCTGGTAGGTCTCTATAGTATATCCTGTAGATGCTTGCTACATTCTCAGGCAATTGTAACCCTACTAAACTGCCTCATTTTAAAAGTAGATATGAGTTAACATAACCAAGGCACTGTAGCAAAGCATTTCTATTAAAATAGTCCTTCTGGTTATATGTAATGCTTTTTAGAGTTCCATATGGCTCAGAGGGGCTATGAGGAGAATAGGAAGGCATCAGAATAATCATTAAAGATCAGGAGTTTTCCAATTATAAAATCACACTTAATAGACAATAGGCGGGGATAAATGAAGCAGAGGTTGGCAGTTTCATATATTTGAAGCAAAGATTTTCAGTGTAACCAGGCACGGATGTCTGAATATTATGAAGGTCACAGATGTTTGTCAGTACATTTAGAAGTATGCTAATCAAAACTGCTTAGAGGTGGGCATTGGTGGTGCATGCCTTTAGTTCCAGCACTCTGGAGGCAGAGGCAGGTAGATCTCTGTGAGATCCAGGCCAGCCTGGTCTACAGAACGAGTTCCAGAACGGACATAAAGGCAATACAGAGAAACCCTGCCTTGAAAAACAAAACAAAAACAAAAACAACTAACCAACCAAAAAATGTAGTAATTTTGTGTTTCCACCTCTTTCACTCTTAATAGAAAATGCTGACTTGAAATCTCTCCCTGATACACAACCCGGGGGGTGGGGGGGGGACGGGGCATTTGATGTGTACTTCTGACATTTCTGTATTAAAATCAATGCTCTAAAATAAAGCACATTATGACCCTATTTAAAAAAAGAATGTAAGCAACCCCTTGGATTATGAGAATTGTGTTTGTTCAATGCTTAATTTGATAATGTAGAAATTCACAAAATCAAGAAATAACAAGCATTTTTTAAAAAAATGAGATTCAACGCATGTCCTGAGGTCAAATAGACACAGAGCATTCTTCTTTCTTCTTTATATTTACAGCTACAGCTCTTTACTATAATCCTAGGAACTTCAAATGATGCCCTCAAGGCAGGGTAGAAAGTATTCATCATAGAAAAATTCAATTATATTTTCTGGATAGCCTCTGCTGAGTCAGAAATGGGGTTGACATTTTCCAGGAAGTTTTCCAATAGTGAGAGAAGATGGAAGGGCATGGCTAAGGAGTCTCATTATCATAAAGTGGCAACAGTTCCTTGCAGAGAGCAGAGAAGCTCAACAATGCTACCTCAATAATCCCACACTTCTAGAGCTGGCTAGTGCTACTCGTGAGATTAGCCATCCTCCAGAGAATTCCAGCTCACTGCCTTTTGTCCTAAGAAAGTAACATCTGACTTTGAGATCAGTTGTTTTTCAAGTGAATGGAGTTTTTTTAATTAATTCATTAATTATTTTATTTTATTTTACATGTCGATCCCAGTTCCCTCTCCCTCCCTCCTGTCCTTTCTCTCCCCTCATATGTACCCTGACCACTCTCCCCTCCAACCACCACTCCACTCCACATGTAAGGCTATGCCATCCAGGTGGGGTCATGTAAATCTGACAAGTCATTTGAAGTAGGGACTAGATTTCTCTCCTGTCTCTAGGTTAAGGCAGGATCCCTCTATGGGGAATGTGTCCGCAAGGTCCTTTTGTGTACCAGGGATACATCATGGTTCCACTGTCTGAGGTCCCTTAGACTGCTCAGTCCTTCTAGCAGAGACCCATATTCAAGGGGCGCTGAGTCAGTCCCATGCTGGATTCCTAGCTATCAGTCTGGTGGCCCATTAGCTCCTCTTTGTTCAGGTCAGCTGTCTCTATGTGTTTCTGCACCATAAAAGAGGGCACCATCATTGGTTTGAGGAGAAAACTGAACCTGAAGAAACGTCTAGAGACCTACAAGACTGACTTCAATTTGAGCAACTGTGGGAAGGCTACCATAAATTCCCTTTCCTGATAATATGATCTAATCTAGTACCTGCTGGAAACAGAAGCAAACACCCATAAGTAAACACTGAGTCAAACTAGAATCCAGAGAGTGAAGAGAGGAGCGAATGGAGTGGAGGTTTTTTTTTTTTTTTTTGTGAATTCATCTGTGTTCTCATTCATCACCTGGTCAATAAATGATAGTTGTTTTTTTTTTTTTTTTTAAACACAGAAAATCACAACAAAGAAACCCCAAAGAAACCAAGTGCTCTCTTCCTGACCTACATCTTTAGAGCACACTAGTTTTGACTACTTCTCAAAGTTCATGAGCCAAGAATATGTGTTAACATTAGCTAGATAATTTAAGATAACTGGTGTTTTAATGAAAGGATAAGCATTTGTAACTGTTTTAAAAGTTATTTTAGTTTTGATTTTTAGTGCTAGTTTGTTTCTATACACTCACTCAAAGATGACACAGTAAGATTCCAACTAAAGTTCCTCCTTCAGGACGACTGTCTACCTTGTACATATCGCTGGTTACACCTTAACTCTAAAGTTGGAGGACTGCTACAGTCAATGTCTAACACTCCTTACTACCTTGGCTTCATACCCATTACATTGAGATTGCTATAGCTCTTATTTTTAAGGGTGTAACATGGCTATAAACAGCATTGCTTTTGCCTTTGAGTACCTTTTCTTATTAATTTGTTTTTTTTTTTTTTTTACTTTTTATTTGTTTATGGGTATAGCATAAGTTTGTGCCTAGGTGTACGTGTGGGTGCACATGAATATGTGTGTGTATAATTTTTGGATACTGGTGTTTGATGTTTTCTTCCATTACTTACACTCCTTCATTTTTTTTTTTTTTTTTTTATTTTTTTTTTTTTTTTTGATAATAAGGCTGCTTTCTAAACTTGGAGCTCACTAATATGTTTAAGCCACCTGGTTAATGAGCTCCAGGGATCGGCCTGCCTCTGGCTTATGCTGGGATTATAGTTTTGCTGTCACTGTTTCCAGTTTTTATGTCACTGCTGGGGGTCTGAATCAGTTCTTCATGCTTGTTTGATAAACACTTTCCCCACTGAACCATCTCTGCACTACCCCCACCCAAGGAATGCTTTTAAAGACCATCTCTTCATTAGCATTCTGATGATACCTTTGTTAAGATGCTAATTCTATTAATTTCTCTGAAAAAGTGTCAATGAGCAAGAGGCCTTTGCAGAGTAGATGTCTATTGTCTCATGGTTTAGGATTAATTATCTAAACTGTTTTGTTATTATAAGCATCTTCAATAATTTGAAATGATTCTAGGACTAATGATATGGAAATGTTCAAATGAGACATTATCTCTAGTTTCTATGGACCCAATAATAACATTAAAGAAAACAGTTTAATAGGTGTATATGTGGAATGCTTTAAGCAGGTGTATTATTGAGATGAGACTAGCTAGGGAACTTCTAGCATTCATGCAGAAAAAAAAGTAGCATTGACTTAATTCTTGAATATTTCATTATTTATTTCTAGATTGGAAGAATTAATGCACTATTTAGAATGAGGAGATGATAGTGACCAATTTGGGAGGCTCAGGAAAGGACTAGGGTGATATCCCATAGGTTGCTTGACATACTACTCCATGGTTTCTGTCTCTTTGAAGTAGGACTCAATACATTTGAGACTCATCAACAAGCTGCAAGACCTCCTGTTGAGATCTCCATTGTACATTGGATATCAGGATACTTGTAAAAGGAGGTCATCTGAGAGGTGGGTATCCTACACCTCTGTGGCCAATGGCTGTTTGTCCTGTGTTAGACATATGCCCCAAGTAAGCATTTCCTAAGATAACATGAAAATAGAACCATCAGGAAGCATAAGCAGTTAGAGGTGCTTGATGCCAAGACTGTTGATCTGACTTCCATTCCAAGAATTCCTATGGAAGAAGGAGAGAACAAACTGCTCTGAGTTGCTCATTGCCTCCACATATGTGCTGTGGCATCTACACACTCACATACAAAACATAACAAATGCCTTAAAAAGAAAATTATTTTGAAAATAATATGGCTATTGGACAATGTATGGATTTTTTCTTTCATATTCAATTGATTTAAGTTGTATTCTTACTGGATTACTATTATAGTAATGCATCAAATATCAAGACAAAAATGAGTACAATGGGGCTGAGGACAGCATTTTCAACAAATGGTGCTGGCACAATTGGATGATGGTGTGTAGAAGACTGCAGATAGAACTATGTCTAACACCATGCACAAAACTCAAGTCCAAGTGGATCAAAGACCTCAATATAAATCCAGCCACACTGAACCTCTTAGAAGAGAAAGTGGGAGGTACTCTTGACCAAATTGGTACAGGAGACTGCTTCCTGAACATAACTCCAGTAGCACAGACACTGAGATTAACAATTAATAAATGGGACCTCCTCAAACTGAGAAGCTTCTGTAAGGCAAAGGACACAGTAGACAAGACTAAACAGCAGCCCACAGACTGGGAAATGATTTTCACCAATTCTACATCTGACAAATGGCTGATCTCTAAAATATACAAAGAACTCAAGAAACTAGTCAACAAAGCACCAAATAACCCTATTAAAAATGGGGCACAGAACTGAAGAAGGAATTCTAAATAAAGGAAATCAAAAAGGCTGAAAGACACTTAAGAAAGTGCTCCACATCCTTAGCTATCAAGGATATGCAAATCACAACATCTTTGAGATACCCTCTTACTCCTGCCAGAATGGTTAAAACTAGAAACACCAATGACAACTTATGCTGGAGAGGATGTGGAGAAAGGGGAACACTCCTCCACTGCTGGTGGGAGTGCAAACTCAGACAACCATTTTGGAGATCAGTATGGTAGTTCCTCAGGAAAATGGGAATTAGTTTACCACAGGACCCGGCAATCCCCCTCGTAGGCATATGCCCAAATGATCCACATCCATTCAACAAAGACATCTGCTCAACTATGTTCATAGCAGCATTATTTGTAATAGCAACGTTGGAATCAACGTAGAACCCCTAAGCTGAAGAATGGACAAAGAAGATGTGGCACATCTACACAGTGGAATATTACTCTGCAGAAAAAAATAATGGAGTCTTGAAATTCGGAGCCAAGTGGATGGAACTTGAAGAAACCATCCTGAATGAGGTAACCCAGTCACAAAAAGAGGAACATGATATGTACTCACTCATGTATGGATTTTAGACCTAGAGCAAAGGATCACCAGCCTATAATTCACACCACCAGAGGAACTAGGATACAAGGTGTATTCTAAGTGATTCATATAAGATCCCTCATGAAGGGGAAAGGGACAAGTCCCCCAGAGCACATGGAAAATGGGGGAGGGCAGTGAAGGGAGAGAGAATTAGAAGAAAGAGAAGGGGAGGAAAGGAAAGCACATGTGACTAGGAAGATTGAGTAAGGGTAGGAGTAGAAGAAGAAGAAGAAGAAGAAGAAGAAGAAGAAGAAGAAGAAGAAGAAGAAGAAGAAGAAGAAGAAGAAGAAAGAGAGAATGAACATAAAAAAGAGAGCCATTATTGGTTTAAAGAGAAAACTGAACCTAAAGAAAGGTCTAGAGACCTAAAAGACTGAAACCAACTAACAATTTGAGCAACCAAGGAAAGACTACCATAAGTGCCCTTCCTGGATAGTGAGATCAACAACTAACTTATCCACCAGCATGAAGCCCTCACCTAGTATCTGTTGGAAACAGAAGCAAACACCCATAACTAAACACTGAGTCGAACTACAATCCAGAGGGAGAGGACAAGAACAGGTTGCAGAAACACATAGAGACAGCTGACCTGAACAAGGAGGAGGAGCTAACAGGCCCCCAGACTGATAACTGGGAATCCAGCATGGAACTGACTCAGACCCCCTGAATATGGGTCACAGATAGAAGGACTGAGTAGTCTAAGGGACCTCAGACAGTGGAACCAGGATGTATTCCTGGTGCACAAAAGGACCTTGTGGACATATCCCCCATGGAGGGAAAGTCCCTTAACCTAGAGACAGGAGAGAAGTCTAGTCCCTACTTCAAATGACTTGATAGATTTAGATGACCCCGCCTGCATGGCATTGCCCTACATGTGTAATTGGGTGGGGGGATGGTATGGGAGGGTCATCAGGGTACATGTGAGGGGGGAAAGAGGGTAAGAGGGTAGGAGGGAGAGCTAACTGGGATTGACATGTAAAATAATAATAATAATAAAATAATAATAATAATAAAAGATAATAAATAAAAAATTATTTATCTGAGTATCTCCCCACTGCATAGATGAAGCAAGACACATAAAGTTCTCTAAAATATCTTCATGGAAAACCAATATTCCAGGTGTTAATTCATGTGTTTTTGTTAACAACTTTGGGTGACTAATAAGATTCTTCTTGAGTTTTTCACTTGATCATCCAGATCAAATTTTCCAACAGATGTTTGAAAAGAAAAAGGAATAAAAAAAGAACAGATTGTAAGTTCAGAAGTTGACTTATAGAAATCAGCAGGCACAGTGAAAATCTTAAAAGAACAACACAAAAGTTCTTTCAACATTTTGGGCAGAGTTCTATAATTTCTTACACACATGCACACCAGGAAAAGGTGATAGTTAAATGTCTAGTTCACAGAATTTAATATTTCTAATATTGTGGAATAAAAAAAAATCACAAAATGAAATTGTCATCACCAGAACATGAATTAAGGCCAGAAGTCTGGAAACATGGTCACAACATGAATGTTTGGACCAGAAAGAGTGCTGCGACCTAAAGAACGAAGCAAGAATGAGTCACAGCAGATAAAAACGAAAGAAACATGGCTTGTGGGTGACTTGAGTATTATGGAGGACTTTTCTGTCCAGAAGAAAGCCATCATTGATATAAGATCCTAGAACTTTTTCTGAAGGACATGCTGGCCATGAACTCACAGAGATCCGCGTGCCTCTGCCTCCTGGGCCCTGGAATTAAATGTGTGCACCACCACAGATATAAGAAGAATATTTACAAAATAGCAATTGCTGACTGTAATCAAAATCTAAGTCATTGTTTCTGAAACCCATGAGCCTGGGGAAAGAACTATCAGGTATTGTGAAGACAGTTGCTCACTTCCATCACTTCCCAGTCAGAACCCGTCAAGCTGCCTGATGAAGAATGCTGCTGAAATCTAGACTGAAAGAGACAAACTGGCTGGCTGATGCCAAGAGTCCAAGGCAATTGTTTCTGAGTTGAGCATCAACAGAAAGTGGAGACATGTTGCAGTGCACATGCATTATCTGGGATAGATCATGTGAGACCTGCATGTGGCATGAAGGAGAGAGTCCACAGTCTGACACATCTGAGGATTAGTCTTTTGTAACAACTAAAGTTTCTTGCTGGCAGAGTAGAAAATACTTCTGTTTCCTGAAGAAAAAGTTAAGATGTGGCTCATTCATTCACCTGACAAACATTTATTATTTTGTGCCAGACAACTTTTTGGTTATAAAGGATACACTTGTGAACAAGACAAAACACAGAGATAAGGTCCAGAAAGACCACACATACACACAAAGAAAAACATTATTAATTTGCAAAAGCTGGACAATTCTATGCAAAAAAAGAAAAGAAATTTTCATTTTATGAGAAAGACATCAAATTGTATTACCACTATTAAGCAGTATAAGATGTCATGTAATTTAATCAAGCTTTGGATTAAAATTTGTTTTGCATTGTTAAAAAAATCAAGACAATAGTCTGGTGATATTTTTTTGTGCTATACACTGATGCATTTGTCATATATTCCATTCTGTTAAAAGCACAATGCACCCTTGAAACTCCAGTTTTCACGCGAGAAGTGAAGATTTGTTTGCCCAGTGTGTTCACACTGGAGGCACAGTTTTTACAGTTAATTTTGTGACCATAATTTTGCATGACTGGGAGTAAATAATGGTACTGTGTTTACTGAAATGATTTGATTCATGTGTTCTATGTATTTTAGTTCTGACAGCTTTGACAAAATGCCATTGTTTTGTGAAGAACAGCAAGTTCTCAGTTCTGGAAGTAGAAGCATCAGTCAGGAAATCTGACTTACGAGACACTCTTTCACATTTCATACTGTGTACTTTCATTGTGTTGTCCATCCTGTCCATTTAATAAAACACTAATGACACCCTTGGCTTCCAACTTTGAGACAATTTTAAGCACTATGTCCCATCTTTTACTACTAATGTGTTGAGAGAGTTGATTTCAACATTTGAGTTTGGAACATATATGATATGTCAATTGTACTGTTGTATCCTATAAACTATTATAATCAAGTTTTGTTTAAATATATATTACACACAGAGAGACATGCACACACACACATTTTTCCCAATTCCTCAGTTTTATTAATATACCTTCCAGATGATTAAAAACAACAAGATTTCAAATAGAGAATATTATACATAAAGCAAATTTCCAGAGAGTTAAAAGCATGACTTTTGAAAATTGGTTGATGCAGCCTACCCCCACATAATCATGACAATGCATTTTCATCAAGACTTAGAAGTCTTATTTGAGGAATAAATTATATATAGACTTGATACATAGTGGTTATACCACAAAGTTCTTTTTTTCCCAAGATTAAAAGTCTTCAGGCTAAATGTCTACTCAATAACTTTCCTTAATCATTTTACCCATTTTTTCTTGTAATCAGTTGAGATTCAGTTCACATCAACTAAAATCTAAGCTATACACAATCAATAAATATCTAATACAATCTATCTACTGTTTTTTTTGGGGGGGGGCGTGAGGTTTCTAAATTAAATGCAAAGTCTGTGGTGTTACTGTCTTCTGTAGCCTTAAAAATTTGAAGGCTACACTAGTTCTTTTTCCACACATAGATTTTTTTTTTATTTCTATCTCTCTAGGCTGAAAAGGTGCTACTTTAGGTAAGTCAAATGTTACTATTTTAACTTACTTCTATAATGGGAGCCTTAATTCTTCTTTCCTGTATGGTGTCAAGGCCATGATTCTTTTGCCAAAGATCCCCAGAGGCCTGTATCTTCCCTGGTTCTGTAATAGTGTTAGCCTACTGCATCCTTACTGACTGCATGGGAACATACTGCCTGCTGGATGCTGAGAAGGTGATTTGGGAGAATAATGAAAGTGATGATAACATCAGTAACAGCAGCACAATGGCAGGCATCATCTTACAGTTTCATGTTAAACTATGAGATATGGTATTTCTTTTTGTTATTTCTCCCATTCCTGCCCGCACCAGGAGGTTCTATGTGCTATAGCTTTTAAGATATAGCTCTAAAAGTACAGAACCACGTCAGTTGAATGATTTCAATGACACTATCTGGGAGGAGATGGTTTTCCACAAATCTTTCATCTGTGGTAACCGCAGCATGCCACAGTCAGATAGAGATGGCTGTAGACAGCATTAGTCTTGTCTGAAAAGATGTACAAAAATGACATCTGATATGTGGATCCTTTGCCCTTACTCCATCCCAGATGCACAGTAGAAATAAAGATGGTAATTTGTGGTTTGCACAAGAGAAATATTCCCAATTAGAGATACACAGGCACAGTTACATATCATGAAAAAGAGAAGAGGTGAGAATTTGGGATACATATGTAAGAAAATCATAGATTGACACACACGTGAAGCAAAAAAGAGAACTTGGGTACAGGGTGCTATTTAATCATTTAAGTGTTCATGGGAGCAGTATCAAGGGTGACTCATGGCTGAAGTCATAGACAGGAACCATATATGTTGTATTGCAAAGTGAATCCTTAGAAGGGCAGTTGTAGCAAGGACAACCTTTGTAGTTTGGCAGGATCGGTCTGTGTGTAGGGGTTGATGGGAAGGGCCAGAAACCTACCAAGTGCAATGACAAAAAGAAAGTAGAGCAAGGTGGAAAACATAGGAAATCAGCAGAGGAACCAAAAGTTGCTGACATCTATCTGAAAGCCAATTCAAGATCAGGAGGTGGCACTCATACCAGATCATTTTCATGATGCGATATTACTAAAACCAAACAAGTTTTATCCATCAGTTTTCAATAAAAAGTGTTAGGCTCTGTATCTGAGTTAAGAACTATAGTTGGTCAAATTAAAATCCATTTATGACAAACCTAGAATGTTTAGATATTTAGGATGCTATTTATGCCTCTCCAATTGTAGAGTGTAGAGCAGAGTGCTTCGTAGCATGGGAATGAAAAAAAATGAACAAGAGTTAATTTTGTGTGCTTGGGTTTTAATTAGTTTCCTTGGGTTAATACAATGGCTGGACTCTTGTTATTTTCCTCACACCAGCCTCTCTATGGAGCTGGGAACATTTTATGTTTATGCCCATAAACACTGAACACATCTTCCTATATCAATCCTGTAGCATCTCTTTGCATTGTCAGTGAAACATTTTTTTAATGCAAAAACATGGAATAAAAGAAATTAATTGTATAATTTATTACAGCGTGTGAGCTAATGATACGTGACCATGATACAGATGGTGCCTCAATTGCCTAACACATTTAGGTTATGATCCATTGTCAAGGGTCATCAGGACCAGTAACATTTCACCATACAATAATATTTCTCTAGCTTAGATAACTGGTACTTTCCAGATTTTTGTGTGCTTAATATTAAAGAAATATATTTGAAAGTGTATTTTAATAAAGCATGATCATCATATATTTTCTTAAATTTATTAAAAAGAGTTCAAATTTCCTTATACTTTACTTACATTGATCATATTGTGTCATTTTGGTTGAAAAAGTTAAAATTGAAGACCTATGATGTCAATAAGATTGACCCTTTCCTCACATGCCTAGAGAAAGATGGCTTTGCTCTCTTTCCCCCCTTTTCAATAACATTTTTTAATCAAACACTGGGTTTTAAAGATTCTTATAAATTCTTTCTTATGTATCATACATAGAGACTAATGTAACATATTTCAGTGAACCTATCACACATATAATGAATTAATCTTTTCATAAAAACAGTTGAAGCTACATCCTCTAACCCATCCAATGGTGATCTTATCACTTATTTAATATTTCCAAATTTATTAATGTGGTTTGAATAAGTATGGCCTCTAGAGGCTCATATTTTTGAATATTCATCAGATAGTAGAACTGTTTGAGAAGAATTAGAAGAATAATGAGGTTTGCCTTGTTGTAGACGTGTATCTTTGGAGGTGGACTTAGAGGTTTCAAAAATTCAGAGCAGCCCAGGTTCTCTCTCTCTCTCTCTCTCTCTCTCTCTCTCTCTCTCTCTCTCTCTCTCTCTCTCTCTCTCTACCTGTTCTCTATGGATTGAGATGTAGCTCTCAGTTATGTTTCCTGTACTATGCCTGCCTGTCTGCCACCAGGCTTCCCACCAGGCTTACCACCATAATGATAATGGACTAAGCCCTTGAAGCTGTAGGCCACTCCCAGTTAAATGTTTTGTTCTATATATTGCCTTAGACATAGTGTCTCTTCACAGCAATAGAAAACTAAATAAGAAAATGAAGGATCCCATATCAAATTTACTAAATAACTATGTTTACTATATATTTCAAAATTTATATGAGAAGAATCATCATACTTACTTATTGTTCTGTGTCTTGTTTTTTGCACTCCACCTTTGAGATTCAACTATGTTAAAACTCGTTCTAGCCCGGGGTTCTTTGTGAAATTTTGTGATGTGTTTCACTATTTATTTGCTTAATTCATACTGAAAGCACACACACACACACACACACACACACACACACACAAAAACACAATTCCATCTGACCATGAATATTCCACTCTTATTTATTTATATTTAAAAATTCATATAGTGTATTTTGGGCATATTCTTTGCCTTTCCCCCAAGTTATACCAGACCCCCCTCCCACCTTCCCATTCTTTCTTTGTCTTAAAAGAAAATCAAGATGAAACTACATATTCATGCACACACACACACACACACACACACACACACACCAAGAAAGTAACAACAAATAAAAAAAAATGGAGTTTATTTTGTGCTGTCCAATTGCTCCAGGACATGGGGCCTGCCCTGAACTGTGGTTGATATACCTAGTGATACTTTGTTAGAGAAACTGATGCTTTTCTTTTCTAGCAAGTATCCATTGACTAGGATCACTTCCCCTCTCCAGGCTGGAAGTTTTTCTTGTTTGAATTCATGTAGGTCTTGTGCATGCTATCACAGTCTGTTAGTTTATCAACCTTGTTAGGTTTGGATGACACTATTTCCATGCAGTCATCTGCCACCACTAGCTCTTATCTTTCTGACTCTTCTTCTGCATAGATCCCTGACCCTTGATGGGAGGGGTGTGATACCCCACTAGACATCCCATTTTGGACTCTAAAGTCTATCATTCTCTGCATCTAGTCTGGTTGTGAGTCTCTGTATTAATTACCATCTACTATAAGAAAAAAATTTTATGAAGTAGTTTAAGGGAGGCTCTGAACTATGGATAGAGGAGTAGGCATCTTTACAGCAGCTTTAGGAGTCATTATACTCCCTAGGCAGAATAATAGTAGTAGATATTCTCCTAGGGTTTATGAACTATCTAGGTTCCAGTTCTTAGTCTCATTAACAGTGTTAGGTGAGCATGCCAGTTCATGAATTAGGCCTTAAATCCAAGCAAAAAGTGGTTGGTTACACCCCAATAATATTTGTGCCTCTATTCTACCACTGGATATAACTTTAAGACAGGTCACTTCTATAGCCCCCAGAATCTTGAATCATTTTTCAAAGAAAGAATTAGACATTCATTTGAAAAGATTTTCAAGTATTTAACAATACTTATATTGTAATTCTGTGTAGTAATATTCGACCTTGAAAATTACAATTAAAAGGACTAATTTCTTTTAATCATCTGTTGATAATTATTCAGCAAAGATGAAATCCTAACACTCTCTAACAGGCTAATAATAATATCTTATGGTTTTCTCTGTCTCCTTACTATATTGCTCTACTAAATACATGTGACAAAAATACATGTAAAATTAGTAGACATAGAGAATAAAGAAGTAAATTCCTCAGGAAGAATTATTCCTAGTGCTGGACCATTGTTATGTAATAGTATGGGAAATAAGCACCTTGGAAAAATTTGCCATGAAAAAATAGAAACTGATTTTCTGTTTTATCCAGATCTCTTTGCTGGGAATGGATGATTATGGCAGCATGGTGACCTTAATTAAATTCCTTACTACCTTTAGTGTCTCTGAAACTGTTGGAAAAAAATGCAAAAATTCTGATGTTTCCTTGCAAGTAGCAAAAACTGTGTAAATTCATGCTTCTCTGTAGATTTCGAATTTTGGGAAATAAGTAAATAACTCTTTGGTGGAAATTTCAAACAAAAAGTAAAATTGTAGACAAGATAATATTGTCTTTAAATTAAAGTAAAATGATATTGCATTTGTAGAATATTGTGGTATGAAAATAAATAATTTCTCTTGAGTGAGGCCTAGAATTAGCTTTATGCAGGTTTTCAAATTAATTGGTGAAAATTTAGCCTTGTACAGAAAGAATGAGTCTGGTGAAAGGAGAGAAGCTATAGAACCAAGGGGAGAATATGGGCAATATCTTGCCTTGATTTGTATTTGATTCTCTTTTATTTCTTTTCTGGACCTATTCATTCTTAGTCTCTTATAGAAATTGACAACTCTTACCAGCCAGAGTAAATGCATCATTAAAGCTTTAGGTTATGCTTGAAGCTTATGCAATAAGTTTTATTAAGCAATGCAGAGGAAATCAACATGTTGTTGGAGCCCTTGGAAAATTAGCCTGGGCTAAAGTAGAACTGGAAGAAATTGGACTTTGCTTGTCCAGAAGCAGATTCTATAGAACTATCAAGATAATGTCATAAGAAGCACTACCGTGAACTACTGGTAGCAGCATAAGAGATATAGAGCAGAAAGCTATAGAATAAGGTTTCTCTATAGAAACAATGACAAGGGCTGCCCATCTTCAAATGTGGTGTGGTAACAAGGCACTGAACTATAGATACAAGGGAAGCTTTATTGTTCTGTCTTCTTATGTATCTGACCTAGGTAGTTCTCCGAGGAACTCCTACTAGGCAGAAGTCTAATGCAACATTTCAGAGACAGCTGATTTCTATGCTGGCAGCTTTGATCTGTGTGATTTTTTTCTAGCCCTCTTAAGCCCTAGGACATTTTTTTTTCCAGAATGACCTACTGTGATGATGACTGATGGCCAGTCACTTTTGTAATGCAAACCAGGTCCCTTGTGCACCCAGCTATTCCTGTTAATATTTTTCAGTCTTTAGTGGATAGATTACCAACTCTTTCATAAGCTTTCTGACCTTGTCGTAAGCTTTACAGACCATGGTGATGAATTTATGGAGTGATGGTGACTATATATGAATTGTGCAACAGAGACAAATGAGCATCAGGTGTTGACAAAGCAGAGAAGAAAATATTGTTCTTTATACCTTTGTTAGCAAAGGCATGATCCACTATAACTCCTCACCAGTTATTTATCCATAAATCTTTTCTCACTTAGTAAAATGCCCCCGCCCCACCAATGCCTTCTCTAAGCCAACACCATGTTTTGGTAATACATTATTAGAGCCATGTCATATTCAAGATGTGGTATGTTTGCAGCTTCACAGAAGGGATATTTTATTTTTTGCTTCTAAAATATTCCCTATGGGCTCCAAGGACTATTGGTTTTTTTCTGCATTGTTGTTCACAGCTTATTGCATAAACACCCAGTACAACCCAAAGTTTGATGGTGGATATGTTTCCTTCCAAAAGTTCTTATATTTTTTATGGGGTTTGGGGAAAAACTATTTAAAAAGGAACTCTGGGACTTGAAAAATGGGAGCTCTTTCCCTCAAAATTATATTCAAAGGAATAACTTTACAAGATCCCTGAACCCAAACTATTTGAATATTACTATTTATCTGTAGTTCTTTTGCTAGCTAGATGTAACAAATTTTGTTTTCTTTTTTAAGGTACAAAAACTAAATGTATGTTATTTTTAAATCTTTTGTTTCTTTTCTTCTTTTATATCAAGGCAAGGAAATCTGTGGATAACAGCAGTTGTATGGAGTATTGGGGCTATAGTCAAGAACAGCATGAATCCCTCTCTTTGTATATGCCACTTTCCCATCATCCATGTTTGCTCTTATATTTTCTCAGCTTAAGTTCAGAACCAGAGCACCAAGGTTAAAGTAAAACACAGTCAATAGGCCCCATGGGGTTGAGACATTATCAAGTATTGCAATGGATCAAGCAACCAAGGTGTCTCATAGAAAATAGGAGGATTTGTATATATAAGTACATTGTATCTTTTCTTTAGGCTCCCCAAAAGAAACAGATAATTTCAACTTGTAGAAATGTAGAAAATAATTATAAGTGGAAAGGTACCTGCAATTGTGGGAAGGATTTTATAGTGGGGATTTCAGTGGTCATTGTCTACGTTGAGTGAAGATGATCATAATTGAAAGAAGGGTATTCTATATCAGAATAATTTAAAGCCCCTTTAACAGATTTGATTTTTACACAATAAGACGAAAATGGATAAATTATAGGTTGTACCTGTGGTAGACGACATAATTAGAACAGTCCCTGGGGTAGATTAGTCTGACCATAATGAATTGGGTGGATTAAGGAGAAAAAGTAAGACTGGGTGGATGGCTATCTTTTAGATTACTTGAAGTTTATGTAAAAATATTAAGGACTTGACTTAGGATAACAAGGGTTTCATTACAAAGATGGGATCAGGAGGCTTTTGGGTAATCTGGGCAGAATAATTCCAGGTAAACTGAAAATTGTCATGCAAAAAATAACAAATTCAAATAATTTGGTCATATAATGTAAACTTGTTACTCGGCCAGAGCCTGTCCCTAATATTACATGACATTGCCCTCTAGGTTATTTCATTATTAGAAGTTTCAGGAGCTGGTAAGGCCATGACAAATATAATTGTGGTTCCGTCTTCCTGTGGTATAGTTTGTGTTCCATTTCTTTTAAGTAAATAGAATCAAGAATTGCAGTCAAGTTCAATATTAGCAGTCTGTTCTTCAGAAATGGAAACAGTTTTGAGTAAAGTCATGGGGTAGAAAGCTGATTTGATCTCGTTCTCATCACAACTCATAAAGACAGACTTTGACTGTGGGACCATGAAGAGTCCATTTTCTGACTCTTGTGCTCCACAGGGAAGTTTCATCATAGTGACATATCTGAAGGATTTCACTAATTCAAGGTGATGGTGTCCTGAAGGAAACAGTAGTTTAGAAATTACTAAAAATTTACTTGGGGAAATATTTGATAAGTAACACACAATATTATTACTACTTGAAGGATGTCAGTGTTCACTTAGAGTCAGGCCACAGTTTATTTTAATTCCTATTTCTCTTGTCATTATCCAGTTAGGAAACTCCTTCTTTGTATAAGGGATTAAACTTAGAGAAACTTCCCCAAGTGCAATGAATGGGGAGACCAGGGGAAAGATGAAAAGATGAAAGATTAAATGATTTTTTGAAATGAAATGATTCATAAATAAAACAATAGTGATCCCCCCTCTCTCTGTCTCTCTCTCTCTGTGTGTGTGTGTGTGTGTATGTAGGAAGGTAGGCTGATAAGAAGGCTCACTTTCTAGAATAGTGACATTTATCAAGGTTTGTGAGAAGGATATAGCTGGTATCTAGACAGGAAAACTCTACTGACATTTTACATTTGTGTACTTAGTGTGAGGAAGCCATGAAGTAGAAAACACAACAATTATCTGTACCAGATTGGGAGCAAGCCTATGTATGACCCGGGAAACACTGTGTCCATTGCGTGGCAGAGAAAAAGCTTCACTTCATTATTGTTTCAGTGTTTAATCTTGTGGTCTACTCTGCTTAACTGCCCTGTCAATAGCTTATCTTTAATTTTATATTTGGTGATAAACTACCTGGAGACTTGTGGTTATTGTCTGGATCACTTGAAACAGTTGCTTTTCCCTTCATTAGTTCCCTGGTTGTTAGTCTACCCAGTCCCAAGAAAGACTTTTCTCAAACTTGTAGCCTGTGTCTAGAATAAAAATTGTTAGAAACTTTTCATGAGATAATTTGTCTATTAATAGGACAGAGACATACCTGTATTAACATGTCCCTTCGTGGATAAAGCAAGTTAACAGATGTCTTTGCCAGCACATGTAGACACTAAATTGTTACAAGAAGTGAGACCAGGACAATGACTTAGATCTCTGGACATAGACCACCCTTCCCTTAGAGTTTCTTTTCCTCTTTTCATTCAGAGCTCTTTGGTTCACAAAATCACCTCCAATTTGTTCATTATGTTGATACTGCCTTCTCTCTCAGATTTTTTTTTCTGTCATTGCTAAGAGGCCATTCATGTCAATTCTATGTAACCCATCATTTAAAAACTATATTGAGTACCTACTTCATGTGAGGAGCATGCTTTTTATGATAAATGACATGCCTTCATCAAAACCATAATTATTACCTATTTCCTCACACATTATTAATCACTATTATTATTTTTAATCAGAAATAAGAGGTGCTGTTCTGTAATTAATGTTCTGGGAATTCAGGACTGAGTTGAAACAAGCCCTTCTAGCAAGGGCAGTGGTCTCTGCTGTCAGGGTTCAGCTGCAGTTTAGAAGGAGACACTATAGTTATTTAGAGTAGACATTTAGAAAGATGCAGTTCATTTGAAAACATAATTAGAAAGATTAGCAATAATACATGGTAGAACCAGAACAATGTGAAGGTAAAATATAAACTACATGGGAAGAAGAAAGAAAGTCAGAAATCCTGTGAAGGAACCGACTCTACCCTTTGGTGTATAGTTATGTATTCATCAGGGAACCTGCCTTTTACCCTTCTATGTGTACTTATTTATGATTTAATACTGGGAACAGCCTTTGGCAGTGGGGATTTTTACTTTATTCACATTCCACTAAGGAAGAATATATGCATGAACATGCATAGTGTTTGATGGGCTGGAATTAGAATTCATATCCATATGTCTCCAAAATTTTCAAACTCAATGTCTTTTATAAACCTTGTTATAAAGTCAAACACAGCTACAGAAAAATATATACAAAACTAATGGCTGAATTAATTCTAATAACCATCACTCAAAGCAAGAACTGGAAGTTGGCCATGTGCTGGAGTAATTTCCTCCTTCCTTTCAGAGAAAAGGAAGTATCATGCTGAGACCGATACCAATCACTTCTTTGAAACTTTTAATGGCTTTATAAGCCAATTGAACATCCCCAGAGTACTGCTTAACTTTTTATATTTTAAGACTTTATCTTCCTAGTATGACCTTATGTCTTGATTAGTATAGGGAATGAAATGCCTTTCTTTTCTCCAAATTCATCTGTTAAACAACCAGATCATTTTCTGTATTGCATTTCCAAAACTGGAAATTGCTGGCTTCATACATATGGAGGATACTCCCTCAAACATGACTTACAGATTAAGTTTATCCTCTGATATCATTCCTCAACTCAATTCATTTCAAATTTCAAATGTACAGATTTTATGTCTTGGACAAAACTTGAACAAGTGTTTTTGTTGTTGTTTTTGCCAGAAATCATGCAATATTTAGATTTTAGTCTTACATGAGTACAGTTTTTTTAGATCTGCTGAAGCTTCTAGGTTGATCAGGCTTTCTGTGAGTGCTGATGTGTGTTTTGTACAAACATATTGAATGAAGGCAAATACCTTGTGGTATAACACTGGAATTTTAAGTTCATGCTTGCAATATTGCTTTAAAGTATTTTATATTACCTCTGCACTTCTACATTGAGAATCCTAATATTTCAGGACACAAGAGTTGACAAAATTAGAATGTAGCATGGATATCCTTTTTTTTTAATCCCATAAAATGTACACACATTTCATAAAAACAGTATTATCTTTCTATTATAAGCAATGCATAGAATCTATTCTCTATATTCAATCCTATACTTCATTATAATTTAGGATATTCTATTTTACCATGATCATATATCCACTACCATCTGTAATTACTCATTTTTAACCTTTTTTTATTTTAATTCTTCTAGTAACTATGTAGATCATTGACATAGTGTTATTTCTTTTGTAATTTTCCATGTAGCTGAGGATGGCCTTGTGGTACTTCTACCTCCTCTCAAGAGTGCTGTACAGACACATGGACAATGTCCATTTTTTTTTTTTGTAATTACATTTCTCTTTTGCTTCATTTTTAATATAAAAATATATCTTAAGATATATTCTAACCATAGATCATACAACTTTAATAAGATTTTAGTAATGATATTAAAAATATATGCACTATAAAACCTTGTGGAAAGTAATTTTTCTTCTCTTGTTTTTTAGATTATAATAAAATTAGATAATATTTTGCCTTTCTTTTTCTTCTTCCAAACTCTCTCATGAGCCCATCCTTGATCTCCTTCAAATTCATGGTCTTATTTTTCACTGATTGTTGTTAGAGGCACACAAACACACACACACACACACACACACACACACCATCCCACAACAACAAAACAACAGGAATCAAAAAATAATGTTTATGGATATCTCTCAATGCCAGTGGTCTCAATTCTTCAATAAAAAGATAAAAAATAACTGAACGGATATGAAAACAGGACCCATTCTTCTACTGCATCCCTAAAACAAAAGTTAATAAATTGTAGTTGTCAACTCAAGATATAAGGATGGGAACTAAGCAAGTGGAACTAAGAAACAAGCTGAGGAGCCATTTTAATATCTGACAAAATTAACTTCAAACTATAACTAAAAAAGGAGATTGGACTCATGAAAAAAATCCACCAACAAGATATTGCAAATCATAATATCTATGCCCCAAATACAAAAGCACTCATGTTCATGAAAGAAACACACTACAGCTCAAAGCATAAATGACACTTATACAGTAATAGTAAGAAAAATTAATACATCACTTTCACCAACAGAGAGGTTATTTAGACATGAACTAAACAGAGAAAGGCTGAATTTAACTGACATTATAAACCAAATAGACCTAACAGATATGTACATAACATTTTATCCTAACATAAAAGAATAATCTTTCTTCCCAGCAACTCCTGGAACTTTTTGACATTATTGAAAGCAATGAAGGTAGTTACAAGAGGCAAATTCATAGTCTAAATGCCTATATCAAATTCTTTGATATATCTCATACTAGCAACAAACAGCATACCTGAAACTCGAGAATAAATAGAAGAAATCACACACAAAGGAAAAGAAGACAAGAAATAATCAAAGGCAGGGCTGAAATCAATTAAATGAAAACAAACAAACAAAAAAAATTATAAAGAACCAATGAAACAAAGAGCAGGTGCTTTCAGAAAATCAGTAAGATTTACACACACTTACCTAAATTAATTAAAAGTTGGAGAAAGTAACAAATTAATAAAATTAAAAATAGAAAGAAGGGCCTAACAGCAGACTGAGGATATACTTTAAAAGCCTGCACTCTGCGAAATGAGAAAATCTCAAAGAAATGGATACATTTCCCCAATATATACTACTTACGAAGGTTAAATCAAGAAGAGATAAGCAATTTAAATAGGACTATAACCCATAATGAATTAGAAACAATAATTAAAAACTCCAAACCAAGAAAACTCGTTACAGATGATTTTAGCAAAGATTTCTACCAGGTCTCAAAGAAGAGTTAATGTCAATACTCCTCAAATTAGTCAATAAAATAAAAGAAAGGGGGCATTTCCCAATTAATACCATGAGTCCCAAGTTACCCTGTGTGACAATCACGAATTTTGGAATTGATCTACATCAAGTTCCAGCTATATCAATGTTGGGTAGATACCTAAAGGACTCTTAATGCAACCACAAAGATACATGCGCAGACATGATAATTGCTACTCTATTAATAATTGCAGAAACTTGAAGTAACCTAGATGTTCCTTAGTGGAGTAATTGATAATGAAAACTTGGTGAATGTTTACAATGGAGTATTACTCAGCCATAATAATAATAATAATGATGATGATGATGGTGATAATAAAACCATGAAAGTTGTAGGTAAATAGATAGAACTAGAAATAATCATTCCAAATGAGGTACCCCAGGCCCAGAAAGAGAAATCTGGTATTTATGCCCTTGTATGTAGAAATGAGATATTAAGTCAAAAATAAGCAAGCTACAATTTGTAGACCTGAAGAGGTTAGGTATAGAATAGTTGACTAGGAGGGACAGATAGATCTCATTAGGAAATAGTAATAGAAGAGATAATTATGGGTGGATGGCTCTGATGGTGAACAGCTGGATCAGTGGAGAGGTGGAGGGAATAGGGTGAGGAAGAGGGAATACAAGGAGGGACAGTTAAAATTAAGGCCCATCTGAGGGTCTTAGGGTTAGTCGTAGGGGAACCTTATACAGTACATGTGCATATATATATATATATGTATATATGTATATGTGTATATATACTCGCACACGCACGTGCACACGCTCTCTCTCTCTCTCTCTCTCTCTCTCTCTCTCACAAACACACACACACACATGACTTTTTGAGTTTTCTGCACTGATTGCTAGAGTGGCTATAGAAATTTTCAATCCCACCAACAGTGGATGAGAATTTCCTTTGTCTCACATTCTTGCCAGATTTTACTGTTGGTTGTTTGGTTGTAAGAGGAAATCTCACATATTTCTATTTGATTTCCCTAATTGTTAAGGATGATGAACATTTTAAAATATATTTTAAAATCATTTTACCTCTTTTAAGAACTCTTATTGGATATATAGTCCATTTTAAAGGGTCTTTTTAAAAAATTCTGTTGTTTGGGTTCTTTCTACATTGTGGCACTGGTCCTCTGTCTATTGCAGCTAGCAAGAACTCTATCACAACCTCTGGTTTCTGCATTGCTTAATCGGTTATTTACTTAGCTGTGAAAAAAAATTAGTTTTATAAGACTTTATTTGTCAATTATTGGCCTTAATCCCTGGGCAAATAAAGCCCTGTTCAGAAAGTCTTTGTCCACCTATGTCATGCAGCATACAGCTATGTTTGCTTCTAGCAGTTACAGTGTTTAAGACAGAGAACATGGTAGCCTGAAATAGCTGACACCTGTATCTTGAGCTTCAAGGAGAGAGAGATGAACAGAGAAAGAGAGTTTGTCAAGGGAGAGGAAGGGAAGAAGAAGAACAAGAACATACACACACACACACACACACACACACAGAGAGAGAGACAGACAGAGAGAGAGAGAGAGAGAGAGAGAGAGAGAGAGAGAGAGAGAGAGAGAGAGAGACTGTGGACTTGGTATGAACTACCAAAGCCTCAAAGCATACCCCAAGTTGGACATTTCCTCCAACAAGGCCATACCTACCCATCCTTCTAATCTTTTCAGTGAATTCCACTCCCTGGTGATTAAGCATTCAAATATATGAGCCAGTAGGGAACATTCATAACTATAGTTATATGAACTTTTGATTTGGGTCTTTTGTTTCATTGGTCTATATTTTTTCTATTATCCTACTGATTTTATTACTGTGGATTTGTAACATATCTTGGAATATCCCCCAGCATTTTTTTTCTGCTAGGGATTTCTTTGGCTACCTGGGCTCCTTTGTGGTTCTAATCTAAGAGGTTTCAGAGAAGCACAATGTAAACAATATTGGAAACTGGGCTAGACATAGTTCTTGCTATCTTGTGCAAGACTAACTCTGGTTTCTGCCATCTTCCTAAGAACCTGCATGAGTTTAAATTAAAATGAAGTAGACAGATTTTTTTTCAATGGAGATTTCAAGGCAGCCCTATATTGGCTGTGTCCCACAGTTATTACTTTTATGCAAGCCTAAAATAAAAAAATAAGCAAAAGAAATATGTACCATTTATTCAGATAAAGTCAGGAAACCAGTTCTGTATCTCTGCTTTAAATCTGTGTCTTCTGGTACAGGTAAGAAATCATCTGCACTGAGAAAATTGATTTCTTTGACTTGGTGACAGATATTTAAGCAAATGGATGGAAAATTAGCAGAAATTTTAAAGTGAATATCATTCCTCTATATCTGTCCAGACTCTAGAAAAAAATAATGTGTACATATATATGGACACATATATTTATATAGGGAGGGATAGATAGATATAGAATGCATGTTTATATGCATATGTGTGTAAAATCTACTAATAAAATGCTATAACTTTATATTGAATAAAAGTAGTTGGTATTGTAGTCATGTTGTATTGGAGTTGCCTGAATTTTTGTAAAGAATATCTTAGTAAAATTTAAAATATAGTTTAATTTTTGCTTAAAACATTTGCACACACACAAACACACACACATACACACAAGGATAATTATTTTTAAAATTGATTTGACTAAAAATAAAGTACATGATAGATAGTTTACATCCAGTTTCAAGACTTACTTAGACCAGAGGTTGCTAGTACTATAGGAAAACTATCTAATAGTATTCAGTTTAAAACATTACCATGTTCTATAGAATATCTTTTTTTCAAAAGCAAGGAAATACTTTCTAATGAGTCCCTGGAGATTCTTCTACTGGCCAGAAAGCCAGGATATGACATCTGTATATGACTAATCTCTGGTTTCTGCATTGCTTAATTGATTATTTACTTAGCTGTGAAAAAATTTAGTTTTATGAGATTTTATATGTGTGTGTATTATAATTGTGAAAATAATATATAAGGAATTTGCACACCTAAAGTATTTGATAGGTTCCCAAAATGAATAAGAGTGTAGCCACAGAAAATTAATATTGTTGTGTTATAATAAGCAAAGTAGAGTTTAGGAAAGAAGATGTATTGTTATTATCTTGTTTATATCTTAGTCCACATATTTCATGTGGCACTAATATGGACTTTAATATTAGTGAAAAACTTGCATGGAAGAAAGACAAGCATTTGCATTCTACTCTATGCCTACTGTATTTTACCCAAACCTACCAGGATTTCAGCATGGTTGGTCAACTCTTCAGGTCTTACTGAAGAATATAAGACAACTTGAGGGAAAATCATCTCTACTTTTTCTTATTTATTTTCAAAATTCCACACAATATACAGAGTTATTTTTTCACCCATGTCTTTTAACCACTATTGATTTAACATTGGTGATCCAAAGAATTCAAACCAGATAAAAGCAATAAAGGAGGCATGCTTAGGATTTCCTTACTGTAACCCATTTATCTGTGTTCTGGTGCTAGGGATTGAAGCAAGGCTTTTTGCATGCTAGAGAGATACTAGCTATTGCTATACTACATCTCCAGCAAACAGCATTGCTTTTTACAGTGAGACAACTTAGCCAGATGATTTCAATTACAATTTGTATTGGAACACACCTTTGCTGTCCTTCTGTTACTCTACGATAAAAATATTGGATTGTGGTGCTCTTCCAATCGTTTTCCTTGTGCAGCAGAGATTACATTTGGCATTAATTTTAGTTTCATCTGCTAGACTATCATTCCCCTTCTCTTGCTTTGAAAAATGAATCTTCAGATAGCTGCTCTACATGGAGGCTAATCTCATCAGATACATTCATCCAAGCCACTGCAAAAGAAATCAGAAACTACCAAGTCACTTATCCCTAAAATTTGCCATTTATCCATGATCTAAATCTAAAGTATTACAATTATACTTTATCCGGTGTTGCTTTTCTTAATTCTCAATAGTGGTTTTGAAAGAGATTTAGTGAATGTTCAACTCACTTCCTCATATTATATGAAATTTATAACAACTTAGTTCAGTAATTTTCCACACCTATATTTTCTACTTGTCTGCCTGTACAATATAAAAGTTTATAGATGGGGGAAGGTTGTGTTTCTTTTTAAGAAGCTGAAAATTAGGAATGTAAGTGTAAGCCAACACTGAGAATAAAGCTGAGAACTATTTCTTCCATTTAAAATGTTATTTAAAAAAAAAACAGGAGGAAAATATTTTTAATTTGCCTTATAATAAGGATCACCAACTAATGCTTTGTCCACTATCGCCAGAATTGTGAACTCTATGTCATTACCTACTACCAATTTGTAAGACAATATTAATCTAGCAGAAGCTAATTTCTTCATTTAACAGAAAGAGGGGAGAAAGCACATGTTTTTATATTTTTGGCAAAAGGAAGTGAGGCTGGAAAGCTTTGATCTTCAGATGTTTTTCAAGGGACTTCCACACGGTTCCCCATCTGCGCATTTCCACCATGCTGGTCCCCCTGAAGTGAAACTGATTATCCTCTGCATGACCTCTTTACAGCTACAGACACAAGGATTTAGACACGTCATCCCATTTTTATTGGTGCTGTTTAGTTCTCACAAAGCCCCTTGAAATGTAACTGGGTCTGGAAATGATGCACTTTGACATGTTAAAGTTCTCAGGGAGACTTTTCTTCTTTTAAGAAAACTAAATCAATAAAATCATCCTCTTGGTCTCAATAAATGAAGTTAGGGTAAAAATCCTGATCAGTGTAAATATCCACCAAGCTATTTGTTGAAGGCATAGAAAAAAAAATGTAAGGAAGCTACTACCAGCAGCTATGATTGTCACTGAGCTGCTATTTAAAAAAATCAACTCATACTTCAAATTTCTTCAAGTCCTTGAAGTTAGTTTTTAAATGTTTCTTCCATAAGAGTTTATTATTTATATGTAAAATGTAAAAGTGAAGGCTAGAGCATCATAGTAAAGGTATGAATTGTGTTAAGTTGGAGTGATACTGGTATACAGCTTTAGAGTAAAATGCTTGTAGAGTATTAATAATTGAATGGATACACCAAAATATCTCAAGTCACTATTACAGAAAATGTACATCAAATACATTTGATATGGATTAGTGAAATCACTTGATAGCTCTGTTTTTTTTTTTTTTTTGTTATTGTAGTGTGGTTAATTTCAATCAGTAGTTCAAGGAATAGAATATATCCAAGACTGAAGTGTTGTATTACATCTTAATAATCCAATTTAAAAAAAGGTTGTATAGATCTAAACACAGAATTCTCAAGAGAACTGTCTCAATTGACTGAAGAACACTTAAGGAAATGCTCAATATCCTTAGTCATCAAAAGAACCCTGGGATGCCATCTTACACCTATCAGAATGGCAACATACAAAATTTCTGATGACAGCTTCCTGGAGAGGATGTGCAGTAAGGGGAATACTCCTTTGTTGCTGGCAGGAGTACAAAATTGTACAGTTGCTTTGCAAGTAATTATGGCAATTTCTCGGAAAATTATAAATCAACCTACCTCAAGACTCTAAATACCTGTGTTGTGCATGTACCCAAAGGAGGCACACTCACACCACAAGGACATTTGTTTGACTATCCCTTCGGAAGAAGAAATACTATCATTATATTTGAAACTAGAAGAGGAGGAGAGCAATAGTTCACACTCATTTACATACCAGTGGTGTTGAAGGTTTTAATTCTAACTTTACAGTCTCTTGGTTAGGAGTCTGATGGTCAGTAAAGCAGCTATTTTGCCAGGATTCTGAATGAGTGACCTATATCAAAGGTACTTCTTTATGTGTATATTTTTTCTCCACATTTCTTTAATTCCAAGGTAACATAATTTTAGATTCTTCTCTGTTAGAATGTATTTCTCTGAAGTACTTATCATGTTAGGATTATTTATGTATATGCCATAATAGTTTTAAGGAATTTTACATGTAAGTAATAGACTGTATCTTGCTTGTATCTGACATATTATGTTTGCAAATGTGATGTTTTAGGCAGATAAACAACAATCCATGTTATAATTTAAGAAAGTATAATACATGATTAACAATTTTAGGTGGTTGTAGTAATCAACCAGATATGAATAAATATGAGTGGATTTTTAGTATGATAGGAACTGGGATGATTTTGCGTCTGAACTGCATAGACAGTCTTTACCATTACTCAAGAGAAGCTTCGTGAAGACCACATGTTGTAGTTTCAGACTAGAAGTGGTGGCAACTTCAAAGAGGAATTAGGAATTGATGGTTAGTTTTGCTTATCCTTGGTACCTAAGTTTTAAAAGGTCATGGTACTTAAAGTCAATGCACATGCTTAGTAGGCAAAGTACTGTCCCATTTGTATATAAAGGTACCCAATGGAATATTATAGAGCATTGATATACCATATAATTTCCCTCTAATATTTATATAGAATGTTGGGGATTCTTGTAGAGTCAGACTAAGGAGGGAAAAGCAAGGTCAAGTGATAACAAAGTGCCTCCTAGTAAAGCTGTAAATATTTCAAAAAAATTCCATGGTAGATGTTCTATTCATGGTAGAGATCTTAAACCTTTCAAAACAAATATAAAAAGAAGCACAACTTATGAGTTCAAAGAAAATAGTGATTCCTTTGGCATATATGGATGTGATTATGATTACTTCCATTTTATTGAGGACAGGTGAGATGGAGAGATGGCGTCTCTTGTCATTTTTGACTCTATTCATAAATTGTGACTTCACACCCAGCTGTCAGTCATGTGATCACTTAACACAAGGTCAGATGTAGACACGCAAGTTTAGAAGTCTTGTGGTGATGAGAGATGTCATTCTGTATATGTTTCTCATACTGGTTTAATGAATAAAGCACTGTTGGCCAATAGGAAAGCAAGATAGGCTGGACTAGGAGACAAGGAGGAAAGAGGAAGTAGTAAGGAGGAGCCAAGATGGAGAGTCTGGAGAAAGCAGTATGCCGGCTGGCTCCCTGGTAAGAGAAATCAGCAGAAATGGGTTAATACTTAAGATAGAGATAGCCGATAAGAAACTAGTAACTGGCCAACAGGATTATATCAAATACAGTATCTCGGTGTGTTAATTGGGGCTGGCGCGGCAGCGGGACAATACCAGGTGGCGGGAGGAAAACCATACTTGTTACATTGTGGGGAAAATGTGTCATGGGCAAAGATGTCAAGTTCTGGAAGATGACGCTATCTGAGGTTGCTGAGCCATTTCCTGAACTGGTATTTTCTCTTGGAATAACCTTTCAGTGAAATGGCTCCCCAAGGCTTTTCCTGCATCTATTTGCACATGCTTGAGTTTCTAGGTTCCTCTCATCTAGTTATACGGTTCTTTACCTCCAACACAGAACTATATTGGTTCTGCTGCTTTCATACAGACTTCTAACTCACATGTATGTCAGAGTATGAGGGAAGAAGACAATTCAAAACATTTTCCTCTTCATCATGATAAATAAATGCTATAGAGCACTTTTCCCCCTGATCTGGCTCTTTCATAATCTTTGTTAATGGCACCAAAGTGTCTTTGCAAAGAGAACTATTGTTTCCTTGCCACCCAGTAGTCATTCCCTATTTATATGTAGTCTTAGAAAGATAGATGGTGATCATTATAATATAATGAATCTTTCAAAATGAGTTTAAATAACTCAATGATTGATCAGAAATTTAAAGGAAATGACTGGTACAAAAGGAACACAAATATAGCGCCTAGTATTATTAAGAAACATGCATTAAGACATTAATAGAAATTGTTTTATGTGACGCAAAATTTTCTGCAATTTAGTTACCATTTAGTATACAACTCAGGTATTGTATGATGGTAAAAATCTACTCTAAGCTATTTTATTTGTGTAGTTCATGGAAAAAAAAGAGTACTCACATATGTTAAAAGCAAATGTAGATTTCCATAAGAAGATAAATGTTGCATATGATTCATAATTTGCATGTCTTTTTTGGTTTGTTGAATGTTTATTTTCTTCAGTCATTTCAATAAAAAAAGGAGTATACTATTATTTCTTGAATTTCATTGTTAATCTCCTCCATTATCCCAAACCTAGCCTATGGTCAATAGCAACAATATTTTAACATTTAAAGATGTTTTAATAACAGATAATTATTAAAATTTTTCATTTGTTCAGTGTTCTTTTTATGCAATTTTTAAATTTAAATTAGAAACAATCTTGTTTTACATGTAAATCTCAGTTCCCTCTATCTCACCTCCTCCCTTGCCCTGCACTGACCCTCTACCTCATCCCCTTTCTGCTCCCCAGGGAGGGTGAGGCCTTCCATGGGGGATCTTTAAAGTCTGTCATATCATTTGGAGCAGGGCCTGCCTTCCATAGGGGATCTTTAAAGTCTGTCATATCATTTGGAGCAGGGCCTGCCTTCATTAAACAGGTAGCTGGGAAACAGTATTATCCTGTAGTGGACCTTTGAAATTGAGAAAGGAAGATGGAAAGAAAGAAAACAGAAGGGGAAAAAGAACGAAAAGGAATTAAAATGAAAAAGTAAATTCTCCATTATCACATTTGTCTGCTTTCTTCCTGCTTCCTCACCTAACTCCCTCAGTTATCTCACAGCCCACGTGTTTATAGAAGAAACTAGAGAAAGGATAGTTGGGTAGATAGTTAGTGACAAAGGAATGTAACTCAAAATTGTGAAGCATTCCATGTTCCATATTTTTTTTTATATCAACAAGATAAGATTAGTCAAAACAGAGAACAAAAATAAGTATCTGTGTATATGCATGTATTCCAAAGAAATCAGAAATCTGTTGCCTTATTCTTTGCAGATTCTTGATGGATTCTAGCATGAATATTTCTTCTTAGCATATGGGAGTGCTACAGAGTCATTTTAAAGGAAAATATCAATAAAGTAATGTAATCACATTGGTTCATTTTTGTTCTCAACTTGATACAATTGTAGAGTCACCTAGGAAAAGGAAACCTCATTTTAAGAGTTGTCTCAATTAGATTGGCCAGTGGTCAGTCATCTCAGTGAGAAACAACTGTGACTCTTGGTTGATGAGGTAGTGTCCAACCCACTGTGGATAAAAATATTCCTGGCTGGTGAGCCTAGCACTCTAGAAGAAAGTTAGCTGAATGTGAATCAGCAAAGAAGCCTGCAGCCATGGTTTTTGCTCCAGATACCTCTTTGACTTCCCCAATTTTCTGAAATGTCCTCATGTGCTTTTTTTCTAATAACTTCCAGTTCTGGCTGACAAATCAAGTTATTTTTTTTTTTACAGATAACATTTCCAGATCTTCAACTCTCTCTGAAGTAACACTATAGATATCTAAAAACTCTTCTGCAAAAGTTCTTGTTTCTAAAAACTTTCACTTTTATTTATTTATGTGAAATTGGGTCTACTATAGCTAAGGATGACATTTAACTCATTAGCATCCTGCCTTTGTTCACTTTATGCCAAGCATTTGTGCCATTTTTGAAAGGTCTGCACATATTAATACCGAAAAATTCCTTGAAACAAAATTGGTGGGTGGATAAAAAGACATTTAAGATAAATTAATCTGGAAATAACTTATTCAACAAGAAACAATGAAAGAACCAACCTTATCAATACTACTACTTTAAATTTAAGCTACCTTATTGTCTAGGTAAGTCATTTGACTTAAACTAGAGTTATTTTTGGAATAGGGATTCTCATTTGAGAGAAATGTACCTGCAATACTTGTCATGGGATATTTTCTTAATTGATGATTGATATTATTGGAAATACCAGCACACTATGGGTGTCATGCCCCTTGACAGGTGGTCCTGGGTTGCACAAGAAAGCAGACTGAACAATCCACAAAGAGCAAACCAGTAAGCAATATTTCTCCATGACATCTTTTTCATTTCCTATGTCTAGGTTCCTGTCCTTCCTGAGTTCCTGTCTGATTTCCCTCAGTGATGGACTATGAACAAAGATGTATAAGCTGATATATATCTTTATTGCTATACTGCTTTTGGTCATGGTGTTTTTTCACAGCACCAGAAACCCAAAGAAAGACACAGATGCAGTAGTATATCTTTATTTCTTCACTTTCTTACAACCAAATTTAATTGAGAAATGTGAATGAGCCCTTTGATAACTGCTATGAGTTTGCTCATTTTCTCCTAAAATTTTTCTATGTATAATACATGAAAAGAATGATCTGTAGTGGATTATTTGTTTACACTGTGAAGATATATCTTTCCAAGGTATCTTCTGTTTGAATTAGTAGGGATCCAAATGACCAAAGCTAGGCAGTAAGAGATTAGTTGGGACTTCCAGGAGCAGAGTGGATTTTGGAAAAAAGAAAGAAAAAGACCTAGGATACCCAGAAAAATTGGGATGTGCAGGAGGAGAGATAACATGGCAGCCATAAGCCATGTTACAGAAAATACATTAATATAAATGTGTTCATTTAAGTCATAGGAGCTAGTTAGGAACAAGCCTAAGCTATAGGCTGAGTGTTCATAATTAATAAGTTTCTGTGTCATTATTTGGGAGCTGGTAGGACAGAGAAAAACTTGGTGCAATGATCTGTGGATACAGAATACATTCCAGTTTTATTTCTTTAAACTTGATGGGATTGGAGGTATTGGGTGCATTTTTGGTTCAGCAACCATGCTGTTCTCTTAATCTGATATCTCCACACATGAATGAACTTTACTTCTCATTGTTTTGTTCCCCGTTCAGTACATTTAGTGGCTCAATATTTAGACTCATGATTACTTGAAATTTTTAATTCTTTGAGGTCATTTATCCTATTGCTATTTTTGAACAAGTAGAGTTTGGCTATGGGTCTTTTCTTTAGCTGTAAAATTTTCTGTGATATAAAAAGATAGACATATAAAAAGATATGGCATTGAAGAATTCTGAAAGAAATGAAATATTTGAATTCTTAAAAAATAATCTTTCTGTAAATCTCTTCTCATTTTACATGCAGCCATAGTTAAGAGATGGCTTTGAGTCTCAGAGGAGATTTTGGGCATTGCGATTTTAAATTGCATGGAGACTAAGGAAGACTTTCAAAATTTTTAAAGTTGAGTAAATTCATTTTATGTTGTAGCCATTAGTCTGTGGAGACCAAGGAGTGTAATGTGGTGAATTGAACCAGAAATATTTCCCATAGGCTTACATATTTAAAAATTTGGTCCCTAGACATAGAGGATGGTGCTGCTTCAGGAGATCATGGGGTGGTCCAGCCTTGCTCATTGGGGCCAGGTTTCATGAGTTTGTAGCCTTATCTTATTTCCTGTACAATATCTTTGCTTCATGATTACCGTTGAAGATATGATCTCTCAGTTTTCTGCATTACTCATCCCAAGTACTTGGCTTACTGCCAAGCCATCCCTACACGTGGACTCAAACCTCTGGTCCTCTGAGCCAAAATTAACTCTTTCTTTCATTAGTTGCTTTTGGTTATGGTATTTTGTCACAGCGACAGAAAAACACTAATGCAGTAAACATTTCTTTTTTTCTGAGCCAATTTTCTGAAGGAAAAGAGAACCTTTACTGAGTATAGCTTCACAACTCCCTGAGCTCTACAGTGTACACCGGCCTGTTTGTAATATGCTTTGGGTCTCCAGGCACATGGGAAGGTGCTCGGCATCTCCTTCTGTTTTTAGAGCACCTTTCCCATGGTCACAAAGTGAAAGCCTGCTATGACTTCAAGAAAAGCTTCTACCTTGCGTCTACTAAGTGAGGTCATGGCTGACATCAGGGAATTTTCCAGTCTTATGCTTTCTGCTTATTCTTCTCTCAGGTTGCTCTCTCTCCTAGCCATCTCTTTCACATCTAAATTTGGCCCTTGGCTTCAAATAAGCTAACACAAAACCTTACCATTGCCATTACCATCTGTGGTTCCTCTTCACCTATGAATTTATTGTTCATTTCCTATTTTTATTTCATAACTTCTCTTAACAGTCCTTACATCCTTTGACTTCAGTTTGGCGTAGTGACACGTGTACACATGTTTATGTGTGTATGCGCACATATATACACAGTAACTTAGATAACTGTTGGAAATTTTACCTGAACAAATGTCAAAGAGCTGATGATATATACTAGCTTGGCTTTGATGTCCTCTGCTTGCTTCTGTTGCCCAGTGTGACTCTCTCCATCATTAGATTCTTAGCATTTTTTGAATGTCATTTTGGATTGCATGTGAATAAACTCAGTTGCAAAAAGACAGATAAAAGATAGTGAGGAATTTACTTCTTACAGGAAACATGGAGAAGACAGTGTAAGTTTGGCATGGATGTAGTTCCTTCTAGTTTCCAATCTGTCATCCTCAGCCTATATTCAAGATTGCTTCATGATAAAGATGGCTGCTAGTAAAGTCATCAGAGCATCATTCCAGAAATCAAGTCACAGAATGCAAGGCAAACAAATAATACTACTGATCAGTTACTCAAGGAGGCTAAAGTAGGTACATCATAATTTCAAGGTCAGTCTTGCTTTATAGAGTGAATTATAGAGCTGAAAAATTATTATTCTTTTATAAAGTGAAAGTAACATGACCTAAACTCTGAGAAAGAACTATGCAGTCTTCTGGGAGACTTGGGAATGTGATCTCCAAGTTCAAAGCATTGCATTGTAGTTATTTAGTTGAATAACAAAAGGAGATTACATAATAGATGGTAATAGGAATTCTCCAATTCAATGCACTTTTATTTCAAGGCTGACCAATTGTGCTACATAGAGGTAAAAGAACAGTGCTAAGAGAAAGATCGAAATGATTCACAATTCATACTGACAAATGGGGTGAGGAGGCATCTCTGACTTGGCTAAGATAGTCAGCACTGCATACACTCCCTAGCAAACACCATTTTAATGTTTACAAAACAGGTAAAGCAATCCTCAGAAAGAATTTATTCATGTTGAATATAGTTTAGTTTCCTTCAAGTGTTTTTCCAGTTTATATTGAAAGCTTTTATTTTTTTCCTTTTGTTTTATCTCTACTTTTCTGTTTAAATAGAATTCCTGAAATTTATTTTGTTGTTTTATTTCACTGAATTAACTAATGCCTTCTTCAGTCTTTTATGTTGACATGGCAGACATAATTTCAAACCAGTGTCAAGAGAAGAATTCTACAGTTTTCAAGCTTGCATTTTATCTTAGAACTATCCTCAAGATGGGACCTGCAAGATGTTTCAGGTAAAGCTACTTGGTACTGAAAATGATGGCCAGAGTTTGATATTTGGACCACATATGGTAGAAAGAAAGAATAAATTAACTAATAAAACTTGTTGTCTGATCACCACAAATGAGCTCTAGCAGTCCATTTGCACACATACACATGCTCTTGTGGAAGCTTTACCCTAACTCCTGGTATCCATGAACCCAAGGAGTCTGGAATGTTCTGGTGGAAGATATGCCCTGAGTCCTGCTCCATCGTCTCTCTCCAAACCCTAGTGCAAGACTGCCAAATGATGACCTCTCCCACCAGACATATTCAAGTCCACTCCCGCAGAGTATTTAAACTGTCCTCCACAAAACACACACATGGATTTTGGTCTTTTTCCTATCTCCTCTTTGGGGGGGGGCTGGAAAATTATGCAGGCTTTTTCTAATTCAGTTTGATTTGGTCTGATTTGGATTGCTGCATATGCAGAGAGGCTTATCAGGGTGCAGAAACTTTTCAATACATTTACTACCTTTTACAGAAAAAAAATTAAATGATTTGAAAATTTTAGTAACCATAACAGCCAGGATAATGATAATGATCAGCTTGCCGGATCAATAGTTACAGATGATTTCAAAAAGTCTAAAAATGTTTATACTCATTTCCAGTGCACATTGATCAAAACCCAACAAATTGATTACTAATATGGAATGTATTCTGAGTTGCAAAATAAGCTTCAAGTAATTTGAAAGAATTTAATTGTACAAAGTAAGAGTTAAGATCAGAATTAAGTAACCAGTAAACCTTTTGGAATTCATTACATATTTAAGAATTACTACTTAAGGAATGGTATTAAAGGGTTGTAGCATTAGGAAGGTTCAGAACCACTGACAAAATGAATTCTGAGATGCCATGAGATCCTGAGTCCAATAGAAAGAAAACTTTTAAACCACAAACGATGACTGAATGCTGAAAACAAATTAGATGTCCATCAGAATATGAAAGGGTAAATAAATATTAAAAAATGGAATAAACTACAGAAAGAACAGCATGAATGAATCTCAAATAGATAACTGTAAGTATCAGAAACCAGACAAATTCTACCCACCAAAAAATGTTTAGGCTCTGTGATTCCATCAAGTATTAGGATGTGCAAATTGACTTACAGTTAGAAAACTTGGGCCTATAATACATGGCAGGGCGTAGTGAGGAGAAACACTGATGGTCAGTACATTTCTTGTAGGGTCAGGCTTGATGGTTCTCACTTTCTTAATCACCATGAAAGTCATTTGGGTGAAAAGAGTACCATGAATGCCGACTGTACTTCAATGAACCTGTTAACACGAACCTAGAATTCTTCCTTGAATGAGAAACTAGGGAGAAAATTATACCTAAGGTGGTTGGGTAAATGGTATGTGTGCCTCCATAGCTTCTGCAACTTCTTACCTTCGTTTCTCACTAGTCTCTCTGGGTGAAGTGTTGAACTCCACCTGGAGGCTCTACACTCCCATTGTAGATTCTGGTGTCCTTATGAAAACTAAGACATCCACTCTGCATTCAAAATCCCTTCTTTCCAGACAGCAAAATATTCATTAATTAGATCATCCTTACATTGGTTGATTGTCACTGATCAGTTAGTTTCTCATTCTCTTCCCAGGCAGTGTTTTCTCCTTGACCAAGTATGGATTGTAGTAATTATGTTCAATATTTTATTGGTTCATTGTTAAAATTCCACCTACTCATTCTTTACCTGTTTTTACCTTAATATTTTCTTCTTTTCCCAATGCAGCATCTCTACATAATTGGCATATTATTTATCCCAAATCATCCATAATTTTCTAATATAACTATGTCCCATTAAGCTTAAAAATAATATTTGGAAAAATCAGTTTTCAATTCACATGTGTATGTGTTGATGTTTTTCCATACACATTTTCCTTTCTAAAACCTATGTGAAAAATGATTATTTCCCTAAATTTGATAATTTGCTAGAAAATGGTATCTTTATGCTACAAAGGAAATTTTGATCACGGTCATGCTTTCTATTCAAGCACACCTGAAATGAGATAAATAAGCAGCAATCACATGCCTCTTCTCTTGTCAAGTGTGCAGTGCTTTAATATACACAGCTCGTTTTGGGACACCTCTGGTATAGTAATGCCATATTTAAATTATCAGTGACATTGCACACATTATCATTCATTTCTTCCATTTTCAGACTTACTTGCAACATGTCATTAGTCATCTCTATCTTATTTATTTCTGATACATGTATAATTATTTTATGTTTTGAGTTATTACTATATGTTTACTTTATGATGCCTGCTTTTTATAGACACTTTTTTTGAAATAAATAATAAGCAGGCTTTTTCCACCAGCTTGAATCATATTACAGCATTTAACCTTTATATATGGATCACTGCAAAAATGCCTCTTTGGGCTATCATCACAAAATTTATCATGCTGTTTTCAAAACAAAAAATCAACAGGGATATTTGCTGCCTTAGTCTTTAAAGTGATCTTGGTGATACATCACTTTGGAGTAGTTTGATGGCAATTGGCTATATCTTTTCTGCTATGTTATTTATCTTTGCCTCAAAAAAATTAAAAGGAATTCATGAGATGAGCATGCATTCTGGAAATTTATTTAAATCTTACTTTAATAAAGGGTTTTATTTTGACAGATTTCAGATGACTGCTTCTGTGTTTGAGACCTGGAATACTTTTTAAGAATAAAGGATATTATTCATTTACATGTTTAAAGTAATGAAAATCCTAATTAAAAGTTAAAAAAAATCACAATGAATTTATTCCATACTTAAGTAGTTTAATAAAACAACTGAAACAATAACTGTGCAGCCCTTAATATTTATTAAATTTGCTCTTTGACAGCTTCATACATGTATACAATAGTTTGGTGTTCATTTCATCTTCCATGTTCTTTTATCTCTCAGCTTATTCCTGCCATCCCCTTCTTTCTTCATGTCTCTTTCTCAGATTCATCTTCTTTTTCTTTTTTTTTTTTTTTTTTTTTTTTTTTTGACCAGTTATGTTTAACTCAGAGCCTCTGTGTGAACATAGGTTTGTATCTACACACTGGAGCCTGCTTTACTCAGAAAGGTGGGCAGATCCAGAAGAATACAAATTACAGTTATCCTGGATACCCTCACAACTGAAAAATTGCCTCTGTCAGGTGGTCAGGCGTGTCTACAAGGGTATTTCTTTATTATAGACAGATGTGGGATGGCCCAGTCTACTGTGAGCATCATATCAGATGGTCCTCTGTTATATAAGAAAAGTAACTGAGCAAGCCTAATACACACCACTAAGTAGAATTTTTCTCTTTGTTTAATTCCTGCCTCCAAGTATCTACTGTAAATTTTGGCCCTGGCATTTCTTAGTAATCTACTGAAACCTGTAAACCAAGTAAATACTTTCCTCCCAAAAATTGATTTGGTCAATGTTTTATCATAGCAACAGAGCCACTAACTAGAACACTGCTTTTCTGGGGCAGATGCTCAACCAGATGCTTGGCCTGTACAACTAAATTTACTTCTTTAAAAATATTACCTTTGCAAAAAGAAAATAACATATCAAAATGAACCAGACCCCAAATCTATATATGTATGCTTCTCAATGAATTTCTACACAGAGTGTGTGGTTGCACATTACACTTTATATTAACACTATTGAGTATATTTTATGCACTGATCTACTCCCCCTAAAAATAATCAATGACAGAGTTAAGACTAGAAAAAGACTAGCTTTCTATTATCTTTCATAACATATTTATACTACCTATATTCATCCTTCCTCATGCCCTAACATTTAGGCGTTCTTGGTTTTCTTTTCTACATACTATTCAGTAACCATATACATATATTATTTTACATATATACATATATTATTGGATATTCTGTATATGGAGAAAAACATGCACATCATTTCTTTCTGTGATTGTGTGACCATGCTTATACATGCTAAGTCCATTTTCCAGCAAAATACATAAATATGCATATGTATATATTCAAGTTTCATTATCATTTTTTCATCTGTGGATAGATAAGTAGGTCAACTTAATTACTTCTTGCTATAGTAAGTGAAGTGACAATATGCATGGTGTTGCTAATATTGCTACAGAGTCCTCTGCATATATTCCCTCTGCATATGTATGGCTACATAATTTCAAATTTCTTATTTAATATTTTGGGGATATATTCCAATTTGTTTCTCCAAGGCTTTATTAATTTTTACTCCCATCAATAGTGAATAAGAGTTATTTTCTCTTGACATCCTCTCTGACAACTCTTGTCAGCCAATCTGACTGGAGTGATCTGGTATGGCAAAGTAGTTTCAATTTGTGTTTCTCTGAAGACTAGGGATAATAAATACTGTTTAAGTAGTTACAGGTAACTAGGGTTTTTGTGTTGTTTTGTATTTTGAAGACCATGCATTCAGTTTATTTGGCACTTTACTTTTTTTTTTATTAACTTTTAAGGGAGGAGAAAGGGTATGTCTCCAACTACAGATAGATTCAATTTTTATATAACAGTGGTAGTGGCACCAGTTGCACAATTCTTGCTACAGGTAATGAGACATTTTACTAAGTTTGAACCATTGGGAACTGGAAAGTATATCGGTCAATCCATGGTGGCTATCATCATCTATGTGGCTTGAGTTGTATGCCTGTTTGCTGAGTGAGGTCTTCTGGGTGAGTGAGAACAGTTAAATTGTAGATCAAAGAATCATTCTTTGATACTACTTAGAAGATGTATCAGCAAGTGGATGCTGAGGATTTCCTGGTCATAGCTGTGTACAATAAAAATGTATCTGAGGCCTGGAAGGTTGTCAAGGAGCAACCTGTTTGTATAAAAGAGTAATTACAAAGAGGAAGGTGGGTGGGGCTGGCACCCTCCACCTTAGCCTCTGATTCAGCAGGTGGTAGTTAAGTTCCATCCAAAAGGAAAAGGTGTAGGTGTTGCCTTTATGTTTCTCAGGGCTAAAGAACTGAAAGGAAAAGTTTACAGGTAGATGCCACTAAATAGCCAAAATGTTTAACTCATAGGAAGAATAAGAATGGGGAGGAGAGCATGGTAAAGGTGACAGAAAAAAAAATATCTGTGACTTAACATGTAGACCGAGACCTTAATGGTTCAATGCAATAAACTATGCCAATCAAGGAATATCCAGAGCTTGACTGCTCCAATTGAGATAGGCTTTTCAACAAGCAATACAAGAGTCTGTCAACAGCCTGCTTCTCGAGTGTGTAACACATGGGAACAGATATGATCAGTCTATGATATGACTGCTATGGAGGAGGATAACTGAGTAAGTTGCATACACACACATCCCTTCAGACTGGCTTATAAGATGCATTAGAAACGCTTGGTAATTGTTCTCAAGAGTCCCCATGAGCACCCAGCAACACAAGGCAATAGAGAAAGGACAGGCATCAGTAAGGAGACAGGAAACAGGAAAATCTGTGTTTCATCCCCGTTTACTGGGTCAGATAGAGGACTGTTCACAAAAATTTACAAACATAAGCTGATCCGGGAGACACCTAGAGACCTTTAGTGGTTTCAGTGGCTTTGTTGAGTATCATGGTGGGACTTGGTTCTTATAAAGTAGGAGAAGCTTCAGTGGACCTGAACAGCCTAGATCATTGTATGAATCAAGTTTATAACATGCTAGAGCACATGAGAGGAGATGAGAAATAGAGAAAACAGACAATAGTTCTTACCAGTTACTCAAAACAACTATGTGATATTTGTTTTGCTTGAGATCTAGAATTGTAAGGCAGTCATGTGTGGTTAGACAAAATGGCAACATGCAAAACTTACTATGGTGGTTAGAGACTGTCTAGTGGCTATGATGAAATTACAAAAACCATTAGAATATTTTAAAAGGTAAAGATATTTTTCCCAGAACAAAGCCCTTCATAGCCCAGTATAATTTGTAGAGAAGCCCACTTGCTTCTAAAGAACAATCCTAGATTACAGAGAGCTACATATAAGGCTGTTCTCCTCATCCATGTTGCTATGCTCAACATTGCTCTTCCAATGAACAAGTGGTGATGCGACTTTATATCACTTTAATAACTTATTTTGAAGTATCCTTCTGGCTGCAGGATATGGAGAACAATTCATATTCCAACAGAACTGTCATCACTGGATCTTCAGAGTACATCCCCACTTCAGTATCCACAGACCCACTATTTTTCAGGAGATGGCAGCCCTAGGCTTCACTTTGTTATGCTGTCTGCCACCTCTAAAAAGCTTTCATTAAGTAGATGATGTAATGATGACCCATGAATATTTTACAGATTTAGGAGGGCATCTAAAAGGAATACAGGTGCATCTAAATTAATAAGGAAGGGAGAGGTGCAATTCACATAAAGATATAAAGCACAAAGTCCAGACACAGCTATAAGATTCCTGGGAGTAATATGGTCCCATAAGGCATGTGCTATGCCTGTGTAAGTTATTGGGAGAACTTACAGCAGCCAGTGCCTGTAAATGTAAAAGAGTTGCAAGTATTCTTGGGACTCCTGGGATACTAGTAAATTTTCCATCCTCTGTCTAACTTGGCAAAGAGGACCATATGAGATGGAAAACAAAGGCTCCAGCATATGCTGAGCCTACTGAGCAGGCTATGATGCTTGTATGACAGGCTAAACAGCTGTGTCCTCTATTATTCCTGTGCTCCCTCACACTGGAGTCACTATAAGATCAGAAGGCTGCAGCTAGGTGGCATGGCGCAATCAAACCGAGCAAAGTTCCAATAAAGTTTAGATCTCAGGCGTGGGAAAGAGTAGAAGCTCGGTTTGTAGTGCTAGACCAGCACCTTCTGGCTATATATAAAACATTACCCTGAGTAGAATACAACACTGGCCTCATTATAAAACAACCTATCAAATGAAAGCTTGGATTTTCTGGGGAAGAACAGAACCAAATTCAACAAAAATAGCATGCGTATTTGCAGGAATGTTGTAAACCTTTCCACTGAGACCCATCCTAAAATTAAACCCACATATAAACCCACTAAAGTGTTAGACGTGATAGCACTCATCCCTAGAGTTGCCCTGTACAGAGATGGTATGGGTAGGGGCACCAAACAAGAATGGATAGCTGTGGGGATACAAATAACACAAAATCAATGTGGCCAGAGGACTTGGCAGTTTTGGCCTGTGACAGTCTGTATTGACATTTTATTCAGAGACTTCACTTTATTGATCAGCCAGTCGGAGGAAAGAGAACTGACTGGTGTTGGTTCAACCAGTGTGGTGTCAACAGATGGGGAGGGGAATACACAACAAAGTTCAACATGAAATAGAATGCCTGATGTTTTCCTATGTGTCAGCCCATTGAGCCCTGGAAATGAGGAAGCAAGATGTAGTTAGTAATGTTTGGGTCATCTGCCCTCAGGGACTACTGAAGGCTGAACATCATGTAAAGTCTGGATACAGGGGAGCCAAGACAGGCTGTAAAATATTTATGGCCTTTGGCCTTCCTATAAAATAGTCTGAGAACCTCCATCCTGTTCAGTCATGCCAGCCCTGTTCTCCATTGATATCCCAGCCGATGGGTACTATGAGAAAACATGTATGTGAGGCCATTTGTCCTATAAGGGCTGTCAGAATACGTAAGACACGTGTCTGTTATTGAGAGGGCAAATGCACCTCTGCCTATATTGACATTGTCACAGTACTCTTCCATGCATTTCTATGCAAGTGCAACAGGCAAGACAATCAGGAGTCTCGGCTAACTCAGTTATAAATGGCACACAAGGATAAAATATTCCATTGGTATGTTACTTCATAGTGACAGGGGTTGTCATTGTACTTCTAGTGAGATGAAGAACTGGACTGAAGACAATCATGTGCAATAATACTTTCACCTACTGCACAACCATTCTGGGCCTTATTAACAGAAAGTAAGACTAAGTCATTAAAACGATGGCTGAAAAAGTACCACACATGGGTGAAAAAGAGTAATCCCAGAAGCCATGAATTTTCTGGAAGTAGACTATGTCCTTCCATGTTATCTGCAAGAATTCCCCTAAGCTGCACAAACCATAAGGCTATTGCTAAGGTTGTTGGCTGCATGCCAAATTTAGAGGGTAAGAAGCTGTTGCTGAATACACCATATACCTTTTTTCCCCCCAGGAGATAGAAACATTAAGCTGAAATTGAGTTATAAAGTACTGGCTGCCTTTCACAGTGTCTGAAGAAGCAATGTGGGCTGTCAAGGTAGAACTACCACCATCATCTCTGCTTGGCTATAGATGCTGCATGCCTGAAGTTGAGCCTAAATGCTAGGGAGGATGTGCCTCCATAGGCTCAGTTGAATAGCTTTCTGATTGGACTTCAGGCCTGCTCCACTGGAAGGATCTTACACTTCGTGTTATGAGACTCACAAACTGCTTCCTAAACTTTTGTGCTTTTATCCACAGATCACTATTGCTCTCAGCCTCAACCAGTCATAAATGAAAACATCCTTTTTGCCATTGTAGGATGCAAAACATTCTCATCAACACTAGGGAAGTGCCTGCGGACAAGTGACTTAATGTTCACCCATAAATGGACATTTCTGTCATCCACACCAAGGCAGAAGAGGTTGTCAGAAAGAGTGGGAGTAAAGGATGGAGTGTTTGTAGCCGTTTCCTCTAATTCGAAGTATCCACTGCAGACAGAGAGCTGAAGTTCATGAGGCTCAGGAGATAGACAGTAAGTAACATGATTGGAAAAGTAGAATTGGAAGGTTCTAAATGCCCATTCTAGCTATGTAACAACTACATAGGGAAGAGACTCACAGCGAAGCTGAGAGACCTGTCAGACATGTGGAACAGCCTGTAAGGTTTGTAGAAAGATCCATATTTGCACCTGTTTTGTAGTTATCACCCATTTGGGGTGGGCATTTCAGTAATATAGCTGATTTTGAGTTCCTGCTCCCCAATAAAAACTCATTGGTTCACCAAGTTGTACTCTAATGCAATTGCTACTTTGCTCTGTCCTGTGATCAATTCCTGAGGTAAGATGTGTGTGTGTGTGTGTGTGTGTGTGTGTGTGTGTGTGTGTGTGTGTGTGTGTGTATGTGAATACTCCATAGGAAAAGACTGTCACATAGCACTAGGTGATGGGAGATGTCATTCTGTATATGTTTCTCATACTGGTTAATGAATAAAGCACTGTTGGCCAATAGGAAAGGAGCATAGGAGGGACTAGGAGACAAGGAGGAAGAGAAAGGAGTAAGGAGGGGTCAAGATGGAGGGTCTGGAGAGAGCAGTATGCAGCAGCCGGCTCCCGGTAAGAAGACCACGTGGAAATACATAGATTAACACAAATGGGTTAATACTTAAGACAGAGCTAGCCGATAAGAAAGTAGTAACTGGCCAACAGTATAATATCTAATACAGAGTCTCTGTGTGTTATTTGGGGCTGGCGCGACGGCAGGAAAGACCAGGCGGCGGGAGGAAAAACCCGTACTCCTTACAACTAGGTTTATAGTATTATAGTACCAGCATGAACTCCATTTTGTGAAGTAGTCTGAAGTCCAATCAGAGGGCTGTTAGATTTTTCCATAGTAGTTGTGCTATTGTTTTACTGGTCCTGGTTGGCAGACCTTGCCTGGGAGGCTGGCGCTATAGCTCATAGGGTTCACAGCATGACTGTTGGTTCCTTTTCTTACACAGCAGCCAGCACAATATCTTGGTGAACAGTGGGCGGTGGGCAAGGGGGTGAGGGTACAGCTTCTAGCTCAGTTGCAGCTTGATGTCTCTATATCTAGTAACCAATATAAAGTGTATTCAGCAATTGCATCTTATCAGCTAATTCTAGGGAGAACAACTAAGAGGAATAAAAGTACCTGTATTGTTTCAAGAGCCTTCAGGGCCTCTCTGACAAAGGAGGTATAAATAAAAATTAAAGTCATATTGTGTTTCCATCTAAGCCCAGGCAGAAGGGCCAAGCAAGAAATCAAATGACAGCAGGTATAGTGGCAAAGGCCTTTAATCCCAGCACTATGGAACCTGAGGCAGGTGCATTTCTGTGAGTTTAAAGACAGCCTGGTCTATATAGTGATTCCAGACAACCAAGGTTTTATATATAGAGAAACTTTCTCAAATCCTTCTCCTACTGCCAACCCCTCCAAAAAAGAACTCAAACAACCATGCATGCTGTCAACAGTATGAGGAAGGAGGGATCCTAATTCACTGTGGTGCACGTATAAACCAGCAGAGCCACTATCAGAATTAGTATGATATGTCTCAAAAAGCTAAGAAAAAATTGCCACATAATTCAGCATATACAGATAGGATTCTGTATCCTACCACACAGCATCCATGGTATGGCTGCTGTATTCATGATACCTAAGGAATGGGATTTATTACCTGATGAAAAGATAATGAAACCACAGTGATTTACAAGTGGAATTTCACTCATATAAAAGGAAAAATGAATGTATGAGTTTTGCAGTTTAATGCATGGATATGGAAAAAAATCTGTACTGAACAAGGTAACCTAGGACAGAAGGAAAAACACCATATATTCTCCATCATATATGGATTTTAGTTTTGAGTGTTTGTTGCCCCCAAGAGACAAGAAAAGGGTCTTAATAGTAAGGACATGAATGCCTTTAGGGAGGGAGAAAGAAGAATGTAAGTGGACATGAGAGCAGAGAGGACTGCTGGGGTAGAAAGGGTTAAGCGAGATTCCAAGGAGTGAGAAGGCCAGAGGGCAATGAAGAAAATGAAGGTGCAAAGAGAAAGCATTAATAAAAAATAATAAAGGAAGAAGGATGATGCAAAAGAGAAAGTAGATAAAGAGCCACACAGAAATCTACTTTGTTAGACGATTAAAAACTGTAAGATAGAAGGCAAATATCCCACAAGACTGGACTATGTTTGCCCTAAAAGTAATGTTACAAGACTGGGGATGTTTTCTGTTGTATTTGTGGATGTAAACATTTGTAGGCATTGTTTCCTGAGATTTAGACACCATGATCACTAGGTGTTTTTTCAGTAGTGAAGGCAGTTTACTGCATGAATTCCAATGGTATCTGTAGGAGTGATGCCAATTTTGAAAATGAATCTCCCCACCACAAAATAAGAGGTTCTGGATATCTTCTGAAAGTTGCAGACTTAACATCAACTAAATTATTCGTGTCTAAGTATATGACCTGTTCCTGAGCTTCACCAAACATTAAGTGTAGCCTGGGTGAGTATAAGATGGATGTGGTGATTTCTTCAGTCTCTGCAGGAATAGAAGGTGCAGAGCTTGTCAGGAAGGACAGAATGATCAATCAATAGCCCTGGGCAGTATCATGTTGTCACATCTGATGATACAGAAACATTGCTCTATGGAAATCATTGAGAACAAAAGATATATAACAATACTAGGACATTTGTCAACTATCTTAACCAGCATAGAAACTTTTAAGCTAGGGATGACACAAATGTGTTCTTGAGATGAGGATGGATTATAAGTATACATCCCCTTCATCTTCTTATGGACATTTGGCCAACCATGTTAAAAATCAATTTTTCTATAAAGTGTGTGTGTGTGTGTGTGTGTGTGTGAAAGAGAGAGAGAGAGAGAGAGAGAGAGAGAGAGAGAGAGAGAGAGAGAGAGAGAGAGAGAGAGAAAGAGAGAGAGAAAAAGAGAGTATGAGAGGGCAGTCGGGTGAGAATGAGGGTCTGGGAGAGAGATCAGATTACAAGTAACATGTGTAGACTGTTAGCTATTTGAAACCTGCTAGAAATACAGCAGAGAAATCGAGTACAGCCTTTAGCAACCTAGGTTTACCTCTCTGTCTTTTCAATCTCTCTGAGAGAAGTCACATATTTGTTAGATAAACATTTCCTGAGCTGCTTGCACTATGCCTGACACAGAAGACATAGTAATGTGCATCAAGGTATTGACCATGGATTTCATGTTGTTTCTTTGTTAGTTTTTGTATGAATCTGTTTTCTGTTGCCAAGACCTCAATACTAAAGATTGAAGGTGTGAGTAAAAGGAGATGTTTCTTAATACACGTTTGTGACATTTCACAAGCTTGCTTATGACAGTACCCATATTTCTGTCAGAGTTCTGAGGCAGAAGACTTGGAACACAGATACATAGAAGAGGATCTTCTGATCTCCACCCTTATTCACACAACATTCAGTCATGCATGCTTCACCTTGATGAATTTGTGCAATCCACATCAATTTTCTAGAAGGCACACTCCAAATAAGTTTCTTTCTTTATATCTCCAAATGTGAGTCAGCTCTCAACAAATGGAGCCTTGTGAGACTAAAACACCATACCATCTTGTTACTAAAGGATGTGCAATAGTAAATAGAATGAGCTCCTGGAACGTCAAGCCAGTTTTCTCCATCTTTTCTGTGCAGCACAGGACACAGACAGTGTTTATGAGATATGTGAACTAACAAACCAGCAAGCAAAATGAGGACAACTGAGCATGCCCTCAGCAACTCTACTTGCTCTGACTCCTGAAGACCTGGGACAAATACAAGTTTTCCTTTCTCATTAATTGGCCTTGCTTCGGTTTCCACTTGTGCTCCATGAACAATGGCAGGCATATCTATGCTGTAGGAAGGCCTGTTGCTTTAAAAAAAAAAAAAGTACGGAACAAAGGTGGCTGGTTTCTCTGTAGCTGGTGTATAGCCCCTTCACTTTCAGTGACTCTTATTTCCCTAGTCACCAACAGTAATTTGGTCTTTCCATGGTTTTTAATATATTTTCCCATCTCCCTGGAGCACTATGAGAATTGCCTTTTTTTATGCCCAATTCTGTAAAAGGCACCTTCAAGGTCCAAGGAGGAAAGGTGCTGTACATAATACAAGTAATCTCATACTGATGTATTGCAGGAATATTGTAAGGAATAATCGAATGCTGTCTTTAAAATATGGTGAGATCCACAGAGGGCAGGTGCTATTGCAGTTTTCTCCTGAATAACTAGGCTCATAAACAAAAGTGTGTGTATCTCTTCTCATAGAGTAGGGAATTTTCTTATTCAGAAATATTCCGTCTCTAGGACTGGAAATACAGCTGAAATAAGAACAAAAATTAAAAACATCACTTAAATGACAGTCTAATAAATTTTATTGTTGGTTACATTGTAGAAAGTTCACTGGTGTGGACAGTTAGTATCGTAGCCATGGGCTCTGAAATTCTTTCTGACCCCAGACTACTTATAGGAGACTGATGATCTGTATGAAACGGAATGATCTGGAGATGGTATTTCACAATGCTCCTCCGTACATAGCCTTAGCCAGTGTTCTATTGCTGCTAAAAGACACCATTACAGTGGCAATTTTATGGGGGAAAAACTTTACATTGGGGCTATCTTCAGCTTCAGAGGTTGAGTCCATTTTCCTCATGGTGGAAAGCAAGGTAACACGTGGGCAGACCCGGTAGCTGAAAGTTCTAGAACAGGACTCTCAGGTAGTAGGAAGAGAGAAACCAGAAAGCAGATCCCCACTGACATACTTCCTCCAACAAGGCCACACTTTTTAGTCCTTCCAAATAGTGCCACTTCATAAGCATTTAAATATATGAATCTATGGGGACATTGTTAATCAAACACCTCAGACATAAAACCTTTTATTTTAATTCCACAAAAATCTAAATATTCCCTGGAAGGCAGAAATCATACCATTATTTTCTATTCTAGATGGTAAAATATGCTAGGCCTTTGATAAATATTTGTTGAATTGACTTGTTACTATGGTAGTTCTGTTAGATACTCGTTAAGTTATATCACAGTGTTCTCTATAAAGATTATAGTAATTTCTCATAGTCTGAGAAAATTAAGATTACATGTGAAACTATCTTTAAATAAAAGAAGCAGGGTAGGAGTGACAGCTTATGCCTAGAACTCCAGCCTCTGGGGCCTGAGGCAGGAGGTTCATGAGTTCTGGGCTGGCCTGCATTACATGGTCAGATTGGATATATAGCAAGCCTTTGTCTCAAATAATCAAAGAGGTAAATGCATACATGAAAATAGAGTGTTTGGGACTACCAGTGTTTGTAATTGGTGGATTTTACAGAATGAAACAAATAAATTAATTATAACAGTTGGAAGGAGCTTTGAACTAGACCAGGGATAACAGTGGGACACAAATGACCCAGGACCGATGTACATGCTCTTGATTTACAAGTTTATCTTGGCCACATTGTGTACAAGATTGGGTATGGGTCAAGGTTTTTACAGTGGCTAAGCCATCTACAGTTTATCTATACTTAAGACACTTGTTCTATGAAATTACTAAGCATTACATGGACACAAAAATAAGGTTTTGTTATGGAATATAAAGAAAAGGTAGAAATAAAGAAGAAGGAAGCAAAATTAATAGATTCTCAACTGTGAAATCTCCCCGAATTTGTTACCTGTTTGATTTTCTAATTTGATTTGTGTCCAGAATAATAAAATTCATGTTAAAGACTAAGCATTGAAGTTAGCTATAATAAATAACACTTTTATTCCTGGGGTATCTCAAAGCAAGAATGTATGCAATGTTTAAACTATTGTATAAACATCTTGCATGCAAGCTTGTCATATATATTAGTCTAACTCCCTCCTATGTAGGCATTGCCTGGGATCAAATGGCCTCCATTATTATACAAATTGAGAAATTCAGAGAGTGTCCAGTGGGATACACTCAATCATGACATCCTGTCCAACTGTACAAACTTTCTACATGATAACCATAAATCAATGAAATTTTATACACTTATTTTTAGAATGGATTCCATGAAGTTTTTTCCCAGATTTTTCCTGTTTGTGTATGTTCAGAATTAGTTTAGCTGTCATAATATGATTGTTTTCACTACTTTCCCAAAGAATATCTTAATGATTCAGTTGTCTTTTGAATGTTAAGTCTTAGAACTGCAGGATCTGAATATAACTTGATAAAATTTATCAAAGGCCCAACATTCATTATCATATGAATATCCTACAATAGAAAGTAAGGAAAAGAAGACAATGGAATGATTTCTGCCTTCCAGGGAATACTTAGATTTGTTTGGAATCTATATAAAAGCCTTTACATCTGTAGGGGTTTATTAAAATGGCCCCCATAGGTTCATATATTTGAGTGCTTAGGAAGTGGCACTATTTGATTTGTTTCATAGATAAAAACCCAAAATGTTTTAATATGTAATGCCAATAATAATGGACAAAAGTGCTGCATCCAATATTGGTTATTTACATAATGTAAATGAGTGTACTGCAGAGATGACACTAAGTATCTTTGGTACTAGGTTAATTTTAATATTGAATGAAGGGATAGCTTCTGCAGGGCTTTGTCTCCTACACACTTCAAAGAGTCCCTATATACCCATGTAGACTAGCACAATAAAGCTGCACGGAATTCATGCTGGTGCAGAGATGCTAAAAGGAATAATTTCTTTTCCTAATGGCTCTCTTTCAGCACACCCTGGCCTTACTAGGAAATGCCCTGTTAGCAGAGCTGTCATTCCACATGATCTCTGGATATGAGAGTAGTGACAGAGCACAGCCTTCTGCATTTATTGTAGAATATCATTTCCCTTTAGTTTTAAACATCTTCCCATTTTTATTCTGTTTCCCTTTTGCTCTAAAGGACTAAAGTTTGATTCAAGGTAAAAACTCATCCAAATGGGAATTATACACTGGAAAATATTTACAACAGGCAGTGTGATCTTTCTAGGTGAGAACATTAGATTTTCTTCTATCCAGACAGTTGAAATTGATCCAGTACACATTTCCTTCTCCCCGGATCATTTGGTTTACAAATTATGCCTTCAGAATCTCACTTTATTTGGTATCAAGCTAAATATGGGTTGATACTGTTTTGGCAATTTACAGAGCAAGCATCTTCAATGTCCTTGGGCCTGTAGTAATAATGAGGAGGATCAAATGGCAGCCCCATGCTCGAACTCAGACCCAGCTTCCTATCACCTTGGATGCAATTCGACCCCTACACCATGGCCTTGGAGTCATAATAGACCCTAGCATTCATCCTTTTCCTTTGTCTCTTATCAAATGCCCTGTTCATTTGTTTCCAGGACTGTTTGCTTGTTATTGTCCTTCCACACTTCTATCCTGTTCTGCCCTTGGACAAATTGCCCTATCCATTTCTCTCACTGATGTGATTGATTTTCCTTCAGGAGTTCTCTTAGAATAAAACTTATTATTTCTAATAATCAGAAATTAATTTAAATGTCTGCACCTTTGAGAAGACATGTAACTATCCATTCCAGGGAGACTTGCACAGAAAACAGAATTTTGTTTTGTCTGCAGGTAGGACAACACTGGGGGACTAGATGTATTTAAATTCCTAGAAGTGGCATTTCCCACAAACTTCCATAGAGCTTCACAAATCTATTGGTATAGAGAATTTTTTCAAATTCCTCATAAATATTTCCATCTACTTCCATAATATAGAGATGAAGTGAACATTAGTAACCCAAGGATCCTGATGCAATTTGGTGCCAAGGCAAATGTGTTCTATTACATTTTATTAATATTTTTTCCAAATCAGTTTGGGATCCAAATACCCAAATTTTTTTTTTCAGATTCTTCCAATTTACATGATTGCTTGAGATAGTAACCCATGACATCTTCACTTCATCATGAAGTAATTTAGAAAAGGAAAGAAGTTAATGAAAAAATCAGGATGCTAATGAAAAATGTCTTTCAGTGTTAGAGAACATATTGAAAGTTTCTGCTGTACAGTTTTTGTTTTGGCCATACTTAGTTGTTATTTTAATATCATACTTGATTTAAAGGCTAAAGAAGAAATAAATAAAAATAAAAATTAATGTATCTTTCTATACTTTATAGTAACAAATTCTTAAATTTAACTAACATTACACAAAAGTATAGTTTAGAATGCTACTAGACAGTAACAGATATAACCCTGATGTGGTAACAAACATATACCTTCAACTCCAGCTTCAAGAGGCTGAGGTACATAAATTGTGAGATCAAAATTAGCTCAGGTTGCATAGTGAGTTTAGGGATAAACAGTGAGGCCCTGTCTCAAAAACAAACAAACAAACCAAAATCCAAAAAAACAAAACAATAAAAAGAAAAGATAATGAAGGTATATAGTTAAAGAGTAAATAATTTGGTTGTGGTGGTTTTAATAGGTACTGCCTCCAAAGATTCATGTTTCTGAATACTTGGCCTATAGAGAGTGGCATTATTAGGAAGTGTGGCCTTGTTGGAGTAGGCAGAGCCTTGTTGGAGGAAGTGTGTCACTGTAGCTGCAGGCTTTGAGGTCTCATATATGTTCAAGCAATGCTAGTGTGGGATACAGCTCACTTTCTGTTGCTGAAGATCAAGATGTAGAACTCTCAGGTCTTCTCCAGCACCATGTCTGCCTGCATGCTACCATGTACCACCATGACGATAATGGACTAAAACTCTAGAACTGTAGTCCTGGTGTCTCTTCACAACAATAGAAACCCAAAACAATATTGTACACAAATGAAATGAATTTATTGTGTAGCAAGCTAATAAACCTGTAGTAAAGTTTATAATATGGAAATTGATTGTCTGAAGAAATATCATGATGTATAAAGACTGGATAATATTTATTTTATAATAAAAATGCAAAAGACTTGAAATGAAAATGGGATATACCCAATGACAAACTGAAAAGTGAGAAAATGACAAGAAACCATTGTCAATCAGACATTTGGGGCAATAAGCTTGAAAATTTAGATGAAAGTTTCCCTTTTCCAAAAATTATATATATATATATATATATATATATATAATACTTTTTAGCATGTGTGTGAGATCTTTTATACAAAAGATTTTAATTAGTTATAAGTACTATATTAATTCAGTAAACAAAGCAATAAACTCAATGATACTAATGAAATTATTTAATTTAATTAAATAATATTACTTAATGTTAGGTAATATATTGAGGTAAGCTGTTTTCCACTATAAGTCTATCCCTTTGTCTGCACTTAGCAGTTGTTCAAATATTATATGTGAGTCCTTATAGTTCACAGTTTCCAAATGTAAATTCCAACAACAGATCAACCCATTAAGTTGATACATGGAAATGGTCCAGTGGTAGATATCATCACTGTGGTTAGAGGATGGTGGCATGTTAGAAAATTCAAGCCCAGGGAAAACTAAAGTATTGGAGTTATCTTAAAGCTTACCTGAAAGACCCTTTTGATGGGGAATATATATATATATATATATATATATATATATATATATATATATATATATATATATTAATGGTTAATGAATAAAACACTGTTTGGCCAATGAGGCAGGAAGACAGGTGAGACAAAGAGACAAGAATAATTTTGGAAAGGTAGAGGGGGAGCCCGCCAGAGAATTGCAATGATGCTGAAGGACTAACAAGATGCAAGGGCATTACTGGGTAAGCCACAACCTCTTGGCAATACACAGATTGAAAGAATGGGTTAATAATTAAGACAGAGCTAGCCAATAAGAAGACATAGTCATTGGACAATAGTTTAATAAGTAATATTGCATTCCTGTGTTTATTTTGGGCTCAAGGGCAGTGGAGCTCAGTTGGGATAAAGAACCTCACATTACATCTTTATTCTTCTTTTTTTATTTAATAAAGACTATTTTTCATTTTATATACCAGCCCTAGTTCCCCCTCCCTCCCCTTCTCTCACCCCTACCTCTCACCATTTCCATCCTCCCCATTCACTTCTTGTACTTAAAGGTTCTACCTTCCTCTGTGGGGCAAGTGATTGCTAAGGAAAACAAAAAGCCTCATCCAAACTGCAGCATCATTCAATTCAAAGCCAGTGTATAAAAATTTGGTTGTTCATCACTGAGTGGTCAGCCCTGGAGACATATATACAAGTAACATTACACAGATTGATCAGGCTATATTTAGGACATATGTTTATACATATATTCCCATTACAACTGCTAATTTAAAAAAAAAGAGGCCATAAAAGTAAAATAGAGCAAGGAATGATATATAGGAATTTCTGGAGTAATGATTCTCAACTTGTAGATCATGATGAAGATGCCTTTGAAGGTTCAATGGACCCTTTCACAGGAGTCACCTAAGACCATCAGCAAACACAGATGTTTATATTACAATTCATAGTTGTAACAAAGATATAATTATGAAGTTGCAACAAAAACAATCTTATGGGTGGCATCACCACAACATGGGTGATTGTATTAGAGGGCCACAACATTAGGAAAGTCGAGGAGGGAATAAAGAAAATGGAGAAATAAAGCAATCCCTTTATAACTTAAAAAATAAAAAATATATCCTAAAAGATGGAGTTTTTCATTCTTCTTGTTCACCCAAAAGGAATGCAGCGGGTGCCATAACTAACAAGTAGTGATCCTAGTGACTAATTATGTGACTCCTTTATAATGACACTTGTATTATTTGCCTATTCCAAGGACTGAATAGTTCTTACAAGGGTTTAGAAATATGTTAAAAGCAAATATCCACTGTAAAAAAATAAACCTAATTATACATATCTTCCATTAATGATGGATAACAGCCTAGCTAATAATTTAGAAAAAGGCCCAGACACAGTGGAATTTTATGGAGGGGAACTATTCATGCATAGCATGAAGTGAACCCTTGGAAGGAGAAAAGCTGAAATCATGGAGAAGATAAACAAAAGTCTAGGACTTTTAGGGGATGAAGATAAAATGGATAAGAGACACACTGTAGTGGTAGAAGAATAAAGAAATGCATGTGCCCTTCAGACTCTGAGGAGGTGATAGGGCATAGTAACATATATTAGGAGAACTGAGCTAGAAGTCCAAGAACAGGTTGTTTTGAGTTTTTTGAGGGTTTTTGAAGGCAATGTGACCTCTCCATAAGATGAATACTTACCTTCTGTAGAAATCTGCCAACTCCCTTTCTGTTCCAACATTTACTTTCTCTATGGTTTTAAGTCACTTGCCAGTCCTGCAATAAAGCTGACACTTTACTGTATTTTTGTCACTACTAAGGCTTTTGAATTTTAGGTATCCAAGTACTATTTTGTGAAGTTTACAACCTATTCTTAAACCACAGTGCTAAAAATATCAATTAATTATTTTTCTGCCATGTTGTTTTTCTGGATTATTAGTTAGCATTTATGTGTTAGAACACCCAATCCTCGGAGGATATCTTCCAAAGAGACCCTGAAAATATTTTATAATACTAATGAAATTCATCTCATACTTCCTTCAGAAAATATGCAAATGATCTCATCTCTGTATAAATATTGTTCCGTAGTTAGGTTTCAGCTTCATAAATATGGCATAGTCAAGAACACAGGTACACATTAAGTGTCTGTTTCTTGTTTTTATTGTGATTGATTGTTTATTACCCTTAAGATGATGCTCTGCCAGGATGAGAACTGTCAATTTTGAAAATTCATTGCCTGAAGCTTCGAACTTGGATAGTAAAAGTATGGAGCAGAATTGACAGATACTTATAAATTTCATGCACATTATCTCTTTTTCTCAGGCACTAATGCAGGTAATAAATTAAGCAGAATTTTGCATACACACAAGGAAATTGCACCTGATGATAGCAGTAAAGCATGAACAGAATGGATGAAAATGAAAGAGTTTAGCTGAATTCCATCTATAAAATATATAGATAAAAGGTGCACATTGATCACTGCAAATATGTTTGCACTTCTCATTCCTTGTGGTGAGTTATAAGCATCTCAGCAATGTACTGTTTCTATGTGCCTCCCATGGAGATATGAAATCACAAAGTATTTAATGAAGTTGCTTTCTGTTATAGAACTTAAGGATATCGTTCTACATGAACCTCATAGTATTGTGCCTGAGAGGAACCTATGAGGCAACAAGAACACTCTGGGTAATTCACTGCAAAGCAGTCATGAGCAGAAATAGAAATAAAGTTCATCTATTTCCCTACTTTCTTAGATTTGTGTTTCTTTTCTGCTCTGGGGATGCTCTTTGGTAGACTAGGGTCTTCTCTCTGTATATTGCTTTTACTGTAAATGTCTGCCTTGGAAAATTCAATCGAGGAAAGTGAGAATGGCAACCTTTTTCATTAGATTGGATTTGAGTTAATATTTGTGAAGGTGCATATCAAATTATGAAAACTATGTGTAATACCCTATTGATGTGGTTAAATCAGAGGATGCTGTTGTGTGAGCCTGCTTGAAACCAGATTTTTTTGTATTTTACTATAGCATGAAACTGTGAAGTAAAAATATAAATAATTTTGAATAGATTAAATAATTGGTACACATTTATGGTGCACAGGTGCATATGCATGTATATGTATGCACTCTTACACAAAGAGACATATGCACATTCACACATAAATAATTTTAACTCTAAGAGACATGCTACCATAATTTTCATGATATATTTATTATAAGTGAAGTGTCTATTATTTAAGGATATACAGGATCATAAAGGTAAAGTTTTTAGTTGGGAAAGATAAAATTTTGACACAGAATTTTGCAAGAAAGTAGGATCTCAAATGAGTAGCAAACCTTGTCACAAACATGGGTGTGTGAATCTAGTGCATACAACCAAGTCAGCATTTAGCCATCTATCCTGAGTGCAGGCAAATGAAAACAGTTTAGCAGTTTAGATACATCTTTGCATGGTTTTTTGTTGATGGCATTCTGGGACAGATGTTACTCTCATTACAGAGAGCACTGAACCAAACGGAGTGGAAGCATTCCAAAAGGAAGCTACAGAAGAACGGGCTTGTGTCATGTTTGTGTTCCTGCACAGGACAAAAGTCTCCTTATTACCTATTTGATTTACCTTCTTTACTTAAGAGAATTTCCCCCAAATGAATGACAATAAAAATATATTATCAAGGTTAAGAATTAATTGAATCAAAACCATGAGATGTAAAGGGAAGAGTATTTCAGTAGACCATAGTCATAGTAACCAACATACATTTCTGTAAAAGTAGATGCTTTCTTTTCCTCCATACTAGAAGACATGCAAAGTGCATGAGAGGTTTAATTTTGGATAAGAGTAAATGCTATTTTTTCAAAGGGAAGCTGTAAATTCATACATTGCTATATATATGTGGAAGATCATACAACTTTTTTCAAAGAACAGTCTGGAACTCAAATTTAAGAAAAGACCCTTGTTCACAGGAATCTATAGGTGCCACAAGATTTCATTCTGGGTTGTAAATGATCCGTTATGCCTTAGCTTGTCAACAACAGTGTCTGTGGTTTATTATATATCAGAGCAGAGCAGATTGTTTTCTGTTCACATAGCAATATTTCTGGCCCTCTAGGGATGATATGTTGTTTGGATTACTAAGCTCAGACAAGTATCTGGACTTGGAAAGAAGATTGAGATTTAGTAGGCAATATATTTGCCTGTCTTTTGAAAGTGGAATGCCACTTTTGAACTTTAGCAGAAACTATGGTGGATGTTTAAGTTAGGCATTAGACAATTAATGAACATATGGCTATTCTTCATTTGCCTGCCTTCATCTGAACGAAAAGGTCAGAGTTCCACCCTTAAGAGAGTATAATTGGTATAATTGTTTAGAGATAGTATTTTGGTTTGCCACTATTACTTAAAAAGATGAAAACTTTTTTTCATTGTGTTAAACACACACACACACACACACACACACACACACAGGAAATGGTGAGGGTACTGCTTCTGTTAATGTAGAAAACACACCAGTGTAAATGTTGGCCTTTATATGGTTCTGTTACTATAGGATTACTTATTAGTGACGATAAAGGTGTGTTACTCTAATAGAGGAAAAGTAGACCAAACTTGGTTTAGATTTGTTTTGCATGTCATAGCCTTATGTTTATAATGTGTATCTATGTTTGTTTTCATACATGATTTAAACATGTTGTATACAAAATGGTGTTGGAACACCATTTTTAAAGAACAATTGACTTTTCCTTCCCTTTTTTTTTTTTTTTTTTTTTTATTTTGTTAGCCTATAAGAAGCTCAGAATCATTTTTATTTTCAAATATGCTGACAGTCAAAAAGCACTGGGGTTTGGACTTTTCAAAGAAGAGAATCTGTGCAAATGTTTACAGTTTTACATATGGAATTCTGGAGTCAACATGTAGTAGGCAGTTCTATCAATTTGGTATCAGTTTTTCACTTTTCCTGTGACCACAAAATTAGGTATTTTAAATCAAGATCTTTAAAGAATAGAAATTTCCCAACTAAGAGGAAAACAGAGAACAGGGAAGAAACATGACGGCATTCTAGCTGTGAACTAAGACCATCACCTCCTGGTGCTTCAGAATGGTGTCATGGTTCAACAACAAACTTGTAGGTTAATAAAAAATGTTCAGTTTAGTATTTCTATGGGGTTGCTAAGTTTGCTACTGAATGAATTTTTGTGCTTTTTCTTGGGCTCTTTTCCTTCTGTTGGTTTCCTTTGTCTAACTTTGATGTGATGTTTTCTATTTTATACTACATTTTATTTTGCTATGGTTTGTTGTTTTTCTCTTTTAAGCCTGTTCTTTTCTAATGAGAGACAGAAAGGGCAGTGAATCCAGATTGGGGTGGGGGGGAGAGAGGGAGCACTAGGATGAGTAGAGAGAGGGGAGGTTGCAATCAGGATATACCGAAGGAGAAAGTAATCTATTTTTAGAAAGAAAGGTGGGGTTTATGGGGCATGAGACTCATCAGTCCACTGTGTGATCAACTGCTGTCATCATTGTATCAGAGCTGGACACATGCCAGGGACATCTTCTCAAACCCCAGGTCTGAGGATGTGACATTTAATTATCACATTGAGAAGAGTGTAGGGTGGGAGATGAACGCTGGAATGTTTTGTGCTCACATCAACATATTTTCATGGTGAGTAATGGGTTTTATTCTGCTTAGAATACACAGATCACATTCCTGATCTTGAGTGCCTATCCTGTACATGTTTGTTACCTGTCACAAGAAGTATCTGCAGCCAGAAGAACACTGAGTAAGAGCATTTTACTGACTGAAAATTAAGACAGATGGGTGTGGTAACTTGTAATTCCAGCATTCTTGAGTTATTAGAATTTCAGGCAAGTGTGGGCATCACTGAGTTCCAGGACAGCCTGGGTACAGACAGGGTCCATTTAAAGTAAAAACTACCTTAGAGTGTGTAGGACATGATATGGTGAGTACACTGTTATGAAAATTGGATTAGGAGTCTCATGTCTTTAAGTCAAATAATCTCTTGAACTTAGACACTAGTGCTTATTGGATGGGGGTGGTCTCCAGTTGGCTTGACTGTGGAAATCGGAATAACTCAGGCTGTCTGCTTTTAATGAAGCATTACTATATATATATATATATATATATATATATATATATATATAAAATTTGATTTAGGATTTGATGACTTGATGGGTCATGTATATCCATTCCTTAATAAACGTAATCTTCGTGATTAATATGTGTCCCAATAGTAACATTATTTCTTAATGTCAAAGTTATTTGTATATTCATACAGCAAGAACAGCTTCATATTTTCATTAAAGACATCATTAATATAAAATAGAATAAAACAAAATAATTTAAATACAGTCCAGAAAAAATTATATTTTTCAAAGTAGACATCATTATAGTGTGTGAAATGTCCTATTATTGCTCTCAGTTTTGAAAAGCCATTGTGCTGTCTCTTGTGAAGTTAATAAAACCTACAGATTCAATTATTCTTTAATGATACACTTAACAAGACTTCCTATATACAAATTATTACCATAATTTTCTATTTCTAAAGTCTTTAACAGTATTGTGTGTAATGCATATTTATTATTGTGTAAACTATTGAAAATCAAAAACACATTTTTCCAGTCCAATTGTTTTATGGACAAGCGACAACCATTCAACTCATCCAATGTCAGACAAAGTAATGAGGTTAAAATAAAGAGATTTATAAATATGCTCAGTAGTGCATCTATTAGTAACACCTAAATTGCCCCTTCATTTACATTTCTGAATGTGAAATATTTACAAAATATATACTTTCTAATATAATAGAGACCCTCAGATGTGATCTGCTTCTATTACCCAGGTATATCTGAAACCAATGACCATTGTTTTGTAAAAAATGAGAGAAGGCAAAGTCACAGAGGAGGCCGACTCACAAAGGTGGAGACGGAGAGTGGGATTTTACAGGCACAATCAATGGGCTCCCAGTGTTAAAGGAGCACATCAAAACTTTCCTCCAGAACTTTTGGAGAAAGTAACACTTCAGCTACAATTTGCTATGTAGTTCTGGATGCAGAGCTGTGAAATATCCATTTCCACTGGTCAAGGAAGCCAAGTCTTGCAATACATAAGAGACATAACACCAGCCTTTTGTTAAGAGTTTGGAACCCAAGTGTTTTTCAAAGGCTAATATATTAAAGCCTTGTCATGTGAGATCCAGACTTAAGCATAGAATAATTTTTAGTTTCTTAATGGTGTAATGGGCTGTGAGGAAATTATGGGAAATGGAGTAGGAGTTACTTAGGTGGTTTGCTTGGAGCTCATCCTTGTCTGTCCTTCCTTTCTGTCTCTTCCTTTCTTGGCTTCCAATGCTGAGCAGCCTCCATCATCACAAATTCTTTCTGTTGTGCTTTTCTTTACATAAGCCCAGAATTACTGGGCTAACCAGACACTAAAATCCCAGAACTCACAAATCAAAACCCTGCAAAGATATGTATAACATATGTACATATATAAACACATGTGTGCATGTGTATAAACACATACACAAAAACAATTAAGTTGGTTTAATGTTGCTTGTGTGTTCAAGCATTTATAACTGACCCCTTGGGTTTGAATAACTATCAGGGTGGCTTATATATGGAGAAAGCTAATTCTCCCTCTCTAGTCTTTGAATATAGGTCTTGATTTACTGTACCTATTGCGTGATTGTTGTTCTCTATTTAGGTATGTGACCTTATGGTGTTTCCTCTGTCTCTGTGAATGTCTAAACTGTTGTTGTAATCATGCAGGTCCAGTTTAGGCAAACATATTGTTGAGATTTCATGTACTGTTCTCCTGTTTTATGCAGTAGACATTATCTTGAGGAAGGCATTGTTGTGCCTCCAGAAACAGGGTCTCGCCTTTTAGTTCTGGTAGGCAATCAAGAAAAATAGCTATAATCTATATTGGTTTGGGGAATCTACTGACTTTTCCTGACTCAAAGGGAGGCTTACTATGCCTGGTACTATCATATATTTTGTTACTAATTTTAAAAAAATAATCTAATGCACTTCATCATATGAATTTAAATATTACTCATAATTGATAGTTTTACACCATATACCTAGAATTCTCTGCTAATTTTCAGATATAATTCTTTCCTGGAACTCTGCCAACTTACTTAAAATACATACAGATATTCCTATTTCAAACCTCCATGATTTTGTTTTCCATTCTATTTCAGTCTCCACTGAAAAATTTCATAAGACACCTTGACTCGCACATTTAATTCCCTCACTTTTACTTTTGTCTTCAAATCAGCACAAATAGTAACTAACTATCCCCACTGTTTCCATGATAATGCCCACATCTCTTTGTTCTTTATTCTCCAGTCACTTGCTATTGTCTGAGCCCTCAGCTGTCTCATCTTTGGCCTGTCTAACTGTTCCCCTGTGTTGTTTTTGGGGACCAGTCAATGAAAGCCTCATTGGTAAAGATATAAAGGGGAAAGTTTCTTAAAGAAAGAAAAAAGGCATTTTTGAAAGAAGTTGAATGTAAAGTGGGACTATGTAAGATAAAATATAACAGATATGAGAGAATATTTAAAAACCTGAGTTTGAGATTAAAAGTATTTAAGTATTGATTTGTACATTTCTATTTGTGTTAGCAGAGTAATTCAATGAATATCTTTTTCTTTTTCTGTTTTGTTTTCTTTTATTGAAAAAAGTTTTTTGCTATAAAATGTATGGTAATTGCAAGCTCCCCTTCTCCAACTCTCCCTCTTACTCTACACTTCCCCTTGTATTCAATATAAATGAAAAACATCTTGTAACAGGAAAATCAAACAGAAGGAAAGAACCAAAGAAAAGACACTAAAAACACATACAGACAAGAGATACTCATGTTTGTATATATAGGAATTTCATAAAAACACAAAACTAGAAGTCATCATATATGTGCCAAGTACCTGTAAATAAACATTTCCCTTATGCAACATTATGAGTCAAAGAATCTCCAAAGACTCTGTTAAGTTCTTTTTTATATTAACTACCCGCTGCTGGGCACTGGGGTCTTCCCTTAAGGATGGTTTATTTTCACCACTATAATAGTCTTGGAAAGATGTTGTTTTACATTTGCAAGTGATTATCAATTGAGTTTGCTTCTAGGTTAGGGAAGGGAGCATATGTGCACTTCTCCATTCAGCTCTAGGACCCCATATGCAGAACTATGCATGCCCTGTGCATGCTTTTAAACTGGCATAGACCAAAGCAGTTATATCTGCTCTGTTTTGTACCAACTATATTAGATACACTAAATACCACTTCTTGATTAATTCAGAGCAGCTTTTAACATATAAAACATTTAGATCTATCTTTCATCTATCATCTATATCTCTATGATTAATTTTTGTCATTGTTCTATCATCTATTTTTATCATCTATCTTTCAATCATTTATCTATCTATCAAGTTATCTATCATCTATCTTCTATCATCCATCATCCACCATCTATTGATAAGCCAGTATATAAACATATGTTTGTTTTGTGGAGAAGAAAATGCATGATTCACAGGCTTGCTTAGAGGAACAATGAATTAGAGATATATGATTCAGCCCAACTTTTATTCATATGTTGACTTATCACAATACCTTTGTTATCTTATCAGAATACCTTTTTTCTGTTGAAAAGGCCTGATCTGTGCTCTATCATCCTGAAACTACATTATAATTGTGGGGAAAGAAAACTAGCGGAAATTACTTTAATTAGATGGAAAAATTAGCACGGTGACCTTTGAGGTCCTTTCTAGGTCTAATATTATTTGATTTTAAAATTGAGGTCCTCATGACCTGGAGTGATCTTTAACTCTATTAATCACTGACATACTTTTGTAATTGAGTTAAGAGCTGCTTTGTGTCTGGAAAGGTAATGTGTCTGATGGCAAACAGTTAAGTAGAGACATGGGGGATAATAGGAAAGAGAAGCAAAGGCCAGAGGAACCTTCTGTTGCTTGAAGAGGAGTCTTCATTTGCAAAAAAAAAAAAAAAAAAAATAGCTTTGATCATTTGAATTTCCTTAGATGAGACTCTGCCCTCTGCCCTATCTTAGTTATAGTTACTTGAAACCTGAAAATTCCCAACTATCATCTTTATTCTATCTTTCTGTCTGTCTATCTACCTATCTATCTACCTATCTATCTATCTATGTACCCATCTATCTTCATCATCTATCATCTATCTGTCTAACTATCTATCAATCGTCTATGCATCTATGATCTATTTATCTTTTCTCTACTAAGAGAGAACTTAAAATTTTATCAATTTGGTGAGACTGTCAATTTTAAGATTCTATTTAATTTCTAAATTGTGTTACTGAAGCTAAGATAGTCTAGCTAGATTGGAAGCTGAGTTTTCTGATATTTAGTGTGATTCCAAAGTTACCAAGCAGGCATGGATTCCTCTGTGCAACTCTGAATATGCCTAATTCAACATCAATCACTACCTAAGTCCACCTGGCTAGTAGGGAGACTCTTATTAAAGATTGAAAAGGCAGAATTTCTCCTGAATATCTTCATCTCACAAGAAGCAACCAGACTACATTTAGATTATTAAAATGTAAATCTCACACACCAGGAATTTGATTTTATGAAATTTTAAAATCTAAGTTAAACTTTCAGAGATAGTATGTGGTTATCAGACATTCAATTATACAATGGACAAGTACTGAGTGAAACTTTGTTCCTTCCAAGTCACCTAACTTACCCTAGTCATTATTCATAGCTTCTGTAAGAATGTAGTGAGGGACCAAGGGTGAAGGAATGTCTAGGTGGCAGAAGACACTGTTTCATTGTATAGCCAGAGAATGATAGGAAGGAAGAATATTGAGAGGTAATTTCATTTCTCTGCAGCATGTTTTGCTGCATGACAGATGTGTTTAATTCAACACCCTCCACACCCTTCATGAAAAACATCTCCCAGCCTTGGGGTTAAGGGGAGGGATGAATGTGGCTGTATGTGATATGAAGAGTGAGGAGATAATATTGTGAGTCACATTTTCAGATTTAGAAGTCCGTTTCTCTGTTTCACTTTCTATGCAATGTTAGGAATATTAAATTCTCATAACTGATTATCTGTGGGTCATAATTACTTTGAGCCCATGATTTGGGACAGTAGTTGTTCATCAAAGGGTCTGTTGTTATTGTGAAGCCTTTCTTCTGAAGAATTTTTGCTTAAGTGATGGTTTGATGAAAATGTTGTAGTTGCTGATCCAAACTACAATAGTTGTAAAGAAAATGCTCTTTTCTAGATTGTCATTGTTCTTTCTCCATGTTTATCAATACTAATGCACTTATAAAATCCAGATTATTATCTGTGGATTTAATCATTACTTTATTTAGTGTTCTAGGTACTTTCACATCAATTTAACACAAGCTATAGTCATCGGAGAGGAGAGACCCTCAACTAAGGAAATACCTCCAGAGGTCAGGCTATAGGCAAACCTGTGGAACATTTTCTTAATTAGTGATTGATAGGAGAGGGCTGGTTGGCCAGAGTTTTTTAAATAAGTAAGTTGAGGAGTCAGGAAAAGCAAGCCAGAAATCAGCACTCCACTCCAGCCTCTGCATTAGCCCCTGCCTTCATATTCCTGTCCTGTTTGAGTTCCTATCTTGACATCCTTCAGTGGTGGACTATCATGTGGATGCATAAGCCAAATAAGTCCCTTCATCCCTAAAATTGCATTTAATCCTGGTATTTCACCACAGCAATACTAACAGTAACTAGGATATTTAGCAAATGCGTGCTGAACAGCTACAATGGAGTCAACACTATGTTAATTGTAGGCAATGACAGTATAAGAGGGTATGTTAAATGCTAGGGCACAGGAAAGGAAAGCAAAAGGAGTTCCATCACATGAACATATGAAATTTAGCAGACTTATTCCATTTCTGGCAAATCCTGACTAAGTTGTTATAAGGGCTGTTTTTTTTTTTTTTTTTTTTTTTTTTTTTTCCTATATCACGAAGCACTTTTTCTCATTTTGATCTTGTTTCTATCCCTACCACCTCCTCCCTTCCATCCAGCGCCGCTTCAATGTTTGAAAGAAATTAATTTGCACAATCACTGCTTCTGGTTGCTCTAAGCAGCATCTCATGGCGAGAGGTGATAAGTGGAGAACAGTGAGCAGGGAAACATCTGCTTTGCTAAACTCTGCTCTTTCCCATAACCCTTCTCAGCACTGCTTAATTAGCCAACTAGCACCTACCATAGGAATGGGAAGTGGCCCTGGGCCAATCCCTGAAGCCCCACTTTATTTGTATTTTCTTTACTAAGCAACAAGCTTGCCAGCTTGAAGTGTCTGTGTGATATGTAAATGATGCCCTGAATCATTTTTTATATTCATCCCACTTGGCACTGCAAAAGCAGTTTCAGGGCTGTCATCTTTGCTGAAAGAAATCAAGACTCAGATGTCAAGGAAGATCCTCAGTTTAATTCGGAAAATCTGGGTATTTGCTTCCAGGCTGTGCTGACTGACATCAGTTTATTTGATTTCTCTATGATGATGCAGAGGCCTTTGCTGCAGTTCTCACCTTGCAGAACTTGAGGCTAATTAGTCTCCAAGGACATAAGCATTTGAAAACAATGTGCTGGCCGCAGTTGGAGCTGTGAGAGCTCAGGTGCAGAGAACACTATTGCAGCAAAATGTGTGTGTATTGGTGGGGGAGGGGACTTACTGGGTACAGGCCTGGGAAAGAAACCCACACTGGAAAGAATCCAACAGCAGGATATGTCTTTTAATAAGGAGTGCTTGAACCTAGGTTAGGGCTCTCAGGATCTCCTTTGAGATCTCACATGAGATTCCCGAGCTCCTGGGATCTAGTTTTTGTACCAAGGAGATCCACAACCTTTGAGATGATGACCTTTCGAAGGGTCTGAGCATTTCAGACAAATTTGTTGCCAAAAGACTGGAACAATGCCACCTATTTGTATATTATAGTACAGATGCCGTGACTTTGGCACTTAATAATTTACTGTTGTTTTTATATGCTTCAGCTAATCTCACGAACTAGATATTAAGGTTTACAAAGAAATTGATTGGGATGCAGTTGTTCCTTCCCCCTAGTGTGGGCATGTGGTAGATGCCCATTAAACTCTTAGTTCTTGATAAACTGTCCTGTATGGTTAGGACTTCAGGACTTTGCCTTCTGCACAAACATCACTGAGTGTGGATTGTTTGATTTTGGAGTAATCAGAACAAATACTGTGTGTGCCCTTTATAGGTTGTATTGGATAGGATAGGATATCCCTAGGATAGGAGCAAGAATCCCTTTTTGGAAATACACTGAACTGCTATCACACGGTTCAGAAAACATGGAGTAATGCAAACATCTTTGATTAGTTGTCAGTAGTATAATGGTGGAAACAAGAAATATTCTGAATTTCCCCTGTGCTGCATAGAGAATTTTAGATGGAGAAAAGTGAATGCACCATTAAGAACACTTGATATGAGTTTTTTCCCCTCACCAAAGGTTTCTACCATTTTGCTGGCATTTTCAGTGCAGTCTTTACTTACCTCTGCATGCTGGGATTTCCAACCCCCCCCCCAAGGGTTCTGTGTGTTGTTGCTAGAAGATGCTGCTGCTGGAACTTTCACCATGGCAACCATTTTCAAAGGTGACTTTACATGGCCAGAAAAGGTAAGAGATCTTAGGGATAAAGTATGCAAACATTTGTATTCAAAAAATATGGATATTTTCATCTGTACTTTGGGTACATGACTGGAGATAGATAAATATATTTCTCTTTTGTACCTCAGAACATGATTGAAAAAAGCAGTAGTAGGACTATAGTTATTTTTAAATATTGGATTACTTGAATCCTTTTGTGACAGCATGATTTCTAGATGGTTATTTTCTTCAAAGTTGGTGTGTGGTGCACAAGTGCTCTACCACAGCCATATCTCCAGCTCTTGAGAGGACATGCAGAAGTCAGAGGACAACTTCCAAGAGACTCTTTCTACCATGTGGGTACTGGAGATCAAACTCAGGTCATCAGGCTTGACAGTAAGTGCCTTTCACACGGACCATCTTGTTGAACAATTGACCTGGTTATTTTCTGTATTTCATAAAGTTGAATGAGATGGAGCAGGTGGCATTGTTGAGGAATCTAAGAGAAGAAAACATTTTCATCCTGACTACCATGACTTGGGATTTAGGGATGTGTATATCTTTTTATGTGTGTCACTTTAGAATCAGCAAGAAATGAATGTTAGGAGTAAGGTTTTTCCTGCCTGCCTGGACCCACCACCATGCCAGCCCCAAATAACACACAGAGACTCTGTATTTGATATAATGCTGTAGCCAGGTACTAATTTCTTATCTGCTAGCTCTGTCTTAATTATTAACCCATTTCTATTCATCTAAGTCTCTTCTTACCGGAGAGTGGACCCAGACCTCTGTTCTCTCCAGTCTCTACATGCTGACTCCCTACTACTTCGGGAATCCTCCTTGTCTCCTAGTCCCACCTATCTTGCTTTCCTATTGGCCAACAGTGCTTTATTCATTAACCAATAAGAGAAACTTATTTACAGAATGATATCTCCCATCAAATGCAAGATTGCCTCAATTTTAATATACATTGATATTCCTAAATTGATGTTTTTCTTGATTAGTTATTATTCTTGTCATGGAGACACAATAGTTGGCAGAAGTCACATGGTTGAGGCAGCACTATTTTAGGACAGGGATACCAGTGTTGAAATGGTCCTGGCTGTGACTGGGGAGTATGAAGCAGCTTATCAAAACTTGTTGTGCCTTCAGGAAGCACAGAAGACCTGGGCTGAAAGCAGGGCTCAACTGTAAACCCCCAAGCTTTTCTCACAACAGTGTATTTCCTCTGGTTAGGCTACATCTACCAAATGTACCATAAAGTTCCAAAACAGCATCACTAACTGGAACTAAATATTTAAATGCAAGGCTATGGCAGACATTTCACATTCAAACCATAGCAATGATGATGTCTGGTGTGCTCTAGCATTTGTAGTTAATAAAATATATGGTTATCATCTTCCACCTGAAAAAAAAAAGAAGAAAGGGAAGTTAGCTATGGAGGGCTTTTTGCTCTTTAAATTCTTTCCTGACTCAAAGCTAGCATGAAGTAATGTCATAAAAGGACTTTGTCTGGTGCCTTTCCAGCTGCCTCTGGGTTGCTGTTTCTACAGTCAGCATCAGGGATCCCTTATAACTCTATTACAGGTTCTCAGAGGCTCTTTGACTTGTCTGCCTCACCTCTGTTGCTGGAAGCAGCATGAGCATTTAGTGGTTTTTCTGCTAGACAGTGGAGGATGAGGCCCTGAGACAAGCTTTGAATTTCAATTAGAAGGACATTGGGGATGTTCACCAAAACCCCACAACCACTGCCACTGTTTTGTGTACTTTTCAGACAATATCAGGGAAGCCATGATTTTCTGTTAGAGCAAGGATCTTTTAAACTATATATATGTATATATATATATATATATATATATATATATATATATGTGTGTGTGTGTGTGTGTGTGTCATTTTAAAAAATTAATGTTATATACATGTACAGGTTTATATGAATATGTGTTTATTTAAACTAGATCATAATTAATTTTATATAATTAATAGTTCATATAATGTTCTGTATATTATCCTTCAGAGAGGCTTTGTCTATATAAAACTATAGGGTCCACATCTGGACTAGTTATGTTATCATATTTCTCAGCAAAACCCCATAGTTTCTTTCATAACAATAGTTTGGTTGTTATAGCCAGGAACTATATTTCTTGTAAAATGATAGTACCACGTTAAAGATTCATGTTAACCTGTAGCTTTATAATTTTATCCTAAACTTGGCAAATTATGATAACAATAGCTAACCTTTGATAACATTTCACAGCTAGCTAAAGACCAACATCAGGATTTGCATGTGTTAGCTTGCCTACCATCAAAGGGGAAGTCATTTCTCATAACTTACATTGTTTATTAACAAATTCATTAGCAAACTTAATCATCCATCATGATGGGGAGTTGGCCCCATAGCATCCACTCTTGGGGGGAGTGAAAAAAAGAACTGAGTCCTTTCCCTAGGAAAGGTCTTAGATAGAGCTTCAGAAACTCAGATCTCATTGAAAGATGGTGGCAGTCAAGGAGCAGGCCTGGAGAGTAAGGCGTGGTAGAGGAAGACATCCAAGAAGCCCTGCCTCTGGACCAGCTGACTTTGTTAGACCTTAGAAACTTTGTGAATGGGGCTGAATGGAATGTGTTCTAAAAGGTTTCACTTGCATAGTAAAGGAAAGGATGAAGCTAGGAAGCTTTAGACTTGGCTGTGACAGTGTGGGTTTCAAAAATATATCTGGGTTGGATTGCTGTCCTGTTATCACTTTCTTTGTGGACTCCCAGTCCAGTGGCTTTGCAGGGAAAAAGAAGCAGCCATAACTACTGCAGGTGCTTGCAAAGGCAGGTGTGTGCAGAGACCAGCATTTGTGCAAAAGACCACAGCTGAGATTGGTGAGGAAAGGCTCCTGGTTTCAGTATCTTGGGGATGGACATGGCGGCTTCTGTTGAACACTGGCTGCCCTAAGCTAACAATCTCTTCTAAAGGAGATCTGCTATGTGCCTCCAACAGAATGGTGCCCTGGGGAATGTGTAGATGAGGCTAGCTACTCAGTCTTTTCATGCAAGACCACAAGTTCAGGTTTTTATGAGAAGTTTACTGGTGAATATTTTTTATAACTTAAACAACTATACAGTTCTATATTAATCTAAATGTCTTTGGGCAATACATACATACGAATAGCACATTTTTAAAATTTATCACATTTACCCTTTCTTATCTCTTTCTCAACCCTGTCACTTGACATCTCCTAAAGTTCCTTTCTTATACTTATGTATTTTTGTTGTTTTATGATTCACAGTGTTTAACTAGGGTCACCTGCCAGTCATAGGTTTGAAACTCTCCAGTGTTGTCCAGTGGGCACATCTGTGCATACACAACTGAAGACAATGCACCCACCTCCACCAACACCCATCATTTGCCAGCAGCTCAGTACAGGTGGGTGCGGCTCATGAGCCTTTTGGCATCCATGACTTAGTAGACAGGTTCAGTCTTGTGTAGGCCTGGTCAATGATGACTTTTCACAACGGGTTTAACTATAAAAAGAGAAGAAAATGAAAATATGAAGGTGGGGGAATGAGAAAAAGCGCAGTCAAAGAAAACTCTTTGAGCTGCATTCCACTTTGGTAGATCCTGCTGTCTTCACAGCACACTTCACAAGGTAGAGTGGGTAATGCTAATCCACTAATAGTATCAAAATATTACTAGGTATTTGAACAATAATTGGTAGGTAATGAAGTTGAATGTTGCATGTACATAATTTTACTATGGACTTGACTATTTTGACATAGTCCAGATGGCTATAGATTACTGGGGAAATAAAGTAAATAAACCATGAAAGTCAATCATCTTTAGCCCTCCATACTATCACTTAAGCAAATGTACCAAAAGGTGGCAAATATTTACTGTCCTGTGTGGCAGGATTAGTGATTGCCTGCTTTAAAGATTTTTCACAGAACCCATGCTTAGCAGTAAAGAGAATTCTTTTCTTAAAGTTGTTCTTCATAATGTAAGCTGTTTTAAATTATTAATAAAGTTTGTATTTTGTAATATACAGTAATGCCATTGATTTTTATTTGTCTTATTTGCTTTTCCCAACAAACTTTTCTACCTAACTCTAATTTGAACTGGATTTTATCCAGAGGACATCAGGCTCTGAAATTTATAAATGGCTCTGCACAGAAGCACATACACACACTCTTACAATTACACATGGACTCCTCCAAGCAAGCCTGTCTTAAGTAATTAAAGGTAATGTGTATCAAGTGTTAATTTCAAAATCAGTGTGCTTTTCTAAGTGGTGCACAATTACTAGGCAAGCAGCACAGATATCATCGAGTTATAAGGATGCCCCTCTACCTCGAGTTTTAACAGTTCATTTTCGGGCCTCCATTTGTTTATTAATTATGCACAGATCTCCATATATTAACCATTTGCCTGGGTGATTGTTTATGTGCCATGTTATGAAGGTTATTCAAGTGAGCTTGGGAACATCTAATATCTGGATTGCATCTTTCCTTGGAGCTATTTGCTTATTTATTTACACTCTAGTAACAGAAATATTGCAATGGAAAGCTTGGGCTCTGGTCATTTGCTATAGCCCAAACTTCTCAGGAAGATAAAAATATCTACAGTTATTCATACTGTAAATTAGGAGCCTGCAATTTCAGGATGCAAAGTAAACCAGATTACTAAAAATATAATTAAGATAGAAAAAAAACTTTAATTCTCCCATCCTCTCATATTTACTACTAGCTTGGTTGTCACTGTCGGTTCCAGGTGTTAGCCTGAAAACCTATGAATGGATAGGTAGAAATGTGAGCAGCCTTACTATATGGTTTCAATACAAGAGACTTTACAGCGATGTTTCATAATAAAATTTTAATAAATAACTTTGTCATGTTTTGAATGTCTTTAAGAGAAATAACTATTTTAGCATTTGAACATAGTATATAATTAGAGAAATTGAGGGAAAGTGTATTATTCCTAATAAGAATTCAGAAGCATTTGAGTTTTCAAATACTTTTAGGAATTCTGTCACATCGCCTAAACCATGTATATAAATAGTATTAGAGATTATTTGCTTGCATGGAATACCCATGCATAAAACATTTTCATTTGGTACTATGAGGCTGTTAAGCCCTGCACTTACTGATAAAGCCATTAATTGCACTGGAAAGTGTGCATTGGAAGGTCCTGGAAGGCTTGATTAAACACTGCTGATCTCAGGCATCTATCCTGATGGTTGCTGATTTAATAGGTCTGGAGGTGTGGGTAGACAATTTCATTATAAGCAAGGCTTCTAGTTTGCCCGAAGCTGTCAGGTTATACCTTACAGACAGAAACCCTTGGCTACAGAACTAACCCCATTCTATCAGAATAAACAGTATTTTACTTAGACCCATACCATGGTTGGGGCTCAGAACAAATAACTAATGGTGAGTGCTGTTGAAAGCCTCAAAAATCCTGGAGCACTTAGGGAAAACAATTCTTGTGGCCTCCTTCAAGTAGGAAGGTTACAAAACTGTTATAACCCATGCACATGCTTTAATTGAAGCCAAAATACCAGTTTCCCTTAGTAACCAAATCTATTGCTTTTGGTTCTTCAGGTTTTGCTATTTTTAACAGACATAAATTTTTACTGTATTTGAATATTGCTCTCTTCTTATCTTTCATTACACAGTATCTGCTTTCTTGTTGCAAAAGATGGAAGGGCATTAACTGTATTCTTTTATTTATTTAACAGAAACATGTAACATTAGTGTTCTTTTTTTTTCAGCTTCACATTATAAACATTTTGTTTAGGGAAGTATTTATTTTCTCATAGAAAAGCCAGGTAGGGGTGGCACATGCCTTTAATCCCAGCACGTGGGAGGCAGATGTACGTGGATCTCTGTGAATTCCAGACAAGCCTGGTCTACAAAAACTAGTTCCAGGACAGGCTCCAAAGCTACACATAAAACTACAAAGCTACACCACATAAAAACAGGGGGGAAAAAAGGAATACTTTTAAATTATCATATTCTCTAGCCATAAGATAACTTTTAATAACCTATGCAGTGACATTATATATGGCCATAGTTCACTTAACAAAGAAATAATCTCGCTGAGGGAGGGATGCTTGACAGAATGTTAGAATATTCCTGGCTTCAGCTTTATTCAAACACAATCTACTACAGCCAAAATAGAAACAACTCATCACTATTTTAGTAGACCTTTACCACATAATCCTTTGTTTGGGAATTTGTTTTAAAATCTTAATGGTCTTTTGTTTGTATACTGTGGTTTCCAATTTTGTATTTTGTGCCTTTCTTTGTGTATGTCTGTGAGTGTGTGTTTTGTGCTTTTTAAATTTATTTTTTTATTCTGTTTAGTTTACCTTCCTATTTGTTTTCTAAAGAGAGGCAGAAAGAAGATATGGAGTAAGATAATTAAGGAAAGGAGGGGTCTCAGAGGAGATTATGGAGGGAGCAAGTGGGGAGGTTCTCAGAGGAGATGAGGGAAGGAGGAGTTAAGGAAGATCTCAAAGGAGATGAGGGAGGGGAAATCTGGATCATGATCTACTACATGAAAAAAAAAGGTTTCAATAAAAAAGTGAAAAAACCTAAATTTCAAGCAGCAGTATCTGAAAACTGCAGAATATATATTTTCAAGCCTAGGTTTTCAGAATTTAGAACTGAAAAATGTTTTGGCACACGTGCTGCATATCTTTTTCCATTCTCTTGGATTCAAGCCCATCTTTAGCAGAAATTATTATTCTAATATGAGTCTTCTTTGTAAGAGTGATCCAAGTAGATGTAATCAATTTGCTAGAAATAGTGGACACAATAAACCAACTCATCATCTCTAAATGGATGTCTTCTATGACTGGCAGAGAAAACCATATAGTTCTTCTGTGGCAGACATTATGTGATTTTATTTTTCTATTTCTTACAATTAACTTTTATGACAAGTGAAACTGTTTGAGCTGATTTTTATGTCCCAAGAGAAATAATATTATTTGTCATTTATGGATACGGGAGGGAGAGTAGTTCCTAGCTTAACCTAAGTTTTTATTTTATTTTATTTTACCCATGAGAATATTGAATCATTTTTTCTATAATCAAAAAATTAGGTAGTATGTTAATATTGGGAAAAAATAAAATACAAATAGTTCAGAAAATGTTAATAACTAGAGTCTGGGTTGAGTTACATGTAGGTTCAATGTCTTCTAAATGAAGCCCTTCTTAGATCATCCACAAGAGAAGGACAGATGGAGTTATAACTACTTTGACCATCCACATCTAATTGGAAATGACATTAAACTCATCACGATATAATGTCTAAGCTAATTCTGCATACCTGTGTCTGGTTTTCCTCCTGCATTTTGTACCTCCTGTAGAACAATTGGCATCATTGTATAGGAAATGGAAAACTGAAGCTTTAGTATTTGAGTGAGAAGGATGACAAAACAGAGTTCTGTTAAGAAATGAGAAAGGATTTTGAGTTTTAAAGTGATGATTTTCAGAATAGCAAATATAACCCCTCAAATTACTGACTAGGAATCAACTGTACAACCAGATGGTGATCAATGCACTGCTCTAGTTGAATTAAGATTTTAGATCCATACAGGCATATTTTCTGTAAACTGAGGTATTTACCCCATGAAGCAGGAAATTAAATTGAACTGAAGGAAACCTAGTTTGTTAGAGATGTGACAGAAAGCATCTTTGAAATTAGTGTTGCCTGCCTGTCATGTTGATGGATGATGGAGCTAGAACTCATGGTCCAAGGGGATGATGGATGGAGGTAGATCTCATGGGCCAAGGGGATGATGGAGGTAGATCTCATGGGCCAAGGGGAAGATGGAGGTAGAACTCATGGGCTGAGGAGTTGATGGACTCTTGAAGCTGAGGACATGCCCAGGTGACAGTAAAAAATACAGGTCATGCAATCACAAGAAACAGAATTTCCAACAGCCTGACCAGATTTAGAAGTATATTCTTCCAAGTGCCTCCCAGTTTGAAATCTACCAGTTGAAAACTCCAGCTAAGTCTTGGAAATGTGGGATTAGAGGAAACAACTGAGCAGATTCAACTTCTGACCAAAAGAAAGGTAAGAAAGTAAACAGGTGTTTCTTTAAACTAGTAGTCAGTTGAGTGTTCGTGGCGGCATAAAATGAAGTAAAGGAGAATGAATTTGTGGCAGGATTGTGAGGGGCCTGGTAAAAGAGACAGTACTGGTGACATTATACACACCACTCTGTCCATCATAGTGTATTACAGTCAGTTAGATAAAGAATCACATTTTGTAGAACTTCATCTCCCTAATTTGAAGCAATGTAGATTTATTTAGCAGCACTAACACACAGCTCAGTTTTGCTAAGCATTCTTTTTACGATATATAGATCAACATTTCAATCCCATAACTGATTTTCTGTGGCTAGTTTCATTATGATCCCATTTTACTGTCAACTGATGGGAGGCATGGAGCATTAAGGACTTGCTTAGCTCACACTGCCAGTAAGTAGGAGAGGCAGAATTTCAATCCAAGCAGCCCATCACTGTTCTCAATTCTGTCTGCTAATCAATGAGGCATGTGGGAATTTCAGCATTTGCAGGTTTGGAAATTCTATCTGTTTCACAAATCCATCACCTGTCAGCAATGTCAAACTTCTAACTTATACTTGTGACTCTGCCACCACTCTTCACTGACTCCATGAAACTGTCTTTGAATCATGATGTTCTGGATTGTTATGTGTCTTCCTAGACAATGCCACACTAGTCTCTTGCCTGAATCTTTATTTTCTATGGGTCCTCTCTCAAGTATGAAATATTTTGAAGTATCAGATGCCTCATAAGGGGTTTGTCTTCTGAAAGCTGCTGTCTTTTCCTTTAGTGGGCAGGGGTGATAGGAGCATTATATGCTAAATAAAGGGCTGGGAATGGAGCTCTTTGATAAAACACCCCTGTAATCCAAAAGGCCCTGGGTTCCATTCTCAAGAACAGTAAATAAAAAATAAATAAATAAATAAATAAATAAATTTAATCATCCATATAAAACTCGATGCTACTTACAACCAAGTTTATTTTAAGCATTTTTAATTGTTGTTTTCTATGATGTTTTCTTTATAGGTATAAATCAGTTTTCCTAGAAGGATGTACCTTCAAGCCAGGACCAAAGAATAAAGAAAAATGACTCTTGGTGATCAAAAGAAGAATTGCCATTTTGTTTTACTCTCATCAATGATGAGAAAGAACAGGAAAAGGAAGAAAGAGAAGAAAGATGGAAAGAGATCAAGTATGGATGAAAACAGCAGGAGAAGGAGGAGGGCTGCCTTCCAACAGCAAAACACAGTAATGAAAAAGAAGGCACATATCATGAGGAAGGAATAGAGCAACTATGAAGACGTGTGTGCTAGTCTCTGTTTTAGTAGTCACTGCCATAGGGAAGCTCGTACTCTAAGCATACTGTGGGCCCAGGAAAGGCCCCAACAAACAGGTGACTCAGTCTGTATGGAACAATGTTCCATGAATGTAGCTCCTTGGAACAAGTTCTATCTCCCTTTATTTCTTTTATTTTGTAAGATTATCATACATCATTTGGAGTACGTATTGTGATTCATTCTATATTGGTATGATGAAGGATGAGAGTTAGAAATCAAATGGCGTTATGAGGAACAAAGAAAATCTATTTTCTATTATATTTCCTAATATTATGCTTTCACATACTTATTGAGAAATTAGAAATGGAAGATCAACTCTTGAAAGTAGTATTCTGATTGCTACAAATAGACCCATTTCCCCATACATCTCTCTCTCTCTCTCTCTCTCCTCTCACACACACATACACACACAAACGTGTCACATCCACAAATTACATTCAATGTACATGTCACAAACATATAGGTCAGACACTTATATGCATGTCATACACACACAATCACATACATGTCACACACACACACGAGGTACTGAGTGCAAAATCAACACATTACAGGGAGAAATGGTAATGATAATGATGTGTTCTGCTTCTCTAGATATTTCTGTTATACTTAGTAGTTTCTCATGCTATTTAATTAATGTCTTCTGTTCCTTATAACAGTCTGAATTGTATTCTACTGCTTTCAACCAAGTACATTTGACAGTATGTTTTATTTGATATTCTACTCTTCATAATTTTCACTGTTCATACTGTATAGAAGAAAAATACATGATAATATTTTTGGTAGTAGAAAAGAATGCACAACAAAATGAGAAATTTAAACAGTTAAAATGATTTTAAGTCAATAATTCAGTGACATTTAGTACATTAAAATTATTGTGCAATTGCCCACCTTTTATCTCCAGAATGTTCTTGCTCTCTCAACCTCAAATCCAAATCTAGTCACACAAACATACAAAATAACATCTCATTTCCTCTTCCTTCTTCTCTCTGATATCCATTATTCTGCTTTTCATACCCATGGGTCTAACTACCTTATGTACACTGCAGAAGCATAAGCCCACAGGATTCATCCTTTTATAGCTTGGCTTATTTCATTTTACACTGTCTTCATGTTTCATCCATGCTATAATGTGTATGACAAGACATTTCTTTCATTCCTTTATCTAAGGCCAATAGTGAATGTATTATAATTTGTTTTGCTATCATCCATGAATTGACATTTGGGTTGTTCCCATATTTTCTTACTATGAATAATGATGCTAGCAGCACTAATACAAATAATATACTATCCCACTGTCCAGTTTCATTTTTATTGCTATGACAAAATATTCTTGAAAAAGCAAGTTATGAGGGAAACTTTCTTAGCTCACATTTCCACACTCTAGTCTGTCATAGTTGGGAAATCAAAGAAAGCAGATACTTAGAGCAGCTGGTCATCATAGGTAAGTGCAAGAGAGAAATGAATACACACACATTTACTGCTCACTTCATTTTTTAAATATTCTTACACAGTCTAGAACCCAACCCTTGGATGGTGTCACCCACAGCATTCTTAATCTCCCTCATCAAACAATACAAAAAAGGCAGAATCCAATAGCCATCTTCACAAGCCAAGCTGACCTAGACAATGGCTCATTGAAACTTTATACCCAGGCTGTGTTAAGTTGAAATCAAAACTGACCATTGCATATGATTTACAAAATGTTTATACTTTATATATATATATATATATATATATATATATATATATATATATATTTCTCTTTCAATTTTGTTCTTTCCTATTAAGCTAGAGGTACGAGTCAAGACTGCACCTCTATGTCTATTTCAGTGACTTGAACGCAGAAATCATAACTGTGGTTTTTGACTAAAGGAATGATTGGTATTGTAAGGACCTGCATGGACCCCCGGAGGCACCTTGAGCAAGCCTGTAGTTGTTGGCTGGAACTTCTTGCCCCAGAGCTGCTATTGGTCCTCTTCCTGCCCCCGCCCCTGGAATTGTCATTGGTACTTTTCCCTTTTTCTAACACACACCTGGTGGGGAGGAGCTCAGCCTGAAAATCCTGTTATTTTCCACTGGGCTGTAAGTCAATATATAAGCCCACTCCATGACATTAATAAACGGCATTCGGCATCAGCATTCTGACATTGCCACTGAACCAATGACCGCTGTCTTGTCCCTTATTTCAATCTCTAGGCCTCCGCCTGATTTGTGGAACAGTTTGTAAAGCTGGTGCTAGATGGTATCAGTTATAAAATTATCTTGCAAGGATGGACTTTAATATTTAATAGTTCACCTAGCTGTTTTCTGAAACTTTTTCCTGGAGTTTAATTTGAGAATAGGTGTATTTGTCCTCACAAATAAGCTTTTTCTGTTTTTTTTTTTTTTTCACTTGCATTCAACTTTAATGTTTACATGCTTTCTCCTTTACACTTTAACCTCCTAAAATTATTTAGATTGGGTCAGAAAAGGCAATTGCTTACTCATAGTTTTGTCTTTAATGCAGTTTGTCCTTTTGTTAGTTGGTCCTTTCATTTTGTTTGTTTTATTTTTAAATCCAGAAAAACAATTTTCAGAGGCCGTGGTTCCTGCCATATCCAATCATTTCATTATATTTTAGGAAAAAATTCTTACAATAATGATATTCACTATATTGTTTCTTAATCCATGTAAACTAACTTTCCCTTTACATTGCATGCTTATGCATATTTTGCAATTTGACATTTGGAAATACTAACAGATTCTTACATCTGTCTTTCATAGCTCATTAGTATGCAAAGAACAATTGTTGACTATTAAAACTTTTTTTCTGAATAGTTTGCTAAAGTCTCTAAAATTTATGCAATGCAGCCTGTCCTCTAGCTTTTTTTAATTTAAATTAAAACAATCTTATTTTACATACCAATCCGTTTCCTCTCCCTCATGTCCTTCCAGTATCCCCACCAATGCCCCCCTATCATAACCCCTATCCACATCTCAGGGAGGGTGAGGCCCCCCATGGGGGACCATCAGAGTCTGTCACATTAGCTAAACACTGAGCAGAAGGCCTGGAATCCAGCTATTGATCGACTATTCTAATCATTACTTTGCATCAGCTGTAGTTAACCTGCATTGGGCCTACATTAGACCAGCCCTATCAAGAATCAAGGAAGGAATGCTGAAGGGTTCACCGACTCCTGCTCCTACCTCTGAACTATTGTATATCAGTAGATTCTGGGAGAAGATGGATCATGGCTTTAGTGGTGCTTACCATGTTCTAAAATATAGCTTCTAACCCTCAGTCACACAGATGATACAGGTTAATCTTGATGGTTAACAAAATAAAACGTATGTGATAGTATGAGAGGTTTGTAGAGGGTGGACAGGGGTAATACAGAGGTGAGATGTGATAATATCTCTTTGATCATATGCAAAGAATACATGTGTAAAATTGTAAAAAAAAAAAATGAAGTTAAAACATATAGCTATGCCATCCTAATAATTGTCTTCTCCACTGAATTGACCTTTGACACCAAATAATCAAGTCATGCCAAGTCATTGTGTGTTTGAACACTGTATTCTAATGAAATATCATCCAGGAATCTGCTCTGAAAGACCTACACAAGTGGAAGGAAGACACAGGGCCTTTCAATCAGTGGCTGGGCCCTCCGTGGGAGGCCACAATTCTGGAACAGATCTTAGGTGCCAGGGGATGCATTACAGTTGATTCCAGAAGGGTGTTTTGCCTGTTTCCTAGTTTTTTTTTTTTTAAATCCACAAAAATGTTCTTTTTTTTACCTCTCAGGTCTAACAGCTTTCCAGAAATGCTATCTATAAGATGTTATATCCTTCAATCTGTCTGTGTGTCTGCAGGAAGGAAAGAAGGACAAGGGGAAGAAAAAAGACAAAGTGAAAAAAGAGGTTCCTTGAGAGACCTGTGACTTTGGAAGGTTAGTCAACAACTTGTACATATCCAAGTTCTAGCAAATGCTTAGAAACTTAGTCCAGGGATTCTAGACTAACACCTCTATCCAATCCTTGGAAGCCATCATTCAATGACTTTATAGTACATGTGCATGCATGTGTGCATGTGTGTGTGAATTTATAACTGTTAAGTGATACACACTACACAGATGTATATGGCTTAACAGTTATAAAAATCAATAAAATATTTTCTAACACATAAATGCTTCTTGCCTTGATTGTCAGGATTTACTCAATAATATACATATACATTGAGGTTCCTATAGTGGTTTGGGTATTTTGCAATGACTTAAACTGCATCTGTCTACGGGTAGATCTTTATCTTTCACTCTGTCTTTTTTAAGTCTACAAAATAGACATCAGAGTCATCTTATTTCCCAACAGATTCATGCAGGTTCTCAAAAGTAACCCTCACCTTCCTTCCTGTCTTTCCTCCACATCTCACATCCCATGCTCAGTACATCTTGTGTTTTATAAAAATACCTGCTCTAGAATTCATCTGTTTGGTCTTGACTACAGACGGTTTCTGGCATAACACCCAGACTGGGGACCACTTTCCTTTCTCTTACTCTCCATATATCTCTCTCTATGCAGATTTTAATAATGCATATTATGTTTTGCTTGCTTTCATTGTGATAAATATTCTCTAAATCACACATTTTCCAAGATTTCCATCTATTTGTGCCCAATGTTCCAATGTGTAAATGGTGAAGCTGCCCTATAATGGTCCAAGAAGCCGGCACTAAACACCTAAACTGTTTCTTTTACAAGAATTTATTTGAGTATAAATTTTTCTAAACTTCTATATGTAAGAAAAGACCTTTTGATGAGCAGTAGAGAGTGAAATGTGAACTTCTGAACTGACATTGCCATTTTCCTTCTTTTTACTAGGGCAGTATATGACACAGATAGGTAAGGTTACTGTTGCCAGAGGATTCTAATGAACACATTAATATTTATAAGATAATCATTAGAGTATTAAAACCAATTTGAAAGATAATACTGTGAGTTTTTTTTTTTTTGCAGCTGAATTCCTTTCCATGTACCAATTTGACCCCTGGGGAAAAAAGCATATTCAATAAATTTCTTCTTCCAAGGAACAATGAACATAGGCCTTTCCTAGTCATTTTTGTAATGTGCCTGTGAGTGGATGCTGGAAAGACACTCTTGCTTTTATAGATTACCATTGTTTGCTGAACAGCCAAAACATAAAGAATAGAATTTGAGCAATATACGCTCCACTCTGACTATAACATGCTTGTTTGAAATACTCATCTTGGAAAATGGTTCAAATAAAGAAGAAAAGTGAGACTTTGGAGATAAAAGGCAACTCATTTTAGACATACATGACAGAAGTGTTAAAATAACTTCAAGTGTTATTTAATTATTGGTCCACTGAAATTATGCATTACAAGAATAGCTGTTGCATTCAGTATCATTATTTTAAGTTATTGGTGGTAAACACATTTTTATGACCACATGAAAAAGAAATTTCTTTACCAGTGCCTATTAAAAGTGGTACTATCCTATACATATTTTGAACTGCATTGGAAGAATCCGTGCATCTGACTATTATATCTTCTTGCCTACAGGTTTCATTAGATGATTATGTACAAAAGATCAAAGGGTGCTGCTTCCAATGTATATAATTCATCACTAAAATCAAGGTGTTGGTTTCCTAACTCGTTTGTAGTGCAAATTGAATGCTTTCACACATCTGCAGTGTCTAGTCTCACTCTGCTAGGAACATAGACACGGCTATCAAACATCACCATTATTTTTATTGGGATTATAGCTTGCAGTTTCTGTATGCATGTCTGTATCTTCTTGTCCTCTGCTGGGAAGCATTGCTTCTTTAGTTTGTAGCTGTATATCAATCACAGGTACATTAAGTCAGGGATCACATATTTTATTTCCTGGCTCCTAGGACTATGCTGAGTGTATAAAAAGTGTTTGATTTAGTTGAAGATGCCAGACATTGAGGAAATACCAGATTTAGCCATTGTGTGTTTCAATCAAATTCTAAGCTCCAGTATGCAGCCCTAGGCTGTAGTTTCTTCTGCTTTGCTAACACGCACTGTTGTTTAAGGTGGGACAGCATGGGTACAGATATTCTAGCACACTGATCCTCTCCAACTCAGCTATGCCTGATTGGCTCTCAACCCCCATGTTTAATTACTGACCTTGCTTTTTTTAATATTCCACTTCCTGGGCTGCAGTAACACTTCAGAAATACATTTGCATTCATATTTTCAAAATTAAATGGAGACTTGCTGAAAATCTGCACTTATGGTAATAACAATATGGCAGGTACTATTTTTTTTCTTGACCATTTCACTCCCTTTGGGGCCTAGGAAAATACTCAGTAATTATAAAAGATAGACAGATATCGACAGGCTATTAATTTGGCATATATAAGTGGGCATTATAGTAATAGTGGTAAGAATGTCTATTAATTATTGATTATTTTCCAGGCCTTTAGAGACATATTATGCATGTTATCTAGTTCATTCTCATAATAATACTACAAATTAATTACTATGGATATCTAATAGATTTTGGGATTCAGTTCAGAAAGGTTAAATCACTTGCCCTGAGTCATATGACTAATTATAGAAAACTTGGGATTTAATACAGAGTTGAATTTCAAAGTTCATTTTTTTAACCTTCTACTATGCTATGCAGACATGTTAAGTAACTGTCTTTAAGTATGCATATATGCAACAAAAATAATTTAAAATGTAGAAGCCATGTATTTGAAAGAGATCAAGTAGGGGTTATATGAGAGGGTTTTGAGAGATCAAAGGGAAGGGAAAATGTTGTAAATACTCTGTATGAGTGGTGTACATGCTTGTCTGTGTATATGTGTGTGTGGGGTGGTGGTTATGATATACAGGTGTATGTGTGGAGGTCTGTGAACTATTTTGAGAGTCAATTCTGTTCTTCCATTATGGTTTCTATGGGTTATATTCAGGTTATCATACTTGTGAAGCAAAGATTTCTACCTACTATGAGCTCTCACAGGTACCTGAATAGGTACTTTAGGATTTTATGTCTTTTGATACCTTGACCATTTATTATGTCTTCAATTTTATCTACTTGAATAGATTTTTTTCCTAATTACATGGGTGGCCGCAGATATAAACTTCCTCAATTTGAAAGCTAGAACAATTATAGTAAACCTATTTTCCCTGACCTCTATGGTACATGTGTGCATGTATGTAATTTACAGCACCTACAATTCCAGCAATGTTATATATAAAAAGGAACAATCCTCTTCACTTCCAAAGTAATTCTGCTTCTTTTGACTATAGTTGACTTTTTTTTTTTTTTTTTTGATTTTAGGATTATTCTTTGTAAACAAAAGCCATTGTTTTTTATGGATATATTTCTTTTTCATATTAATATCTGAGATCCAGTTTTGGTATGTGAATAATACCAAGTATTATTCCCATTATATCATAGGTTTGACTGTTCGTTCAGAATTTGAACTCTATCTGAAGATTTCCAGCCTACATAATGTGCTCTTTCTTCTATTTCAGAAATTAGAAACTGCCTAAATGCCCAACCAACTAATGAATAGACAATGAAAATATGATAAATGTATACAAATTTCACTATTTCATTTGTTACTAAGCCTGTATATTTATAATCTTTCTTCATCTCTTCCTTTTAGTTTTCATGATAACTTACTTTGCTATGAATGTTATCATAATTCAGAGAACTAAATTTTCTACTTTCATGCTCTTATCCATGGGACCTTTTATACAGTTCACAGATTTTGATGTTTTCATCTATCCTTAACTTTATTGTTCTTATATTATTTTGCACATATGTATATATATATGTGTGTGTGTGTGTGTGTGTGTGTTTGTGTGTGTGTGTGTGTATCTGTGTGTATTATTTCTGTCTATACCTACTGTAATCCTCAATCAATCTTTTTTATGTCAACTATCACTTCCTTAATATACACTTTCTTTTGATGTGTTAGAATTAATCATGAGCCTGTAACAATTTCTATATATACTCTTAATATTAGTATTGGAAGACACATTCTACCTGAATAATTACATCCACAGTGACTTGGGGGCAAAAACATTCAATCTGTACCAAGTTATTGCTTTATTAAAAGCAAGGAATGTGGTTGTTCTGGAAAGCATGGAATGATATGTATTTCACATGCTTGGACCCCTGTGTTCTGCCTTGTACTTGAATTTCCTTCCTGTCTTTGCCTATACTAATTCATTTAAACTAATCTTACTGTTCAATGGTTCACACTGAGTTTTCCTAAAATTCTCCTATTCAAAATTTCTCATTTTTTCTGTATTTTCAAGTTGTTCATAACTCATCTTTAACATTTTTATTCTAACATCAATGAAGGCATATTCTATAAAGTATCCTTTAAATTTTATAACACCTAGAATCTGTAACTTTTCCATAAGCAATGAAAATTTCTAGAACTATTCTGGGTTTCCCTGGGCAGTACAGGAGACAGAGCCATCACAAGTTTGAGCCCTGCCCTTCCCACCACACTCAGACTACTGCAGACACAAAGCATGAATTTAGCTTGGGCCTCTGTTTGGAAGAAGAGGAGTCTGAGAAATAGAACTTGTTGACTTAAAAATGCTCTGTAGTAATGTTCATCAAAAATTTAATTTTAGCAACTCTCTTGCAAATAGTTAAAGTTTTATTCTTTAAGTCTGTTGGTAAGTTAGCTACTTCATTTTAAACATATAAATTCTGAGTTTAAACAGTAAGTAAAGTCTGTACCCATCAAACACAGTTACTGGTAATAAATATTTGGTTATACAAATAATATCTTCTATTTATCCAATTACTCATGGCAAAGAAATTTGACTCTAACATAAATATCAGATTATGTTGTCTTTAAGTTGCTATGATGTAAGTCCCAGCAATAACCAACATAGCAGATTAAATGTTTGCAAATGTAATGAGATGTTTACTCTTTTGTCTTTTTGATATTTGGGGGGACTCATCACACGACTCCCAAATAAATCACACACAAAACTTATTCTTAGCTATGAATGTTCAGTCTTAGCTTGGCTTCCCCCCACCCCAGATTTTCTTAAATTATCCCATCTATCTTTGGTGTCAGGGTTTTAGCTTTCTCTATTCCTATGTACTTTTTTTTTTTCCATTTTACTCTATGTCTGGTTATGTAGCTGGTGGCTGGCCCCTGAAGTCTTCCCCTTTCATGTTTCATTCCCAGATCTTTTCTTCTTCCTGAGTTTTCCTCATATTTATCCTCTCTGTCTGCCAACCTTGCTGATGGGTCTCCTGCCTCGCTATTGGCTGTTCAGTTCTTTATTAGAGCATCAGGTATTTCTACAGGCACAGTAACACAGCTTCACACAGTTAAACAAACACAACATAAATGAAGTAACACACCTTAAAATAACATTCCCCTTTAAGCAGACTCTTGTTTTTTGACAAATAGAAGACACATTCCTCAAATTATCTTTTTAGATACTGATGTCTATAGATTACTCAAGAGGCATTTACAATTCATTTCCTCATTTTATATTAATGAAAACTCTCAAAGGAAATTGGAGACAAGGTCTCCCTTTATAAACAAGAAAGAGACAAAATTCCTTACCCAAGGTCAAAATGCCTTTTCAATGGTGCTGAGCTACAGGAGACCAGGTTGACCTCTGGAACTGTATTCACTGAATCTGATTCAGATGTGAGCCTCCTGAAGGGTACTCAGTGGTGTTCTGATCTATCCACCCCTATTCATTTTACTTCTATTGACACAGTCAATTAAAAAAAATGATTCTGGTAGATGCCAAATTTTCAAACTGGCTCATTGATCAAAGTGAAGCAAATTACAGTTTCCCATAATGAGAGTTGAGAGAGTTGGGATGATGGTTAGGTCCTTCACATACTCCATCTGCTAATTCACAGAGCAGTTGAAATGTCATTGCTGACAGTTTTAACTAAAAGGTCATCCATATCACAGAGTCCAAACTCCTAATTTTTTAGTAGATGAAATTGAGGCTCACAGAGGTTAAATGACTAGCAATGAAAAATAGCAAGAAAAATTGGTATTGCAAATACATAGTATTTCAGATTAAGTATGGTTTTTTTTGTGTGTGTGTGCATGTGTGTAGAGAGAAGTGTCATATGGTAGGAAATACATATACCTACTGAAGTTGATCCACAAAAATAAAATAAAAGCCATGGAGTTGACTGAGATCATAATGGTATATATAAAAGAGTGGAGAAAGTTTGTGAGCTAATTTATCCCTTGTGGAAATTTCCCTTGTTAATAATAAAGGATTTTGTATCAAAAGTATAATTTGTTTTTAAGACTGGCAATTTGTTTTTTGATACACAACGGGTGTGCTCTTCCCTGGGTAACACGATTTCTCCCACTAGCAGTATATCTTTCTTGTCCTTAGTTCTCTGTGTAGAGTTTAGGCCTCCTTGTCTTTTTCCCATCCACTTAGGCATGGCTATTGCTGTATCCCTAAAAACATACATGTAATTAACATATAAGATTAAGCAAGTTATACTTATTAATATATATGTATATACATATGTTCATGCAACAATAATTAATGAAGAAAGAGGCCATGAATTTGAAAGGTTGAAAGGATAGGAGGGCTTCCAGGGAGGAAAAGGAAGACAGAAATGGTATAATTATATTATGGTCTCAAAAAGAAGGACCAATAAAAATTTAGTAAAATGTATAATTTTTCGTGTTGAGGTGATTTTAAGCATGACACTGCTGTGGCTTACTCTTTTTCTCTGATGTCTCAGCGTTTCTCCTTATATCTGACTCCAGAATTTTTATTATGTAGTACAATTAAGAATTTCATTTACATATTGGTGCCTATGCAGCCAGAACATTAAAGGCAGAATGTTGTCACTGTCAATTCTATAATTTATATATTATTCTTCTGAGTTCTGTGATGGAGTTGAATACAGATAGTTATGGTTTAGGTTCTCCTTGGTTATGATAAAAGATAAGTTACATATAAAACTTTAGATTCACAAAGATAGGATAGATATAGAATATTTTTTTAAATTCTGCCAAATGTTAATGAACTACATATTGTTAACTATAGTTCTTGCTTGATAACTTTTTTAATATATTATTTTACTGTATTAATGTTAAAACCTTTGTTTAGACACAAGAGAGAAGATGATGGGGATGTACTTCTGTATATATGTTTCTCTTATTGGTTGATGAATAAAACACCATTTGGCCAATAACCAGGTAGGGCACATAGATGGGACAACCAGAAGAAGAGAAGGCTATGGAAAGAAAGGCAGAGGGAGACCACAGAAAGAGATGTCATGTAGCTGCCAAAGGTCCAGGCATTCATTAATAAGCCAAGACCACATGAAAATACATAGATAAATAGTTATGGGTTGATATTTAAGAAAGAAGTAGGCAGTAAGAAGCCCAAGCCATTGGCCAAACAGTTTAATAATTAATATGTGTCTGTGTGCTTATTCTGGGCAAAACAACTACAGGACCATCCAGAACAGAAACGTTCATGTTCAGAAATCTATATCTCTAGTTGTTCTGGTAACTACTTAAGGCCTCAACTCAGGAGAACATAAATTCTTTAAATAAAAATTGTTCAAGTAATTTTTCATGAAATGGCTTCAGAATCTAATCAATTATGAAATCAAATTGAAAGTAGTATTTTGAAGAATGCTGTTTTCTTTTCTGAAGGAGCTGCCTCATTTGATCAATGAATCTTCGATGTCAGCAGCTTAACAACCCCACATGTGCAAAGTTTAACTTCTCTGAGGGGAAAGTATATCCTATGGAAAACTCATTATCATGGCTGAGTGTGTGCAAAAATCTCTAGAAGTTCCTCATATCACCATTTATCCCAGAAGAAAAGTCTCTTTTCTAGTGTCCTTTGATTTTTCTAGTTCAGCCTAAGGGGGACAATTCTACTGTTGTACCTGTCATTCTTGATATTAATCCTGAGTACAAAGCTCTTGTATGTATAAAAATTGTCATAGATCATGCTTTTATGACCATTTGAAATGAGGACTTGTGAGCATCATTTTGAGTTCTTGGCTAGGAAGTACTCTTAAACATCAGCCAAAAAGGGAAAGAAAATGTTCCATAACGTAATCTCACATTTAAGCGTCAGGTACACAGAAACATGGGTAAATCTCACAGGAGTGACTTTGGGTTCATGCTCAAAAATCACAAATTGCTAAAACAAAGAAGGGTGTGGGGAAGCTGGTGGAAGCACATGGAGCCAGAATAAGGGGCCTTATGCAGGTTTAAACTGGTGCCCTCCACTTTTAACAGAAGAGAGGATGATTTGAAATCATCACCATCTTTGCCAAGTAAATGGAAGAAACATATTAGGATGGATGTTGATTTCATAAATCTAAATCATTTCTGGAAGGACAGTATGTATTATGGTTTTCAGGTCTTCCACATGGCCAGCCCCCAAAGTAATCCTTATGCCATAGAATATTACTTTGGGGTGACATAGTTCTATACATACCATATGCCTCTCAATTTTTTTTAAGTCTTCATGATTCCCTTTTAAATTGAAAATACTGACTATAATTTCTTATGCAGTTTCATTTGCAGAAGTTTCTTTTTTGATAAAGAACAAGGAAATTAATTGTTTAAGCATGTGATTCTCTTAGCACTCAGAGCACTAATGAGAGGAAGGGTAAAACCACAGGAAAGTAATCTCGTCAGTGCATACCCCAGAGGGTACAATGCATGCTGAATGCTCACAATCCTGGAAAGGATGTGGCCCAAAGGAGACTAGCTGCTCCCTGACCTCCACTCCTACAAAACCATGAACAGGAAATGTTCTGCACTGCCTTCCCAAGATCTGTAATGACTTCTCTGCTGCCTCCCTGCTGCAGGTAATGGCTCACCCATGCAATTACCTTCTTTTGTCTTCTCAGAGTTCAGGATAAATTATTTCAACCTCTTTGCAGGGGGCATTTGGAGCCAAAGATATTTTTAGGAGAAATGATTTTTTTTTCTTGTAAGATGCAGAAGTTGTTACTCCTCAGGCAGCTGAGAGAAAAATAAAAGGCACTTCAAGTCTTTTTAAAGCCAAATTCTGATGTTTAGTTGGAGATCAAAGAGAACTTGGGAAAGGAGGGGAAGTGGAGGATACACCAGGATATACAGCACTATCTCCTTTGAAGGTGCTGCTGTTACATTTCTGATCTTTGAACTCAGCGACATACCGCAAGAGGATGAATCGAATGTCTTGCAGTTGTCAAGCTAATAATCAGGTAGCTTCAGCAATATGTACCAACCAACTAGAGAGCAGGCCACATTCTTGAATATAATTAAAGCAGGCCCAGTAAGGGTCATACTTGCAAATACACTGAATTCCATTTAAAAAACAAAAACAACTTTCTACAATTTATAGATTCAAAATTACACCTGCCAGGGATGGGTGTCTTAGTGGTTGCTCTTACACAATGTTACTGGCATAGCATTATCATTAAACATCAAGTTTAAGCAGGTGTCCATTTGCTTATATGTCTGCCAGCTGCTGTGAGAGACTGGAGAAATGCCTGTGTTTCTTTGTGCTGCAAATCATATTTTACAGAAGCTAATAAAAGCCTAATAGGATAAAGGTTAATTTTTAAAGACCATCCATTGCATGCTCTCTCTCTCTCTCTCTCTCTCTCTCTCTCTCTCTCTCTCTCTCTCTCTCTCTCTCTCTCTCTATACAAGAAACTTGCCATTATTTTATTTCCATCTGTTTCCATTGCGTGCTCTTAACAAAGTTTTTTTTAATTATTTTATTTTATTTTTGCTTAGACATTTGGCATCAAGAGGATTTTCGTGTTGATAACTTCACTTTCAATGTTGTACAAACAAGGCTGTTCAACATTTACTTAGATACCTAGGGAACTCCAAGTCAACTGAATATAATTCCATAGTTGAGTACATACAAGTGGTGGTTTGCATTTAATAGACAGCCTGCTTACTAATGGTTACCTGAAATTCCCAAAAGATAATGATGTTCTCTCACTGAACTAAAACTAGCCTCTCTCCTTCTTTCCACTATGAAGAGGTAAAGAGAACACCATAGGCACTGAAGTGTAACATAGAAGCAGTTTACTTGTGGCCATGTCCTTGTTTTTCACCATTCACTCAGATCTGCCAAGAAGTCTTTAAGCACTTAGTTATTATTCTCAGTGACATCCTTATTCTTTCCAAACTTTATCCTACGTGAAGCAATAGACTCTAGACATTTATCAGATTTGTCTTGACTACAGGCACAAAATTTCAAATTGATGAGTATTAGGTGCAGGTTTTTGTCATATAGGAGCATAAATGACCATTAGAACTAAAAGTTATTGTAATGTTTTCTACCTCCCTCTCAAACTTTGCCTTGACAATATGCATTTCTTTCTAATGTGTGCATGCTGATTTTCTTCTCTCTTTTATGTGTAATACTGTCAATACATATACATCCATGTGATTTTATTTTAACATTATAAGTATGTGAAGGAAATATTAGGATTCTCTACTATGTTATTTATAAAATATTGTAAAGAAAATGATATTTTTCATTGCATTTTAAGCATTTTTTTATTGTTCTTTTGAGACAAGATTTCTCTGTGTAACAGTCCTGGAACTCCCTTTGTAGACCAGCCTGGTCTCAAACTCACAGGCCTGCCTCTGCCTTTCCAGTACAGGCATTAGAGGTTAATTTCAGACATTCCTGAGTAAATGAGTAAACCAATAGTTTTGAGGTATTGGTAGTATGAATCCAATTTTTTTAATCTGTTAAATATTTAGAGTAAACTTCTTTAGGAGCTGATGAAATTTGATGTCTTATAATAAATTCCACAATATTACCTATGAAACAAATTTCCTAAAAGCATAATAATAATTTTTGACATATAACTTTGACTTGCTTGTTTGTATCCTTTTACCATGTGCTGCTTTGCTTCTCTTTGTGATTGGATACAGCTTGAACTCTTGAGTACTGTGCTTAGGGGATGTTTCTTAACCCTTAGGGTATAAATTGTCTGAAACTCTGAATAAAATTGGCGATTGCATGGGTCTTTAGTCTGCCTCAATTTTAGGATTCCCTCTCCAGAGGAGAAACACCAATTAGAGCAGTAATCAAGAATGAATTTTTTTGAATGAACCCAGTAACTTTGTATGGGTAGATCATTAAGAGGCTTCATCCCTGGGAGAGGCTACTTCTCCCTCTCCCAGTAGTCATTAGTTGTTTTAATGTTATTTTGCTTGTTTGTTTTGTTGTTGTCTACTGATGGAGCCTCATGAATTTCCCACTTCCACATCTGTTGACATTGTCATTGTTCTGTCGTTGTATAAGTCTTTTCAAAGAACAGACTGTTTTACAGCAGACTTCCTGGTGTTCTGGCTCTTAAAATCTTCCCACTCCCTCTTCTGCAATGATCCCTGAGCCATAGATGCAGGACCTGTTGGGGGCATTAGAGAGGCTTTAGGAAGCACATGGGAGAGGTTGTAGGAAGAGTATCTGAGAGAGGCAAGAAGGAAGCAAGGGAAGTGTAATACTGATGTAATTATATCTTAATTAAAATTATTTTCAAAAGTAGAAAATTATCTATATAGCAGAGGGCTCTTTCTCTTTGTTGAAACAGAGCTGACTATAACATTGGGAGATACATGTGTGAATGCAAGTATTTATACTTATTTGCATATAGTGCACTTCATTGTGTGTGTGTGTGTGTGTGTGTATTATAAAATGTTCTATTCTTAAAGGACATTTATTGTTAAGGGCCATGGAAAGGACCTCATCTATTAAGAACCATGCTGACAAATTACAGAGAACTTCTCTTCAGAAAGGAAAGTGTCTCAATCTCTCTGAACTGTAAAACCAAACCATCATTAACTGAGTGGCTTAAAGACAATGTGGATTTCTCACAGCTCTGGGGAAGGGTGAGTTTAATACATATACACATTTGATTGTTCCTTATTTACTACTTCTACTAAATGCGCTCTTTCATTTGAGAAAAGAGCAAGCAAGATTAGAGGAGACCTTTTCTAATGGAGTTCACTCATGTGTCTATGGCTCTTTGTTCACCCTCCAAAGAATCCAGAGTTTAATCACTATGTTAAGATATTAGCATACACATAATGGGAACAAAACCACTCAGACAGTGCCAAACAGACTAAAAGAAAGTGAAATGAAGTATATAAAAGCTGAAAGACACTTAAAAATCAACTCAAAAAAACTGTACACATACCAACACACACACACACACACACACACACACACACACACACACACTCACACAAACAAACACTCCCAATTTTCAATAGAGGAAATATCTTATAGAAATAGTATTTAAGGATGTTAGTCACCCACTGGTATTTAGGATGCTCTGTAGGATGCTGAAAAGGATACAGGATAGAGACTCAGCATCATAAAATGAAGTGCCAAAAGGGGCCAGGAAGCAAATTATAGTACAGTGGAAGAGATTTCTTCACTTAACTGTTGTAACAAGTAACTGTTTAATGAATTGAGAACAAGAAAACTGGAAAGCCTGAAAATGGATAAGTAACACTGACAAGAGTTACAGGTCAAGGAATACAAAGGAAGAAGTATGTGTACTCCCTTTCGGGGTTTGAAAGTCTAGGGAGTGAGGTGAAAACATGGGCCAGAAAATCAAGAGTGATGACTAAAACCATTGAAAAGTATCACTTGTGCATCTAAAATGAAAGCAACACACAGTGCCATAAAATAACTGAAATGGGAAAAAGAGGGTAACAAAATAAAGAGTAAATGAAATAAAAAAAAATAAGTAAAACCAAAACTAAATACAAAATGAATCAAAATTATAAACCCAAAATATATGTTACCTCTAAAAATTCTTTAAATATCTAAGAGTAATTGTGTGGATAAAATTGTCTTCACCTTGTACAAACAAACTTAATGATGGACTATCTATATTCATACAAAGTAGCTTTGTAAACAATGAAAAGTTACCAAAAGAAGATTCTATTATTTAATAGCAAGGTCAATTTCAAGATCAACAAACCAATACTACTTGTATATGTACCTGAGACAGTGTTAATGCATGAAAGACTCCACTAATAAAGAGGACATGTCAACTCAGCTTTCAGCAATCATTAAATTAAGTGCTCAGAATACCAGAAATACAGGCAAATGAAAAACCATTATCAACCATTGAATTACCATTAAGCATATTCTTTTATTTTATTTTATTTTATTTTATATAACAAAGTCCAATTAAATGAAAACAAACATTTATACACAGTATTTGGGAATTTGGGCATCGTTCTTTCCAAACTACTTCCTGCTGGTAAGGGGCACTGTCATGGGGGATTCGAAGAAGTTTCAGATATCCTGGCTGTAGTCTGTAGGGATGTTTTGTCCAGCTGTTTTGAATGTAGGATCAGCTTGTACTCTGTTTCAGGTGGTCTGGCGTGATCAAACCACATTAGTCTGGAAGGAATCCACATCTTTTCATTTTCTGTGGAAACAAAAATAGAAATCCTTTTCCCCAGTAACTTGTCCTTCAACTTAAATTTTGGAGTCAAAGCATTTTTTTTAATTTAATTTACTATTTTACATGTCGATCCCAGTTCCCTCTCCCTCCCTCCCTCCCTCCCTCCCTCCCTTCCTCCCTCCAACCCTCCCTCCCTCCTTTCCTCCCTTTTACTCTCTCTGCCCTCTCACATGTACTCTAACCACCCTCCCCTCCCATCCCCCCACCCCAATTCCATATGTAGGGGAATGCCATCCAGTTGGGGTCATGTAGGTCTGAAAGGTCATGTGAAGTAGGGACTAGGGCTTCTCTCCTGTCTCTAGATTAAGGCAGTTATCCCTCCATGGGGGATATGTTTGCAAAGTCCTTTTGTGCACCAGGGTTACATCCTGGCTTCACTGTCTGAGGTTTCTTAGACTGCTCAGTCCTTCTGGCTGAGACCCATATTCATGGGGGCCTGAGTCAGTCCCATGCTGGCTTCCCAGCCATTAAGCATATTCTATACAACTTAATATAATGTATGAGAAGTCAGCTCCTGATCAAATAGATATATACCAAGATACGTTGTATTGTGGCCACAAAATTTCACCAAGTTGTCAGTCCACACCTTTTATAGTATGTGCAGAAACCAAAACATGATTTTAAAAAATGGACAATGTTTTAAAAAAATTAAATTAAAGAAAACGTTTTAATTGAAAGATTCAAGACAACACTTTTTTAGATGTTGATGTTTAGAAGCTGCGCTAAATTTAGAGGAATATGGAACATTAAACGCGTCTAATGAAAAAATGAATTTCAAAATGATAATCCAAGTTCTTACTTTGAGAAACCAGAGTAATTTAAGTGAAAGAAAATACAAGAAAAAAAATTAAAATTAGGGCAACAACAATTTACTTTACTTTGGTCTCGTTCTTTTTATCTGAAAACATAAACTTTTAAAGATAACATGTATATCTGTATATCTGTAGTAACACAAGTATGGAATGTGCATTGTGCACAAGTCAGTTAAGGATGTATTTTGCTTTTGTTTTTGTTTTATTATATTTTCTTTATTTTACATGCCAATTCTAATTCCCTTCCCCCCCCTCCTTCCCTCCTCCCTCCCTCTTACTCTCTCTCCCCCCTCACATGCACCTTGACCACACTTCCCTCCTATCCCCCCCACCCCAATTCCACATGTAGTGTAATGCCATCCAGGTGGGGTCAAGTAAATCTGTCAAGTCATTTGAAGTAGGGACTAGGACTTCTCTCCTGTCTCTAGGTTAAGGGAGTAACCCTTCATGGGGAATGTGTCTGCAAGGTCCTTTTGTGCACCAGGAATACATCCTGGTTCCACTGTCTGAGGTCCCTTAGACTGCTCAGTCCTTCTAGCTGAGACCCATATTCAGGGGGTCTAAGTCAGTCCCATGTTGGATTCCCAGCTATCAGTCTGGGGGCCATTAGCTCCTCCTTGTTCAGGTCAGCTGTCTCTATGTGTGTCCGCAGCCTGGTCTTGTCCTCTCCCTTTCTCTGTGCTTCTGGATTCTAGTTTGACTCAGTGTTTAGGTATGGGTGTTTGCTTCTGTTTCCAACAGGTACTAGATGAGGGCTCCATGATGGTGGATAAGTTAGTTATTGATCTCATTATCAGGGTAGGGCATTTATGGTAGACTTACCACTGTTGCTCAAAATGTTAGTTGGAGTCAGTCTTGTAGGTCTCTAGACCTTTCTTTAGGTTCAGTTTTCTCTTCAAACCAATAATGGCTCCCTCTTTTATGATCCTTCTCTCTCTCTCTCTCTCTCTCTCTCTCTCTCTCTCTCTCTCTCCTGTTGTTTATTCCCACCCTGACTCAATCTTTCTAGTTGCACATGCTTTCCTCTCCTCCCCTTCTCTTTCTCATACTTCTCTCCCCATTCACTGCCCCCCCCACTTCCCCTGTGCTCTGGGGGACTTGTCCCTTTCCCCTTCTGTGAGGGACCTTATAGGAATCTCTTAGAATCTAACTTGTATCCTAGTTCCTCTGGTGGTGTGAATTATAGGCTGGTGATCCTTTGCTCTAGGTTTTTGAGTAGATAAAGTCATCTGTCAACTTTGTAAATCCATTTGGACTACATAACTTAACTGTAATATAAATCTCCATTAATGTTATATAGAAAATGTCATGTAATAATAAATCATTAGGACTCTGTGTCCTATAAGATTTATGGTGTCTCATCCAGTCTCAGAGCTGTTGCTATTCCAAGGAATCAGCTTATATATCTTCTTGGCTTTTTTCTCATGTTTGCAGCCAAGATTGTCATGTCTCTACCAATAAAATCTTACATTATTTTAATTTTGAAGAGAATCATATTGTTTTTGTTTCCTGTGGGGAAAAAAGCATAACATCTTCCCCACCACAACATATTTTCTGACTTCTATTTAGAAGTTAAGATATTCTTCAAATATATAAGTTGGTTTAATTTAGCAGTTTCCATGATTCAATATCTCTCATCAGCTATTTTGTTTGTTTGTTTGTTTGGTTGGTTGGTTGGTTGGTTGGTTTTTGGTTTCTTGTATATTAGCACACCTTTGCTAAAGGTATTCATCACATGTTGAGTTCCATGGTAGAATTTTTGGTGTCATTTATGTATACTATCATGTTGTGTTCCAATAGTGGTACTTTGACTTATTTTCCAATTTGTATCCCTTTGATCTCCCTTTGTTGCCACTTGTTCTAGCTAGAACTTGCACAACTATATTGAATAGTTGTTACAGAGAGAGTGGAAAGCCTTTTTTTTTGTTGTTTCTAATTTATTGGAATTGCTTTAAGGTTCCCTCCATTTAATTTAATGTTGGCAGTTGTCTTGCTGTGTATTGCTTTTATTTTCTTTAGGTAAATTCCATGTACCCCTAATCTTTGTAAGACTTTTATAAAATGGTGTTGGATTTCATCAAAAGCCTTTTCAGTATCTAGTGAGATGATCATTTATTTTTCTTTCAGTCTGTTTATATGGTGAATTACCTTCACAGATTTTCATATGTTATGATTTCTGGTTTTTGTGTTTTTATGGTGTGTGTGTGTGTGTGTGTGTGTGTGTGTGTGTGTGTGTGTGTATGTGTTTCATGTGCTTTTTTATTCTGGTTTGTTTGTCATACTTGCTCTTTGTCTTCTAAAGTGGAAAAAAGAAGGCATGGATTTGGATGGGTTTGATGGTTGGAAGATATTGTTGAAGATGGGAAGGGGGAATCTAATCAGTTCATATTGTATGAAAAAATTTAATTAAGAAAAGAAATTATTCAACTGTCTTCTAAGTGTCTCTGTAATTTTATATTGAAACCACCAATGAATATGATTTTCTTACTATTGGTTTTGTATTTCCGACTTTCTAATTGATGCATTTTCATGATTCTTCTGTATTTTTGGTTGTGAGCCTTACCTTGAATTGCTGAACCATGTCTCTATGGACCAATGATTCTCTTAATCTGAGGTTTCTAAATGATAAGAATCAAACCTTCATATGCTTATTGCTGTCTGTATATCTTCCTTGGTTATGTATCTCTTTAGATCTTAGGTGAATTTTCAAGTAGCATTACACAGAATAAAAATGCTATATTTTGGAATATATCTATATCTATATATGTATATGTATACATATATATATATGCTTGTAATTACAAATGGCATTTGAAAGAAGCCTTCTACATTATAGGTAAAAGGTAATTTAAAGGTATTTTTAAGGTATTTTCTTCTAGGCATGCCATCTCTTTTCATTTCAAATATATTTTAAACAGTAAGATATTGTGGCATATTTGTTCATTGTTTGTAGATGTATTTGCTGCTGAATGGCCAATAGCTAGATATGAATCATAGGCCACTATTGTAACAGTGTTTCATGAAGGCAAGTCACTGTTGTAGATCACAGGTTTTATAGCTGAGTTGGTGTTTACCTTTACAGTACCATGAATACTGGTCAGTATGAGTGAAGGCTTTTGTATGTTCCCAGCTTTTGTTCTCTAAATGTTCTAGAGTAGAGTTCTAGAGTTCAATAAGATATGTAAGTGTTGTCTTAACTATAGGACCTTTTGATCAATTAGTGGAGAGATTAATAGCGCATGTTGTCTGGTGATTTCCACTGACACCCTTTGCCAATATCTCAATTATTTTTAACCCATTCCTAGTACTGATATTTCTACATACTGATGAAAGATTTGTTGTTGAATTTTGTCTTTTGATATTTGGTGAATTAATTTAGATTCATTTCATAAATGTACATAATTTAAGAAGCTTTTTCTGCAGTAGGTTTTCATATGTTGCCTCAAATGGCCCTTGATATTAGCTGTTCCTCTTGACTCTGATATCCAAAATAATTGTTATGACAAAATTTCTATCTGCCTCTTGATGACTCAGTGTATATTAATAAGGAAAGCAGCTGAGGAGTCTAATAAAGAGATCAGTGGCAGTTTTATTGAGCATTTCCAATTTTAATTGTGTTTTAAAAATTACTATCATCATAACTGAATTGTCAAAAGCCCAAATTATGTCTTGAACTATAGCTCCATGAAAGCTGAGATTTAGAGTAAACTGTTATTATAGCAGGGCCAAAGCATGTGGGATACATGGGCCTCCCACTCTAACACAAAAAGACTGAACTTCCCAGAGAACAGAGGGAATCAGTGCTTTATAGCCCATTTCACCTGTATGTAAGAATCAGGAATGTTATGTCAGCTGTGAGAAACTGATTGCAATTAAGAGCAGAGCAATGCCAGGGCATGGAGGCCTGGATGCTGGTTATGAAGAGCTGGGGGCCTCTGAAATGAAACAAGGAGATGGAATACTGAGCCCCACTTTCCTAAGCATTGAGACAATCATCTTGTGTCTGTTAATACAGGTCACAGGGTCTGGGAAAATGGGAATTGTCACATCCCTCTGCAAAAGAAAAGAAAATGAAAAATATCATTGTGACAGGCAAACAGAACATTCTCTACACAGACATATACATGTTTTACAGCCTGTAAAACTCATAAAAATTTTAGGTGCTCACATATAAGTGTTAATAACTGAATACTATCTCTGAATTAGTTTGCATTAAGATATATTAAAATGTTGGAGACTTTTCAAAGTCTTACATTTTTTCAGGAACTTTCTCAGTAATGGTATATAATGGAAACATGGGTGTAATGATGAACACACACTCATGAAGAATGAAATTACTGGCTGTTACTTTTAGCACATAAGTATCATTCTCATGTCAATTTTGCTTGAAAGCAATGAGAGGTATGAGACCATGTGAACTTGTAAAATGACTTTCAAATTTAACTTCAACTGTGTAGCTATTTCTCTTTTAAAAAGATTTAGTGTTAGTCCTGATCAGACAACTTTTCTCACTTTTAAAATTATTTCTATGATATTTTTACAAATTGTAACTTGATTATATTTATGCTTGTCCCGATTTCTTCCAGAATACTTTTACCTTACACTAATATTTTTACTTACTAGTCAGATATAATGATATATACTATCATTGCAGAAACCCATCAAGCTTAGTAATACTTATTTTTCATATTACAAATCCATATATTGAATTGGTATATAATATTTATGAAGGTATTACCAAATTATTTTAATATTTATACTTTATATACAAATTAGTCTTATAATCTACAGCTAAGTAGTATTTATTACTGTTGTGTAACTTTTCTTGGGAGGCATGAATAAATAACCACTTACACCATATATAACACAGATGACAGACCAAAGTAAAGAAAACAAAATTCAATTTAGTGATTTAGTCAATAGTTTGTTTTTATTTTATTTCATATTTCTGTTAGGTCACAAATTTCTTACAGGAACATGGATGACTCAAAAGTAACTACATCATCAAAACGCCTACCCCAGCTTAGGTAATAATGCCTGTATGCTGGAACTCTAGAGCTCCATGTGTGCCTCTCTGGCAGCTCTCTAGCTGGGATAGTTTTCTCCTTGTAGAAGAAAATTTTACTTACATGTGAAAAGGCACCTGCAAAACTTTGTGAATTTGCGGAACTTCTGAGACATGGGAATTGTTTATTTTCTGAGTCTTAATGAGTCCGATTCCATAACCAAAACTTTCAGTGAGGAGAACATTGCTACATAACATTCACAAACATACTATCACATTATAATTAAGAGTGTTATAGTTAAATATAGACAAATAATAAGTAAATTATGGTAAAATTTTAAGAAACCTGCACATACTCAGACAGGGTGATGCATATTTGATAGGGGATGTGCTTCTGTATATATGTTTCTCATACTAGTTGATGAAGAAAATGCTGATTGGCCAGTACGCAGGCATGAAGTATAGGAGTGGCTACCAGACTAGGAGGATTCTAGGGAGAGGAGGTAGAGAGGAGCTATTGGGGAGACACCATGTAGCTGCTGAAGGAATAACAGGTCTGGGAATTCTCCAGTAGCCAAGATCACATGCAAATACTTAGATTAATAGGAATGGGTTAGTGATTAAGAGAGAGCTAACCAAGAGAAGCCTGAGCCATTGTTTAAATAGTTTATAATTAATATGTTTGTATGTTTACTTAAGACTAAAGGGCTGTGGGACCTAGTGGCATAGAAACTTCCTCTACACATACACTATCTGAATTTTCTTTCTCTTAATCCCTGGGGGTTTCTTTTGTCCTGCAGAATGCAGGAAAGTAGTAGGAATAAACTCTGTGATAAGTTCCTTACTTAAAGTAGTTATTATAAAAGTTACACTATTTTCATATGTGATAAAGCATCCATGTTATTTGTTAAATAGCCATTGTCTATCAGTATTTCTTAAAACTCAGAAAATAGAAAAGTAAGAAACAATGAATAAATACTTGCTTATAATGAGCTTACATTTTCCTTTGGGAAAAAAGAACTATATTAGTAAATGTATCAATGTGTTATCAGATGGGTGCTTTGATAGAAAAATTAAGCAGGATAACACACTATAAGTAGGACAGTTGAAAAGGTGTTGGGTAAGTGATTTCCACTTGTGAAGAGACAAAATGCATGGAGAGAAGCAGCTATACTAGGTTGTTATACCTAGAGCAGAATGTTTCAGATAGTTAGAAACAGTACAAAGACTCTTTGAAAAGTCAGCTTGTTGTGTCTGAAGAACAGCAAGAAGCCAGTGGGGCTGGAGAAGACTGAGCAAGGGTGGAGCTGTATGAAATGAAATGAAAGCAGCTCCCAGGAAGAGGATCACACAGTACACCTTTGAAGTCATAGCAGGGGCTTCTAAAAATATTTCTTACCAAGTAGTTTCAAGCACACAGGAAAAAAAAATGAACTGAAGGGGCAGAGATGCCCCTTATACCCATTGACCCATTATCCAGACAAATGTGTACTTTCCCTTATCGATATCTTACGCGATTTATATTCTTTTATATATGATGTGGCAATGAAACTCAAGGCAGGAATGTTGAGTACCACCTCCTCCTCCTTTGTCTTAGAATGTAACCCACTTTCATCACATGTTTTACAATAAAACTACAACTCCATCAGTTTATTTTTTCCTTATTGAGATAGGAAGCCCCTGGGAAAGAAAATGCAATCAGATAAATGACATGATATCTTACTGTTCTGATCTTGTGTGAGTGTAGGGCAGATAAAAGAAAACTCATTAAAACAATAAAAAGTTGTTGAAATATGGCAAGAGCTACTAGCTATTTGGATTTTAATGCTCATGTTGGAGAGAATTGGATTTATTATGAAGGTAGAGGAGGCCATTGAAAGAAATAGTGCTTTCAAATAGATTGTAGAGGAATAGTAGAATTGGCAGGTATATATCTTTATCTATGCGAATTTGCATGCATGTAAATATTTCAGTAAGCTGAAATTTAATCTTTAATTTAGCTGTGTTAAGTTGATGGAAGATGCCAGGTCGCAGGCTATGAAGTCTGGATGGACTGGAAATTGCTGCTATTTACACCTTTGCAGTTCTATGCTTGGGAACAGTGCACAGAAAGTGATGGGATTTATAGAAATAGGTTAAGTACATTAACAAAAATCAGTTAAATAAAAGCTTATTTTCAGTTTCTGTGCTGAATAACACATACGTCTTTAAATTAAAAGGACTTGATTTGAAGTTGAAGGCATTCTGTGAAAAGTAATTTGCTAATGAGCAGCCTCTAAAATCTCTGGCTAATTACCATGGATTTATTAGGGCACAAAGTGTAGCTTGTTCAAATCTTTTAAACAAATGGCTCTAATACATGTGATACCAGGACATATGATTTGTGTGAAATATGCATGAATTAATTTTAGTTTAAAAATTTTTGGTTTGTGAATTTTTTCTTTCTTTAAAGGCTCAGACTGTCATCATTAACATAGCATTAGCATTTCATCAGCATAGTCTTCAGTGTGATCTTACTCTGACCCTTAGCTTCAAATTCTACTGTAGGCTTCTGCTGCCTTTGTATTAGAACTAACCTTTGCAGTGTGCTCTGGCATCAGTCTGTCCCCCTGCTTTCCATTTGCCTTTCCTGGTTGTTTTTAACTTCCTTTGAAATACATGTCCACAGTGCTAATAATATTTTGTGACTTTTCTGATGTTCCTTGAATATGTATTCAGTCCTTGTAATATACAATTCTGTCTATCTGAATTCATCAAATCCTAATTACTTTTCCTTTAATGCATTTGTTATGCCTCTCATATCTGTGTTTCATCTACAAGTGGGTTATTAATTCTAAGCATATAAAGGGGAGGGTTAGTTTTGTCCATACACTTTTGGGTGGTAGAAGTGTAAGTAGTAGGAAGAATGAGCTGCTCTGAATGAAAGTGAATAGTGTAATTAACAGAGTGAGGTGGAGCCAATAAGTTGAGTGGTGGCTTGCTTCTGCAGCCAGTTGTAGAAGAGGCAATCACAAAGGGGGCATGGGTAATTGAGAGTACAGAAAAAAGCAGCTACTAACAGAAAATAGGAGGCTATGGATACTTGATGAATTGGGACCATTAGCAGAGATTTTACCTGTGAGGAGTTGAAATTACCAACACTCTTTATTAAAAAGAGAAAAGAATTAAGAGTGAGGAGCAAGAGGGGAAATCTCTAGCCTAATTGAAAATTTAAAAGTCAAAATCACTTTTTGTTCCTAATATTTGAATCAGGTTTTAGATCTTGATTCTATTTATCATAAAAAGGTTATGCTGCACTCTTAAGAAGAACAACCATTACAAATGATAAATGTTTAGTTGTACCTCAAGGGCTTCCAGGTACTTCCTTGCTAATTTTATCCAAAAAAAAAGGGGGGGAGCCCACTATGGATATTTTGTTGATTATTGATTAAAAATCTGTTTTCAAGTTTTAAGACCCATAGTTCCAAAGCAGCATGGTGGCACTCCATATTTATGAGAACAGGAAGAACACCTCCATAGTTCAGTGACAGTGGCCTATTCATAATTTATCAAGCACGAAAGCATAATTGGAATTGAAATGTTTGACATTGTGTATATGCATCATATTACTTCCATATCCTGCTTTTATGCTATGGTTTGAATCTGAGTATTTCCTATAAGCTGATATTTTGAATAATAACTCTTTGGCTTATGGAACTTTTAGAACCTAGAGGTTAAAAAACAAACCATAAGGTTGGAAGAACTCTAGAGATGGAGATAGTAGGGTACAGGAGCTATGTGGGAGGGATGGAAAAACTGGAGATGGATTTTATCTAGTATGAGAAGAGAAGACAATACAGAAGGAAGAGAATGGAAGAGGAAAGAAGCAGGGTTTTTTGAAAGACCCATAAAGAAACAGATTATTTTATGTCTATTTAAAATATAAATGATATATATTTGCAAGCTGTTTTCTTTACTGGGAAAGGCTTATAAACTTTAGGGATATAGCCACTGATTTGGTCAGTAAGTTCTTTTGCATTCCAATAAAAAAAAATATGAAACTTAAAGTTAGAAACAACTGACATTGAGATGGGACTTTCTATACTTATTTTAAGTTTTGTCCCAAGATTGTGTTAATGATCCTTCCCTATCAAAGAGCCATGAGTTGCTTGTGTATCTGAAAATTCCTTACTGATTAATTACATTGTCTCACTGATGGGACAAGGAAAGCAAGAGCCTGGGGTTATAACTAAAGAAGAACATGAAAGTTCTTCACTTGTCAAGCATAAGCAGAGAGATTATCTTTACTATTCAAGAAAAATTATGGATCTTGTATCCTTGACCACAAAAAAAGGAAGGATGGGGTCAGTTGGTAACTATTTGATGTAAAATTAGCATACGCATTGCTTCTCCAGCCCGTTTACCCAGATACGTAGACAGATGTTTGGCACTCCAAATAGAGAAGACCTCAATATGTCTTGGATGCTGCTATGGCTGAATGCCTGTGCATCTCATTTAAGGTGTATTTTATGTCAACTTGACATAAAATAGTGTTATCTTGGAAAAAACTCCTTAACTGAGAAAATGCTTCCATTTGGTTATCTGCAGACAAATATATTTCCTTCAGTAGTGATGTATGTGGGGGATCCCAGACTACAGAGGGTGCTGCCAATCCCAGGAAATGGCAGTACTGAGCTGGACACAAAAGCAGACTGAGGAACATAAGAAACAAGACAGTAGACAGTAAGCATTGCTTCTCCCTGGCTTCTACTTCAGTTCTTTTTTTTTTTTTTTTTTTTTTTTTTTTTTTTTTTTGAGATACTTCTGTTTGCCAGTTACTTGTTTCTTACAGGCTAGCTCTCTCTTAAATATTAACCCGTTTTTATTAACCTAAGTGTTTACACATGGTCTCATCCTACCCGAGAGTGGGCCCAGACCTCTGTTATCTCCAGTCTCTACATGCTGACTCCTCCTTATGTATCCAAGTTCATCCCTTGAGTTTCTTCTGTGACTTCCCCCAGTGGTGGAATGTGACCTGAATCTTGTAAGATGAGAGAAATCCTTTGCTCTTCAAGTTGGTTTTGGCCATAGTGTTCTATCACAGCAATCAGAACCAAAACTAAGACAACTGCTACTTTCATACACGGAGAAATTATACCTATGTAATATTCTTAGTTTTTTTTTTCAGATGGTTAGTAGTATAATTTCTTATGGCTTTTCTGAGTCCTTATTATGTAAACCCTCCTCTTTCCTTTTCCTGTATTTATTTCCCTCTTCCCTCTCTAATTAGATTCCTCTATCTTATCCCATTTCGCTGATCTCTTTTATGCCTTTGTTCCCCCTCTCTATTGATCCACCACCCTCTATCCTGGCAATGGTCCTGTTTTACATTCAAAGTTTCTACAGTGATTGCAGTTACTGCAGAAACTACAGATATAGTAGTACTCACATCTGAAGACAAGGAACTAGGAGCCTCAGATGAGAGTGCACTAGCAACATTTTTCTTTCTTGGTCTGGCTTGCCTCAGTCAATATGGCAATTTTGTACTTCCATCCATTTCCCTGCAAAGCTCATGACTCCATCCTTCTTTGCAGATGAGTAGTATTCCACAGTATAAATGTGCCAGACTTTCATTATCCATTCATCAGCTGAAGGACATTTAACTTGTCTCTATTGTGTAGATATAATGAATAGAGAATCAGGGAATATGGCTATGCAAGAAGCAGTGTGTACAGTCCCTTGAGCATATGCCAAGGAGTAGTCTAGCTGGGCCATGTGGTTGATTTATTTTTAGCTTGATAAACATTCTTCACACTGATTCAATAGTGGCTGTATTAATTGCCAGTGCCACCAACAATGAACAAACCCTCCCTTTCCCTTTCGCTATCACTGCTGCAGCAGTGTAGGGTAGGATAAGATGAGTAGGGTAAGATGAGATCTCAAAGGAATTTTGATTTTCATTTTTCTAATTATGTGGGCAGAGAACTAAACCTTTTTGGAGATATTTCTTAATCCTTTTTTTCTTTTAAGAACTCCTATTCAATTTTCTTCTCTCTCTCTCTCTCTCTCTCTCTCTCTCTCTGTGGGGGCATAAGTTGTACTTTTCTTTTTGTGGGTCTTTTCTTTTGCAACTAATATCTTTTTTTGTATATATTATGATATTTTGGATATTAACTCACTGTCGTACGTATGGCTAGCAAAGCTTCGCTCCCTGTTTGGGGGGTTTCCTCCTTACCAAGCTGTGGTTGGTTGATTGTTTATTTAGCTTTGTGAATGTTTTTTAGTTTATGAAGTCTCACTTATCACTTGATGGCCTTAAGTCTTTCAGCAAATACACACATATCCTGTAGCATAATACCTATGTTTTCCTCTATTTGTTTCAAGTACTTATTATGTTAAAATTTCCACATTGTAGATGTAGTAGTATCAATGCCAAAGGTTGGGAGTAGGAATAGTCACATCAGGTACCACAATCCTCTCAAAGTCTTTGTGTTTGTAAATCTTAAAATCTATGCTGCAGAGTTGGAAATTGTCACTCCTGGAAGATCAAATTCGCCTACTGTGTTATGTTACTGATCTCTGGCTACCTTGGCAATGTCATGGAATAGAAGGATTTAACAGTAAATATCCTACCTCCATACTCAGATTTCTAGAAATAAAAGTTCAAAACGAAGGTGTTTCTGGTAAGGATTCACTTTGTGGATTATAGGTTACTGCCTGCTTAAAAATTTCTTGTATGCCTTCTATATGTCATCAAGTAGAGACTGTTCTAGTGTCCTTATCTTTAATTCACTGTATAAAAACTTAAGACTGAGAAGTGGATGATTGCCTATATACTCATTTCATAAAAAAACATTGTAAGATGTAAGACCCTCAGAATGAGGAGTCTTCCAGTTTCGGTTGGTACCCCAAGAACTCAATGTCCAGTTCAATTACTGCAACATGCAAGAGGCTTTAATGAACAGGAAACGTTTGCACAAATGGGCTCCTCCAGCATGCAGGCTAGAGAGAAGCCCCCTCCCCCAGGCACAGGTGTTTTTAAAGGCAAACCCACAAGCTTACGGAGGGGGTGGGACCCTCTGTCTATTGAGTATGTGACCCTTTGAGGCCAAATGGACTGCTATTAGGGTCAACAGACCTTATGGCCTCAGGGTGTGCTAATTAATTTTATCTGGGCAAACCAGAGTTGCAGCTATCTCTTTGTTTCCTAAGGACCCTATTCACCACCTGCTGACTCACAGGAAAATGAGAGCAGTGTGAATTCTTGTTATCTCAGGGCCTTGTGAGAGGAAGTTAGCAAATTCCAAGGAACAGATATTGGTTTCCAGGGTAGTCCTTCATTAACTTTACTTTTTTATCTTTCAGCATTAGGTATCAGACTTAGTCTTCTTAGACACATTTACATTACAGCATATTTTTTTCATTGTTCCTTCAAAAATGTCTAATCATCATATGATCACATCTCTATCTAGAGAAGACACAAGCTGAAATGATTTATTTGTAAAACACCAGGCCATGACCCCCATCGTGGAGCCTCTGCTGCAGGTGAGTCTGGGACAAGTTCAGGTTGAATCCCCGACCCCACCCTTCCCTGGGAACTCCCTGGATTGGCCCTGAATCTTGCTCCCCCCTGTATCCTGTTACTAGCAAGAGTGCTCCTAGTGCTCTGATACACAATTGCCTCCTCAAAGAGCCTGCCCTCCCCCAACCCTGTGCCCTACCTAGCCCACTGTCCCATTGTCTGGTTGAGCACTGGAACAAAGGGTGGATCCAACAATCCTACCATGTCCTGGGAACTTCTTGGAGCTGTTCTGAGCACAATAGACCTGCTTATCCATGCATGCGAGACCAACCTGAGTCTCTACCTCCCTGATCTTTGACTCCCATCACCAGGCCTCTGCCAGAGACCCCCATTGCCAGTCCTTTGCTGGAGACCTGCCTATCCACACAGGAACACCCTGAGTCTCCACCTGCCTAATCTCTGACCCCCATCATTGGGCGTCTGCCAAAGGAAACTTCCTAGATCTGCTCTCAGCACACTAGACCCATCCATCCACATGGGACCACCCTGACCCAGCCTGCAGGATCTTTGACCCCCATTACCAGGCCTCTGCCTGAGGAGAGACCTCCTAGAAATCTTGGACCATTCAGAGCTACGGACACTGAACTTCTGACAGACCTAAGCCCATCAGGGGAGTAGCATAGAGAGAGAGAGAGAGAGAGAGAGAGAGAGAGAGAGAGAGAGAGAGAGAGAGACCCTACCTACACCCACTGGAAGAAGCAATGGGAAGACAGTAATAGAAGAAAACACCTAACAATAGAAAGACAAGTATGACACCACCAGAATCTAGGGACTCTACACCAACTAGACCTGAATATAACAAAGCAGATGAAGCAGAAGAGAATGATTTAAAAAATATCTTCATAAAAATGATAGAGGCCTTCAAAGATGATGGGAAAAAATCCCTTAAAGAAATGGAAGAAAATCAAACAAAAAATTGGAAGAAATAGAGGAAAAGACCACTCAAAAAATGCAATAAATGAACAAATCTCTGGAAGAAAGTAAGGAAAGCCAAGAAAAACAATCAAACAGGTGAAGGAAATAGTTCAAGACTTGAAAACTGAAATAGAGACAATAAAGAAAACACAAACTGAGGGAATGCTAAAAATAGAAAAAAATGGGCAAATGATTGGGAACTACAGATGCAAGCATAACCAACAGATTAGAAGAGATGGAAGAGAGACTCTCAGGCACATAGACCAAAAAAAAAAAAAAAAAAAAAAAAAAATCTTAGTCCAACAAATCCTTAACACAAAATATCCAGGAAGTGTGGGACATTGTGAAAAGGCCAAACCTAACAATAATAGGCATAGAAGAAGGCGAAGAAGCCCAGCTCAAAGTTGCAGAAAATATATTCAACAAAATCACTGAAGAAAACTTTCTCAATCTGAATAAGGACATGCCCATGAAAGTACAAGAAGCACACTAAACACCAAATAGACTGGAACAAAGGAAAAAGACCTCTCAACACATAATAATCAAAATATCTAACATACAGAATAAAAAAAGAATATTAAGAGCAATGAAGGAAAAAGGCCAGATAACATATAAAGGCAGATGAATCAAAATTACACATGACTTCTCCCTGGAAACTTTCAAGGCCAGAAAGTCATGGATAGATGTTCTACATGTACTAAGAGTCCACGGATGCCAGCCCAGGCTACTATATCCAGCAAAATTCTCAATCACTATAGACGAAGAAAACAAGATATTTAACTATAAAGCCAGATTTTTATGATACATATCCACAAATCCAGCCCTATAGAAAGTGCTGGAAGGAAAACTCCAATCCAAGGAAGTTAGCTACACACTCAAAGGCATAGGCAATAGTAATCCCACTTCACCAGAACCCAAGCGTAAAGCAGGACAAATATATTCACAATACCACCACCATCAACAACTCTAAAATAAACAAGCATTAACAATCAATGGTCCTTAATTTCCCTCAACATTAATGGTCTTAACTTGCCTATAAAAATACACAGGCTAACAGAATGGGTACAAAGACAGAATTCATTCTTCTACACCATAGAAGAAACAAAACTAAGCTTCAAAGACAGACATTACCTCAGGGTAAGGGGTTGGGAAAAGATCTTCTAATCAAATGGACACAAGAAGCAAGCAGGTATAGCTATCCTAATATCTAACAAGTTAGCCTTCAAACCAATATCAATCAAAAGAGATGAAGACGGTCATTTCGTATTCATTACAGAAGTCCATCAGCACAAATCTCAATTCTGAATATCTATGCCCCAAATACAAAGGCACCCACATTCCTAAAAGAAATGCTACTAAAATTCAAGCTCATATAAAACCTCACACACTCATAGTGGGAGACTTCAACACTGCATTCTCACAACTAGAAAGTATCACCAGTTAGTTACTAAACAAAGAAACAAAAGAACTAACAGAAGTTATGTCTCAATTGGATTTTACACACATCTATAGAATATTCTATGCAAACAGAATATACCTTGTCTGCTCCATATGGAACCTTCTCTAAAAAATAACAAATACTAGACGACATAACAAACATCAACATATACAACAAAATTGAAATAGTCCCCGCTATCTTATCAGACCACCATGCTTTAAAGTTGGAATTCAACAACAACATAAATCACAGAAACCCTCCAAACTCATGGAAACTGAACAATGTGCAATTGCACCACACCTGGGTCACACCTGGGTCAAAGAAGAAATGAAGGAAGAAATTAAAGACTGCCTAAAATTCAACGAGAATGAGGATACAACATATCCGAACTTATGGGCCATCTTGAAAGCAGTGCTATGGGGGAAGTTCATTGAACTAATTGCTCATATGAAGAAAATGGAGAATAATTACATTAGAAAATTAGCAGCACAACTGAAAGCTTTGGAACAAAAAGAAACAAAGTCACCCCAGAGGAGTAGACACCAGAATAAACAATTTGAGGGCTGAAAACAATAAAGTAGAAACCAGGAAAACAATACAAAAAATGAATTCAAAAAAGAGTTGGTTTTTGAGAAAATCAACAAGATAGACAAACCTTTAACCAAACTAACCAAAAAGCAGAGAGAGAACATGCAAATCAACAAAATCCTAAATGAAAAGGGGGACATAACAATGGACACAGAGGAAACCCAGACAATTTTCAGGTCATACTTTGAAAACTGGTACTCCACAAAATTTGAAAATTCAAAGGAAATGAACAAATTTCTTGATAACTATAACTTACAAAAATTAAATCAAGAACAGATAAACAATTGAAATAGACCTATAACATGCAATGAAATAAAAACAGTCATAAACCTAACCCTAACCCTAACCCTCCCAACCAAAAACAACGCCCAGGTCCAGATGGCTTCAGTGCAGAATTCTACCACAAATTCAAGGAAGAGTTGATACTAATACTTGTCAAATTGTTCCACAGAATAGAAGCAGAAGGTTCATTACCAAACTCTCTTTATGAGGCTATAATCACCTTTTTACCCAAGCCACACAAAGACACAACTAAGAAAAAAAAACTATAGATCAATATCTTTCATGAACATTGATGCAAAAATACTCAATAAAATGCTGAATAACCATACTACTCTGGGGGAAAAAACAACGGAATCTTGAAATTCGCAGGCATTTGGATGGAACGTGAAGAAACCATCCTGAATGAGGTAACCCAGTCACAAAAAGAGGAACATGGTATCTACTCACAAGTATATGGATTTTAGACATAGAGCAAAATATCACAAGCATATAATTTTTACCGCCAGAGAAACTAGTATACAAAGAGGATTCTAAGAGATTCATATAAGGTCCCTCACAGGAGGGGAAAGGGACAAGATCTCCAGAGCATATGGGGAGTCGGGCGGGGGCAGTGAGTGGACAGGGAACTAGGAGAAAGAGAAGGGGAGGATAAGAAAGCATGTGGGACTAGGAAGATTGAGTCAGTGGAGGAATAGACAAGAGGAGAGAGAGAGGTCATAAAAGAGAGAGCCATTATAGGTTTGAAGAGAAAACTGACTCTAGAGAAATGTCCAGAGACCTACAAGACAGACCCCAACTAACAATTTGAGCAACAGTGAAAAGGCTACCATAAATTCCCTTTCCTGATAATGAAATAGACGACTAACTTATCCATCATCATGGAGCCCTGATCTAGTAGCTGATGGAAAGAGAAGCAGACACCCACAGCTAAACACTGAGCCAAACTAGAATCCAGACACACAGAGGAAGGAGAAGACCAGGCTGCAGAAACACATAGAGACAGCTGACTTGAACAAGGAGGAGCTAATGCACCCCCCCAGACTGATAGCTGGGAATCTAGCATGGGACCGACCCAGACCTCCTGAACATGGGTCTCAGCTAGAAAAGCCTGAGCAGTCTAAGGGACCTCAGACAGTGGAACCAGGATGGATGTATTGCTGGTGCACCAAAGGACTTTGGGGGCACATCCCCCATGGAGGGATACTGCCTTAACCTAGAGACAGGAGAGAAGTCCTAGTCTCTACTTCAAATGACTTGACAGATTTACATGACCCCACCTGGATAGCATTGCCCTACATGTGGAATTGGGGTGGGGGGGATGGGAGGGGAGGGTTGTCAGGGTGCATGTGACAGTGAGAAAGGGTAAGAGGGAGGGAGGGAGGGAGGGAGAGGGATCTGGGATTGACATGTAAACTAAAAAAAACATTAAAAAGTAAATGAAAACCCTGTGTACCATATTTAAAAAAGAAAGAAAGAAAGAAAGAAAATAAAAAAAAGAAAAAAGAAAGAGAGAATTCTCTATTGAGTTTTGTACCCACTTTTTAATAGGGTTATTTGGTATTTTGGTGATTTTGGTGACTAGCTTCTTGAGTTCTTTGTATATTTCAGAGATCATCCCTCTGTCAGATGTGGGGTCAGTGAAAATCTTTTCCCAGTCTATGGGCTGCCATTTGGTCTTGCTGACTATGTCCTTTGCCTGACAGAAACGTCTCAGTTTGAGGAGGTCCCATTTATTAATTGTTGATCTCAGTGTCTGTGCTACTGGTGTTATGTTTAGGAAGTGGTTTCCTGTACCAATTTGTTCAAGGGCACCTCCAACTTTCTTGTTAAGAGGGTCAGTGTGGCTGGATTTATGTTTAGGTCTTTGATCCATTTGGACTTGAGTTTTGTGCATGGTGTTAGACATGAGTCTATCTGTAGTCTTCTGAAAATATCATTCAATTGTGCCAGCACCATTTGTTGAAGATTCTTTCTTCTTTCCATTGTCCTAGATGTCCCTCAACTGAAAAATGGATAAAGAAGATATGGCACATCTATACAATGGAACACTACTCAGCAGGGGAGAAAACAAAAAACAATGGAATCTTGAAATTCACAGGCAAATGGATGGAAATTGAAGAAACTATCCTGAGTGAGGTCACAAAATGAGGAACATGGTATGCACTCATTCATATATGGATTTTGGACATAGAGCAAAGCATCACCAGCCTATAATTCACCCTGCCAAAGAAACTAGGATACAAAGAGGATTCTAAGAGATCCATACAAGGTCCCTCACAGAAGGGGAAAGGAACAAGATCTCCTGAGCATATTGGGAGTGGGTGGGGTGGCAGTGAGTGAAGAGGGAGTTAGGATAAAGAGAAGGGGAGGAGAGGAGAACTTGTGGGATTAGGGAGACTGAGTAGGGGGATGAATAGAGGAGAGAAAAAAAAAAAAGATACCGTAATAAAGGGAGCCATCATAGGGGTTAAAGAGAAAACTGAGTCTAGAGAAATGTCCAGAGACGTACAAGAATGACCCCAACTAACAATATGAGCAACAGTGGAAAGGCTACCTTAATAACCTTTCCCTGATAATAAGATTGATAACTATCTTATATGTCATTATAGAACCCTCATCTAGTAGCTGATGGAAACAGAAGTAGACACTCACAGCTAAACACTGAGCCAAACTCCTAGAATCCAGTTGCAGAGAGTGATAAGAAAATGGGGTCAAGACCAGGCTACAGAAACCCACAGAGGCAGACCTAAACAAGAGGAGCTCATGGACCACCCCAGACTGATAGCTGGGAAACCAGTATTGGACCAACTGAGACCCCCTGAACATGGGTCTCAGTTAGAAGGCCTGGGCAGTCTAAGGGACCTCTGAGAGTGGAACCAGGATTTATTCCTGGTGCACAAAAGGACTTTCGGGCACATTCCCCAGGGAAGGATACTCCCTTAGCCTGGAAGCAGGAGGGAAGTCCTAGACCCTACTCCAAATGACTTGAGAGATTTTGATGATCCCTCCTGGAAGGCTTCACCCTCCTTATGGAGTGGGGGATGGATGGGATAGGAGGGGGGTTGTCGGGGGACATGGGAGGGAGGGAGAGGGAACTGGGGTTGACATGAAAAATAAGAAAAATTTATATATATATATATATATATATATATATATGTAATAAAACAAATCATTCTAAGTAAAGTAATCAGATACAGATCAGAAGAAGAAAAAAAAAAGAAAAATGATTTCTCATACCCATGGCTGTTAGTGTTTAATCTTCAGATATGTGGGTTGCATTTTGAGTTCTCAAGCAGGGTAGAAGATTAATAAGAGGCCACAGGGAGAGGATCTTCCAAGGAATGAAAGAGTAAACAATGGTTTTCAGGGTTTCAAGGGATCAACAGAGCTCTTGAGAGGCAGAGACAGTTAGATCTCTATGAGTGGCCTTTTATAGTGAGTTCCAGATCACCCAGGGATATGTGGTGGGATCACGTCTCAAAAATATATATTTCATTATTCTTTTGCATTACTGTTTTGCCAGAAGATCATGTAAAATCTCCTATAACTGGAGTTGCAGATGTTTGTGAAACACCATCTTGACAAGAAAACCCTATTGCTGCAAACACTACATATGGGACTCACAGAAGATGGAGACTGGTACTTATCAAAGCTTCATTCCTCCTGGTGAACTCTCATCTTGCTGAAAGGTGATATCCACACTACCCATACTACTGTTAGATTAAAGTAATCCTAGTTCTTTCCCTGTTGTGAATCCTTAAGGTTACGATAATTACTGCCATGATATGGTATGCCCACCAGAGCAATGGTAGATTAATGTTATAGGAGTAGCCAACCACTTTCTGAATGAATAAAAAAGTTGATCCAAGAGATTAAACCAATCACTGGCACTGTTCTTGGGCTCCAGAAGCTGCAGATAAAAAGATAACTAATTGTAGGAGAGAACCTAGTATAGTTGTTCTGCAAATGGACATAGTTCTAAAATGACTGCAAAAACTTACTGTTATACCCACAAAACACTGCATATCTCAGTCTTCATCAGAAAAACATCTTTTTGCAGGAGGTAGCAATCTAAAGCATGCAAACAATAAAAGACTGTATAGTCTTCATCCCTAAGTGGGATCTGTGTACTGCACCCTCCTCACAAGACTCTTGGAAGTTCAAGGAAGGGAGGTTAGAAGGATTGTAAGAGACAGAGGTGAAAAGGACTGCAAGAAAATATTATTTTTAACAAAAGAAATAAGTTGTACCTATGAACTCTCAGTGATTAAGACAGCATGCACAAGATAATCACAGGTTCACAAAATACCAGGATGGGGCAAGGATGGACGTGAAATCCTTCCACTTACTAGAGCTATTTTCATTTGCTAGCTTGTGGAAGAGGATGATGGAGAGTCAATTCACATTAATGATGTAATACCTGCTAAACCATTCAAACTCCAGGACAAGCCCCACTCTTAAGATTATTTGAGCATCACAAACTTGACTTGAGGGTAAAACAAAAACAAACAGTAAAAAAGTCAACATTGGGTGGGTAGAGAAATAAGGAGGAAAGGGTGGCTATGGGAAGAGTCTGTGTTCACTATAATTAAAAAAAAAAATAAGTGGTATGAAATTCCCCAACAATATAAAAGGAATAAAGAACATTGACTGTTTATCTTTTTTCACTTATGTCTACGCAATCTAATGGAAGAAAGGTACAAGAAGTTCTCCCTCTTGCCTATCCTTTCTCAGACCTTTCCTGTATCCCTCTCTATTCTCAAGTTGATATTCTCTTTTTCTTTGACTTGTGTGTGTGTGTGTGTGTGTACACTCATGTGTACAAACATATGTAAATAAAATCATCTGAGTTCAATTTTGTTGTGTATGTATTGTTTCAAAACTAATCACTAGATTGGTAAGTGAATAAGGGTGCTTATTTATGGGAAAGGTGAATTCTACTCCTCGTTGTCCTTAGTTGCCTATAGTTCCTTGTCTAGGATAAAACAGTGTAAATATTTGCCATACAATGTTAACATGACCAATGTCATTGATATTGCCATTTTTCAAGTCTTGTTCATGTAGCCATTTCTAGAAGAGATTCTTTCACAGTATTCTGATTTTTATAACAATTCTGGTCCCTCCCCAAGATGTTTCCTGAGTCTTAGATACAGGAGTTGTAATGTGGGTGTATCTACTAAGGCTGCTGGACTTTCTACCTTCTGATCTTGGGACTGTGTACACTTCTAATTTTCTGTGGTGCTAAAAATACATTATTTTTTTAAAAGAGTTTGCTTATATTGAAGGGCTGGAGCCAATGATATAAATACAATCTTGAGAGATTCGGAGTCCTCCTTTGTGAATTAACACAATTTACCTAAAATTTCCAACTCATTTTTCTTAGCCATAAAGTTATTCTTTGCTATTTTACCCATCACATGGTTGTGTGAGAAGTCAGGACCTAATATGTGGAAAGTACTTAGAACTGTATCAATAACATCATTAGTTCCGAATATATATTAGAGTACCTCCCTACACGCACACAAACTATGAGTGTTTTTTATTTACTGATTCTATTGCATAAGGTCTTCTGATTCATGGCAAGATATTGTTCTTGTTCTCATTTAATGAAGATAGAGATCAAGTATATAAAAAGTTAGATATGAGATAAGCAAGGGAAGGTGAAGATACATCGTGGTAGCTTTGTTTCCTCGTCATACCTGAGTTTGAGGTGAAGGAACCTTAGAAGTTACAGCTATATTCTGATGACTCTTTCTTCTGAAAAGTCAACTCCTCTGTGTATAAGAACACTCCAATTCATCTTGATAGACTAGAATTTTCTTTGGAGCTTTAACTAATCTACTTAAATTGAAAGTGTCTCTTCAATGATTTTTTTTTAAATGAGAAAAAAGAAATTGAGGAGAAACCCTTAAGTGTAAATATAAAAACAGTAGCATAGTTATTAATTAGGTCCCCGGGGTATTTGAAAGTGGCTAAAGGAAGATAGAAAATTTGATCTGTTATGTTTAACATGTACATAAGTTGCACTGCTTTTTATTTTTAACCAAATATCAATAGATCACCTCATATCTAAAGAATTCACAAGACATACTATAATGATGGAATCCTAGCACAAAATGGGTAATCTGCTGGAATCCATCATAGAGACTACGCTTTTCAAACACTGGTAAAATCAATTGATTTAAAGATTTTACACAATTGCATTTACATAATAGCAACATTAGTTTCTTTTATTAAACTATTTTTCTTTAACTCACATCTTAAGCTTTCAATCTCCAAAGTATGTAACACCTAATAAACCAGTTTTTCCTTAAAAACACCTTTTAAAATATCATGTCTTCTTTTGTTAGAGCTTATGTTAAATTAGAAATCTAATGCAGATAGATGGGAAGTGAAAACAAATGTCACTGGGATTACAGAGAGAGAATGAAATCTTTGTGTGTAGAAAGCCCAAACAAAATGACAAGTCAACAATCTCTATGAAGCTGTGTAAACTAGATGAAAAACTGCTGGTCAGACAGGATGAATAGAGCTATTGCCTGGAACCACATCCATTCATCTGAAAAAAATGTGTCAAAATGCCATGACTGCCAAGCATCTCAGTCACTATGTACTTAATTGTTGGGACTAAGGATACTACTCTAAAAGTAGAAGGGTGTGTTGTTCACAAAGATGTGAATACTACCAAGTTACTGGTAAATAGAATTTTCTTTTGGATTTTCCTGCTAAAATTTGCTTTTACTTTTTAAACTTTGTTGTATAAAGTCACATCTACACTTTTTCTGACCCTACAGCAGGTCATATTCATGTGAGTGTTGCGTCAATGGGGATTGTCATATGTTGAGCATTTTTTATTCAATTACTATTATTGTAAATAACTGTCTTCTTTACTTTTCAGTCAAAATTATATGTAAAGCCTACATAGCTTATACATATTAATTTTCTAATACATTTATTAATTTTGTTCTCATCTATGAATTATTGCATATAGCCTACTGGTTTTTTTCATATTAATCCCAGTTCTCTCTCCCTCTCTTTCTCTTTTCCTCCCTCCCACTTTCCCTCTCTCCCACCCTCCCATGTCCCCTGACCACCCTCCCTTCCCATCCCCCACCACTCCACATGTAGAGTGATGCCTTCCAGGAGGGGTCATCTAAATCTGCCAAGTAAATCTGTCAAAGAAGTAGGGACTAGGCCTTCCTTCCTGCCTTTAGGTTGAGGGTGTACCCCTCCACGGAAAATGTGCTCCCAAAGTCTTTTTGTGAAACAGGGACACATTCTGGTTCCACTTTCAAATGATCCACATCCATGCAACAAAGACATCTCTTCAACAATGTTCATAGCAACACTATTTGTAATAGCAAGAATGCTTATTAATTGTTTTTAGCTCCCTCCATTTTCCTGCAAATTTTATATTTCTTAACAGGTGAATAACATTACACTGTGAAAATACAACACATTTTCTTGGCATGTAAGTTGTTTCTTGTCCTAGACACTATGACTATTGTAGCAATGAACATGGAGTCCTGTGCAGAACATTCTTCACACAGTTCTTATTGATTCAAATGCATTTCCGATTTTCTCCTGTATTCACTGTATGAAGTCTTATACCATATACCAAATCTATTTTTAAGTTGATTTTTGTGCACTGTGAGATAAGGATGTAGTCTCATTCTTTTATATTTAGCTATCAAGGTGACCAGTAGGATTTCTTATAGATGATGCCTATTCTCAGGTATATACTTTTAGCTTCTTAGTCAAAAATCAAGTGGCCATAAATGCATGCGATTGTATGTGGGTTTTCAGTTCTATACTATTTTTGAAATTACAACAGCCATGTAGTATAGGTTAAAATCAGGGATGGTGATACTGCTAACAGTTCTTTTATTGTTGAGAATGTATTGGCTCTCTTGAGAGTATTTTGTGTTACATAATGAAATTTAGAATTGTTTATTTTCAATTCTTCTGTGAGAATTACATTGGGAGTTTGATGGGCCATTGTATTGAAACCATAAATTGCTTTTAGTAGGGTGGTCATTATTCATAATATCTATTCTACCAATCCATGGACATGTAAGTTCTTTGCATAGTTTTGTTTCTTCTTTAGTCAACTTACTAAGAATAACTGTCACTTCTGAGCCTAGAATTTAAGCTTCTTTATGCTTAGAACAGTCTTTCTTCCAATTTTCAGTAATTTCCTAAGGGTCACCATATTCTTCCCATGGTCCTTTATAACAGAAGCCACAGTCTGGCTGGGGTCCACATGTTCCTTTTTCTGCTCTGGGTATTGAAAGAGATGTCTGATAAATGGCTAGGAGAATGTGTTCAAATGAGTTATCTGGGGCTTCTGGGCAGACTGTCCACAATTCTAGTGTTGGGCATAGTGGGCAATGAGGTAACTTGCCATCAAGAAGGGGAAAGGGTTTGGTGGCCTATCTGGAGAACAAGGGAGGACTTCAGTCAGTTCTGATGCCAGCTATGATGTTTTGGATGGGCATTATGTGGGACAGGGAGTCCTGGACCTACCTGGGCTTGTGGTCAGCCTCTATTCAGCTAGGTAGGGTGGTGAAAAGGTGATTGATATACTTTATTCACGTTTTAATATCATTGTTCTTGGTATAAATGTAAAAATTCAGGTTGATGATTTTTCCGTATTTGTGTGTGAATAAAAAGATTAACAGCTTTTCCTACTCCTTGTAATTAAAAAGCCTTTCACAGTTGCTAGTTCTTTCTCTTTTGTCTGTTCTAGTTTTGTATCTCACATATATAATAAAATATATGGAACATATTATGCATGCATATGTGTGTGTATGTGCGCACGCACACATACACACTCACACACACAAAAATAATAAGTAATCATGTTTGTCACAATTTCAGTCCAGAGACCACACTTGAGATTTCTATAATATTGTAGATGATAGTGCTTATGACTTCCTGGGAGAGTTAGTTCTCCCTCAGAACCCTGGGGCAAAATTCTGAATATACCTTTCAAAAAGTAGCAAATAACAACATGTAACAAAATTTTCTTCCGGATTTGAAAAGACAGGTAAGTTGAAACCCATAATCATTTTCACCTTAAGTCACAATTGGTTTTGTAGAAATGTGAATATTGCCTCAGAGCAAAGAAATAAAACATTGTTTTGCAAAATTCTCAGATCAATACTGTGCATTTTTGGACCCCTCTCCAGTAAGTACAATCTTGACTAAATCTCTCAGAATGTATCAAAATAGCAGTTGTTCTAAAGACTAGACAAAACAAAAATAACAACCAAAGCATCTGAAGGCAAGGCCTGCAAATGGCTTCCATGCTGTGCAGACTGCCATACCATGTGTGTGCTCCAGATCCCATGGCTTGGTGCTGTTGCAGACAGATTGCAGCAGTCTGACTTGGATGGTGCTTACATCAGGGCCATCAGTTTTGATGCAGATTGGTAATTGCCCAGCATGCTGCCTTGCATCTTGTCTCAAGCTGTTTATATTCCTTTTTACTAATTCTACCCAATGTTTTCATATCTTAAATTGCATTAATAGTGGAGAGGCTGTTAGAATGTCAAAGTATGTTTTGAACTATTAAATTGATTTATACCTTCATTATTTCTTAACCATTATTAAAACCAGAGGGAAGGGAATCTGTGTCAGCTTGAAACATGCTCTGGAATCCCTCCTCCCACCAAAGAGATTCATATTTTTATTCTTAGATCAACTCTCTAATTCATATTGAGTTTACAGTTGATATTATTTTATTCATTCATTCAGCTATCCAATAAACAAACACCTGTCATTATTTTCAGTGAATATGTAATTAGAGAATAGAATATGTCTGAATTAAGTATTACCAGTCCCCTATTCTCAATGATACTGTGGTGGTTGGGAATAATTTATAAGTAAGATAACAAGTCGAAACATTTTTATAGAGATAGTTCAGGCATCCAAGGAATACTAAGAGAAGGAGAAAGGGTCTTCCCCAGGTAAGAGTGTCCAGTTGGTTAATCTAATTGTACACATATAAGCAATGTTATATGGGCTTGGCTGAGCAGGAATGTGATTGTGTGTGTGTGTGTGTGTGTGTGTGTGTGTGTATGACAGAGAGAAATGATATACATATGCACACAAACACATGTGCACACACACACGTATATATATATATATATATATACATACATATATATATATATATATATATATATATATCATAACAAAGAAACAAAGAAAAAGATGTCAGGAGTTTGAGAGAGTGCAAACAGTGGTACACATGAAAGATTAGAAGAGGGAAGGAAGAGAATGGGGAAATCGATGTAGTAATTATATTTTATTCAAAAATAAAATATAAAAACAAGATATTAATTTTAAGAGGTTATGTTGTTTAATTGCAATGAATTGCTATCCAGAAACCTTTGCTTAACACCAGTGATCATCAAGTATTACTGATAATATAAGTTATCACAACCTATAGGAAAGGCTTGTGGAATTTTATGTGTCTATTTATTTCCTTAATAAGAATCACAAATTCTTCCACTTCTTCATTTGATCGTGCTTCACTAAACTTTACAAGTTTGTGCATAAGTGTTCTTTGTTTTGTTGAGTCTTCCCAAATTTATCTTAAAGAATTGATCATTTTCCTTACTTCCTATCTATTAAAGTAATTGCCCTTAGGGCAGCGGTTTTCTGGGAGCAGTCTTGAGATCTTTGATGTTGGCTTCGTATGAGAACTGAATAGACACATAAATGCTTTGACTTTAACTAGCCAGCAAAAATAAGAATTCCTGAAGCCTTATCTAGTAATCTACTCCTCTTATACTGTATAGAAGTTTCAAGCAAGCTTGAAAAATGCTGCCATATTGTGTTAGCTTTTCAAAGCCATCTGTTCTACTGTTGTATAAGACATTTGAATGTATAAATAATGACATCACCTTGAGAAATTCACTATTCAGTACATATTGTGGTCAATAATGGAATATTTTAGGAAAATGAACTATAACAATAATAAGATTTACTTTTTAATAATGTTCAGTTTCTTTAGAAATTTCAATTAAAATATGCAATTTAAGAGATATACAACTTGGGGATATGTATAACACATAATCCACCACCAATTCCTAATGGAGTGTGAGACACTCTTATTTATTGGAGAATTGTGAATCCATTAACAATCACACCGTGTGTGTATCACTTTACTCAGATTGGCTAACACATTTCAGTGTTGTAGTTATGTAGGATAGTGTTGATAATATGCAAACTACAGGATATCCATAAATATAAAATGGGAGAAAAAATTTTAAAATTGAATAGTGTTTTTTAGAATCATAATTTTTGCTTCTTCTAGGAAGTCTGTATTCTGTACTAGAAATGGATTTGCTTTACATTTTCTTCTTCTTTGCTCCAGGATTCAAGAGATATAAACATACCTGCTATTTCAGACTTAAAAGTGGTTAAGATAGGTCCTCAAATTCTCAGTGTGATTGTTTTTAGGTATACTTATTGCCTGTAATCCTGAGAAAATAAAGTTAAATAGACCATCTCCTGTACTTCACAAGTTCATCAGTAATGTGACTGGATGTGTTCTGGTGTACCCCTAATACAAACTGTATTTTGTCTAAGGGTCTGAATGCTATTTCAATACACATAAACATGTATAATAAAGGAGCGAGATCTGTACATCTTTTGAATTACCTTCCTTTCCAAGTCCAGTTAGTAGGAAAATAGCATATTTATCACATCATATTTTGATAGTATTCTGGATTTTAGAATTTTGAGATGCTACTAAAGCAAGCTAAATATTGGGTCTTTGATATTTGTGGGTGGGAAATTCTGTAATTGAAGCTGAGAAAATGTTATGATTTGAATATTCTACTCTCTCTAAAATTATAGTGAAACTAAATCCCACAGGTTAATGAATAGTTTGTGCAGATAGCACTTTATGATCCCCATCACTGAATCTATTAAAAGGTGTGAGGGTCTTTGCTAGTTCCTGTGTGCCTTTCTTGTCATTTCTACCATATGACGACACAGGAAGCACTATCTATGAGTAACACAAAATCGCTTTGATTTTGATTGAAGAGGCAATTCATTCCCATTGTTTCTAAACTACCTAACCTAAGTTACATTGTTATAGTAGCCCAAATTGAGGAAAATTCTTTAATATTATTGCATATTATTCTATTCTATTTTTCTAAGGAAAATGGGGCTCATTGGCAACATGGTTCAATATTAATGGTAGGGAGAAGATATGATAGAAAGGATATACTTATAAATCAAGTGTAAATGAGTCCCAATAGGAGTATGCTACGACTCAGTTCATAGTCTACAATATCATAACTCTAGAGTAAAATGCTACAAAACAAATCAGCAAGGAAGTATGTAAGCCAATCAGCAAATAGGTGGCAAGACTATAACGACAGGCCTCATGGAAGTAATGACTTTAAGCATAACTCATTACTAAACTATCATAAAATTTCACATTAAAGAGGAATATTTATGCACCTCCACATATCTCATCAAATGCTTTTTAACACTTGATAACCTGAGACAGTATTTTTTTTTTACTATCAGCTCAATAAAAGTAGTTAAGCTAACATCAATAATGAGACAAATTAGCGTCATGTCCTTTCTGATGTGATGTACCATGAAGGACAAGAAGTCACTTGCACAAATTCCTGTAAAGTATTCATGACTGACTCTTATACTGAAGATAAACCATACAAATACAATCTGAGAGAAAATTTAAATACCACTGGTCCAATTCTTCAAAATTATGAATAAAGACAGACAGAGAAAAGTAAAAGGAATTGTCTAGATTAAAAGAGAATTGTATCTCAAGCAGACAAGAGCAGGCTCTGTGCCGAGAAACATTAAAACAATTCTTAACTTTCACACTTACACTGTGTATGTTAAAAATATCATGCTAATAATAAATCACACAAATTTATTTTACAGATGTTTTCTTTTGCCATCATTTTTCTCTTTTTTTTCTTTGTGAAAAATATATACTGAATTAATTAGGATTCAAAGGAGGAATGACAATGCTTGTATTTCAACCTTAAGCCATTCTAAATATGTTATCATATATGTTTATACATGTATACATATGTGTATATTTATACAAACACAAAATGTAATAGTGAAAAGGACAGCAAAACAAACCCAAACATATCAAAATAATTTGGTTAGGAAGTTGAATTGAAATGTAATCCTTTTTTCTGTTTCCTTGCTTATTTCTATGAGTTTGAAAATATTGCAAAGTAAATTAAATAACAAGCTTATATAATTATCCAAAGTTTCTGGAAATATAAGGCACAGTTATTAGAGTTAAACCAATAACAAATAGCCTGGAGAGGTAACTCAGTGCATAAAAGCCTATGTTGTCTTTCTGTAGGACATACGTTTGTTTCCTACATCAATGTGGTGGAACATATCTATCTGTACCCTGAGGTTCAGGGTGGCTTCTGCAGGCAAAATATATGCGATGGTCCATAGACATACAGTATATATATATATATATATATATATATATATATATATATATATACACACACACACACACACACACACACACACACCAAATACTGGAAAGGGAAGTAGGAGCAAATACTACAAATGTGCCTCTTTACCTTTTCTCTTGTTTTTAAAATACACATTGTTTTAATTGTGTGTCTATGCTTATGCAATTTTAGTTGTCAGCACAGATTAGGAGACTTTGGCTCCTATGCAACTGGAGTTACAAATGGTTGTGAGCTTCCTGATTAGGGTGCTTGGAACAAAACTTGTTCCTCTGAGTAACAATTATTTTTTCCCCTTAATCCGTCTCTCCAGACCCTGGTTACTTTTCAGTAGGGAAAATACACTTTTCTTTCCAATAGGGAGAAACAGGTAAAAATTAAGGGCCATTTGAGGGATAGTATGGAAACCTAATATAGTAGAGAATTCCTAAAATAAATACATATATGAAGGAGATCTAAATTAAATTGCCAAATAATGAGTAAGACAAAGTTCTAGCTGGCATGCTCTATGAGATGAAACCTTGGGCAACCAATAACCCAAGAAACCTAGGGTAAAACGACAAAATGTAATGATGAAATGACTTCTAATTACTTTGTGTTTTACTCATAAATCAGTACTTTGTTCCGCTATCAGTGAAGAAGTTTTCTCCTGCAGCAGAAGGGAACAGATGTGGACACCCACAGGCAGATGTTACACAGAGTGGGAGACCTTGGAACACCCAAACTCAAATGGCATAGCTACATCAGAAACCATGCAGAAGAGGAGGCAAAAAGAGTGTAAGAACCAGAGGGGATGGAGGGCACCAAGAAAAAAGAAAATTCCCTTTGAAGTATATGAGCAAACCTCATATGAGCTCACAGAAACTGAAGCAGCATGCACAGTGCTCTCTGCCAGGTCATCTGTGAGATTTTAGTCTCCCAGTACAGTGTGTTTTATGGGATTTCTGACTGTGAGAACAAATGGGTCTCTGATTCTGGTGTCCTCTTTCGGGCTCTTTTCTTTCTGTTGGTTTGTTTTCAATAGCAATGGTGATGATTGATAGTTTTGTCTTCTCTTATTATTTTTTTATATCTTAAAACTGAATATATGAATGAATTCCTAGCCACTAAGCTAAATGTTAACAACTTAACTGTCACTTATAGCTGCTATGAGAGGGAAAACCAGTTTTCTCCAAAAGAGTGATCCTGGGAATATCAACTACTTCAGGACAGGCCTCATGTTTAGGAGTAGTTTATCGCATGCACAGGACTCCACAGTTTTTGTGTGTGTTTTTATTTGTTTGTACTTTTACGAATTTTTTGGGGGGTGGTACTTTTTTGTTTTTTTCTGGGTTTTGGGGAATTCATTATAGGCTTTTGTTTGAGAAACAACTTAAAATTAGGTGGGAAGTGATATGGAGAGGATCTGGAAGGATTTGGGGGAATAAAATAATATGATCAAAATACATTTAAGTTTAAAAATATTTTCAATAAAATATATTATTTTCTTGCCATGAATTCTTTGTGGTTTTTATTTCTATTTTTTATTGTTTTTAATAATGTCATTATTCAATCTTTAGGAGTTTTATATCATACACCACAATTCCTCTCACCTCCTGAACCCACCATCCTCTCCTCAGCTCTGCCACGGCCTCGCGCATAAGGAAACAAATCAAAGTAAGCAAGCAAGTGAACAAAAGAAAAAGCAAATACCAAAAAGTAAACAACAAAAACCCCCAAACAAAACAAAATCCAGAACAGAAACAAAGCTCTTTGCTTCTTCTTTTGCCTCTTCATTTTTCTTGGTGGCAATGGAGACTTCAGTGTGCCCTATAGTATACCTCTTTGCTGCATCACTTTTACTGGCAAATGTTCATGGTCGGGTTCAATGAGTCACTGGTCTGGTTCAAAGCCTCTGGTTTCTGGTACACCATCATAACTTCATCCTCATCAAAACTCCTCTGGGATATACTGTGGCTGCCAGGTGTCTTGGAGATCTTGCTGTTATAATTCCATAGGTTGAGTCCCTTCATGAGCTCCAGCAGGTCCTAAATAGGATAGATGTTAGGGTGGGTCAACCCAAGGCCTGGCTGTGGGCCTGGATTCTTGCCAAGCTGGTCAATCCGGGCCCCTGTGGCCACCGATCTCAGGCGAGTGGATGGGGTCAGCTCTTCTATGCTCACCCTCATAGTCAGATTACCCTGGCCTGTGGTGAAGGGTGGAGCCCAACTCTACAACATTCAGGGCTGTCTTTCTTGCTGCAGTGTCCATCTTTCCCAGGGCTAGCGAAGGGTGTGGCCAGTTTACCATGGCTTTCTGATTTTATCTCACATGGTTCCTAGGGCCGCCTAGGACATTGATATCCTGCACAATGTCAAGAAATCAGAACACCTGGATGCTGGGATAGTATATAAGTTTGCATTCATTGCTAAATAAAGTAGTCTGTTTTTCCTTTCACCTGACTCTGGAGATCTGTGTTGTTGACTTTGCACCTTCTCACCCGCTTCCTGAGGGAACCCTTAAGACTAACAACATCTGGCACCCAGAACAGGTACTTCCTGAACAGAATTAGTGTTTTCCTGGTCAGAGTTCTTTTGTTCATTATGGCTGAAATTTTGGATTTTGCCCAGAACAGGTGTCTTGTTGTCTGCCTCTCTGGTTAGGAAGGTACATATTTTTTTGTGTGGGGGGGGAGAGGTTTGCCTAATGCCGTCACATGAAGGCTGAACTCTCAGGAGGTAGAACAGCAAGTTCAGTTCATGAATACAGTCCCTTGTCTGGAGACATCATGTGGGCATATAGCTGTGGCCTAAGGCAAAAACAAAACAAAACAAAAAAACAAAAAAACAAAAAAACAAACAAAAAAAAAAAAAAAAAAAAAAGAAGTCCCCCTGCTAAGCTAAGCACAAAACATAAAGCTCTGACATGATTTCCCATCCCTGTTGACAGTTGAACACCAGCTGTCCCCCTTATAGGGTTGAAGGTGCACAGAGTAGAATGACCTGTTATCCGTGAGACCGCTGCTTTGGAGAAGTGAGCTGCATGGTTGGTGATGAGCGGGGGACGAGGGCCTGGAGGTCGGTGCTGGACAGACCAGGGCTGCTCTGAGCCTGAGGTCTGGAGCAGCGTGCTGAATGTGGACTTGCAACTAATACACAGCTTCATACTGCTGCTGCCAGCGTATGTCCTCGGCTACGTCAGCTGGATGCTGCTGGCACTTGGGCTTCTAGCCTGGTGCCTCAGGAGCCTTGCCCTCAAGGCCAGCTGCTTTTGCTGTTGAAGGAGGAGTGAGCTTAGAACGAAAAAAAAAAAAATAAATAAATAAAAGCACGTGTGGTCTTTAGTTGCCAATTTATAGAGAAGTTCTTTTGAGAAACCATAGAACCTGCTGTGTGGAGAGCAAATACTCACCTCGACACCTTCTGCTTCATAAAAGTGACAGGTCAGTAGTGGTTTATACTGAAAATGGAGACAAAAGAAAAGTTATTCTGGTCCTTCTGATTAGTTTTGTAGGAAATTATGAGATTGATTTGGAGATCAAAGGATATTTTTGTTGTGCTTGTGTGGAAATTATTCAGATTTATGGGACAATGCAGGTGATCCTAGAACCCTTGATTGGAGACACACCTTTAGTTGGAGCATTGTCTGTCTTCTTTCTCAGCAAGCCACTTGTAGAGATTAACTGGACAACACTGACTAATCTCCTGGACCTCCCTGGACTGAACTGTTTATCTGATATTATCATTTTGGGTATAATATCAAACTAATTGACAAGCACTTGCAAAATACAGGATCTTAGCCAACCATGGCTGTTGGATACAGACTGGGTCCAAATGACACCATGACCCAGGTAGCAGCTCAGTCCATCCGTATCTGTATGATTGCTGCGGGAGAGGAGGGGTTCAGACTCAAAATAAGTTGCAGTCACCTGCCCAGACCTGGGGGGGTCTCTGTGTTGGCCCTAGTGGCAACCAGGGTCATGGACTTTAACACAGACACTGGCTTCAACTTGACTGTGGACCCAGAAATGGTTTCAGGTAGCAGCTTGGCCTGGTTGACATCCTAGCTCCAAGTAGTAACTTGGATCAGAATGGCTTGGACACCAATGAGGCCACAGGTTGCAGTCCAGACCCCAGGCTTCATGTGGTCTTTCATTGCTCCATGGGACATGGGCATCAACATGGGCTGTGGTAGGACCATGGATCCAGACATGGTCCTTGGCAGTAACCTAGACCTGGTTGTTACCATAGTCCTAGGTGGCAGCAAAGCTGCCCTGATTAGTATGGTCACAGTGGCAGCATGGATCATGGACAAACATGGACAAGGAGACAGCTCAGGCCACTTGAGTCATAACACTTGACAGCAACAGGAGTGATGAACATCAGCACTGACAATGGCTACTGTAGGACCAGGGACCTTTATATAGCCATGGGCAGCATGATGATGGGACATCAAAATCATGACCCCAGGTGGCCAGCAGACATGCCCTTCAGTCTACTACCAAGACCACCATGGATCCACGTGACAAGCAAACTCTAATAGTTTGCTGACTCTGTACCGTATTCATTTCTTCATTCTGAATTTTTCCATAGTGCATTGTTACTTCCAGTTCTCTACTACATATTTCTTTTTTGTAACAACACACACATGCCAAGCCCTGCATAGAGGATCCTTGGGGTGGGGTAGCTTCCTGATGTTCAGCGTCTTGGGGGCCTCAGGCAGCTAGTCCTCATCTGAGCAGTTGAGAATCTTTTGCGTTTTTCAAATTTGTTCTTATCTCATATATTATACCCCACCTAGTTTCCCCTCCCTTCTCTCCCTCCAGTTCCCCTCTTCACACCCATATTCCCCAGATCTCTCTTTTTCCATTTTTCTTCAGAAAAGAGAAGGCCTCTCAAGTATGTATCAACAAAATATGGTATATCAAATTGCAAGAAGCCTAGGTACCTTTCCTCATATTAAGTCTGCTTAAGGCAAGCAAAAAGTAGGAAAAGAGTAAATAAAATAAAATAAAAAACAGAAATAGCCCCTGCTTCCAGTGTTAGGAGTCCCACAAGAAGACCAAGCTGTACAATGATCACATGTATTTAGAGGGCCTAGGTCAGACCCTCGCAGGCTCACTGATTTTCAGTTCAGTTTCTGTGGGTTTTTCTTGTGGCATCCTGGGCCAATATGACCCCTCTCTTCCACAGGATTCCCTAAGATCCATCTAATGTTTGGCTGTGGATTTATGCATCTGCTCCCATCAATTGCTGGTTGACACATCTCTTATTAATTTTGGGCTAGGTACCAATCTATAAGTATACCAGAGTATCATTAGGAATTATTTCATTGATTACTTTTTGTTGTTGTTGGTTATGTTTGTTCTGTCTTAGGTCTCTGGGCTATCCACCACCTGGGTCCTGGGCCTCTGGGCAGTGTCCAGTGTCATGGGGGCGTGCCTCTGTCTCAAGCAGATCCAGCTTTTGATTGGCCATTTCCACATGTTATGTGTCACCTTTTCTCCAGCATATCTTGCAGGCAGGACTAATTGTAGGTCAAAGATTTTGTGAGTATTTTGGTGTCCAAGTCCCTTCCACTGGAAGATACAGAAGAATTTTATGAGTGGTTTTCTCACCTGCCTGGTCTCACAGCTGCATTAGCCCAAAATAACACACAGAGACACTGTATTAGATATAATGTTGTTGGCCAGTGATAGCGTTTCTTATTGGCTAGGCCTGTCTTTTAAACATTAGCCTATTTCTATCAATCTAATTATTTCACATGGTCTTACCGAAGAGAGGGTCTGGAGTTCTGCTCTCTTGATCCTGTATTTTGAATCTCCTACTACCTCTTCCAGAATCCTCCCTGTCTCCCGCCTATCCTGCTTTTCTATTGGCCATAAGTGCTTTATCCGTTAACCAATAAGAGAAACATATTTACAGAATGACATCTCCTATCAGAAGAAGGCTGGCTCAGGCTCCATATCTCCCATTACCTGAAGTCTTAGTGGCACTCTCATAGATTTCTGGGAGTGTCCATTGCCCCCTAAAAGCCCTCCAATTCCAGTTTTCTTTCCCAGTATATTTTCTCCCATAACTTGATCCTTACTGCTCCTATCTCCACATGACCTGAGTCCACCCTGGATACTTATGTAAAGGATAATCATGCTACAATCTGCAGACCAAAAAGCCTAAGTAAAAAGGAGGGCTCAAGTAAGTTTGAGTGACTGTTCCTGGGAGGGGAAATCGAATTCTGTGTCTTTGAAAGTCCATATTACTTGGGACAAATTCCAGGAGTCATACTAAGTTTATAAAAAGACAAAGAGAGGACCAAGCAGCAACAGGAACTCAAAAACCTCTGTGAAGTACAAGTGGAGGAGGGCAGGGTCAGAGAACTAATGATAAAATCATGCTAGGTGCTGTTTCCATATAGTCCAAGTGGCTCTAATTTTTCCAAAATACAATAACACTGTGGGGGAGATAGAAACCTTTTATTTTTTTTTTCCTTGTTTTTTTTTTCTTTCAGTTTTCTCAGCCTTTCATCACTGGAAGGAGCACACTAAGTTATTCTCCTTAATTTTTTAAGCTTTTGAGATTACAAATACATAGTTGACCCCTGTTTTCTCTGTGTCAAATGCATGGCACCCTCCACGTTCTTTTGCATTAATTGTTGTTAAATGCACATATGCAGTGCCAGGACAACTGTCCAACCCTCTTAGGAAAATTGCCTTTGAATGAGGGATACAGCCATAGTGAATTTAATGTTGCCAAGCCTTAGTTATTTGGGAATTTGTATTAATTAGTCAGAGACAATTCTTGGCAGAACTGTGACTTCAACAGCATTCATTATTCATGGAGGTAATTTCATTTGTTTTCCTTCCCCTTTGAAGCACATTCCCCCTTAACTCGGAGACAAAGTGTCTAAATTTACCACACCCCCAAGCCAAGCTTACACTCCATCATTTTTACTGACTTTCTTTTTGTAAAACATGTTCTTGCTTTCTCCCTTCCTTTCTAGGAAAGTGCTTTGATGCCTGCAATAAATTTGTATATAGGAGGCTGTAGATACAGCAGCGGAGAACAAAGGTACCATTCTTCCTTCCTGGTGTCAATGTCTGATGGGGAAAACCTGCATCAAAGACTCATTCAAGCTTCATGCTTCTGTATCAATGGGCACTATACAAAGGAAATCTACTTTGACCTCCAGGAATGGAGAATAGATTCTTAATTTAATTATGAATTCTCATACAATTTTGTGTTTAATGACAATTTTTTCAAAGTCTCTGCTTTAATTGCTATCTGTATTTAGCAATATGCGCATGGCTATTTGTATAAAATAGAATCTACCTAAGATTGAATATTATTCTACAAGATTATGTGATTTCATAATTCCTTCTTCATCTTATTTTTTTTTTTTTTTTTGGAAAAGGTTTTACTGTTTTACTTTGGAGCCTGTCGTGGAACTCTCTCTGCAGACCAAGCTGGCCTAGAATTCACAAAGATATGCCTGTCTCTGCCTCTACCTCCCAATTGCTAGGAACACTACCAGTGAAAGGCTCAGTGATTTCATAATTTCTTTCTTTCTTTTTTTTTTTTTTTCCCTGGGAATCCTCCATTCTCCCCTATCATTTTTTTCTTCCTTATTTTACATATATACCCCAGTTCCCTCTCCCTCCCTCCCATGCCCATCAATCTGTCTCCCATCCCATTCCCACCACACACACTTCACAGGGACGGCTATGTCTTCCAGGAGGGACCAACAAAATCTATCAAGTCATTTGGAGTACGAACTAGGCCCTCCCTTTTGTCTCTAGGATAAGGAAGTATCCCTCCACGGAGAATGTGCTCCCAAAATATTTTTGTGCGCCAGGGCTATATCCTGGTTCCAATGTCAGAGATCTCTTACACTGCCCAGGCCTTCTAACTAAGACCCATGTTCAGGTGTTCTGAGTCAGTACAATGCTGGTTTCCAAGCTATCAGTCTGGGGTGGGGGGCTCCATTATCTCCCCCTTGTTTAGGTCAGCTGTCTCTGTGGGTTTCTGTACCCTGCTCGTGACCTCTTTTGTTATCAGTCCTCCTTCTGTGAAACTGGATTCAAGGAGTTTGGCTCAGTGTTTAGCTGTGAGTGTCTGCTCCTGTTTCCATCAGCTACTAGACAAGGACTATGTGATAGCAGATAAGTTAGTCATCAATCTCATTATCAGGGAAGGAAAATTAAGTTTTTTCTTTTGTTGCTCGGATTGTTAGTTGGGGTCATCCTTGTAGGGCTCTAGACATTTTTCTAGAGTCAGTTTTCTCTTCAGTCCTATAATGGCTCCCTCTATAATGGTATCTCTCTCTCTCCATTTTTTTCTCTCATCTATTCCTCCTCTGAGCCAATCTTCCTAGTCCAACATGATTTCCTCTTCTCCCCTTCTCTTTCTCCTAACTCCCTCTCCACTCACTGCCCACCCCCCACTCCCAATATGCTCAGGAGATCTTGTTTCCTTCCCCTTCTGGGAGGGACTTTGTATGAAACTCTTAGGTTCCTCCTTGTATACTAGTTCCTTTGGGGGTGTGAATTATAGGTTGGTGATCCTGTGTTCTATGTCTAAAATCCATATATGAGTGAGTACATACCATGTTCTTCTTTTTATGAATGGGTCACCTCACTCAAGATGTTTTCTTCAAGTTCCATCTTTTTGCTTGCGAATTTCAAGATCCCACTTTTTTCCCCCCTGCTGAGTAGTTGCTGAGTAGTATTCCATTGTGTAGATATGCCACATCTGCTTTTTCCAGTCTTCAGTTGAGGGGCATCTAGGTTGCTTCCAGGTTCTGGCTATTATAAATAGTGCTGCAATGAACATAGTTGAACACATGTCTTTCTTACATGGATGTGGATCATTTGAGTATATGCCTAAGTGGAATTGCTGAGTCCTGTGGTAGACTGATTCCCATATTCTTGAGGAACTACCATACTGATCTCCAAAATGGCTGTACAAGTTTGTACTCCCACCAGCAGTGGAGGAGTGTTCCCCTTTCTTCATATCCCATCCTTACCAGCATAAACTGTCTTATGTGTTTTTTATTTTACTCCTTCTGACAGAAGTAAGATAATATCTCTGTTGTCTTGATTTGTATTTCCCTGATGGCTAAGGATATTGAGCACTTTCTTAACTGTCTTTCAGCCATTTTGGATTCCTCTATTGAAAATTCTCTATTCATTTCTGTACCCCAATTTTAATAGGGTTATTTGGTGTTTTGGTGACTAGCTTCTTGAATTCTTTGTATATTTTGGAGATCAGCCCTCTGTAAGACGTGGGGTTGGTGAAGATCTTTTCTTAGTCTATGGACTGCTGTTTGGTTTTGTACACTGTGTCCTTTGCCTTATAGAATCTTCTCAGTTTGAGGAGGTCCCATTTATTGTCAATCACAATGTCTGTGCTACTGGTGTTATGTTCAGGAAGCAGTATCCTGTACCAATTTATTCAAGGGTACCTTCCACTGTCTCTTCTAAGAGGTTCAGTGTGGATGGATTTATGTTGAGGTCTTTAATCCATTTGAACTTAATTTTATGCATGGCAATAGACATATGTCTATCTGCAGTCTTCTACATATCATTATCCAGCACCAATTGTTGAAGATGCTTCCCTCCTTCCATTGTATACTTTTAGCTGTTTTACCAAATATCAGGTGTTTGTAGGTATGTGGGTTAATATCAGGATTTTCAGTTTTATTCCAATGATCTAACTGCATAGTTTTGTGCAAATACCAAGCTTTTTTCAGGACTAGAGGTCTATAGTAGAGCTTAAAGTCAGGGGATGGTTATGCCTCCTGAAGTTCCTTTATTGTACAGGGTTGTTTTGGGCCTTTTGTTTTTCCTTATGAAGTTGAGTATTAACCTTTCAAGGTCAGTGAAGAATTGTAAAGGGTGATATTTCTCTGATTTCTTTCTCAGCCCCTTTATTGTCTGTATTTATTAGGGCTACTGATTTTTTTTTGACTTAATTTTGTACCCTACTAATTTGCTGAAGATGTTTATCAGCTATATGAGTTTCCTGGTAGAGTTTTTCAGGTCACTTAAGTAAAGTATCATATCATCTGCAAATAGTGACAGTTTTACTTCTTCCTTTTAAATTTGTATCCCCTTGAACTCCTTTGTTTGCCTTATTGCTTTAGCTAGAACTTCAAGTACAATATTGAAGAGATATGGAGAGAGTGGGCAGTCTTTTCTTGTTCCTGATTTTAGAGGAAACACCTTAAGCTTCTCTCCATTCAGTTTGATGTCGGCTGTTGGATTACTGTATGTTTCTTTTATTATGTTTGGGTATGTTAGTGTTATACATGATCTCTTTAAGACCTTTATCATGAAAGGGTGTTGGATTTTATCAAAGGCTTTTTCAACATCTAGTGATATGATCATGTGGTTTTTCTTTTTCAGTTTGTTTATATGGTGGATCACGTTAATTTTGGTATGTTTAAACCATCCCTGAGATGAAGGCTGCTTGGTCATGTTGGTTGATTTCTTTGATGTGTTCTTGGATTCAGTTTGTCAATATTTTTTTGAGTATTTTTGCATTAATGTTCATTAGGGATATTGGCCTGCAATTCTCTTTCTTAATTATGTCTTTGTGTGGCTTGGGTACCAAGGTGATTGTAGTCTCATAAAAAGAGTTTGGTAATGAAACTTTTGCTTCTATTGTGTGGAACAATATGAGGAGTATTGGTATTATCTATTCTTTGAATCTCTGGTAGTATTCTGCACTGAAACCATCTGGCCCTGGGATTTTTTTGGTTGGGAGTCTTTTGATGACTGCTTCTATTTATTTAGGGGTTCAAAGTATGACCTGAAAATTATCTGGATTTCCTCAGTGTCCATTCTTATGTTCCTCTTTTCATTTTTGATTTTGTTAATTTGCATGTTCTCTCCCTGCTTTTTTGGTTAATTTGGATAAAGGCTTGAATATCTTGTTGAGTTTCTCAAAAAAAAAAAAAAAAAACAACCCTTTGTTACATTGATTTTTTTGTATTGTTTTCCTGGTTTCTACTTTATTGATTTCAGCCCTCAAATTGATTATTTTCTGATGTCTACTCTTCTGGGGTGAGTTGCTTCTTTTTGTTCTAGGGTTTTCAGTTGTGCTGTTAATTCTCTATTGTGACTATCCTCTGATTTCTTTATATGGGCACTTAGTGCAATGAAATTCCTTCCTAGCATGTTTTCAAGGTGTCCCATAAGGTTGGGTATGTTGTATCTTCATTCTCGTTGAATTCTAGGGAGTCTTTAATTTCTTTCTTTATTTCTTCTTTGACCCAGGTATGGTGCAAGTGTGCATTGTTCAGTTTCCATGAGTTTGTAGGATTTCTGCAATTTGTGTTGGGGTTGAATTCCAACTTTAGAACGTGGTGGTCTGATAAGATACAGGGGATTATGCCATTTTTTTTTCTTTTTTGGTATCTGTTGAGGTTGTTATGTTGCCTAGTATATGGTCCATTTTTTAGAGAAGGTTCCATGTGGAGCTGAGAAGTAGGTATTTCCTTTGGTGTTTGGATGGGATGTTCTAATGTTCTATAGATGTCTGTTAAACCCAATTGAGACATGACTTCTGTTAGTTCTTTTGTTTCTTTGTTAAGTTTCTGCCTGTTGGTTCTGTCAAGTGGTGAGAGTGGGGTGTTGATGTCTCCCACTATGAATGTGTGAGGATTTTTGAGCTTGAGTTTTAGTAGTGTTTGTTTTATGAATGTGGATGCCTATGTATTTGGGGCATAGATGTTCAGAATTGAGACTTTATGCTGATGGATTTCTCCTGTGATTAATAGGAAATGACCTTCTTCATTTGATTGATTTTGGTTTGAAGTCTAACATGTTAGATATTAGAATAGCTACACCTGCTTGCTTCTTGGGTCCACTTGTTGGAATATCTTTTCCCAATGCTTTACCCTGAGGTAATGTCTGTCTTTGAAGCTTAGATATTTTTCTTGTATGCAGCAGAATGAAGGATTCTGTCTCATATCCATTCTGTTAGCCTTTGCCTTTTTATAAGCGAGTTAAGACCATTAATGTTGAGGGAAGTTAAGGAACATTGATTTTTAATTCTTTTTTGTTTTATAAATATATTTGCCCTGCTTTATCCTTTGGGTTCTGGTGAAGTGGGATTATCTATTGACTATATCTTTGTGATTGTAGTAAACTTCCTTGATTTGGAATTTTTCTTCCAGAACTTCTTTCTGTAGGGCTGGATGTGCAGGTACATATTTTTAAAATCTGGTTTTGTCATTAAATGTATTGTTTTCTCTGTCTATAATGATCGAGAGTTTTGCTGGGTATAGTAGCCTGGGCTATCATCTGTGGACTGTTAGTACTTGTAGAATATCTATCCAGTACCTTCTGGCCTTGATATTTTCCATGGAGAAGTCAGATGTAATTTTTATAGGTCTGCCTTTATATGTTACCTGGCCTTTTTCCTTCGCTGCTATTAATATTCTTCCTTTAAACTCTGTTAGTTGTTTTGATTAATATGTGTTGAGGAGTCTTTGTTCTTTGGTCCAGATTCTCTCTTTGATCTCTTGTATTCTATTGGTTATTCTTGCATCTGTAGTTGCTGATTATTTACTCAGTTTTTGTATTTCCAGCATTCCCTCAGTTTGTGTTTTCTTTGTTATCTCTATTTCAGTTTTCAGGTTTTCAACTGTTTGAATTATTTCCTTTATCTGTTTGATTGCTTTTTCTTGGCTTTCCTTACTTTCTTCAAGAGATTTGTTCATTTCTTGCAATTTTTTCTTGGTTTTTCCTCTATTTCTTCCAATTTTTATTTGTTTTTTCTTCCATTTCTTGAATAGATTGTCTCTTATTATCTTTGAGGGCCTCTATCATTTTTATGAAGTTATTTTTTAATTTGTTCTCTTCTGCTTCATCTGCATTGGTGTATTCAGTTCTAGTTGTAGAGTCCCTAGATTCTGGTGGTGTTATATTGGTCTTTCTATTGTTGGGTGCTTTCTTTTATTGCCATCTTCCCATCACTTTCTCCAGTGGGTGCACATGGAATCTCTTTCTCTACTCTGCTCTCCCAGTAGGTGTAGGTGGGTCAGGACTTCAATGTTTGCAGCTCTGGATGATCCAGGCTCTTTTGGAGATCTCTCCTCTGGAACAGGGCTCGTGATGGAGTTCAAACTTCAGGCAAGTGCGGCCTCAAGGTGGTCCCGCCTGGATAGGCTAGTCCAGTGTGATCAGAGCAAACCCCAGAAGTTCCACAGAGATGGAGGTGTTGTTGGACCTGCACTCTGGCCCAGTGCTTACCCAGAGCAGCAGGCCAGCAGGTCAAAGAGTCTTCATAATTTCTTAATAAGAAATAAAGTTTGTTATCAGTAACCAAAACAATTGCTTTAACTATTATTGTGATATTCAAAGAATATTTAAATTGATATTACTTGTAATTTATCATTCAACTTTAATTGAATCTAATACCTTTCATCACTAATATTCTTAAATTAAAATAGAGGTCTTTTCAATTTTCTGAGTATAAACTAGACATCAGAACATAATTAGAGCATGAGAGACTAATATGCTTATAACAATGACAATGAAAGAAAAAGAGACTATAAACTTGAGAATTGGGATCATAGGAGGGGTTTGTGGAAGGGTATCTGGGAGAGAAATAGAGAAAAATGAGGAGGAGAAGTGATATAATTCTATTTCAATAAAACATACACAAAATCATGTATGCATGATATATATTTGCTATTCCAAGCACTTTGTACTTGTTTGACTTCGTACCTGTATCCACACTTTCTCGGACTCAGAACACAATGCAATTTCTTTTTAAGCCTGTGTTTGTTATGTGAAAAAAAATAATGCCCTGTGACTAAATTGTTTGCAAAGAAAATACGGTGTTTATGCTTGCAGCCACATTGAACCACTTAGAAGAGAAAGTGAGAGGTACCCTTGAAGAAATTGGTACAGGAGATTACTTCCTAAATATAACACCAGTAGCACAGATACTGAGATTGGCCATAAATGGAACCTCCTGAAACTGAGAAGCTTCTGTAAGACAAAGGACACAGTCAATAAGACGAAACAGCAGACCACAAAATGGGAAAAAATATTCACCCACCCCACATCTGACAGAAGGTTGACCTCCAAAATATACAAAGAACTCAAGAAGCTAGTCACAAAAACACCAAATAATCCAATTATATAGTTGGGTACAGAACTAGAGAATTCTCAATAGAGGAATCTAAAATGGCTGAAAGAGACTTCAGAAAGTGCTCAACATTCTTAGCCATCAGGGAAATACAAATCAAGACAACTCTGAGATACAATCTTACTCATGTCAGAATGAGTAAAATAAAAAACACCAAGCTCTCAAAAAATAAATAAATAAATAAATAAAAAACACCAAAGACAGTTTATGCTGGAGAGGATGTGGAGAAAGGGGAACACTCTGCCACTGCTGGTGGGAGTGCAAACTTGTACAGCCACTTTGGAAATCAGTATGGCACTTTCTCAGGAAAATGGGAATCAGTCTACCACAAGATCCAGCAATTTCACTCTTAGTTGTATACCCAAAAGATGCACATTTATGCAACAAATACATCTGTTCAGCTATGTTCATAGCAGAATTATTTGTAATATCTAGAATCTGGAAGTAACCTAGATGTCCCTCAACTGAAGAATGGATGGAGAAAATGTGGTACATTTATACAATGCAATACTACTACTCAGTGGAAATAAAAAGAAAGAAATCTTGAAATTTCCGGGCAAATTGATGGAGCTCAAAGAAACCATCATGAGTGAGGTAACCCAGTCACAAAAAGAAAAACATGGTATGTAATCACTCATATATGGATTTTAGACATAAAGCAAAGGATCACTAGCCTACAATCCACATTGCCAGAGAAGCTAGGAAAGAAGGAAGACCCTAAGAGAGACATACAAGAGTCCCCAGAGAAGGGGAAAGGGACAAGATCTCCAGAGCAAATTGAGAGCAGGGGGAGAGGGAGTTAGGAGGAAGAGAAGAGGAGACAAGAAACGGAAAGGAGGATGTGAGGGTGCTGGAGGATGTGAGGGTGAGTCAGGGAAAGAATAGAGGAGAGCAAGAAAAGAGATACCATAATAGAGGGAGCCATTATGGGTTCAAAGAGAAATCTGGCACTAGGAAACTGTTCAGACATCTACAAGGATGACCCCAACTAACAATCTAAACAATAGTGGAGAGGCTACCTTAAATGCTCTTCTCCTGTAATGAGATTGATGACTATTTTAAATGCTATCCTAGATCATCTAGTAGCTGATGGAAACAGAAGCAGATACTCACAGCTAAAAACTAAGCTGAACTCCTGGAATCCAGTTTCAAAGAGGGAAGAGTAATGAAAAAACTGGTCAATACCAGGCTGGAGAAACCCACAGAAAGAGCTAACTTGAATAAGGGGGAGCTCATGGAACCCATACTGACAGATGGGATATCAGCAAATAGGACTGACCCAGACCCCTTAACATGGGTCTCCATTAGGATGCCTTGGAAACTTATAGGGCCTTTGGCAATGGATCCGTATTTATCCCAAGTACAGGAATGGGCTTTGGGAGCCCGTTCCACATAGAGGGATACTCTCTCAGCCTAGACACAGGGGAGGGCATAGGTATGACAGACTTTCACGATTCACCATGGAAGGCCTTATCCTCCATGGGGAGCAGAAAGAGTATGGCAAAGGAACTTGGTGGGCAGTGGGGGAGGAGGGGAGAGAGAGGAAACTGGGATTGACATTTAAAAAGCTTGTTAATAATTTAAATAAAAATAAGTTGTTGAAGTTAAAACAAAGAAAATAAATTGTTATATTTAAGGGGAAAAATGATTAAATATATTGAGCAATTCAGTTTCCCCTGACTTAAAATGACTAACATGAAGAAATAAACATTAGTGAAACGGAGATGGAAGATTTATTAAGTGGTGGTGAGAATCTAATCTTTTTCAGTCATTATGAAGATATATGTGCTTAAGGAAATAAAAATGGAGCTACCTATGTCCCAGCCTTATCATGTCTGGGTACATATCAGACTCATACAGAGTCTTATTATGTTTATTAATTATTATTCATGTCAGCTAAAAAGTATATGCTGGCTAGATGTCCATCATAAGATATGTGGAAAGAAAAATAAAATCATTACTCTTGTAGGAAAATTGATGGAATTAGAAATTATCATAAGTAAATTATCATAGGCTCAGACAAACAAATAGTTAATTTTATCTCAGTAGAACACTCTTTTAAGAAATCTGTATTACCAATGTTCTTGGCAACTCAGTGTGGATATATTCATTGTATAAAGCAATGCTACCTAATTATCTTTTAAACTTTGTACTTTGATCATACTTATTATCTACTTATTATCTAGAAGTCACTTATAATTTCTCTTTAGGAAAATTACTTCTATTGCTTCTCAGTCTTTGTGCTAAGATCAAATGTGAAGAGAGGTGAGTGATCTGCTTCCCATCCTGAGCATACATCCAACAGGCGCTTAGTCCCAGGCAAAAGCCTGGACCCTTCTGTCACCCGTCTCAGCCACACTAGCATGTTGGAAGGAAAGATGCCTGCAAATAGGCTACACCAAAAGTCCCCCATGGTACTGTGTAACAAAAAAAAAATCTCACTCCACGCCCAATCCCATCCATGCCTGGTGAACTCAGCAGCTCCCTGGGACACAGACATCTGCTGCACAGAGATGACCGAGAGAGAGGACTAAGAGGGTTGGATCATGAAGCAAAGACACTGTCTGCACCAAGCTGAAGAAGAGCTGTATTGATGTCAATACAAGAACACATTCAACAACCTAAAGAGCAACATGGTACCAACAGAACCTAGTGGTGCTACATCAGGGAGACCTGAACAACCCAATCAGAAGAAGCAGAAAAAAATGACCTTAAAAATAACTTGATCAAGATGATGGAGGCCTTTGCAGGATAAATAAAAAATTACCTTAAGAAAGGGACCTGGAATCCATATGTAAAATAAGAGAAATTATATATATATATATATATATATATATATATATATATATATATATATGGAAGAAAAGACAAAAAAAAGGAGAAATCAATAAATCTCTTAAAGAAAGCCAAGAAACCCAAGAAAGAAACAAAAAACAAAAATAAGTCCAACTGTAGAAAATTTAAATGAATTCAGTAAAGAAAACACAAACAGAGGGAATTCTGGAAATGAAAAATCTGGGTAAATGAATAGGAAATACAGATGTAAGCATACCCAACATAATGCAAGAGATGGAAAAGATGAAGAGAATCTCAGGCATTGATGATACTATAGAGGAAATAAATTCATCAGTCAAAGAAAACATTAAAGCCAATGAAGTCATAACACAAAATGTCCTGAAGATATGGGACATCATCAAAACACCAATCTAAGAATAATAGGGATAGAAGAAGGAGAAGGATACCATCTCAAAGGCACAGAAAATATATTCAACAAAATCACCAAAGATAACTTTCCCAACCTGAAGTAGGAAATGCCTCTGAGATAAAAGAAACTTACAGAACACCAAATGGCCTGGACCAAATTGGAAAGGAACAGGACAAACTATCAGTATTCATGGATTATAGGATCGTATACATAAGTAACCTCAAAAAACTCTATGTTGGAACACGTATAGCTGATAAACATCTTCAATAATGTGGCAGGATACAAGATTAACTAAAAAAAAAAAAATCACTAGCCCTCTTAGTACAAATGATAAAGGGGCTGAGAAAGAATCAGAGAAACATCACTCTTTACAATAGCCATAATTACAAAATATCTTGGATTAACACTAACCAAGCAAGTGAAATAACTTTAGAACAAGAACCTTAAGTCCCTATAGAAAGAAATTGTAGAGAATATCAGAAAATGAAAAAATCTTCCATGCTCTTGGATAGGATTAACATTGTAAAAAATGGCAGTCCTACTAATAGCTATCTATAGATTCAATGCAATCGCCATCAAAATCCCAACACAATTCTCTACAGTCCTTGGAAGAACAGTATGCAAATTTATATGAAAACAAACAAACAATGGAATAGCTAAAGCAATCCTATATAATAAAGGAACTTCTGGAAACATCACTATCCCAGATTTCAAACTATACTGTAGAGCTATAGTAATTAATAACAGCATGGAATTGGCATAAAAACAGACTAATATACTGAACTGAAGACCCTGATATCAATTTATACACTAAAGAGCACCTAATGTTTTAACAAATAAGCCAAAATTGCACAATGGCAAAAGGAAAACCTTTTTTTAACAAAAAGTACTGGCATAACTGTATGTTAACATGTAGATTATAAACAGATCCATATTTATCACCATGAAGAAAACTCACATCCAAGTAGTTCAAGGACCTCAATGTAAATCCAGCTACATTGAATGTGATAGAAGAGAAAGCGGGAAGTAGCCTGAAATGCAATGGTACAAGAGACCACTTCCTAAATATAACACCAGTAGCACAGACACTGAAAGCAACAACCAATAAATGGGACCTCCTGAAATGAAAAACTTTCTGTAAGGCAAAGGACACTGATAATAAGACAAAATGAGAGCCTACAGAATGGAAAGATATCTTCATCATTCCCACATCTGACAAGGGCTAATCTCCAAAATTTACAAAGAACACAGGAAACTAGATATTAAAATACAAATTAACCCAGTTGAAAACGGGAGTACAAAGCTAAACAGAGAATTCTCATCAGAAGAATCTCAAATGGTTAAAAGAAATCTAAGAAATGCTCAATATCCTTAATCATCAAGGAAATGCAAATCAAAACAAATTTGAGATATCATCTCATACATGTCAGAATAGCTAAGACCAAAATTACTGAGGACAGCTTATGTTGGAGAGGGTTAGGGGAATGCTTTTCCACCCATTGTGTGAGTGAAAACTTGTACAGCCATTTTGGAAATTTGTATGGCTGTTTCTTAGAAAATATGGAATCAATCTACCTCAAAACCCAGTGATACCACTCTTGGGCATTTATCCAAAGGACACTCAATCATACCACAAGAATGTTTGCTCAACAACATTCATAACAGCATTATTCACAAGAGCCATAACCTTGAAACAACCTAGATGCCCTCAACCAAAGAGTGGATAAGGAAAATGTGGTACATTGACACAATGGAGTACAACTTAGTGGTAAAAATCATAATCTCATGAAATTTTAGGCAAATGGATGGAACTAGAAAAAACTATCATGAGTGAGTTAACCAAGACTCAGAAAGACAAGCATGGTATGTATTCACTCATAAGTGTATATTAGATGTAAAACAAAGTATAACCAAGCTAAAGTCCACAGCTCCAGAGATGTTAGGTAACAAGGAGAATCCTAAGTGGGACATATTGAACACCCTGAGAAAAGAAATTAGATGAAATATCCATGGAAAACTGGGGGCACAGGATGGAAGGAGAACAGGATGGACTGAGATGACCTAGGTAGGGAGGGATGCAGTGGAAGAGAAATGAAAAAGATATCTTTATCCTCTATGGGCTTAGTGAGAAACCTGGTGCTAGGGTAACTACAAAGAATCCACAAAGAAGACCCCAACTAAGACTTCTAAAAATAGTAAAGAGGATGACTAACCTGGTCTACCCCTGTAATCAGATTGATGAATGCTCCAACTATCATCATAGAGCCTTCACCCATTAATTGATGGAAACAGATGCAGAAATTCACAACCAAGAACCAGGCTGAGTTCCAGGAATTGAGATGAAGAGAGAGAGAGGAGGGAACATAGAGCAAGGGAGGTCAACATCATAGTGGGAAAATCTATAGAGATAGCTGAATGAAGCTCTTAGAAACTCATGAACTCTATACCTACAATTTTAAAGACTCCAGGGAACAAAACTAGGCCCTCCATAAGTGGGAGATACTTGTGAAGCTTGAACTATCAGAGGGGGTCCTGGCAGTAGAATAATGATACAAACCTGGCTCATGAGCTAGCCTGTTGGAACCCATTCCTTATGGCAAAATGCCATGCTCAATGGCAGTAGGACCAAGATAAAATCCCCAGTCCCAGTACACAAGCTAGCTTGTTGGAGCCCATTGCCCATCCCCCCCTTTTTTTGAGAAAGGATCTCTCTGTATAGGTTTTGAAGCCTGTACTGGCACTCTCTATAGCCATGTCCAGTCTTAATGAATGGGTGAGGGCCCAGGCCCTGTCCCAACCTATTGTACCACACTATGCTGACTCCTCATGGGAGCCCTTACCTGTGAGGAGAAGGGGACTGGGTCTGGGCTAGGAAGCATGTGAGGGAGGGTGAGAGGAGGTAAGGTAGTTGGGAGGAGGCAGGGGGTGAGGTGGGAGGAGGGGTGGGAGGGAAAATTCTGGTTCTAATGTAAAATGAAATCAAAAAATAAAAAAAGAATAAAAAGATAATACAAAAATCAAGTGTGGAAAATTATTTCAAATATAGTTACTTTTGTTAATGTGTAGTTGTATGACTCACCAAAACACAGATACAACAGATAAAGTCTTGGATTAGTCTCAGTTTAAACTTCCACATAGAAATTTTATTCCAGATGAAAAATATCCTTTTATCTTCCTTAATCATGATGATGAGGGGCAGGTGAGTTGGATCAGTGAGTAAGAGCACTGGCTGTCTTTCAGAGGTCCTTCCAATTGCCAGCAAGCATATGGTGGCTTACAATCCTCTATAATGGGATTGGATGCTCTTTTCTGACACTTGGGCATACATGAAGACAGAGCTCCCAAATTCATAGTAAATAAATAAATTAAACTGCAAAGAAAAATAGAAATTAAAAAAAAGTTGTGATATGAGTGTTAGAAGAAATTCATATATGGAAAAAAACACAAAACTAGTAAATATGCCATGTTATGTAGAAGTGATAAATATTTAGTTCCAGTTTTTTATGTTCTGGCACTAGATGCAAGTACTATCTACCAGAATATATTAATAAATCTTCCTGTTGTTAGATTAAGACCACTAAACTCTGAAGTCCTGTGTTGTTCCTGATGTTTTTATGACCATTGTAGTGCAATAAGACTGTTCCCTAAACAGCAGTGTTAAACAGAATAAAAGCAATTATTATTGGCACATAATGTAATTACCAATAATGTATTGGATACAAATGAAGAAAAACATTCTAATCTTCACATGAAGCCATTGATGTGTCTGCTTTTCATTTCTGTTAATAGCAAGTGTTCCCATGAATCCCAGTGTCAACAGAAGAGAAATGTGCTCTAATGTGTGATCATCACAAATTCAAGCTGCTTTATTCAGCAGAAAGAGGAACAGTTCTCCCAGAGAAAGATCTTTAAAAAACAAAATCAAGAAACAAAGAAAAAAAAAAAAAAAAAGAAAGAAAGAAAAAAAAAGAAAAAGAAAAAAAGAAAAGAAAAAAAGAAAAAAAGAAACATCCACAGGGCATAACCAAATGCTCCATCCTCTTGCAAGTACTTCCTGTGTATTTTACCACCAAAGGGAACAATTTCTCTCAGGCTTCCTTTTATATAAAGTGAAAATTCTCTCTGAGGAAAGAAATTATTTGTGTATCATTGTGGACAAATGCTGTGCATATTCAAGATTCATTCAATTATCCATATATTAAACTAAAGATACTGATGTAGAATTATTTATAGCTTAAATAGGTCCCCTCATGTGGTGATTTATTATTTATGACTTTTTAAAGCTTGCCTGAGGATTAAGAAAACAATCAGTCACAAGCTACAGAAACTAGGCACTGGTGGTACACATCTTTAATTCTACCACTAGGGAGGTAGAAGTAGATGGACCTGTTAGTTCAAGGCCACTCAGCTATACAAAATATATCCAGTCCTAAAGAGAAGCAGCTCAAACAAAGGTGATCTCAGCACTTGGGCTACACAACTTTAATCCCAGAACTCATAAGGGGTATTTAAGACAGGTACAGGGTCTCAGAGCTAGCACTCATTCTCCAGCCACATGTAAGATAGGAAGACATTGAGTCTTAGCAGTCTCCAGTCAAGTCAAGTTGAGGAAAGCATAGCAGTCTGGGATTTCAGTCTGAGGTTTGGTGGAACAGAGTCAAATTTCAGTCTGAGGTAGAGGTAAGAGCTAGTGACAGGCTGCTTTGCTTATCTGATTTTCAGCTTGAAGGTTGAACCCCAATATCTGTCACCAGTGTTTTATTATTCATGTTAAAACTCCATATCATTTTATGTGGAAAATGAATGACTATTTATTATTATTTCAGTATATAGCTAATGGTGTAATAAGAGTACAAAAGCATTACAATAAAACTCACAGATTCCCATATTTCAGCCTTGATGCAATTTCTTGAAATCAATATTTGCATGAATATATTAAATATAAAAACAAAGCATCAATAATTTAGAAAAAATCTCCAAATTTACTTAACAAATATTCAAAATAAATCAACTTGATTCATTTTAATTATTCATGACTGTTTGAAGACTCTTTAGTAACAACATTAAAATCTTCTATTTTAAGATACTTCAGGGAACTACTTCATGAATTTATTAAAATTACTTGGAATGAACATGATGTTTGTCTTTAAGTAAAACAATATATTTAAAGTATTCAGGAAGATTGCTGATTAAATTGTATCATTTTTAAGCAATATATTGATGAATATGTTATAAAATATATGTATTTTCTAGGGAAACATTAATTTACTTATTAAACTAGAGTACAAATATATTGATAAAAGATAGCCATAAATGTTGTATTGATACACATATTTAAGCAATTGTTTTTATCCTTAGTAGAATGTGGTACTATAGCTAAATGTCCCACAAAGAATAATAACTTGGTTCCCAGGAAGTAATCATATTTAGAAAGATTATGGAAACTTTATATGATCAAACATAGCTAGAGGGAATACCACACAGAGAAAGAGACTTTGTAGGTTATACCTGGACATTGAACCTTTTCTTTCTATTTGCTCTCTGTTCTTCATGGTATGAGTAGATCTGACCATGTACACCTACCTCCATTTTGTTCATTCTCACCTGTTATGAGCTGTTTGCCCACCAGCCTGGTCCCAGAGCTACATCAGCTGCAAATAACACACAGAGTGGCTATATTAGATTTAAAGATTTAATATATATATATCTAATATATATTAGATATAAAGTTATCATTTTTTATTTGCTAGTTCTATCTTAAATATTAACTAATTTCTATTAATCTAAGTGTTTCTACGTGATCTTATCTTATCAGAGAGTCGGTCCAAAACTCTTCAATCTAATCCCTACATCTTAAATCTCTTCTAGTACATCTCCCAGAATCCTCCTTGTCTCTAAGTCTTGCCTATTGTGGTTTCCTAAGAGAAACATATTTACAGAGTGGCATCTCTCATCATCTACTCTTTTCTATCTAAATAAAAAAATGGTTTTTAACTTTAACATAGTAAAATATCTAACAAAACAGTTATCAAGTAAGAACAATAGTTAATATTCAGTCCATTAACATTTAGCAAAATTTAAAGAAAATATTCTATCTTTGTTATTCTAATGTCTTATATGTAAGTTATCTTTAATCCTAACTAAGGAAAACTATAACCAAAACTATCTGTCTTCAACTCCATCAAAGTCCACAGAAGGAAAGTATATAAACTCTAGAAGTGACAAAGACATCTCTCTACCTGGTCAGTCACCTGAATTTCTTCTGTAATGTTCTATCTTCAGCCTATAGGCCATAGTGTGTCTGGCAGACTCCACAGCAAAGCAAGAAACTTTAAATTGCCCACCTGTATTGGCTGTGTCTTGAAGACTATCTGAAAGACTCTTCCATGAAGCAGGAACCCTGTAGCAATGCCAAATTTGTATCAGCAGTCACTTTTCTGTGGGCCCTGCATGTCCAATTTATACAGCATAAAGTCAAACAGTCCAGACAAAAGCAGTATCTTGCCAAAATGGATAGTCTTGCCATATTGGAAGTAAACTCCATAATGAGTTTTTTCAATGTCCATCTTTCTTTCTGATTCAGGTGGTGTAGCCAGGAGTAGTTGTGCCTCACTGTTAAGAAAAGCCCTAAACCATTCTAAATGTGGTATTCTGTAGGTCTTTGAAAGGTTTGAAGAATGCTTATCCATTTGACATATATCCCTGTATATATAGAAGACCTAACTTAACTATAAGTTTTGACTATCATAGGTAACTATCTACAATCAGTACTTGATTATACATTAAAATTTTATATGAGCTATATAAGCACAATACCTAAACAAGAGGAGAAATATACTCATCACAAAATTGACCTTAATTTGTATCAATAAATAAAAATCCATTCAGAAACAAAGTATTAATTTCTTTTTTTTTCTGTTTTTCAAGTGAATGTTTCCAATGAATACAAGAAAAAAAAAGCATGTTTTCCATATCCCTTAACATGATTAAACATTATATATAATGTTTAATATGTATATATGTATATATATGTGTGTGTGTATATATATATATGTGTATATATATATATATATATATATATATATTACAAGTGAAAAGTGAAAAACAAATGATCCCAAGAACCCATGTACATTTATATCCAAGCCACTTGTTATAGATTATCAGTGTAGGTAAGCAAGGTATCTTAAAAAAAAATCCTTATACCCATACCTGCCCTCAATCTCCTGATGTTAAAAAAAAAAAAAAAAAAAAAAAAAAAAAAAAAAAACTATTGATGAGTGGGTACACACCCTAAAGATTTGAAGTAGAGCTGAATGATATTTTTCATGTATAAAAGTTTAGGTTTGTGATCCTTTCAAGATTCCTTATAAGATTACCTTTCAAGATAAGTAATAAAGTGAAAAGTGATTGGTTCTTTTTTGTGGCAACAAAACTCAGCCTGACAAAGTATTTATTTCTATACCCCAATCCCCTTTTAGAGATTGGTTGTAATCATTAACCATTTATCCCATATAAATGAAACAAACATTATATATAATATTTGGGAATTTGAGTGTTGTTCTTTCCAAACTGCTTCCTGCTGGTAAGTGGCACTGTCTTGGGGATCCTAAGGAGAGCCAGAAATCCTGGCTGTAGTGGTCTGCAAGGCTGCCTTGTCCCAGCTGTTTTGAGTTTTGGATCACCTGGGACACTGTTTCAGGGGATCTTGCTTGATCAAACCATGTTAGTCTAAAAGGACTCATAGCTTTTAATTTTCTGTGGAAACAAAAATAGTCTTTTCCCTAGTGACCTGTCCTTAGACTTAAATTTGGAAGTCAAAGCATTTTTAAAACATGTAAATTAGATTAATTCATCAGCATTGATAATCAAGTGTACTTTAGCAGTTATTCCTTCCTTAGCAATTGAGCAATTCAAAGACAACACAATTGCATACAGTGTTCAGACTCTCTGTGTATTTTTCGATTTTATGTGGCTTTTCTATTTCTCTATTTCTTTTACATCTGTGTTTTAATTTGTTGAGAAAGGGTTTCTCTGTGTAACTTTGGCTGCCATGGAAATATACTCTATACTCCAAGTTCACTTAGAAATCACAGAAATGTGCCTGTGTCTGCCTCCCAAGTGCTAGAATTAAAATTATTTGCAACCACACCCAGCTACTCTTTTTCTATTTTTTAAACCATTCTATTCTGTTTCTTTTACTCTCCCAAGCCTACGTATATTTTAAAACACATTGTAAACCTTTAAAGGTTTTTCCTTAATCTGACTGTCTTTACTGTCAATCTTTATCTTTTTCTGGCCATGAGTCTTTTATCTGGTAAACAACTTTGCTAAACTGAAAGCCACAGCCTCCGCCTATCCAAGATGGCGGGCATATATTTACTGCCAGTACTGAAAGCTGTGTTCACAGCCTTGGTCTATGCTGCCATCTACCAGCATGCTGCTGGTTTGGAGATGTGGTCACTGCCATTATCAACTCTAAAGGAGCCATGCAAATCTCTGCTTGTCTGTAGCAAAACAGAACCCAACCAAGAAAAATGCTACTACCAAGAAGAGTTGTTTGTCTCTGTTATTTTGTTTTCAAAATCCTTTCTTAAGCCTTTTTTAAGTTCAAAATGGAAGTTCTTAGTACCCACCTTGTGGGTGCCATTTTGTTACATATAGTTTTCCCACCAACCTGGTCGCACAGCAGCATCAGCCCCAAATGACACACAGAGATGCTGTATTGTTACTAGTGTTTCTTATTGGCTAGTTCTGTGTTAAATATTAACCCATTTCTATTAATCTAAGTGTTTCCACATGGTCTAATCTTACTGGAGAGAAGGGCCAGACATTATCTCTCTCGTCCCTACATCTTGAATCTCCTCTACTACATCTTTCAGAATCCTCTTTGTTTCCTAGCCCTATCTATCTTGCTTTTCTATTGGCCAAAAAGGCCTTATTCATTGACCAATAAGAGACACATATTTACAGAATGACATTCCCCATCACTTACCAGGTACCTGGAAGTAATGGACTTAGGGGCTATGGGTTGACATCTCTAAGTCCATTTAAAACTTTTCCCCATAAAGTTGTTCTATGAGATATTTTCATGTCAGCTACTCCAAGTTAAATACACACACACACACACACACACACACACACACACACACACACACACACACAGAGAGAGAGAGAGAGAGAGAGAGAGAGAGAGAGAGAGAGAGAGTTACATGTTGAGTAAGAGAAATTTGAGAATTTTTATAGTATAGCATGGTAATGTTGATAATTCCTATGTTTTCTTCATGTTTTTATGTTTAACAAAATGCTGCCACTGAAATGATCCAATTAATGTTTTCTGTAACCTAGTTATATGTAAAACTGGTTTCTATTATATTTTATTGATATAATTTTGTCAAACTTAGGATAAATTAATTTTAAATGTATCAATTAGCTAAATAATCTAGTTTTAATTTATCTTTGTATACAGTTGTAGTATTATTACCTCATTTTTAATTAAATATTTTCAATTGATATTAGATGAAACATTATAGTACACAGTTTTAGGTATGAGTCAGTTAGTACTGTATAAATATTACCTGCCTAAATGCCATGCAATAAGCCATTCTGCTTACCTGTTTACTAAGAATTTCAGATCGAATCAATGATCTTAACTCTCCTATAAAAAGACACAGGCTAACAGATGGATACAAAGACAAAGTCCATCCTTCTGTTCCTTACAAGAAGCATACTTCAACTTCAAAGACAGACACTACCTCAGAGTAAATGGTTGAAAAAAGATTTTTTTAAATCAAATGGACCCAAAAAAAGCTAGTATATCAATCCTAATACCTAACAAATTAGACTTCAAACTAAAATTAATCAAAAGAGATGAAGAAGTGTATTTCACACTCATCTCAGGAAAACTCCATCAATTCTGAATATTTGTGTCCCAAATATGAAGTAAGCCACATTTGTAAAAGAAATATTAAAAAAAAAAAACTCAAATCACACGTAAACCCCACACACTTATAGGGAAGATTTCAACACTACACTCTTAACACTGATAGAACTATCACACATAAGCTTAAAAAACAAATAAAGGAAAAAAAACAGAAGTGATGACCCAATTAGGTTTAACAAACATCTATAGAACATTCCATCCAGACACAAAAGAATATACCGTCTTCTCAGTACCACATGGAACCTTCTTTAAAATCAAACACATACTCAGCAACAGAGCAAACCTCAACAGATACAAAAAAATTGGAAAAACCCACTGTATCTTATTGGATCACCATGCTTTAAAGTTAGAATTCAACAACAATAAAAATTGCAGAAACCCTATAAACTCACAGAAGTGCTCAAATGCATCATTCCTGGGTAAAGAAAGTGAGGGGAGATGTCATTCTGTAAATATGTTTTTTTATTGGTTAATAAATAAAGTTCTGTTGGCCAATAGGAAAGCAGGATAGGCGGGACTAGGAGACTGGGAGGAGAGAGGAAGAAGTAGGAAGGAGATTCAAGAAGATGTAGGACGGGGAGAACAGAGTTCCTCTTTCCTGTAAAATAAGACCACGTGGAAATACTTATATTAATAGAAACGGGTTAATATTTAAGACAGAGGAGCCAATAAAAATGCTAGTAACAGGTCAACAGAATTATATCTAATACAGCATCTCTCTGTGTTATTTGGGGCTGGCACAGCTGTAGTACCAGGCCAACAGGAAATACTACTCATCAATCACAAGGAAGAAATAAAGAAGTAAATACAAGACTACCTAGAATTCAATGAGAATAAAAGCACAACATATCCAAATTCAATGAGAAAAATTGAAAGCAGTGCTAAGAAGAAAGTTCGTAGTACTAAGTTCCCACATGAAGAAACTGGAAAACATTCACACTAGAGACTTAATGGCCCACTTGAAAGTATTGAATTATCAGAGAATTTGATATTCATGGAGACTTCCAATTCTGTAAAGGAAAAGAAACCATTTCCATATATTCTAGATGTCAAAGTGTCTTGTGTGAGTATACTAATTCTATGTACTTGAAAATAAAATCTGTGGAATAGCAGAAAAATAGCTCTTAGGACACTTGTCACTTTTGCTGTCTGCTGTTGCATGTAACTCCACAAGAACTGCAATCTACAAATCTTTGTAGGAAAAGGATTAAAAGACAGCTCAAAGGAGGGGGCAAAATCAATGAAAAAAAAATCAATGTAAAAGTTGTAAAAGCTATACCAATTAGCTTCCTAATATACAGCCTTTTGAAGTGCCAAAGTGCATTTTTAAGTGGTACTTCTAATTTTTATTTGGATAGACTCATTGCTAATGGTAGGAAGCAATCATGTAAAACCAAAAAAAAGTCTAACACCCCAAAAAGCCTTTAGAAGCTAGGGTATTTATAGTCTCCTCAATGGTTCTTCTATTTCCACACCATTTTCCTAACTACCTTTGTACATCTTTTTAATATATGCTATGATTTCTCAGAGTCCATTTTATCATCTTGGGTAGAACAAAAAGTATATCACTGCTTTACATTTAGATGATAGCTTGGAATATATTTGTTTACTTTCATACAAATACATTATCTCTAAGGAATTTAAAATCATTCAGAAAAGCACACTTTGAGTATTATAAACAATTACAATGTATATTTTACTCAAAATATGTTCTCAAAATGTTCTCATTCTCAAAATGTTCTCTCAATTTCAATGAGAAATTCAATGAAAATATTGAATAAATGTTGAATTATTGAATGGCACTTTTTTTTTATTTTATATAACCGAGTCAATTTAAATGAAAACAAGCATCTATAGACAATATTTGGGATTTTGGGTGTCGTTCTTTTCAAACTACTTCCTGCTGGTAAGGGGCACTGTCATGGGGGATTCGAAGAAGATTCAGAAATCCTGGCTGTAGTCCTTAAGGCTGCTTTGTCCAGCTGTTTTGAATGTGGGATCACCTGGTACTCTCTTTCAGGTGGTCTGGCTTGATCAAGCCACATTAGTCTGGAAGGAATCCATATCTTTTCATTTCTGTGGAAACAAAAATAGAAATCCTTTTCCCCAGTAACTTGTCCTCGAACTTAGATTTTGGAGTCAAAGTATTTTTTCTTTAATTTAATTTATTATTTTACATGTGGATCCCAGTTCCCTCTCCCTTCCTCCCTCCCTCCTTCCTTCCCTTTTGCCCTCTCTGCCCTCTCACAAGCACTCTAACCACCCTCCCCTCCCATCCCCCTACCCCAATTCCATATGTAGGGGAATGCCATCCAGTTGGGGTCATGTAGATCTGACAAGTAATGTGAAGTAGGGAATAGGGCTTCTCTCCTGTCTCTAGATTAAGGCAGTTATCCCTCCATGGGGGGTGTGTTCGCAAAGTCCTTTTGTGCACCAGGGATACATCCTGGCTCCACTGTCTGAGGTCCCTTAGACTGCTCAGTCCTTCTGGGTGAGACCCATATTCAGGGGGGCCTGAGTCAGTCCCATGCTGGTTTCCCATCTATCAGTCTGGTGGCCCCTTAGTTCCTCCTTGTTCAGGTAAGCTGTCTCTATGTGTTTCTGCAGCCTGGTCTTGTCCTCTCCATCTGCATCTGGGTTCTACTTCGACTCAGTGTTTATGTATGGGTGTTTGCTCCTGTTTCCAACAGGCATTAGTTGAGGGCTCCATGGATAAGTTAGTTGTTGATCTCACTCTCCAGGAAGGGCATTTATGGTAGCCTTTCCATGGAAGCTCAAATTGTTAGTTGGCAGCAGTCTTGTAGTTCTCTAGTCCTTTCTTTGTGTTCAATTTTATCTTCAAAGCAATATTGGCTCCTTCTTTTATGCTCTCTCTCTCTCTCTCTCTCTCTCTCTCTCTCTCTTTCCTGTCTTCTATTCCTAACCAGGCTCAATCTTCCTGGTCGCAAGTGTTTTCCTTTCCTCCCCCTCATTTTCTTCTACTTTTCTCTCCATTCACTGCCCCCCTTCATCCCTTGAGTTCTGGAGGACTTGTCCCTTAACAGTTCTGTGATGAACTTTATATGAATCTCTTAGAATACACCTTGTATCCTAGTTCCTCTGGTGGTGTGAATTATAGGATGGTGGTCCTTTGATCTAGGTCTAAAATCCATATATGAGTAACTACTGTGTTCCTCTTTTTGTGACTGGGTTACCTCATTCAGGATGGTTTCTTCAAGTGCCATCCACTTGCCTGCGAATTTCAAGATACCATTATTTTTTTCTGCAGAGTAGTATTCCATTGTGTAGATATGCCACATCTTCATTAACCATTCTTCAATTGAGGGGCATCTAGGTTACTTCCAGGTTCTTGCTATTACAAATAGTGCTGCATCCATGCAACAAAGACATCTATTTGACTATGTTCATAACAGCACTATTTGTAATGGCGCTCATTTTTCTTACATTATTTCCACAATTAAATCCTTGTAAAAGGAAGAAGACAGAAGAAACTGTACTCTGGTTAATTAATTCCATATGTTTAAATAAAGACAATTCATTCAAATATTCCTTCTTATGAACTAGCAGTATTCTAATATTTGGTACTTTATATGCTGCTTTTCAAAACTGTTTTTAAGGTTAATTTTTACCTTCTATTTACGTATGATGTGTGTGTGTGTGTGTGTGTGTGTGTGTGTGTGTGTGTGTGTGTGTGTGTATGGATATGTGCATGTAAATGCATGTGTTCTCACTGGCCAGAGAGAGACTGGATTCTTTGGAGATACTGCTGCAGGCACTGTCAGCTCCTTAGTGTGGATTCTGGAAACCAGATTCCAGTCCTCTGTAAGAACATTATGCATTCCTAACTGCTGTGCATATTTCCAGCCACATGTTATACTCTCTAATAAACCTCAAAACTATACTATGAGAATTCACCATATTTCAACAAAGACAAGCCCCAGTAAGTTAGTAATTTTCCTAGTATTACATAGATGAGTGTTTGGAATTTTTACCTCTGGTTGTTTAGTTGATCCTTTTCATTAAAATAATAGAGGCTCTTAAAATTATTGGCTTTTATCTTTTACATTTGAATTCCAAATTAATAAACTTGATGTATGAGTATGAAAATTGCTTTTTAGTATATATCCTTTGATAGAAGATGTCATTTGATAAATATGTTTCTCTTATTGGTTAATGAATAAAATTCTGATGTCAAATAGAAAGGCAAGATAGGCAGGACTAGGAGACAAGGAGGATTCTGTGACATGTAGTGGAAGAGAGTTAAGATGTAGGGACATGAGAGGAAGAGGTCCATACCCTCTCTTTGGTAACATAAGGCCATGTAGAAACACTTAGATTAATAGAAATGGGTTAATATTTAAGGCAGAGCTAGTGAATAAGTAACACTAGTAACTGGCCAAGAGCAACAGCTTTATATTTAATACGGTGTCTCTGTGTGTTATTTGGGGCTGACTCAGCAGTGGGACCAGGCTGGCAGGGAAAATTTCTTGTAACAAACCTCACATAACAAAAAGGCAGAAAATTAGAAAGTATTGAATGGTAAATAGCTAAATAGTAAATACCAGTCAATAATAGGGGAAAATAACTTATTTAGCCAACTTTCTGCCATGGATTAATACATTAACTGGAAGTATAGGAAACTAGTAGCCAAAATAAGAAATTTCTAACATTATTCTAATTTGCAAATGTACAAGTAAGAAAGTATATTATGAAAAATTATGAGTTTTAAGAGGGAAAGCTACCTACTTAGAATCTATAGCCAGAGATGTTTTCTTTCAAAGTGAATGAGAAGTATTTTCTCAGGTAAATAAAAGTTGAGAATTCCAGTCCTACCTTTCAAGGGAAAAGGAGCTGGTGTCATCAAGTTAATTATTTAGGTCAAAAACTTTCATCTATACAATCAGAAAAATCTGTCAGAGAAATAGAAAATCTTTTATACAAGTTTGACTTTCTCCTAATAACCAAAACCATTAATGGTTGCAAGTCTCTAATTACAAGGTGATTACTGATAGAAACTCAACTGTTGGTTGCTTTCAAAAACACAATTCAATGGAAAAGACTCAAATATATCAAAAATCAAAAGAAAAAGACAAAATTTTTATTCAGAAATGAGATCAAAGTAGCCATTTTTTAAGTGTAAGAAATAGGACTTCAAGGCAAAATTAGCCAAAAAAAAAAAAAAAAAAAAAAGAGAGAGATAAAGATCACTAAATGTTATTGAAGTGCATATACCATTATGAAGGTAAATAACTACAAAAACATATGCATCAAATGCTGGCACACCTAATTCTATAAAACAAATACTAATGGACATAAAAGAAATGATATGCTTAAATACAGTAATGGTGGGTTATTTCTGTTTTTTTTTTATTAGTAAGTTTTATTTTAGTTAGAAATAATCTTATTTTACATATCAATCCCAATTCCCTCTGCCTCCCATCCTCCTATGCCCCCCCACTGAATCCCCACATCCAATCCCCAGGGAGGGTGAGGCTTTCCATAAGGGATCATCAAAATCTGTCAAGTCATTTGGGTTACGGCCTAGGCCCTCCCAGCTTGCCTCTAGGCTAAGGGAGTATCCCTTCATAAGAAATGGGCTCTCAAAGTCCATTCCTACACTAGTGATACATCCTGGTTCCACTGCCAGAAGTCCCATAGACTGCCTAGTTCTCCTAGCTGATACCCACATTCAGCAGGCCTGGTTTGGTCCTATGCTGGTTCCCTAGTTGTCAGATTGGGGTTCATGAGTTCCAACTTGATCAGGTCAGATGTTTCTGTGTGTTTTCCCAGCGTGGTCTTGACCCTTTTGCTCATCACTCTCCTCCCTCTCCGAAACGATTACAGGAGTTTGGTTGGCTCAATATTTAGCTGTGGATCTTCTGCTTCCATCTGCTACTGGATGAAGGCTTTTGGGTGGCATGTAAGGTCATCATCATTCTCATTATAAGGGAAGGGTATTTAAGGTAGACTCTCCACTTTTGTGTAGATTCCTAGTTGGAGTCATCTTTGTGGATCTCTGTACAATTTCCTAGCACCAGATTTCTCTTTAAACCTATAATGGCTCCCTCTATTGATATCTTTTTTCCTGCTCTCCTCTATTCATCTCCCTATTCAATCTTCCTGATCCATCATGTTTTCCTTCCCCTCCTCTTCTTCCCTTCTCTTTTTCTTACCTCCCTGCCCCTTCCCCTTGCTCCCAATTTGTTCAGGGGCTCTTGTCCCTTTCCCCTTTACTGAGGGACCATGTATGTCTCTCTTACAGTCCTCCTTATTTCCTAGCTTCTCTGGAGGTATGGATTGTAGTCTGATAAACCTTTGCTCTATGTCTAATATCCTTATATGAATGAGTACATACCATATTTGTCTTTCTGTGACTGGGTTACTTCACTTAGGATTGTTTCTTCTAGTTCCATCCATTTGCCTGCAAATTTCAAGATTCCATTTTTTTTTTTTTTTTTTTGCTGAGTAGTACTCCATTGTGTGCTGAAAATCCTTTGACAAAATCCAACACCCCTTCATGACAAAGGTCTTGGAGAGATCAGTGTACAAGGAGCATATATAAACATTATAATAACAATTTACAGCAAGTTGAATACTCAAGTTCATATGAATAACAACAACAACAAAAAAAACCCCACAATAGTTAGTCTTGTTGCTTCCAGTCCTCCTTCATCATGGGTCGCATGCATGCTCCAGGGAAGGGCCTGTCCCAGTTGGTGCTGCCTTACCGCCACAGTGTCCCCATATGGCTGAAGCTGACATCTGATGACGTGGAGGAACAGATTTACAAACTGGCCAAGAAAAGACTGACTCCTTCCCAAATAGTTGTGATCTTGAGAGACTCACATGGGGTGGCACAGGTCCATTTTGTGACTGGTAATAAAGTCATGAGAATCCTTAAGTCCAAAGGCCTTGCCCATGACCTTCCTGAGCATCTCTACCATTTGATTAAGAAAGCTGTTGCTGTCCGAAAGCATCTTGAGAGGGACAGGAAGGATAAGGATGCTAAATTCCGCCTGATTCTGATAGAGAGCAGAATTTACTGGCTGGCTCGCTACTATAAGACTGACTAAGCAGGTCCTCCCACCCAATTGGAAATATGAGTCATCCACAGCCTCTGCTCTAGTGGGATAAATTCTCTTGTGTACACAAGCAATAAAATCACTTTGAATAAATTAAAAAAAAAACAACAGAATAAGCAAAACAATCCTGTACAAAAAAAGAAACTTCTGGAGGCATCATTATCCCTAACTTCAAACTCTACTATCAAGCTATAATAATAAAAATATTGATATTGGCTTAAAAACAGACACATGGACCCAATGGAATCAAATTAAAGTTCTGATATTATTGTACACTCCTATGAACACCTGGTTTTTCAGAACCCCAAAATGTACAATGGAAAAAGGAGAGCATCTTTATCAAATGCTGTGGGAAAAACTGGATGTCAAGTTTGCAAGCAGATCCATTTCTATCACCATGCAGAAAATGCAAGTCCAGTTGGATCAAGAACCTCAACATAAATCCACTTACATTGATCCTAATAGAAGAGAAAGTGGGATGTTGTCTTAAATGCATTGACACAGGTAACCGCTTTCTAAATATAACACCTGTAGCACAGACACTTAGAATAACAATCAATAAATTGGATCTCCTTACTGAAAAGCTTCAGTAAGGCAAAGAATGTGGTAAATAAGACAAAACTAGAGCTCACAGAATGGAAAAATGTCTTCCTCAACTGATGTCAAGATACTAGACATCAGATTACAAAGTAATCCAAATTAAAAATGAGATGCAGTGCTAAACAGAGGATTCTCATCAGAAGAACCTTAAAAGGCTCAAAGACATTTAAGAAATTCTCAACATTGTTACTAGCACTTTCTCACTAGTCTGGTCCCATAGCTGCATCAGTCCCCAAATAACACACAGAGATGCTATATTAATACAATACTGTTGGCCAATTGTTCTTATTGGCTAGCTCTGTATAGATTTTTAACCCATAATTACTAATATATGTATTTCTACATGATCTGATCTTACTAGACTCAAGTCCTCTCCTGAGATCACATAAGACTCACCTACATTTCCCAGAATCCTCCACCTTTTCTAGTCCTACCTATCTTGCTTTTCTATTGGCCAATGGTGCTTTATTCATTAACCAATTACAGAACATATTTACAAAATGACATTTCCCATCATGTCCTCTTTTCTGTTTAAAATAAAAAGAAGGGTTTTAACTTTAACATAGTAAAATATATAACAGAACAGTTATCAGATAAGGACTATAGCTAACAATATTTAGTCCATTACAGTCAGCAAGATTTTAACTGTAGTACCTTCTCTTTTACTTATTTAATTATTTATATTTCTTATTTTACATATTGATCCCAGTTCCCTCTCCCTCCCTTTCCTGTCCCTCCTTCCTATGCCCCCCTCACCACCCTCTCATCCCATTCACCCCCCCCCAACTCCACAGGGAGGGTGAAGCCTTTCAGGAGGGATCAACAAAATCTGTCAAGTCAATTGTAGTATGGACTAGGCCCTCCTTCTTGCCTCTAGCATTTTGGGATTGGGGGCCCAGTGAGTGGAGAGTGAGCTAGGAGAAAGGGAAGGGGAGGAGATGAAAGCATGTGGGACTAGGAAGGTTGAGTCAGGGATGAATAAATAAGAGAAAACAGAGAGAGAGAGAGACAGAGAGAGAAATACCATAGAAGAGGGGGCCATTATATGTTTTAAGAGAAAATGGACTCTAGAGAAATGTCCAGAGACCTACAAGACTGACCCCAATTAATAATTTGAACAACAGTGCAACAGTGGAAAGGCTACCATAAATGCTCTTCCGTGATAATGAGATTGATGACTAACTTATCCACCATTATAGTGCCCTCATCTAGTAGCTGATGCAAACAGGAACAGACACAGCTGAACACTGAGCCAAACTGGAATCCAGATGCAGAGAGGGAGGACAAGACCAGACTACAGAAACCCACAGAGACAGCTGACCTGAACAAGGAGGAGCTAATGGGCCCCCATACTGATAGCTGGGAAACCAGCAATGGGCCAACTCAGATCCCTTGAACATGGGTCTCAGTTAGAAGGCCTGTGAAGTCAAAGGGGCTTATGACAGTGGAATCAGGATATATTCCTTGTGCACACACACACAAAAAAAGGCATTAGCAAGATTTAAAGAAAATATTCCATCATTTATCCTATCTTTATGAGTCTGGGACAAGGCTGGTGGGAAAGTGCTCATAACAAAATGGCACCTGCAACATGGATCCTAAGAACTTGCACTTAAAACTTGACAAAAGCTTAAAAAAAGGGTTTTAGAAACAAAAGAACAGAGACAAGCTAGGCTTCTTGGTAGCAGGATTTTTCTTAGGTGTGTTCTGCTTCTCTACAGACAAGCAGAGACTTGCAAAGCTCCTTTAAGGGAGTCTTCCTGACTCAGCATAAGATGCAATAAACCTCAGGGCTCTTTTGTGAGGCCCTGCTAACAATTGAATGGTGTGTAAGAGTAGCTGGCAATGGCAGTGACCACAACTCCAAGCCGGCAGCATGCTGCTGGATGGCAGCATAGACCAAGGCTGTAAACGTACACCCGCATGCCAATCTTGGAAAGACATTCAATTGTTTGACTGCTGAGGAAATAGCAACAACTACTAAAAGAAATTCTGCTGGGTTAATCCAATTTGTGTATTTTTAAAATGCTTCAACATCCAAATTTAAGTCTAAGGACAGGTTACTGGGGAAAAGAATTTCTGTTTTTGTTTCCACAGAAAATGAAAAGCTGTGGATTCCATCCAGACTAAAATGGTTTGATTAAACAAGAATCCCTGAAACAATGTTCCAGGTGATCCAACTTTCAAAACAGCTTGGACAAGACAGCTTTATAGACCACTACAGCCAGGATTTCTGGATCTTCTTAGCATCCCCATGGTATAAACAGTGTCCATAATCAGCAGGAAGCAGTTTGGAGAATATGACACCTATATTTCCAAATATTGTCTATAAATGTTTGTTTTCATCTAAATGAAGTTGCTTATAAATGGTTAATGATCACAACCAATTACTTTTTAAAGGTAAAAGGGAGATTGTGGTATAGGAATGAATACTTTGCATTGAAATGGATTTTCATTTATTGATACAAATTTAAGGTCAATTTTGATAAGTATACTTAGCCTCTTATTTAGCTATTGTGTTTGCATAGTTCATTAAAAATATAATGTATAATTAAGTACAAATTATAGATAGGTACTTATAATAGTCAAAACTTATACTTAGGTTTGTTAGTTTTTTATAAATATATATTTTGGTTGGGTACGGATTCATCAAATCTTTCAAAGACATACAGAATATGGCATTTAAAATGGTTTAGGGTTTTTCTTGACAGTGAGACCTAATTGCTCCTGGCATTACCACCTGCATCACAAATGAAGATAGACTAATAAGAAACTCGTTATGGAGTTTACTTTCAATATAGCAAGACTAGCTATTTAGGCACGAAACTGCTCTTATTTGGACTGTTTGACTTTATGCTATATAAACTGGACATGCAGGACCCACAGAAAAGTGAATGCTGAAACAAGATGGACAGTACTACAAAGTTCCTGCTTCATGAAGGAGTCTGCCAGATATTCTGCAAAGCAGGGAGAAAAATGTTTGACAAACTGCCAACACAGGTGGCACAGTTCGATATTTCCTGCTTTGCTGAGAAGTCTGCTGATAACACTGTGGCTTATGGGCTGAAGATGGATCTGCAATTACAGAAGAACTTTGGATGATTGTCCAGGTAGCGAGTTGTCTCTGTCATTTTTAGAGTTATATACTATCCTTCTGTGGTCTTTGATGGAGTTGAAGACAGTTATGATTATAGTTTTTCTGAGTTAGGATTAAAGATAAATTCGTTAGGTATAAGACTTTAGACTAACAAAGATAAGATAGATGAACGACTATTTAAATCTTGCTAAATGTTTTTGAACTAAATATTTTTAACTATAGTTCACATTTGATAACTGTTTTGTTATATATTTTACTGTGTTAAAGTTAAAGCCCTTCTTTTTTATTTTAGACAGAAAAGAAGAGATGATGGGAGATATCAATGTGTAAATATGTTTCTCTTATTGGGTAATGAATAAAGCACTGCTGGCCAATAGGAAAGCAAGATAGGTGGGACTAGAAGAGGTGAGGATTCTGGGAAACATTAGCAGAGTCCAGAGAAGATCTCAATGGGATGGGAGTCTGGTGTTCTAGGTAAGATAAGACCATGTAGAAATACATATATTATTAATTATCAGTTAATCTATACAGCGCTAGCCAATAAGAAGCTCTAGCCATTGGACAATAGCACTGTATTAATACAGCATCTCTGTGTGTTATTTGGAATTGATGTGGCTGTGGGACCAGGCTGGCAGGAAAGTGCTTGTAACACAACATCCTAATCCTAAGGGAAATGCAAACCAAAACATCTCTGAAATACCACTTTACACCTGCCAGAACAACTAAGATAAAAAAACACTGAGGATAGGTTATGTTGGAGAGGATATGGAATTAGGAGAACCTTCCTCCACTAATGATGGGTGTGCAAACTTTTACAGTCACTTTGAAAATCAGTATGGAGGTTTCTCATAAAATTGGAAACCAATCTACATCAAGGCCCAGTGACACAACCCACTCTGATACACATACCCAAAAGACACTTGACACCACAAGGACAAAGCAGCATTATTTGTAACAGCTGGAACCTGGAAACAACCTAGATGCTCCTCAACTGAAGAATGGATAAAGAAAATATAGTATATTTACACAATAGAGTATCACTGAGCTGTGAAAAACAAAAGCATCAGTAAAATTGATAACTTAGAAAAAACATCCTGGGAATGAGGTAACACAGACTCAGAAAGACAAACACAGTATGTACTCATTCATAAGGGGATCAACAGATACCCAGACTACTATCCACAGCTCCAGAGAAGCTCGGTTTAACACATGGAGAACTCTAAGAGGGACATGCACATATGGATCCCCCTGGGAAGGATAATTAGATGAGATCTCCTGGGTAAATTGGTGGTGGGGAGATGGTAAAGTGGAGGGGATGGGGGATGAGAACATGAGGAACTGGGTGATGAAGGAGGGGAGGGAGAGGGAGAGCAAGGAAAGAGATATCTTGATAGAGCCAATATGGTGTTAGTGAGAAGCCTGATGTTAGGGAAATTCCAAAGATTCCACAATGATGGCCCCAGTTAAAACTCCTAGCAATAATGGAGAGGGTGGTTGAACTTGCCTTCTTCTGTAATCAGATTGGTGAGGACTCCAACTATCATTATAATCACTTCATCCAATAACTGATGGAACCAGATGCAGAGATCCACAACTGTGCACCAAGCTGATCTCAGGGAATCCAGTAGAAGAGAGGGAGGGAAGAGGGAATATATATGAGCAAGGGAGGTCAAGATCATGATGGAAAGATCTACACAGACAGCTGAACCAAGCTCATGGAAGCTTATCAACTCTAGACTAACAGCTGTGGAGCCTCCATGGGACTGAACTAGACCCTCTGTATGTGAGACAGCTGCAAAGCTTGGGTTATATGAGGTGCCCCTAGCAGTAGCAGTAGCACCAGGATCTATCCCTGGTACATGAGCTAGCTTGTTGGAGCTCATTCCCTATATGGGAATGCCATGCTCAGTCTTAACTCAGTGGGGTGGGTGGTGCTCCTCTAACTTAATGTTCCAGACTTTGTCTACTCCCCATGGGAGGCCTTACCTGTTGGAAGGAGTGAATGGGGGTGGGCTGAATGGGAGGAAAAAGGGTGCAGAGGAGGGATGGGAGGGAGAACTCTGGTTGTGATATAAGATGAAATAATAAATAAAATTAAAATTAACTATTAAAATCAATAGGTTAAAAGAATTATGATTTTATTTCATAAGGGCCAGAAACTACTTAAATTTGTGAGAACAGTTTATACCAGTGTTGTATGTATCTTCCATCTATTTTTATCTGTTGTAGTTTGATATTTTTTTATTTATTTTATATAACCAAGTCCATTTAAATGAAAACAAATATTTATAGACAATATTTGGGAATTTGGGTGTCGTTCTTTCCAAACTACTTCCTGCTGGTAAGGGGTGCTGTCATGGGTGGTAGTTTGAGATTTAAGAACATTATTGTTATAATGTATATAGTATCATCAAATGCTTTATGAAAAATGTAAATGTTATAAATATATATTTATGGACATGTATATGTTTGTACACATATATCTATGGATATACACTTAGCCACTTTCTAGAAGAAAAGAAGACAATTTTGAGTAATTTGAATGATATATTGACACACACATAAACCTTGACCCAAACCATATTTCAACAAGCATAGTAATTAAAAAAATAATAATTTCTAAAACTGAAGTATGTACAAAATTTAAGGTATTGTTTAAAAAATCCTTTTTCACAATTGATTCTGATTAAGAAATTATGCAATCTGCTAAAATATAACAAAGTTATGTCACAATCTAAAACTATCATCTTGAAATTTTGATCTTTAAAATCTTTTAGTACAGAGAGTTTCTGTGATGAAGGATGCATACCATACATCTATTTGAATGAAGAACAATATTTAGAATGTAATTAACAATTATGCTTCTTTAGTAAAGTAGTGGTTGTAGATTTCCTCAAAGGAGTTCACTAGCCCTCATAAGTTGACCAGTTACATGATTTCCCTCTTATTGAGTATATTAGAAATTATATATATATATATATATATATACATACATACATACATACATACATACATATATATATATATATATATATATATATATATATGTCAATCAGTTTGGAGTCTGCCCATATACATCTATCAAACAACTCATGCACTTACAGGTCAGGTAATATAGGTGAAGAGGGGCAAAAATATTGTAAGAGCCTGAGGATCTGGGTGTTTGCTGTGATATTATATTTCTTAGTAATGTGAGTTGAACAAGGAAAACATCAATTGGCATGTTAGCATACATTCGGGAATCCCAAGCAGCCTCCCAATGCTAACATGCTAATTGATGCTTTCATTGTTCAATTCATATTTAGGCAGTCATGTTGCTGATAGTTTGTGGGTGTAGCTTCTCACATTACTAAGAAATATAGTTAAAAGAAAAGAGAAAGAAAGCTTCTATTGCTGAGGAGAAACACAGATGATATATTTAACTTAAGATCAGAGTCATTTTATCTAACACAGTTTTGGGTGAGAGTTTGTTGTTAGTGTTGTTTCTAATCTGTGACAGTTATATCTGTATTTAAGAGAAAAAAGAAAAGAAAAAAAGGGGGGAGGGATCTCATCATGTGACATTGTGAGTGGCACAGTGTGCACTTTTGTTCATATATCTTTACTTGCAAGTGTTCATTGCAAAGAGTCATTAGTCTGGTTCGAGACTTCTGGTTTCTGCTACACTATTGGCCCTCACTTGAGCTCCCCTTGGTTATCCTGCTGATGCCCTGTGTTGGTGAGAACATGAAGCTTTGGGTCATGTGTTCCAGCAGATCACAGATGGGGTGTCTGCTGGGGTGGGCCAAACCATAACCCTCTTTCTGGGCCTGGGTAGTTGCAGGATTGGTCAGCCCACCATATCGCTCTCCAGGGTGAGTTCACCTGCACTGCCTTGATGAGCTCACTGATTGCAGCTGTGTTGCCCAGATCTGGTATAAGGGCCATTCTCCTGAGTGCTGATAAGGGGCAGGACAGCTCTTCTGCTCTCCTATCTGTCTCAGGTGTTGGTGGCAGAGCAGTGGGCAATGGCAGAGGGGTGAGAAAATCCCTCCCATGAGGCCTCTTGACTGGTGAATAATGGAGACAGCTCTTCCATGCTTACAATATCAGGGATGGCTTGCCCACACCTGAGCTCCATGGGTATTAAAGTGAAACACAATTATCTGAACATTCAAAGCTTACATCCATCCACAGATAAGAGAAAACATGTCATTATATGCCTCTCTGTATCTGGGTTATCTCACTCAGAACAACTACTTTCAGTGTTATTCATTTATATGTGAATTTCATTTTTCTAATAACTAAATGGTATTCCATTGTGTAAATATACCACGTTTTCACTATACATTCATTGTTTCCTGGCTACTGTAAGTAGCTCAGTGGCAGATATGGGTGTGCAGGCATCTTTAGAGTAGGATATGGAGATTTTTGGATCTATACCCAAAAGGGATATAAATGGCTGCACAATAGTTCTAGTTTTTTAGCTTTTTGAGGAACTTCTGAAGTGATTTCCACAATACCTTAAATACTTTGCATTCCTACTCCAAGTGACTAAGTGTCCCTCTTCTCCCATATCCATTAAGCCATTTGTTGTTCCTTCTGTTTTGATATTAGCTTTCTGAATGATTTAAGACGAAATCTCAATGTAATTTTAATTGAATTTCCCAGATGTATGGGATGTTTAACATTTTTCTGATATTTTTTCATCCTTTTTGTGTTTAATATTCTGAAAACTGTTCAATTCTACATCCCATTTCTAAATTGAAATTTTGGCTTTTCATTTTTTTTTTAGTTCTTTATGTATTCTACATATTTATTTATTAGTCTGTATGCTTATTCCAGAAGCTGCCACTTTGCTCAGATTATTGTTTTTTCTGCTATACAGACATTATTTGTTTTTATTTTATGTGGTCCCTTTTATTAATTGATGACCTTAACACTGAGTTATATGGGTTCTTCCAAAAAGGCAGAAAGTCCATCACTGTGCCAAGAAATGCAAGGTTATTACTCATTTTCTATATCAGCATCAGGGTATTGAATCTTAGGCAAAGGACATTGATCCATTTGTAGTTTAGTTTTGTTCAAGATGAGTATTCAGGATTTATTTTCTTTTATCTACATGTAGCTAATCACTTTTGTCAGTAAGTTTCATTTTCTGAAGATGCTACATTTCCTCTCCTCTAATGCGTATTGTTGTGACCAGTGCCTAACATGGTTTGGCTGTATGAGTCTGGATCATAATTTCTTTCATTCAGTTGACCAATGAGGTTTTCTTTCTTTCTTTCTTTTTTCCTTTCTTTCTTTCTTTCTTTCTTCCTTCCTTCCTTCCTTCCTTTCTTTCTTTCTTTCTTTCTTTTTTTTCCCACTACCATGCTGTTTACATCACCACAGCTTTATAGCATAACTTGAAATCAGAGATGCTGATATTATCAGCAATTTTTGTTGTTGCTGTTTTTGCTATTCATGTTGTTCAGGATTTCTTTGGACTGTCATTCAATTTTTGCATTTTCAAATAAAATTTAAGAACTTTTCTAACTTACGTGAAGAGTCACTCTGAAATTTTGATTAGGATCACATTGAGTCTGTAGATTGCTTTTGGTTGGATGGTAACTTTCAGTGTTAATCATCTGAATTCATGTGTATGGGAGCTCTAATAACATTATGGAATCTTTTTGAATTTCTCTTTTAGTGTCTTAAAATTTTCATTGTTAAGTATTTCACTTCATTTGTTGTATTAATTGTAAGATATTTTTATGCAATTGTGAATAGAATTGTTTTCTTTAAAAAATAACATTGAGTCTTTGCTCTATATGTTTGATACATATATGTGTGTGTACATATATATCACACACATATATATATATATGCAATTATATTCAGATAAAAGTACTAACATTGCACACCATGATCAACAGTTATCAATCTTGCTTTTCAACTCTAAAACTTTGAGAATATGTATACTAGCATTATATCCATATTATTCTAGACTAGAATCTTTATTCTCTTTATTTCTGTTTCTTATTAATTCTGTTTTTTAACTAAACATTTTAGTGTGCCTGAACAATGTTATAATTTATTCTACCATATGTTTCATATTTTGTGTATAATGCACATGTAATTTTATGTGTTCATGTTTAAAACACAGATATTTTATTTATATTTATAAAATTTTATTAGAAATATTTGTATAACATTATTAAATAATGATAAACAATAATTTCTAATTATTTTGTGTTGATTGCTTTATGTTAAGCTTGCGGTGGATTAAATAATGACAGATAATTTAAAATATATATAATCTTTTTTAAAAAATAAAATAAAATGTATGTGATCTTTTAAAAATCATTAGCACATATTTAATTTTATGTGATTCCTAAAATTAGGAATGGGTTAATTCAATTTGGGAATTTCATTCCTTTCTTTTATCTTTATATAACCATTAAATTCATAATATAAATTATATTACTTTGGTTTGAATTTTCAATATCCATATATACCAACTTTGGTCTTTCTTTATCCTTTGTTCCTTTAACAAATATGAAGTCACTTCTACCAAGTAGAAATAGGTTCAACTCAATGTACCTTCATTAAAAGCTAGCTATTTTTGCCTTACTCAAATGATTATTAATCTTGATGTTTCCATATATTTGTCAGGAAAAACAGTGTAGTTGACATTATTAATATTATGCTGAATGAATGAGCAATTTGATTGAGAGAAATGAATTGTCTTTGATAACCCATATTTCTCTACTCCAAGCAATATAAGAGGTAACAATTGATTCTGTAAATATTCCTAAATATGGTGAATAACTTCACCTGGGTAGCAAAATAGCATTTTGTTTGCCCTGCATAGAGTAAAATATACTGTACAAGTCACACAACAAGTTAGAGATATGAAAATTAACAACTAGCAATATCTCTACATGCCTGACCTGAAGGATGATTTTTACAGTATTGCTTGCTTTGATTTTATTTTTATTACATTTTAAATATTCATGTCAAATTATCATTTGGAAGACTTATTACAGAAAAATTGGTTTCTTTAAACATAGGCTGAATTTTTTCCCAAATGATTTAAATATATAGAATGTGGCTTTTTGCTTGTTTTTAAGCTTCTTGTACGTGTTTGTGCATGTTGGATGGAAGCATTTATTTTTGTATGGGGAGACTATGTATATGTGGGTGTGCATGTGTATATGTGCCTGGATGTACACAGGCCTGACTTTGCCATTCTTCCTTCTTTATTCCCTGTGTTATGTATTAGTATATCTTAACTGAATCCAGAGCTGAATATGATTAGTTCAGCTAGCCAGATTCCTTTTGTCTATCACTGGAATAGCCTGCTGGTTACCACACCACCTGACATTTATGTCACTGCTAGAGCACCACACTGAGGTCATTGGGTATGCACAGCAAGCCCTTTCCTCTTTTCACATAGAAATTCCCCTACCTCCTTTTTCTGTTTATCATTGGACTGGTACAATCCACATATTTTCATAAGCAATGCAAGGTTTTAAAATATATATTGTGCAACGAATAAATCTAGTTCGATAAAATGTTATATTATATAGTTGCCATTTTTTGTGGTAAGGCTTTACACTCCCCCAAATATGTCTCAAGAATATGACATGACATATATTTATACATATATATATATATATTTATGATAATGAATAATACCTTTTATATCTTTGAATTTATATTATTTTAATATGATAGCTTATATCTTATCCAAATAAAAGAATAACACTGAAAATTTTTCTTGCTGTAAAAAAAAAATTAATTGTGAAATTAGAAAGTTTTGGTTGGTAAATCATCTTTATCATGATGCAATCCTCTGTAGCATAACACTTTGATTTATATAAAAAAAAGATTTGTAGTTACTGTCTTATTTCTCTTTATTCACTTAAAACTGAGTGACTTCTGGATATTTTCATCACTTTCGTTTAAATTATTGATGTTCTTCATGTTTCTTGTGATTCTAATACAACTTAGCAATAAAAATATAAAAACACATGGTTTTTAGACTGAGTAGTTTAAGGATTAAACTTGTTAATTATTGTGGGTTTGATTTGAACATATGTATTGTGTACTAAGCTATGTATGCTTTTGTCATTGTTTTATTTTATTTTATTTTATTTATTTATTTATTCATATATTTTTGGTTTTTCAAGACAGGGTTTCTCGTTTCTCTGTGGTGTTGGAGGCGGTCCTGGAACTAGCTCTTGTAGACCAGGCTGGTCTTGAACTCACAGAGATCTTCCTGCCTCTGCCTTCTGAGTGTTGGGATTAAAGGTGTGTGTGTGCTGCCACCACCTGACTTGTTTTATTGTTTCTTTTTTGTGTTTGTTTGTAGTTTGTTTTTGTTTTTGTAGTGACTGGTATGCTTGTATCAGAGACTAAGATATCCTGAGAATATTTCTGTGCTTTTTGTGCTGAAAGGAATTGCTTGTGATCCATCAGAAAAATGCCTGTTACCTCTGTCTAAGAACATGTGCTAGCCACTCAACTCTATGTTTTAAAAGCTGGATGCAGGCATATTTGTGCTGCATTACAAGCTCTTGGAAACAATCAATCAGAATTTCAGGTTTTATTTCAACTTTTTTTCCAGCTTAGATTGTTTCTAATGGGTGTTGAACCCATCCTAAAATAGCTTGTCCTGCTGTTTCACAAATTGATTCTGAGCAGCGATACCCTAAGTAAAAGTAGAAGGTCATAATTCCTACAGAGATACTGCAACAAGTGAGGACATTTTATCCAACACATGTACACAAGTAGGATTGGGTTTTAAGGTTTAATGTCTAAAAAAACATTGTCCTTTCGTATCTCATCTTCAAAAGCCCTGGAACATTCTGCACTCAGCAAGTTAGTGCTCTTACAAAGGGTGGGAAGTAAAAATTGCAAAAATGAAATTTAAATTAAGGTTTGTCTGAGGCTAACACTATCACAATCATGCTGAATTATGATGCTATAAAGAGAAAGTAGAAATTTTATTCTTTGTAAACACGAATCTACTCTCTATGAACTCTTTTTTTCCTAGGAACTTTCCTTGTTAATATGGTATATTTTATGTGCTTGTCATTAAAAATCTTTCTTCTGTACAGGATTTTAGCAGTGCAGGCATTAATATAAGCTACCAGGTGTAGATACTGTAAGACCAGGGTCCCTGCCAGGAAACTCCTCAGGACAGTAGGTCTCTACTTGGCCATATTGTGGGGTTTTCCTCATTATTGCTTTCTCTCTGTACTACAGCAGTGGAATTTGTTGAGTGATGCAGTTTAGATCATTAATGAATCTGTCACAGTTACCAAATTTAATGTCTTCATCAGTATGGACATTTTTTTATTCGTTTGTTTTGTTTTTTTTTTTTTTGTTTTTTACAAATTTAAGCCTTAACAATTCACTGAGTGTATATGGTTGCCAAGTATTTTATAGCACTCATAAATATGTAATTAAGCTCCACCAATGGGAGGAGGCTGCCTTCCAGGGCCCTCCTCAGAAACTCCTGAGGACTGGAGACTGCACACAGGAGAACCCATCCCAGTGGACCAGCCAATCCACAGTATGTCTGCATCCTAGTCCCACCTCCAGCCACGGGAGGAGGTAAGGCATGGGCCTATTTCTGACCCACCTTCTGGGGCCCTGCCCAGAGCTTCCTGAGCCCTGAAGACTTGGCAAACACAAGGGAATCTGTCCCAGCAGATTGGCCTATCCAGAATCTGCCACCATCCTAGTGCCACCTCAATCCACAAAGGAGGAGCTGGTCCTCTGGTGCCCTGCTTGGAGCCTCCTCAAGACTGGAGAATGTACATGGGGTAACCCATTCAAGCAGAAGAGCCCTGCCAGAGTCTGCCTCCACTCACTGGAAGAGGAGAGCCATCAGCATATTGGACTTGCTTGCACGCCCTGGAAGAGAACCTTGGTCCCATACCCATCAGGAGAATGAGAGACCCCATCGGTATAAACGGGAAGAAGGGATGGTTAGATGACAGTATAAGAACACCACATAGATCAAAGAAGGTCAGAACTAAGAATCCAAGCAACAGTGGAGAGGTTTCCTTAAATTCCTTTCCCTGATAATGAGATTAATGACTACCTTATATGCTACTCTAGAGCGTTCATCCAGTAGCTGATAGAAGCAGACACCCACAGAACTGAGGGGAACTCCTGGAATCCAGTTGCAAAGAAGGCGGAGTGAGAGAAAAGGGGTCAAGAGCAGGCTGGAAACCCACAGAAACAGCTGACCTGAACAATGGGCACCCATGGACCCCAGTGTGATAGCTTGGAAACCAGCATAGGACTGACCCAAACCCCCTGAAAATGGATGTTAGTTAGGAGGACTGGACAGTCAATGGGGCCTCTGGCAGTAGACCAGTATGTATCCCTAGTATACAATTGGACTGTGATATTCTCTCAGCCTATACACATGGAGAAGGGCCTAGGCCCTGCTTCAATGATATGACAGACTTTGAAGATCCCCCATGGAAGACCTCACCCTCCCTAGTGAGCAGGAAGGGGATAGGGTGAAGGGGGGGCAGAGGAGGGAGAGGGAACTGAAATTTACAAGCAAAACAAGCTTGTTTCAAATTTAAAGAAAAATAAGAGAGAACACAGTCAAAAACAGAGATCAGTATGACACAGAGTCTAGGAACACCACACCAGCAAGACCTGAACATCCCAACACAGATGAAGCAGAGAGATTGACCTTAAAACAACTTTATGATGATTATAGAGACTTTCTAAGAGGTAATGAGAAAAACCCTTAATGAAATGAATGAAGAAACAAACAAAAATTTCAGGAAATGAAGGAAAAGATAAACAAAAAAATGCAAGAAACAATTCAAACAGTGCAAGGCTTGAAAGCTGAATTAGACCCCCCCCCAAAAAAAAAAGAAAGAAGAAAAAAACCCACAGTATGAGGGAATGCTGGAAATAGAAAAGCTGTTAAATGATCAAGAACTACAGATGCAATCATAACCCACAGAATACAAATCCCTACCAAAAATATCCTTGAAATATAGGAAACCAAATAATAGAGAAACCAAACCTATGGATAATGGGTATAAAAGAAGATAAAGAAACCCACCTCAAAATACAGAAAATATATTCAACAATAGTATAGAAGAAAAATTTTTCCATCTAATACCATGACAATGAATGTAAAAGAAGCTTAAAGAACAACAAATAGAGTGAACCACAAAAACAAGACTCCTTACAACTGAATAATCAAATCTCCAAACACACAATAAAGAAAGAATATTAAGATCAGCAAAGGAAAATTCCAAGTAACATATAAAGCAAATCTATCATAATTACACCTAAATTCTCCATGGAAACTGTGAAGGCCAGAAAGTCCTGGATAGATATTCTACCAACACTAATACGCCATGGATGCCAGCCCAGACTACTATACACAGCAAAGTTTTCAATCACTATAGAGGGAGAAACCAAGATATTCTATGACAAAACCAGACTTAAATAATATGTATCAACTAATCTAGCCCTACAAAAAGTTCTGGAAGGAAAACTCCAACCCAAGGAAGTTAACTACACTCACAAAAACACAGGCAATAGATAATCCCACTTTACTAGAAGCCAAAAGAAAAATGGGGGGGAAATCCACAAACAATACCAACACCAACAACACGTTCAAAACAAACAAGAATTAACAATAAATGGCCATTAATATCCCTCAATAATAATGGTCTTAATTCATATATAAAAAGACATAGGCTAACAGAATGGATACGAAAAACACACCTCACCTCAACTTCAAAGACAGACATTACCTGAGAGTTAAGGGTTGGGAAAGATTTTCCAATCAAATGGACCAAGAAACAAGCAGTTGTAGCAACCCTAATATCTAACAAATTAGATTTTAAACTAAAATCAAAAGAGATGAAGAAGGTCATTTCTTATTAATCACAGGAGAAATACTTCAAGATAAAGTCTCAATTTTGAACATGTATGCCCCAAATACAAAGGCACCCAGTTCCAAAAAAGAAACATTACTAAACCTCAAATCACACACAAAACCTCACACACTTATAGTGGGAGACTTCAACACCCTATTCTCAACACTAGACCAGACCACCAGACAGAAACTTAACAAAGAAACAAAGGAACTAACAGAAGTTATGACCCAATTGGGTTTTATAGACTTCTATAGAACAATCCATCCCAACACAAATGAATATCCCTTCTTCTCAGTGCCAGAACTTCTCTAAAAATGACCACATTCTCAGCAATATAGCAAATCTCCACAGGTATAAAATAATTGAAATAACCCCTTGTATCATCAGACCACTATGTTTTAAAGTTAGAATTCAACAACATCCTTAGCTATCAGGAAAATGCTTATCAAGACAACTCAGAGATACCATGTTGCCCCTGCCAAAATGCCTAAAATTAAAAACACCAATGACAATGAAGAGGATGTGGAGAAAGGGGAATGAACACTGATCCACTGCTGGTGGGAGTGCAAACTCAAATAGCCACTTTGGAAATCAGTATGGCAATTTCACAAGAAAATGGAAATCAGTCTACCACAAGATCCAGCAGTTCCACTCTTAGGTATATACCCTAAAAATGCACATTCATGCAATAAGTACATCTGTTTGACTATGTTAATAGCATCATTACTTGTAATAGCCAGAACCTGGAAGCAACCTAGACACCCCTCACTAAAGAATAAATGGAGAAAATGTGGTATATTTACATTGGGTACTACTCAGTGGAAAAAATACTGGAATCTTGAAATTCACAGGTGAATGGATGGAACCAGAAGAAGCCATCCTGAGTGATGTAACCCAGTCACAAAAAGACAAACAATAATCTCACTCATATACGAATATTAGACACAGAGCTAAGGATTGTCAGCCTATAATCCACACTGCCAGAAAAGCTAGGAAAGAAGGAGGATCCTAACAGAGACATACATGGTCCCCCTGAGACTGGGAAAGGGACAAGATCTTCAGAGCAAATTGGGAGCAGGGGGCAGGGAGGTAAGTTAAGAGAAAGAGAAGGAAAGAAGAGAAGGGGAGAGGAAGACATGAGGGAGCAGGACGATTGAGTCAGGGGAAGAATAGAGGAGAACAAGAAAAGAGATACTATTATAGAAGGGACCATTATAGGTTTAAAGATAAATGTGGCACTAGGGAAATGTCCTTAGACCTACAAGGATGATCCCAACTAACAATCTAAGCAATAGAGAAGAGGTTAGTTAAATACCCTTCCTGACAATTAATGACTACTCCAGAGATTGATGACTACCTTATATGCCATCCTAGAGGCTTTATTCAGTAGCTTCTGATGGAAGCAGAAGCAGACACCCACAGCTAAACTCTGAGCTGAACTTCTAGAATCCAGTTGCAGAGAGGGAGGAGTGATGAGAAGAGGGGTCTAAAACAGCCCGGAGAAACCCACAGATACAGCAAACCTGAATAAGTGAGAGCTCATGAACCCTGGTCTGATAGCTGGGAAACCAGCACAGGACAGACTCATGTGTGTCAGAGTGGGCAGTCTATGGGGCCTCTGGTACTGGATCAGTATTTATCCCTAGTATAATAATGGACTTCAGGAGCCTCTTCCACATAGAGGGATACTCTCTAACATGGTGGAGGGCCCAGGCCCTTCTCCAAATGATATGACAGACTTTGAAGATCCCCCATGGAAGACCTTACCCTCCCTGGGGAGCAAAAATGGGATGGGATGAGGGTTGTGTGGCAGGGGCAGGGTAGGAGGTAAGGGAGAGGGAACTGGGATTGATATTCCAAATTTAAACAAAAAGGAAAAAATAAATATGTAATTATATGTGAGTATTAAATTCCTTAATTTTCAGATGACAGAGCTGAAGCTAGGAGAAATCAAATCACCTTAGCATGACATTCTATTAGGTGGTGTTTTGACCCAAATTCAAATCTAAATTTGTCTATTGCCTATCTGCTTTCTTGCAGGGAAAAAAAAAAAAGTTAGTAAGACTTAGGCGTTCAGAGAAGAATGCAATCTCTTAGACAGCCATGTTGTGAGAATACAAACACCTTTCATTTTCACCTCACTGTGTCCCATCTATATAGAATCATCCAATTCTCTAATTTTACAAGTGCTAAGACTGAAGTTTTAAGGACAGTAAGTGCAGTAATAAAGAGTGAGAAGAAAGTGCTTTCTCTCTATGGAATCACAAAGGGAAAGAGAGGTCACATTGCCAGATGGAGCAATGCTGTCTGTCATCAGATTTTATAATATGGTGTAAACACAGGGTCTATGACACTGAGCAAGCAGGGACTAGCTTATTACCTCCCAAAATAGCACAAATGCCAAGCAACTTTAACTGTCTTAGCCCCAGGAGATTTCTCCATTCTCTGTGAATGTACAGTTGCATTAAATTATTTAGAAACTTAAGGCTTGAGTGTACCAGAAGGCTAAGCCCTAGTGCGTTGATTTGAAAATATTTGAATGAAGACTGCTTCAAATTAAGCTTGCAGCATTCTCCACTTCAAGTTTTCTAATGAGTCCTAATATTAAATCAGGTGCTGGATTATGAAAATAAACATAATATTCAATTAAATGAGAAGATGTACTATGAATGCATTAGTGAAAGACCTACTTCTCATTGTCTTTTGAATTTAAAGTGGAAGAGCTATTTCCCAGGCAAAGTTTGTCTACCAGGTGCCATTCTGCATGGATGATATGCAATGAAATTATAAATCCCCAACAGAGATTTTATTATTGTAGAAAACTTGACAGAATCTTAACCAAGAAGTAGAATTCTGCAGTGGTATAGATGTATGCTAGCTCTATATAATTCTGAAACAGTAAGAAAAACAGAGGGAGGAAAGCATTAAGTGCATTATATGTTCATTCATTCTTTATGTTCACAAAATTAATGTTAATAATTCTCTTTGAGATAATTGTGTATGACTTAAAACAAAGCTCCATAAGGAATGGCTTGATTTAAGAAACCTTTTCTATTTCAAATAAGGGCTGCTTCATTTCTGTTTTCAGAAGATAAGCATCCAAAATTTATACTTTACTCATTCAGTGTATTTTCTTCCGAAAAAAGAAAGATATTTCTTCAATACCCACTTTCACATGTCTTTTGATTCTGTCTCTCTTATCTAACTTTCCTGCAATTTACTTGGCAAAGCAATGGTTTTTCAAACTTTAGCAATGGCATTGTATGTTAAACAAAATACTATGTAGCTGGAGAGACTGTTCATTGGTTAAGAGCATGAACTGTTGAGGCAGAGGACCGGAATTTGATTACCACAAACCACATCAGGTACACAACTGAATATAACTCTAGTTCTAGGAGATCTGAAACCTTACTCTGGCTTCTTCAGGAAAGACATATATGTGTTCAGACACACAAACATATATACATACATGCATATGTATATATATCTTATAAACATTTAAAATTAAATTTCATTTGAAAATTTGATATTTAAAATTCATGAAAAGATAGTTACCTATAGGAAGTTAGGAATAGAGAACAGAGATGATGTATAATTTTACTCATCCCATCTCTGCTTCATTGGGAAGCTCTGTGAAAATGTGGGTATCTTCTTCAGGAAACAGTGAACTGCCATGTCTACTAGAGTTGAATATCTGGATCTGTTAAATGTGCTTTAAGGTTTATAAATTTCAGGCATGTATTTATATATTGGAATACCAAAAAAAATGAATTATAATAAACGGTTCTGTTTTCTGAATTGTGCTAAATATATTTTAGAAACTCAGTTTATTGTGAGCAAATTTCATTGTAACATCACGTTTCAATATTGTATCATTTAGAATTTCCAAGAGAAACAAAAATTGTATTGTTATATATGTACATTAAAGACATGTCTGTTCTTGAAGAATTGAGAAACTGGAATGTATTCATAGAGACTGTCGAATTGGAATATCCTGGATGGGCAGGTGGCAGGAGGAAAAGCTATTTCAGTACTGGGGCTGAAATTTTTTGGAGGAAGTTTAATATTTTTCCTTAGGAAATTCAATATGTATTAGATCCACTAATTTCCTTTACTTAAAGTCAGTTGATTACAGATTTTAAACCACATCTACAGTACAGCTTTTTACTAAGACCTAATCTAGCATTTGGTTAAATAATTGGGTGTCATAGCCTGCCCAACTATAATTATGAATAAAATTATAAATATAAAAATATAAATAAAATAATAATGATTCCACTTCATAAATATTTTCTATAAAATGAATCCATTTAAAAATATAACACAAAATAAACTTATAAAATAATATGGGAAATATTTTAAGTGCATTATTATATATGCTAATATGTACATACTTACACATTAGGAATTTAAAGAATTAAAAAGTTAGTTGCTCTATTCAATAGTTACTTTTTTATAATAGCAGAAATTATGCTAATTTTCTTCCATTTCATTTAATCTCCAGAGGCCTTTGTATGAGTATACTTTCTTTGATAATAAAGTATTTTGTAGTCTCTGTCTACAGCTTCTGATAAAGTATAAAATAAGTATACAAGCTTCCTAGCATCACGTTGTCATAATTTGACTATTAGTGTGACTCAGCAATATGAACATATAAAGGACTTAGAACTGTCACATATAATACCCTTTTTAGGACTACCAGTCTTAACTATTTCATCTGCATTAGCTCCTTCAGTCCTCACAGAAGCTTCTTCTAGAGCACATTCTTCCTGGTTCATTTTGCATAAATGCTAACTGAGGCCTTGATTAGATGGGTGGTACACAGTTCCACAGTTGAAATTTGTGTTTAAAATGCTAAGCTGGAGACGGTTCCCCAGCATCATGCTGAATATACAACTGGACATGTGCCAAAGCAAATGTCTAATATCAACAAGTCATGGTGAAGAAATATCAATAATTGGATACAGGTGAATCATTAACTTATCCCATAGTGTGTTTTAAATTGCCTGGTCCGTGTTCCAAATGATATGACAGACTTTGAAGGTCCCCCATGGAAGGCCTCATCATCCCTGGGGAGCAGAAGGGTGGAGTGTGGAGGGGTACAGGAGGGGAGAGTGAGGGAACTGTGATTGACATGTAAAAAAATCTTGTTTCAAATTTAAATAAAAATATTATCATAAAAAGAATCATTTTTTTTTCTAGAGTTGAATTCACAATAGGACAGGATTTAGACACATCAGATTGGTATTAATGATCAGGTCAAACATCTGTTGCCTTCCTCCATTTTCAGAATCACTGATCCCATAAGTAGAGTTGATTTCTGATGTTCAACAGGATTATATAGTGTTCTGTTTCTCAAATAATAATAATAATAATAATAATAATAATAATAATAATAATAATAACAACTTGTGATTAATCAGTAACTCATTGAGGTGAAATTTATATCTGATGGTAAATTAGTCATTCCAAGCATAGTGTTGGATTCCCTGCACTGGGGAGACCCCCCACTCCAGTCCTGGGATACAAGGATTGTCCCACAAACCAGGGAAATCAGCACTAGATGCAAAACAGCAAGAGGCTTTCTATTCCTCTTGGCTGGGGCTTATCTCTACCACACAAAGGAGGAGAGAGAGAGCCCCCTGCCCAATTTTACAGGAGCTTATAAAGACAAAACCAAAAGCAGGGGAGGGGATCTGGGGTTAGGGGCTAGCAAGCTCTTGATTGGTTGGGCCCAGGTGGCCAATTGTTGTCCGGGCTCATGCTCCTTATCTGGCACCTGCATCTGTGTTTCTAGGAAATGTTTTGCAAGCCCATCCCTGGGGGCCCTTCCTGGTCAGGAGTGCATGTTCTCAGGCTATTCTGGGACCCAGGGCAACTGAAAATTTTCCATCTTAACAATAGTTTTATCTTTAAAGTAGAATTAATTAATGATATGCTGATATTGCATATGACTTTGTCTGATAGATACATGTGTGTATACAGTTGAGCTCTGGTATGTCATTCAATATGTTTAAGTTTGAGAATTATTTTTCAGAGCCTCTAAGCTGAGAAATTACCTGTCTCACCTTACATAAATATTCACAATTCATTAACTTCTACATTAGTAGTAATTCTTTTTGGCTATTTCTGATCTATGTCTATTTGTATTTAATGAAGGCCTTAGGTATTAATTTTACAATTCTATACTCAATATAGAAAAACTAAACTTTGTCCTAATTTGACCTACATAGTTTATACCATCAAAATGGAAAATTAAATCTATCTTGCTTTTATTAAATTCTATGTAAGAACTTCTTAAAGTGTATTATCCTATATTCACACCAGGTCTAATACCTGAAGAAAATTAGCAGCATTATTTCTGAAGGAAACGAGGGAAGAATCTATCACTTTTTCAGAATGTGCCACAGCATACTCTGTAGCTTCGAGGTATGTTAGAAATTACAGTCTTCCACATTAGTATCTTTAAGTAAGAGGATGTAATGGATTACAAAACCATTTAATCTTAACCCCTACTTAATCACATTCCATTTAATTTTATTTTAAAATAAGTCCATGATGCAATGAGGATAAAATTTTGAAGCCTCTAGGCTACCTATAATTATTAGCTCTTTCAGACCCTTAGGACATACCATGGTAAAAGTATCCTATGAAAAGGTGCTGTCTCCAGAACAAATGATTGGTGGTGAATTCAGATGCCCAGTGAGAGTATGAGAATTTCTTCTCATCATCTCTGACACATGCTCAGCTAGTCATTACAGGTTTATGTCCCTCTCATTAGAAAAATAGTGTGGCCTTGGTCCTCTGCTTGTCTAGAGATGTAACGATCTGAGATCATCACTCAACCTTCTTCCTCAGAGATATGCTCTGTTAAAAGAACAGAAGAAAACCTATGCACTTTCACTAACAACAGCACAAGATATGGACTTTCTCCCATGCTTGCGCAGCTCTAACCTTGTAACAATCATAGAAAATTCATTTCCCCTAGATTTCTGTCAATACCATAACAAAGTAGCAGAATCTAGGAATGTTTTCTTTCCTTTTTTCTGTATTATTTTTAATTTAAATATATTTTAATATTCTTACATATCAATCCCAGTTCGCTCTCCCTCCTTCCCATTCCCCACCCACTCCACAGAGAGGGTGAGCTTTCCAGAAGGGATGATCAAAATCTCTCATTTGGAGTTAGGTCTAGGCCCTCCCTCTGTCTCAAGGCTAAGAGAGTATGCCTCCATGAGGTATGTGTTCCCATTAAGTCCTTTCCTAGGTTGTAGTGATCATCTCCCTAGAATCTAGGAATCTTCAAAAGTAAGATTTTTGAAGATTCTGAAAACTAGAGCCACAACTGTCATCTACATTTTTCAGATGACAGTCTTTATGTAAGATAGTCTCAATTTCTCCCTGTGCATATATGAATTCCTCACATTGTTCTAATTCGTTTATAAGCACATAAGTCAGATTGAATTAAGGTAAATGCTATGGACTCATTTGAACTTAGTTATCTCTTTAAAGACACCATATCTGAATATAATCAGATGTTTGTATTTGCCAACATTGGAATTAAAGCTTCCAGTTATTCCTTTGATGAGCATAGTTTCACTCCTGACACCAGTCTCTGTCCAGACCTTCTTGCCACATTCTGGATGCCTGCAGCTTGTGTTCTTTAATCTTGGCACTTGTCTTTGCAATGCTAGCCCATGTCCTTGCTATACTACATTCTATTTCACAGAACTTACTTGGAAAAGAATGCTAATTACTGTAGCAGGTGAGAGAATATGCAGAGTTGGGGCTTGAGAAAGGAATAGCCTTTACTGCCCTGTGCTGAGTCATTCAGTATCTCAGCCCAAGGTCATACTTTTCCTCAGCTGTTCCCAGCCAGTGATACAGCACTGGCACTCACCTACTCTGGTTGCTTTAAAGTACAGGGTGCATGTGAAGACGGTTGTTTGTGTATCTCTCCTTCTTGTTTTAAAACTGTCCTTGAGCTGTACCGCACTCTAAGGCTGTCTGTCTTCCTTCTTGCTTCTTCACAGTGCTCAAATCTATACAGCAGGTTTCTGGTGTTTTACCTTCCTCTAACTGTTTCATTTCGCCTCACAATTTCCAGAACCCTTACCATTCTTTAGGACTATCTCATTTTTTAATCCTGTACTTTTCTACATAGCTACTCTCTTCACTATCAATGAAAACCATTGTGAAATTAAATGATAATGCTACTGAAAAAGAAATGTATGGTTACAAGAACACAGTCTCTTGATTTAAAATATTCAGAAAAACAAACATGCCATGTCTATTTAAGACAAAAAGCATTTCAATTAAATAAAGTTAATGAATAATCAAATGCACTTTTTTATTGCCATGCAGTGTTCACCAGAGAAGACATCAAACTGTTCAGGATCCCAGTGTAGCCCCAAGCCTTTCTCATGGTGATATTTTAAGTACAGAAACATATCCTGCATGGACACGCTTCAGTTTTGTAAGAACAGTGAGGCAGACGTGAAACTACAGAAGATAAAAAGCATGACCAGTACATTAAGTTCCAAGAACAATGAACTTTGATGGGTCAGGCTTTTGCTTTGGTTTTGACGGGTGGCAACTAATTTCCTATGTGTTCGGTTCCATGGCCTGGATGGCACTTCCATCATAGAACCAGCTGTGCTAAGGTTCGGAGCTAGACTAAGTTCTATGGGCCTGTTACAGCCCCACAGGTTCTTTGCTCATGTGTCAAATCTCTCTACTTATAGCGGTGAGTCTACGTGTACATTATTGGATTTGCCTTTCCCCTAGCAAAATTCCTCCTTTAATGCTGGAAGCTCAGATCTTTGTGCTAAGTCCCTCAGCTGAGGGACTAGGGCCACATCTTCCTGTCTAAGGTGGGAACTGTGACCACAGCATACCTGATTTTATCGAACAGAAGTAACTGCTCCCATCAGTGTACAGCACTCTTCAGCTTCTCATAGTGGGCCATCTGTTTGGTCATGTGAAGGATACAGTAGTCTGGCCATACAGGCATCTGGAGTCAGGACTAGGACCCTAGCTGAATACATTTTTCATCATGGCCTTGAACGCTTCAACACTGCCAGCACTTCCCTGGATAAGCTGTGAACTTCTGACTAAGGACAGCATTTCCCATCATGAGGGTCAATGCAGGTGACTTGTCCACATCTACTGCATCATCATAGACCCTACAGCTCCATAATGGAACCACATAGCCTGCTGTGCCTCTCATCTAGTTGATAGAGTCTGATGACACTAACTTTGATGATATCTTGGAGATTCTCAGTTGGGTTATCATCTGGCAGCATGCTGGCCTGGCTAATGGTTGAAGTTTTACAGAATCAGACATGGGACTGATCCAGGAGAATGGTGATGATACGATGATAATATGGCTGATGCCTGATAATATTGTATTTGGATATTGCACATCTACCACTCTGAGATCCCCCTCAGAAGAGACTCTGCTGAGTTCAGGGTGGTTAGGGACATTTCTTGCCCAGAAGTCTGTTTGTCAGATTTATCTGTTTATTTATCTATTACGTATCTATTTATTCCCAGCGTGTCATTAGTGACAATTACCTACAAATTAGCTGGCCAACCAGGAGAAACAGGATGAGGCTTTTGGACAAATAGGCTAATAGCCACTTCCAGGGTTCTGGTGTCTGGGCAAGTATCCCTTTTATAGGACTCTTCAATCTTTTTTCTTCTTTTTTTTTCCAGGTCTCTCTGCCTCCCCACTTTGGGATCTATTTTATTTTATTTTATTTTTTATGAGTGCTTGGCCTTAGCTTGGTTTCTTTCTAGCCAGCTTTTATTAACTGAAACTATCCTCTCTACATTTTGCCTCTGGGCTTTTAACCTTCTCTATTCTACATATCTTTCTTTCCTTCTTAGTCCGTTGTTTGGTTGTGTGACTGGGCAGCTGGCCACTGGCTTTCTCTCCTCCTTTTCTCACTCCTCCCTCTTCTGGTTCTTTCCTTCTATTTATTCCCTTTGCCTGGCAGCCCCACCTATCCCTCTTCTGCCAAGCTACTGGCCATTCATCTCTTTATTAGATCAATCAGGTGCTTTAGGCAGACAAAGTAATACAGAGTTAAACAAACAATTAAAGATAATAATATAAGAATGCAACACATCTTTGCATTGTTAAACAAATAACATACCTTTAACTAATATTCCATAACAGGGATCATCTCTGAAGTGAGGGTGGAAAGAGCCAGAGGTAGTGAATGAGTTCAAGGAAACAATGTTTTTCTGAACACAAAAGGGCAGCTGAAACAAATAAACTCATTGTGATTGTGATAGCAAGCTCAAGACTGGCAAAATCCCAGCATGGACGGAAGAGGTGGTCCTGAAATCCTCCCACTAGCTGAGGAGATACTGGCCATTGGAAGCTGCTGCCAGGGGAAGTCAAGTTTTCTTTAAGAGCATAGCCCTGATAGATGGATCCCATTCCAGGGGATGGCCCCAGCACCTAAGAACATTTGGCCAGTACAAGCAGGACTCATGGTTTTGTTTTGTTTTTTTCCTTTTTTTAACATTTCTTCCTTCCTTCCTTCCTTCTTTCCTTCCTTCCTTTCTTTCTCTGTGTGTGTTTTGTTTTGTTTTTATATTGTAAATTTTTAAAGCATGCCTAATAATTGGCACCTGTTTATATTTTTTTATTTTAAATTTACTTATTTTATAACCCTACCATAGTTTTCCCTCCCTAATCTCCCAGAACTTCTGCTCCCACCGTGACTGCTGCCCTTCAAATTCACTCCTCCTAAGTTTCTATACAAAAAAAGTGCAGAATTCTCATGGATACCAAGAACAGAAAAAGAAGAAAAGAAGAAAAGAAAAGAAAAGGCATCTCAAGTTACACTAAGACTAAGCACCTCCCATTGCTGTGCAAAGGAACCCAGCATGAGGAATAGGGTTCCAAAAGCCAGCAAGAGTCAAAGACAGCCTCTGATCCCATTGTGGAAAATCATACAAGAAGACCAAGGTACACAACTGTACCATACGTGTAGAGAGCCTAGATCAGTCCCATGCAGGCTCCCTGGCTGGCTTTTAGGTCTCTGTGAGCCCCAGGTTATATGTTATATCTTTGACCCTTCTGTCTCCTACAGTCCTTCCTCCCTCTGTTCAGCAGAATTCCCTGAGCTTGGTCTAATGCATGGTTGTGGATCTTTGCATTTGTTTCCATTAGTTTCTGGATAAAGCTTCACTGATGACTGTTGCGATATGCACCGATCTTTGAGCATAACAGAATGTCATCAGTCATCATTGCATTGCCATTTTTTCCTCCAGTAATGTTTTGTACTATCCTAGGTCTCTGAACTATACAGCCTTTGGGTCCTCACACTCTAGGCAATGTCAGGGGTGGCCTCAGTCTCATGGCATGTGTCTGGCAACCAGCCATTGGTTATTTCAATCTCTGTACACAAGGACAGCCCATGGAAAGGACAGATGAAAGTTATATGGCTAGATTCATGTTCCCACCCCTTCACAAGACGTCTTGCCTGGTCAAAAAGATGACTGGTTCAGGCTACTAATTCTCCATTACTACAAGCCTTAGCTGTGGTCATCCTTAAATATTCCTGGGAGTTTCCCTTGCATCAGGGAAACTGACACTAAAAGATCCTCCCTTTCCAGTCATCTCTTTCTGTACTATCTCCCAATGCTGCCTACCTAATCCCTTATGTTCTCATCCCCATTTGCCGTCTACCCATGAAAACTCTTCCATTGTTCATTCCCAGGGAGAACCTAGTATTCCCAACTTGGGCCCTCCTGTTAACTAGCATCTCCGTGTCTGAGGATTGTAGCTTGGTTATCCTTTACCTCATAGCTAATATCTACTTACAGGTGAATAAATACTATGTTTGTCTTTCTGGGTCTAGGTTACCTCACTCAGGATAATGTTTTCAAGTTCTACGCATTTGACTACAAATTTCATGATGTCATTGGATTTAACAGATGAGTAATGTTCCATTGTATAAATGTATCACATTTCCTTTATCCATTCTTCAGTTTAGGGTCATCTAGGTTTTCAGGTTCTAGCTATTATGAATAAAGTTGATATGAACATAATAGAGTAAGTATCCTTGTGGTAGGATGGAACATCCTTTGGGTAAATCCTGGAGTGGTATAGTTGGATTTTGAAGTATATCTATTCTCATATTCCTGAGAAATCACCATGTTGATTTCCTAAGTGGATGTACAAGTTTGCATTTCTACCAGCAACGGAGGCATCTTCCCCTTGTTCCACATCATCTCTAGCATGAGCCGAGCTGTCACTTGTGTTTTTTGTCTTAGTCATTCAGACAGGTGTCAGGTGGAATCTCACAGTTGTTTTGATTTAAATTTCCCTGATGGCTAAGGATATTTGAGTATATCTTGGACATTTGCCCTTCCCCTGTAATGAGATTGATGACTACCTTAGATGTCATCATAGAGCCTACATCCAGTAGCTGACAGAAGCAGAACCAGAGATTCATAGCTAATCACTGAGCAGAACTCCTGGAATCCAGTTGTAGAGAGGGAGGAGTGATGAGCAATGCTGGGGAAACCCACAGAAACAACTGACCATAGCAAATGGGAGCTCACTGACTACAGACTGACAGCTGGGAAACCTTCATAAGACCAGACTAGACCCCTGAGTGTGGGTACTAATGTTTTATTTTTTGTAATTGTTAATCTTATATGCACCTACTTAGCTAAAGGTGTTAAAGAGCTGTAAGAGTTCTGTGGTATAATTTCTAGGGTCACTGATTTATATTATCATATAATTTATGACTAATAATATTTTGACTTATTCCTTTCCAAATTGTATCCCCTTGATCTCCTTTTGTGGTCTTATTGCTCTAGCTACAACTTTGAGTACTATACTGAGTACTGTAGTGAATAGTCTTGTCTCATTTCTGAGTTTTGTGAAATTGCTTTGTTTATTATGTTTAGGTATGTCCGTTGTATCCCTGTTTTCATTAAGACTTTTATCATAAGGCCTTTTATCAAAGGCTTTTTAAGCATCCAATCAGATGATTTTGTGTTTTATCTTTCTTTTAATATATTTATGTGGTTGATTTATTGTCAAATTATTATGTGTTGAGCCTTCCTTGCATCTCTGGATGAAGCATATTTGGTTATGATGGATGATCTTGTTGATATGCTCTTGGTTTCTGTTTGCCTGTGTTCTCTTGATTATTTTTGCATCAGTGTTCATGCATTGATCTATAATTCTCTTTCTTTGTAGAATCTTTATGTGGTTTGAGAAACAGTGTGACTGTGGACACCTGAAAAGAAGTTGACAATGTTCATTCTATTTTTATTTTGTGGAACTGGTTTGAGCAATTGTAAATCTGGTAGAATTCTGCTCTAAAACTTGGCACTGAGTAGTTTTTGTTGTTGTCTGTTTATTTACACACACACACACACACACACATATATATACATACATACATATATATATATATATGTATATATATATATATATATATATTCTCTCATTTGTAGTTCCTAGATTTTATATATATTGGTTTTGTTTCATTTTTTAAGGTTGGGAGTCTTTAATATCTACTTCAATTTCCTTGAGAGTATAGATCTGTTTAATTTGTTTATCTGACTTTGATTTAATTTTTGTAAGTGGTTTCTATTAAGAAATTGGTCTATTTCTTTTAGATTTCCCAAATGTGTGGAGTACAGGTTTTTGAAATATGACCTAATGATTCTCTGGATTTTCTCAGTGTTCATTGTTATTAAACCTTTTTATTTCTGATTTTGTTAGTTTGGATATTCTCTCCTGGCCTTTTTAATTAGTTTTCAAAAGGGATTGTTTATCTTGTTGATTTTCTCAATGAACCAACCCTTTATTTCACTGACTTTTTGTGTTGTCCTCTTTATGTCTATTTTATTGATTTGAACTCTCTGTTCAATATTTCCTGCTGTTTACCCCGTTGGGTGTGTTTGCTTCTTTTTGTATAGATCTTTCAGGTGTGCTGTTAAGTAGCAAGTGTGAGGTACCTCCATGTTCTCTGTGAGGCCCTTAGGGTTATGACCTTCATTCTCAGGGATACTTCCATTGTGTCCCATAATTTTGGCTGTGTTGTGAATTTGTTTTCATTGAATTCTAAGAATTCTTTAATTTCTTTCTTTCTTTATTCCTTGGTGATTCAGTAGAAAGTTGTTCAGGTTCCATGAGGTTGTAGACTTTTCGTTGTTTCTGTTTTAGAAATCCAGGTTTAATCCATGTTGGTCTCCTAGGATGTCGGGGGTTATTTCAATGTTCTGTCTCTTGAGATTTGCTTTGTGACAGAGTATGTGATCAATTTTAAACAATGTTCCATGAGTTGTATTGAAGAAAGTGTATTCTTTTGTAATTGGGTTAAATGTTCTGTAGGTATCTTTAAATCTACTTGAGTTATAATGTCTAGTATCTCCAGTATTTCTCTGTTCAGTTATTATCTGGATGATCTGTCCATTGGTAGACTGGGGTACTGAAGACTTCCACTACTGATGTGTGGGAGTCAATGTGTAATTTAAGCTTTAGTTGTTTTTCCTTTACAAATGTGGGTGCCCTTGTGTTTGCAACATAGAGTTTGAGAAATAATATGCCATCTTGGTGGATTTCTTCATTGATGAGCATGAAATGTCCTTCTCTTTTGATTAATTTTGGTTTGAAGTCATTGTGTTAGATATTAGAATAACTATGCCAGTTTGTTTCTTGGAGCCATTTGCTTGGGAAATCTTTTTCCATTCCTTTACCTGGAGGTGTTGAGGTGTGCCTCACATATGGAGTAGAAGTATGGATATTGCTTTCACATTCATTCTGTTAATCTGAGTCTTTTTCTTGGGGACTTGTGTCCATTGATATTGAGTGATATCAATGACCAATGATTGTTATTTTTTGTTATTTTCTTGTAGTTGTTAATGTTATGTCTCTCTCTCAGTCTCTCTCTCTCTCTCTCTCTCTCTCTCTCTCTGTGTGTGTCTCTGTGTGTGTTTGTGTCTATGAGTTTATATTGGTATTTTCCTTCCTTGGGTTATACTGCTGTGAGATTACTTATTGCCTGTGTTTTTATAGATGTAGTTAACCTCCTTGAGTTGATAGTTTTTTCCATCTAATACAGTCTGTAACGCTAAGTTTGTAGACTGACATTATTTATATTTGAACTTGTCGCAGGATATTTTGTTTTCTCCATCTATGGTGATTGAAAGTTTTGCTAGTTATAGTAGTCTCAGATGGCATCTCTGGTTTCATAGAGTTTGGGGCATATTTGTTCATCCCTTCCTGGTTTTTAATCTACATCGAGAAATCAAGTGTAATTCTAATAGGTCTACTTTTATTTGTTATTTGGCTGTTTTCTTTAGACACTTTTAACACGGTTTCTTTGTTCTATGTCTTTAGTGTTTTGATTATTATGTAGAGAGGGGAGTTTCTTTCCTGATCTAATCTATTTAGTGTTCTGAAAACTTCTTGTAGAAGTACTGGAATGTCCTTTTTGTTAGGAATTTTTTTTTCCCTATGATTATGTTGAAAAGCTTTTCTGGAAAGATGTGGATTCCTTCCAGACTAATGTGGTTTGATCACACCAGACCGCCTGAAACAGAGTACAAGCTGATCCTACATTCCAAACAGCTGGACAAAACAGCCCTACAGACTACAGCTAGGATATCTGAATCTTCTTCGAATCCCCCAAGACAGCGCCCCTTACCAGCAGGAAGTAGTTTGGAAAGAACGACGCCCAAATTCCCAAATATTGTGTATAAATGTTTGTTTTCATTTAATTGGACTTTGTTATATAAAATTAAATAAAAAATACTCTATATGCATAAAAAAAAAAGAAAAGTAAAAAAAAAAAAAAAAAGAAAAGCTTTTCTGGGCCTTAGAACTGGGAATATTCTTTTCTTCTATTCCTATTGTTTTTAAGTTTGAATTTTTCACATTGTCTTCGATTTTCTGGATGTTTCATAGCAGGAATATTTTAGAGTTAACATTTTCTTTTTCTGATATATCTATTTTACCTATTGTGTCTTCAAAGCTGATATTCTCTCCTTCATCTCTTGTATTCTTTTGGTAATGTGTGCATCTGTAGTTTGTTCCTATTCCCTTAAATAGATTTTATATTTCCAAATTTCCTTCAGTCCTTCAGGTTGGGTTTTCCTTATTGATTCTATTTTCAAGTCTTAAAAAGTTTTATTCTTTTCCTTCATTTGTTTGTATTTTCTTTTCAGTTTTTTTTTTACATGCTACAACCATTTATTAACTCCCTACAATTTTTGTATTCTCTTTTCTTTGATTTATTTCAGGAATTTATTAATTTCCTCTTTAATGACATCTATCATCACCATTAAGCTTGTTTTAAGGTCACTTTGTTGTGCTTCAAGTACACTGGATATTCAGGGCTTGCTGGAGTGGGAAGACTTGGCTCTGGTGGTGACATATTCTTCGCTGTTGTCATTTGGGATTTTACACTTTCATTTAAGTGTCTGGATTTGGAATGATTATAGGTCTAGGTGCCAGTTTCTTGATTTATCTTTGTTGGATGTGTGTTTTCTTCCTTAATTTCTGTTTCCTTTCTGATTTAGCACCCGTGGCCTGTGGTTGAGTAAAGGGTTTCCATCCACATTGGAGGCTGGAATTCTTATGTCCTGTGGTCCATCATTGATTGCTGTCCAAGTTGGGGTCTGTAGTTCTGGCTATGTGTTTGGCCTCTGATCTGGTCAGGGGTCCTCTGAGCTTCAGGATGCTGGCCCACTGTCCCACTGTTGACTGGGAAGGAGGCTGCTGCCTGGGAAGTTTTCAGGGAGTTGGCCTGAACTCTGGGGTATATAGTGCTTTCCTTGCCTCTGGTTTTCAGTGAGCTGACCTGGCCTCTGATGGCATAGAAGAGTTTGAGAAATATGGTCTGGGATATGGTTATGAGGCGAGGATATGGTTATGAGGAGAGTTACACTAAATGAGTGCAGGTTGTGAAGGAAGCAGTCTTCTTAACTGGTTAACAATGCTGGCCTGGCCTCTGCAGGAGTAGGAAGCTTCCATCATAAGTGTGGGCTGCCATATTGTGAAAAGGAGAGGAAGCAACTGTTGGAGTTTTGTTGGGCAGGCATGGGTATTGTGGGGGTTGATCCTACCTGGGGTTCAGGATGTTGGCCTGGTGTCTGGTGGATTAGAAGGCTTCCCCCAGGGCTGTGGGTGATCATAATGTGACAAGGGGAGAAGCAACACTTGGGATTGTGCTGGGCAGGTTTAAGTGGAGGTATGAAGTGGCATACATATTTTTCAGGGAGCTGTCCTTGACTCTCTGATGGGGTAGAAGTCGTATGTCAGAGGTGTGGGCCAGGATATGGTGATCCTATTAATAATCTTAAACCCTTTTGTTTTTGAAGACTAATTTTTTTTCTAACTAGGGCTGACTGTATAACAAAAACAATGGTTTTTAGCAGTTGTCCTTAATTCTTTCTTTGGGGTCTGGCAAAAATTGTATAAAGTCTTAATTTGTTCGGTGTTTAATGGAAGAGGACATCCATTCTGTTAGTTTCACACTGCTTAATCACCTCCCCCAATCTGCTATAGTTTTTTCCAGAGAATGTTAAGTTTTGAATTTTCCAATTATACAGATCATTGGTTGAATAGAAGAAATAAACAATGAAAAAAAAAAAAAAAAAAGGAGTGGGACATTTTCTTTACTCAGAGTATAGCTCCGAGGTCTATTTCCCCCTCTTTCCTGCAACTGGCTTCTAGGACCGTACTGTGAAGGGAGCAGATGGAACCTGAACTCTGGGAATTGTGGCCTTGTGATTAAATGAAGGTCCCTAGATGAGGACTCTTCCCATTTCTGAAAAGAAAACAGGACTGTTCCTGGAGTTGGAGTCAACTGAACAAATAAGCCCATGACCAGGGTGGGGGCATGGTTGATTTCCTTTGGTGGGACTGAGAGAGGCAGAGATTTCTGGTTCTACTAGGTGATATGGTGGAGTCTGAAGGTTCCAGGAGTAGGAGGTCAGGTAAGGGTGTCTTTTACCAGAAAAAGCCACTCATCGATGCAGAGAAACCATTCAGGGTGGCTAAGGTTTTATATTTCAGATGGTATCAATCACCAACTCCCTACAAGAGACAATTGATTACAAAGCCAGTCTGAAAGTTTTTTTGTGAGAGAAACAAACATCATATTCATTCTCCTCTACATAATCCCCACTTGGGCAAAGAACCCTGCCAACCTTTGCTGTGGGCAGTTTTGATCTGTTTTTGCATTCAACAGAACTGATAGAGACACTCAGAGAGATACACATTAAAGACAACTGGGTGGGGTGGGGGGCTTGCTTGTTGTTCAACTTATCACAGAGCAGCCAGAGAGTAGGTGGTGGGACTTGGCTGAGGAGGCCACCATGGCAGAGCTGCAGGAGGTTAAGATCACCGAGGAAAAGCCACTGCTGCCAGGACACTCTATGCAGACACATTATGGCTGTATCTCCTTTACTATGTATGGCACCACCGTAGGACTCAACTATAAATCTTGCTTCAAGCCACTGTTTCAGTTCAGGGATATGCAAGAAATCATCCAGAACTTCGTGTGGGTTCATGTGGATGCCCCTGGAATGGAAGTGGGGGCTCCTGTGTTCCCTTTGGGGTACCCGTACCAGTCTCTGGACCAGCTCAGACATGATTCTTTGCATCCTGCAGAACTTAAATTTCTCTACAATAATTGGAGTTGGTGTTGGAGCTGGAGCCTACATTCTGTCACCATATGCTCTGACTCACCCAGACATAGTTGAAGGTCTTATTCTCATCAACATTGATTCCAATGCCAAGGGCTGGGTGGATTTGGCAGTCCACAAATTAACAGGCCTCACCTCTTCCATTCCGGAGATGATTCTTGGATATCTTTTCAGTCAGAAACCCTTTTGGAAATTCTGAATTAATACAAAAGTATAGAAATATCATCACACATGCACTGAACCTGGAGAACATTGAACTGTATTGGAACAGTTACAACCACCGTTGAGACCTGAACTTTGAGCATGGTGGTGAGATGACCCTCAAGTGCCCTGTGATGTTGGTGGTAGGAGACCAAGCACCTCATAAGGATGCTGTGGTGGAATGGAACTCAAAACTGGACCCTACATAGACCCATTTCCTCAAGATGGCTGACTCTGGAGGTCAGCCACAGCTGACTCAGCCAGGCAAGCTGACGGAGGCTTGCAAGTACTTCCTGCAAGGCATGAGCTACATGGCCTCTCCCTTCATGACTCGTCTGTTTTGGTCTTGTATGGTATCTCTGACCAGTGTAGCCTCCATCTATGGGGGTCGTCCCTCTCCTGCACCCTGTCAGAGTAGCGAGTCTTGGACTCTCCCTTTTGGACCCCTGGGGCACACCATGGAAGTCTCCTGTTGAATGACTCACATTGCCCTGGTGTGGAACCCAGCCCTACCTCCTGCAGCTCTAACATGAGAGGTGTGTCAGGGCATTGGGCTAGAGTAAGCAAGGAAAGGGGGCAGATCATACAGGGAGATGACCTTGATCTTTAATTGCTAATCTAACCTTGCCCTTTAACCTGTGATTTCCTCTAGCTCCGAGGAGGGATGTCCTATTATCTCTTAGAAATCCAGGCCCCCTGAATTATCTCCTCCCCTGTTTTGTTGTTGAGACGTCATTGTGTCTTCTCACCCTGATCTAGGTGTCTGTAGGTGAGGAATAAGAAGCTGTTACAGCTACCTTGGGGCCTCCATCACTCCCTTTCTTTATCCCATATTTGCAAGGGTAGGAGAGTTGGGCGTGTGTGTGTGTGTGTGTGTGTGTGTGTGTGTGTGTGGAGGTAGGGGTGGGAGATGGGGAGATTCCATCCCCCAAAGCTGACAGTGGCTTTGCCTTGACTTTTCAAGCCTCTGAAGGCATTTGGCCTAAATGCATGTCTATCTGGGAGGCTTGCTGGTGGGTCAGTGATCCTTAAAATGTGACAGAAGTATCCAACATGTAAAAAGACAGTTAGAATGGGAAATGGTGGGCAGCGAATATAAGAATGGTAGAAGGGTTGGAGCTGGGGCAGTAGTGTGGGACCTGGGCCATTTGGCTACACTAACTTTGGTAGCTGTCAGTGTGTACCTAGAGTAGGACTAGGGGAGAGAGCTTAGGTCAGACTGCTTGGGGCTTGGCATAAGGGTGGGAAGGGCTACCCCAGGCTCTGACCATACTGTTATGTGTATGTATCCTGTCTCCCACGTCTGCTGTGACAATAAACTATAGAGGAAACTGAAAAAAAAATTAAAAATAAAAAAAAAAAAAAGACAACCCGGGGTGATACTGAACATTCATACTCCTGAATAGTCCAGGAGAGTTTGTGACATCTCACATATTGCACCCTCTCCTTTGTGTCCTTAACAAGAGACACCTTAACCAGACTTATTCTGGGGATGAGAGACTCATCAACTGTCAAGTTGGTTTCCCTTTTGGATGGAGGTGTTAGACTCCTCAAGAGCATCAACAGTGGTTAAGCAAAGGGTATACTAGCAGATTGGAACATCTTTATATTGATCACCCCTTAGGGGCCCCTTGACTAATAGACTCCTCTGCTCAAGGGGATTTGATCCCCACAGTCTGAAAGTCAGTCTGAGATCCTTTCTTTAGAGATCTCAGTGGGACCTCCAGAAATGTTGTGGGGTGTTCACTCAGATAAGAATTTAAGCCAATAGAAAGTCATTATTAGCTGGCTAGTGCATGTTATATATCCCAATGTAGCACTAAGCCTTTCCCAGGTGAGATGTTAGCACAAAGGCCATGTCCTGGGTTGATAAACTCTAGTTAACAAAAACAATTAGCCATAAGCAGAACTACCATATCTAAAAAAAAGCAAAGTTAATAAATTTAGACAGTTCCTCAAATCTATGGACTTTTAGGAATTTATTTTCATTTTGGCAGGTGGTGTTGTTTACATGCTAGGTACAATGACCTAAATGGCATTTTCCATCATGGAGTCAGTTGTGCTAAGGTCTAAGGTAAAACTAAACTTTTACACTTCACAAGTGCAAAGAATACTTTGTGCAAACACCACATTAATATTGACCCTTTATAATTATAAAATCATTTAAAAAATTTTATTAATTTCACTTAAGAGATTATAATATATCTACCTTCTTTTCACATTCCAAACCCTCCCATATAATGGCTCTTTTTTAAATTCACAACCTCTTTTTTTTATGAACTGTTATATACATAATAAATACACTTTCATAAATAAGTAACTACAACCTGCTCAGTTGGTATGATTCTCTTTGTGTATATATCTTGAAGGCTGACCATAAAGTCTCACCAAATTAACTGAACAAGGACAAGACCAAAAGACATGCTATTATGCAGGGAGAGGGAGGAAAGCCCATGAAGCCTCAGTCATACACAGCTATAGGCAACTAAGGAATATTGAAAGATTTAGAAATAATCTTCCATAAGGAATAAAGCATTATTTATTATCCAATTAGTTTTTTTTCAGTTATTAGTGAAATAAACTAACTTGCTAGACTTTTCAAGCATTTAAAAAACTTATTCTTCTTGCTATAGTACCATTTTTTTCAAATTATAAAGACAATATTAAGACAATGACTTCCCCAAACTATACATAAGTTTATGTGTCAAAATCATCAACAATAAATCATCAGGAGGAGTTGAAAGGAGAGAGTTGTGTCTCCATTTCTCTTCCAAAAGGGACATAAGGAAATCTGCAAACCATGACAGCCTAGGCTCTGCTCTGTACTTGAGGTCAGGTTGTTCCAATCTCATAAAGCTATTTTCTATTTATAACAGCATAAAACTTTCCATATTCCTTGCTTCCCTTCATTGTCCCTTTTCCCTAACTTTCGTAAAAACATCAGCATTGAGCTTTCTGAAATCAAAATCCATCATAAGTAAAAGTGTTATCTCCTATTCCCTAGAACTTAGCCATTCTGACTGTGATTAAATAGAAACTCTGTCAATGAATCTTAATTTACATTTTTTTGGTAGCTGAAGGTTTTATTTCTAGAAGTTTACTATCTATATGCACTTCATATTTTCAGACTTAGTAAGCATTACACTTTTGATTGTTTTTTATTTAGCTTTTGTATTTCTTTGTATATTTTAGATATTAATAAACTAGATGTGTAGTCAAAAAATATTTCCCCATTCTTCCAGACAGCTCTTTATTGTTCCCTTTACATATAGATACATAAAATCATATATGTATTTACATCATTTGTATATGAATGTAGAAATATGAATGAAAATGTCTTAAATAACTAAATGAATAAGATGCTAAAAGGATAAAATATAGAAGGTGAATGTTCACAATATATACATTGTACATATACATTGAATTTCTGTACACTAAAATCAAAACAGGATTGTAGGAAATAATGTCACCTTCAACTCAAGCTGCTTGAAATTCATTTCCTCAAGAACACAGCTTCTTCTGCTACATGCACATTGAAACTGGTTTATCATCTTCTGTCCTTATACCACTAGGTCTTATTTGGACATGATATTGTTAATAGTTTGAAATAATTTCTAACAGTAACATCTAAGTATGCTATATTTCTACAGCAGTTCTCACAGCAGTTATCTTTGACCACATATTTCTTATTGATACATATGTTTCCAAGTAAGGTCATCATCTCAACTTTTCTGAAACTCTTTCAACTACACAAATATCAGGGATTAAGGTTCTTTATTCTCACCCTTGGTAGTATAATTTCTGATCTTAGCCAAGTCTGGCCTATTGCTTTGCGTTGTATTTTCAAAGAAACCAGACATGTCTACTATATTTAACATTTCAAACAGCTTCAGTATATTTATTTTATTTTTCCCTACCTGTCACTTGTTTTTGTCTGAACGTACTTTCTTGAAGGTAAATCTGAAATATACAATATATACTTCTCAGTATATTGCCAGGGTGCTAAAACTGGATACTTGTTACAGTTTGAATGGTGGTAGATACTGAAAATCATATATTAGAACACAGTATCTAAGATAACAGTGTTCAGGAATGAGGACTTCTGGGAAAAGATTAAATCCGGGGATCTGTTGTCTTATGAACTCATTAACGTGTTAAGATCTCTTTATTGATGCCTCATAAAAGATGCTGAAAACATAATTTGTCTCTTTCATTGTGCAAGAATGCAGCAATCAGGTACCATCTTCAAATCATAGAGAAGTCCTCAGATATCATATTAGGATTTCCAAACTGCAAAATTACAGCAATGCATCCTCAAAATTTACAAATTATCTATCCTTAGTGTGTTTGTTATAGCCACCCAAAGTGACTATATCAGTGCTGAATGAATACTTATTGAATGAACACATTGAATTGAGTTGATAGTAAGTATAATCTTTCATCTCAGATAGGAAATTTGTATATATTTCTGAGATAAGCATCATTGTTTTCTTTTTCACGCAACCTATTTCTAACCTTTTCATTATATGGTTCTCTGCTTATAATATTCACATCAATAAAACAAACTTTTGCCTCTGTAAAACACTGCAAGAATATATATATATATATATATATATATATAGAGAGAGAGAGAGAGAGAGCTCTTGGTGTGACTAGAAAGTTAGTATAGAATTCAGTGTTAGAGAAATATATTTATGACATCTAAAGTCAGTAATAAATGCTGGACTTGTAAAGTATAACACAGGAAAAAAGTAAATAGTGTTATGTTATCCTAAATTTCTAGGAGAATGTGTTCTAACTACAAAAGGGTAAACGCAAGTCAAAAGCAAAGCAGAGGCAATAGAAGGCAAGTCTTTGATCTCATAGGTATATTCATGGCATTGGTTGTAATAATGGTTTCATGGTGGGTTGATTTTTCTCCCAGTTAAATTCGCATATATGATTTGTGAATGCCAATCATTAAAAAAAAAAGAAGATAGGGTTTTTTTTTTTTTTTATTTAATTCCTTCTTAGAATCTACAAATGATTACCAAGTAATTTCAGTGTCATAGAGAAGCAAAAGTCATATTCAGGGGATCAAGCACCAAACAGGTGAAGAAGGTCTGAAAAATGAAAAGTGTAAATGATAGATTTTCATTCATTTTAGTTGAAAGTGGAAGAAGTGAATGAAGCATTTGTTTGCACTGTAGGCATAAACTAAGAAGCATTTGGGTATCTTTGGAGATAAAAAAGAAATCAGAAAGGAGGACACTTAAAATTCAGTAGGAAGAGCATCAGACAAATAGCACACTGTTCACAAATCCATAGAAAGGTGTGGGATTAAATAGGAGAGACCAAGGCAGATAATAATAAAACAGGTATGGCTGTACATTGGTCTGCTTGAAGTTAACTAAATAGCAGACAAACAGACACTGAATGTTGCATGGTTTTAAATAAAGGAGGTAGTTTTGCTGTTGGTTGGTGTACACTAGAGATTCTCCTACAAACCTGAAAATATCTGTGTTGTTTGGAATGATGTTCTAGAACAAGTAATCATAATGACTCTACAGGGTCCTTAAAGTATCAATCTTCAAGCATCCACCTATGGTCTTTTCTGTAGATTCTGACTATAGGTTTTACTATAAAAATGTCATAAAATAATTATTATAAGGTAATCAAAAGGCCTAAGGGAAAAGATATACAGTGAATGATGAATATTATTGTGTGATGGATCTAGGGGGGAAGTAGCCATCCAGGGTTGATAGGAGATACAAAGATTAAGGTGTGGTAGACAAACAACGAAGTGCCTCTGTTCTAGAGATTGGTAGATACCGAGAGAGGGAGGGAAATAATAAGAAAGACAAAAACTGAATTTATGGGGCACGCCAGTAAGACCTCAGAGCAGAACTTACACCATTTAATGATGACCATGGCAGAAAACAAACAAACAACCAAAAATCCCTAGATGTTTGAAGTCATTACTGGCAGCTGTTAATCCCTTTAGTAAGCTTGGTGACTCACCTCACTCTTGATATGATGGGTGTAAGATAAAGAAAGAGAACAGGTTAGTAAAAAGAAGAGAGCTCACATAGTGCTAAGGACTGGGGTGTGGGACCCCTTAAAGCCCTCTCAATTTTCAGCACCAAAGGACAGACCAGAATTTATTCAGTCAATGTGAAAATGAGAATAACTGAAGACCTCAACAGAAAAGACAGAACATGTATTGCTGATGGGGCAGGCAAACTTCCTATGGGAATGAAGGTCATAGGATATGAAGTCAAGGAAGGCAGGGCTTTATAGAAGATAGGAGTACATGTGAGGACAGGGGATTTGTATGTGTGTGTGTGTGTGTGTGTGTGTGTGCATTTTTTTATTTTTAATGGTTTTTAATGGATAACTGGATGGACACCTGGATGCTGTTGAATTTTCTTTTACTCTAGCTCCACACTGGAACACCAAAATGTTATTCCATTGTTGTTTTTTTTTTTTTTTTTTTTTTTTTCTCTTTACTGTTGGCTCTTTTGGGAGCCTGCCAACCAGCTCCGAAATAAATCACATGGAGTCTTATTCTTTCTTATTAATGCCTGCCTTTAGCTTGGCTTGTTTCTAGGCAGCTTTACTTATCTTCAATTATCCCATCTATCTTTGCTCTGGACTTTTATCTTCCTCTATTTCTGTGTAACTTTTTTTTTCTTCTTCTTCTTTTTACCTGGCTTTCTGTGTGGCTGTGTGGCTGGCCCGACATGTCCTCCTTTCCTTGTTGTCTTGCTCCTTTCTTTTCTCTTTCTCCTCCTAATTATTCTTTCTGCCTGGAAGCCCTGCCTATGCCTTCTCCTGGCTTGCTATTGGCCATTCAGTTCTTTATTAGACCCTCAGGTATTTCACGTAGCCAAAGAGTCACAGCTTCACGGAGTTAAACAAATGCAGAATAAACAAAAGGAACACATCGTTACATCATCAAGCAAATGTTCTAGAGCCTAAACAAATGAAACACACCTTAAAATAATATTCTACAATACCTGTGGTCTGTCCAGAATAGAAGATTTAGCTCATGTCCTGCTCCTTTATTATGAAAGTTGGAGGTTCTCTTCATGGGAGGGATATTCCTCAGATGAGGAGGAGCTGCTCTCTAAGACTTAGACTTCTATGAGAAGGAGTAGACACAAGAATAGATAAATTAACCCCCAAATTATTATGGAAATGCAAAAGACTGCCACATAGCAGCAGCAATACTGACCAAATAGGATGATGTTGAAGAGGTTGCAATACCTTGTTTCTGAGTTTTACTACAGAGCCATAGTAGCAAAATCATGTTCCAGACCCATCCAGATCAATGGAATAGAATAAAAAACTTAGAATTATATTCACACATATATGACTTCATAATTTTGATAGTTTTTAAAAATCTTAAATTAATTAATTGTATACACTCCAGTAACATTTCCCCTCCTCCATTCTCTCCTCCTAATTCCTTGCCCCAAGCACCCCTCTTCTCCAATCCCCTATGTACTCCTCCTTCTTTCTCTCTAGAAAAGGGCAGTTCTCCCATGTATATCAGTCAAATATTACTTATTAAGTTGTAGTAAGACTAAGCATCTCCTCTCCTACTGAGGCAAAACAGTAGGAGTGTCCCAAAAAGCAGGAAACAGTCTCTGTCACTACTGTTGGAGACTCCACAAGAAGACTAAGCTAGACAGCTATAATGTGTACAGAGGGCCTAGATGAGTCCCCAAGAAAGCTCTCAGGGTGTTGGTTAAGTTTCTGTGAGCTCATATGTGCCCAGATTAGATAGCCCTTTGGATTTTCCTGTGGTGTTCTTGCCCCTTAGGCTGTAATAATCCTTTCTCCCCATCTTCCACAGGATTCCCTCAGGTCTGACTACTGTTTTACAGTGGATCTCTGTATCTGTTTCCATTAATTTCTGGGTGGAGCATCTCTGAGGACAATTGATCTAGGCAATGATCTATTTATATGGCAGAATAATATTAGAAATCTTTTAATTGACTTGTTTTTATTTATTTATTATTTACTTTTCTTTGCTTGTCATGCTTGGTTCTATCTTAGGTCTCTAGGCTATCCTAGCTCTGGATCCTGCCCTCGAGGCAGTGTTAGGGGTAGGCTCACTCTTGTGATAAAGATCTCAATATAGAGCAGTTGTTGGTTGACCACTCCCATAATTTTTGTACCACCTTTACCCAAGCATGTCTTGTAGGCAGGGAAAATTGTGTTGCAAAGCTTTCTCACCAGAGGTTGCAGTCTATCATGGCCTGGCAGCTTTCTCCAAAGCTTGGAACCATGGAGACTTCCTCCATAGTGAGACTTCCTACTCTCTAACTGCTCTTATTTGGAGAATGTCTCTGGGACAATAGGATTGATCTTATCTGAAAGCTTTCTCTAAGCCTGAATGCCACATTTATCTTTAGAATGACCTTTGGTACAGTTTGCTATTTCTAGAAATTTTCTCCTGCTGCACATATGATCACAAAGACTTGTACTAGAAGCTTTGCTATCCTCCTGCCACATACAAAGCCATGGGATAATTCAAATTAGTTGATGCCCTAGGCACTAATTCCCTTTTCTTTCCAGAATAAAGAGCTCTAAAACTTAACCTGTTTCCCAGGATAGCTGTCTCTGTTGTTGACTCTCAAAGCCTTCAGACCCAGGCTATTCACCCCTCCCCCCCCAACCTGTTCAATAGCTGGTTATCCAAAGGAAGATACAAAGACAGAAATTATTGATCAAAGTAGCTGGTTTGGGGTTCAAATCCCTTCACTAGAAGTCTTGCTGGTAACTGGAGATAGCCAGTTCAGTCTCTGTTTTCCCCATTGCTATAAGTCTTAGCTAGGGGTTACCTTCATAGACTCCAGGGAATTTCCATTGCACTAGGTTTCTGGCTCCCATTTCTAGTTGTCTCCCCCCTCACTCACTCTCTCTCCCCCTGACTCTCTCTCTCCCTCTCTCCCTCCCTCTGCCTGGTGCCTATTGTTCTCATGCACACCCCTACTTCCTGACCCTTCCCACAATCCACCTGTGATATCTACACTATTTCCCCTCCACAGTGAGATTCATGTGTCCTGATTTGAGCCTTCTTTATTACATATTTTCTTGGGGGTCTATGCATTATAGTATTATTACCCAATCCTTTATGGCTAATATGCCACATGAGTACATACTATGTTTAATAGCACAGGCACTAAGATCAACAATTAATAAATGGGACCTCATGAAAATGAAAAGCTTCTGTAAGGAAATGACATCATCTAAACAAAGGATGGATGTGATGGAAAAGTAATAACTAAGAGGTATAAATTAGGGCTTATGGCAAGAAATAAAAACTAGAGAACAGGAATTCCAGCCAGTGGATAACTCCCTGGCTGCAGAGTACAGGATGCAATTCCCAGGAGATAAAAAAGAAAGCATGAGCCCACCACCAGTTGTGTCAACATCCTCCCTGCCCCATTATCTTGTGAACAAAGCCTGCCAGTCATAAAAAAAGAGAAACCCCTAGCCCACAGGTGTGCTTACCAATATTGCCTATATGGATGACAGTTACTGTTCACTTTGATCCATGATGACTTTTTAAGAAAACTGTACTTTGTGAAATCTCTGTAACCATGAAAACCTTGTGAACTGAGACTAGTGGTCTCAAGCCCCCCTTTCTCTTTTACCTTTAAAAATACTTCACACTTGTAAGCTGGGGCCTTCCTCGTCTGATAGAATGAAGTCCCAGTTGTTTTGGTTCTTAACAATAAAATAGTTTTGGTTCTTAACAAGAAAATCTTTTTGGTTCTTAACAATAAAATCTTTTTGCTTTTGCAGTCCGGAGTCACTTCCTTGGTGGTTGAGGGGTTTCCTGGTAGGCACAACAAGCCTACAGAATGGGAAATGCTCTTGTCCAAGTCAATATCTGTCAGAGGGTGGACTTCAAAATACATAAAAAACTCAAGAAACTAGATATTAACAAACAACATGATTCAATTACAAATCTGGTACAGATCTAAACAGAATTCTTATCAGAGGAATTTTAAATGACTTAGAAACACTTAAAAAATTCAATATCTTTAATGATCATGGAAATATAAATCAAAATGACCCAAAGATTCTATCTTCCACCTGCAAGATTGGCTAAGATAAAAAACACAAGTGAGAGTTTATGCTGGAGCAGATGTGGAGCAAGGGGAGCACTCCTCCATTGCTGATCAAAGTGCAAACTTGTACAGCCACTTACCTCAAACTTGATACTCCACTTACCTCAAGACCCAGCTATATCTTTCCCAGGTGTATCCCCAAAGGATGCTCTTCCTCTCCACAAGGAAACTTGGTCTACTATGTTCACAGCAGCTTTATTCATAATAGAAACAGAAAACAACCTAGATGTCCCTCAACTGAATAATAGATAAAGAAAATGTGATTATTATTCAGCTGTTAAAAACAATGTCATCATTAAATCTGCCACATTTTTAAATGGATGGAGCTAGGAAATATCATCTTGAATGAAGTAACCCAGACCTTGAAAGGAAAACATAGCATTTTCACAGTTTTTAAAGCATACATTAGAAAAAAAACTACAGACTCATTGACAAATGATGAGAATATACAGACATCCACACGTAGATGGATGTAACCTGATCTGTATTGCTCATATTCTAAAATTCCTTAAATGGATCTAAGGACTTAGTGTATGATTTGAAAAGCACCCATAGAATATCTAAAGCTTTTAGAGCATAATTTTAGCACAGGTAAGGATTTTATGAAAACAAATCCAATTACTCAGGAAGACTCAGAGAAATGGGATCTGATAAAATTAAAAATGATTTTGCGTGCCACAGGAATCAAGCACAAGAGTGATGAGATAAAGAACTATAACAAATAATTTCTAGCTATACATCTCATAGAAGATTAACATCTGGTTGTAGAATAATATATGAAGGGCCCAAAAAGCTAAATATAAAAACACAACAGCTTTGAACATAAACAATATAATAAAACATGCAGTCAGACCTCAGTTCCCCCTCTCAGGGCTCAGACAACCCCATGAAAGTAAGGGGGAGATGAATATAAGAACCAGGCATACAGGACACCAAGACAATTAAGACTTCTAAATCAACATGATCAAAACTCATGAACTCACAGAGCCTGAAGTAGTAAGCACGGGGTCTGCTCATGTCACATCAGGTCCTCTGCACATGTAGTGTGGTTTCCAATTGGGTGTTTTTGTGGGAGTCATTGGTGTGTGAACAATTCTTATGTCTTCTCTTGGGCTCCTTTACTTCTTCTGTTGGTTTTACTTGTCCAGTGCAAATGTAATAGTTTTTGTTTTATTGTATCTTTTAGTTTATTATTCTACTTTAGGCACCTTTTTGTTTTCTAATATGAGACAGATATGGAATAAATCTGTATTAGAGAGAGGATGTGGAGGACTTGGCAGGAGTAGAAGGAAGGGAAACAGTATTCAGAATATATTACATGAGAAAAATCCATTTTCAATAAAAAGATGAATTACAAATGACCAATGCACATGGAAAGTGTTCCATATCCTTAACCATCTAAGAAATGCAAATTAAAACTACATTGAGATTCTATGTCACTCAGTAAAAAATGACTGTCATAAAGCAACCAGCAAATGCTGGCAAATGTAAAGGCAAGGGGCCCTCTCATATGCTTGTTAGACTGTATGCACATCATTATAAAATTTCCACAGAAGACTAAAAATAAAATCATAGGCAATCATATGATTGAGTTACAACACCTCTGAGTATATAAAAAGAAGAATCTAAATTGACATACCACAAGGATACCTGTATCATCACAATTATTGTAATAATACAATAGCTAGGTTACAAAATAAATCTAGGTTTCAAGAACAGACGAATAGAGAAAATTTGACATATAATGCAGTTTTGTTCAACTATGAAGAAAAATGAGATTAGGTTTTTGCTGGAAAATGTATGCAATTGGAAAGTACGCTACTAAACAAAATAATTCAGATCCAGATGATTAAATATCACATTACGTCATATATATAGATCATAAAATATGTATCAAGGCACAAAAACATAAACATGTGAAACGTAAAAGAAATCATTAGATTGGTTTTATAGTGTTGGTCTAAATATTTTCCTTCCTATGTTGATAAAGCAGATACAGAAGTCCAATGTATGTGTGCTCATATGCTGGTTATGAGCATTATAAAAACGAAATATACTTTGATCCATGCTAACAAACATTACTGTGCAAAACCTTGTTTGGTGCTTTGCATTTTGATAATGCTTTGTATGCATGGACAACATGTAACAGGTGCCTCAATAAACGCAGTGGGTTTTTAGTTGACCACCACTGAATAAAGGATAGTGTCTCCTCATCTCCCAAAGAAAACTGTTGAGCACTTATCATGTGACTGCGACTAATTATATAAAATCAGTTCTCAAATTAATTGTGTCCTGTGCCTTTTCACTCTGTATGTACACACACACACACACACACACACACACACAAACACACATGCCTGCATGCACACACATACACACACACACACACACACACACACATATATATATATATATATGAATGTCATAGTCAAATATTTTGAGTGATTGATAGTTTTGTCTGAGAAAGTTCAACTCTACTCCCATTATTGGATAAGTACTTTGTATTAATTAGTAGAAAATTTTATATTTCAACTGTTTGAAAGGAAAATAATAACTAAACCATGAAATAATTATTTACTAATTAATTAATGGTTTTATCATAACTTATTGATTTACTTGTATTTAGCAGATATATATTCTTTAAAGCCTACAAAGTGGGTAAGAATTCAGATTTACAAAGTTGAAACATATAGGTGCGTGTTGAGGGTGGTCATAAGATTTAGAAAAGATACTTATAGAACAGCAACTAATATTGAATTAATGGAATATAGATGTATGGGTAATAATAAAAGCACATATAAGAGCAATAAAAAATGCAGGCTTTCTACTAAAACGAATTCTAATAGGTAGTTATTCTGACATGGTTACCTATTTGGTCATTTCCCTATTTCTTTACTCTGGACTATTCTATTAGTGTTTATGATCAGGAATAATATATTCAAGTTGTTCAGTCTCCACCTGAGAATCAGATTATTGACCAAGTTGATATCACATTATCCAAATAAGTGTCTTGTGGGTGCTCATAAAGATGGCTGCACTCTATCTTGGCACAAGGACAAAGAGTTCAAAGCTGTCAGCAAGTCACAAGACCTAAAGGTCAAAGGTGTGTCTACAGAAGGATGTTTCAGCCATCTTATCTAAATAACAACAAACCTGAATCTGAGGTGTGGCTACTCTTGACTGTCAAGGCTAAGGAAGGAGAAGTTGGATCTGAGGTGTGGCTACTCCTGACCTCAAGGCTAGGGAAGGAGACATTAGAGCTAAGGTGTGGTTACTGAACCCTTAGAATGAGAAAGGAAGAAAAGTCTGTTCCATATACATAATATTGTGTTCCACATTTTAGTTAGGGTATATAAGAGTGGTGAAACATAAACTCATGACATTTCAGTATTGACTGATCTACCCTCCTGACATTTATTCTGTCTCTCTCTCTTTCTTTATTATCTATAGCCTGCCTTTCTCTCATCCACACTCCCCAACTAAGGTAAGGACATGGTGCCTCTCGGCTGGCTCTGATTGCAGCCCCCTGCAAAGACCGCTCCCAACAGTATCTGTAGCATAAACAAATATATGGAGCTCATGAGGAAATCAGAGCTCACTTTGTAATGACTACATTGCTTCCCAATAGCTCCCTCAACAGGCAACCAGGCATTCAAGATGTGAGTCTTGGGGAACATCTAAGAACCAGGCCATAACAATGAACATTGCCTTGCAGAGAAGTAAGAAAACATCAGGATTATTTATGGTATTTTCCCCCAAGGCCCCTGAGTATAGGAAAGGTTGAGTTTTTGCCCATTACAGAAAAGTTGTGAGGTTGGACCTGGTTTGTGGACACACCATGCAGTGCCATTTCCATTACAAGTATAAACACCTTATGGGAATGGTAGAGTTGCTCATGTAGCTTACCCAATATATCTTAGATAACCGTTAGACTGTAGTGAGGTAGTACTATAGTACAAAGTTGTCAACGGTGTTACAATGGGCATATTATGACTTTATTGTAAATTAGTCACTTTTATTCTCTGCATTAGTTCTTCAGTTTTTGAAGTTCCAGATGGAATCAAAGGCCCTGGGTAGCACTGAGTGATACCCCACTCCCACTTACTCCCTGTCTTTTCTTGATGTCTGCTGGATTTAATACCATACATTTTTGCAACATGTTTTCTAATCTGCTAAATAATGTTTTCATAAATATGAAAAAAAGACAAAATAAAGTTTCATAGTAAATGTTATCTCAAGTCTCAAGACAGCAGTTGAAAAGCTGAACTGAACTTTAGCCCAGGAGGGGCTTCTAAGAGTCTGTGTTTTGTGATGTAGATGGAACATTGCTCACTGAAGTTCTTCAAGGCAACACAGCCATTCGTGCTGGCTCTGCTGGGGTCCAGCCATCATCCCAAGACTCAGTGAGCATGTTGGTTTGGATTTTGCTCTTCATTCTCTCCAATCTTAAGATATCTACAGGACAATCTAAAGATAATAATGGAAAGAATAAGGTCAACTCTTATGTGTGAGACAGATGAAGGGACAATGTTGTGTAAAAACAGTTTACCTTTTGTTTATGTGGAATTTATTACCACAAGAAGCGCTGCTGTATTTTTTGCCACAAAGTACCACAGGCTGAATGTTATACACAACCAGAATTTAAGACCTTGAAAGCAAGCCATCTAAGTTCAAGATAAGAACAAGGCTTCCTGTTCAGTGGCATCTGTAGCAGGCATCTTCTCTTTCCTTTCACATAGCTTTTCCATTGTCTTTCTGTGGCTTCCTCTTTTCTCTTGAAGACATCAACCCTGCAAGATTAAGAACTACATCACAACCACAAGCTGCCCTAAATCACCACTCTGAAGGCACATCTCTTAACACAGTCATGTTCTGCAATGCAGGAACTTAGGACCTCAACATACGAATGCTGGAGGAATACATTTCCTTTACTTTAAGTCATTGATCCTAATTTGAGGATGCTTAAGACAGTATGACAATGAAGATGAAGAGACATCATCATCCATGCTTATCTCATTAGTAGACCACTTAGACAAAATAGAAACCTGAGACTTTATTTAATTATATAGTATTTTCTAGCATAGCATAATTGTAAAATGATACCTGTTTTATTTTACTCACCCATGTTATTGAAGTATGTAAGATAAAATCATTGCCTAAAATTATGGCAGGTGTCCTAAGTACTTTTCCTGCTGCTGTGATACACATAATGACCAACAGTAATTGTTGGAATGAGAGGCTATATTTGGTTTGCAGATTACATCATGTAGGAAAACCAGGAGGGAAATGAAAGCATGAACCTGGAGGAAGGAACTGAATCAGACATGGTTCTGTGCTGCTTCTGGCTTGCTAATCCCAGTAGATTAACTGGAGCAAGCAAATACATTTATTATGATAAGTTCTTCAAATATTTCATACCCTGTACTTTCTGGGTTCTCAGTTGCACAAGGCGAGTCTATTAGTAACTGTTCATGTGGAGAACCAATGTCAGATATTTCAATACCAATAGACAAATTAGTCTTCAAAACTCTGTTTCTCTAGTACCTTTCCCAGTACCACAATTTGTAATAAGCAGGGTTTGCAAAAACTACATATATGATAGAATAAATATATGAATGTATACATATATATGTATATATATATATATCCCACTTCATATAAGATAATTAACATATATTTGCAAGTATATTTTATGTATCTATTTCATAATGTTAATTTATATGTTATATATAATAATGTATTTTATGTATTTATAATATAAATTATATATATTCAAAACAAAGTTCTTTTATTACATTGCCTTACAGGATTTGCAGTCTTGGCAGTCCAACAGTACCTGACACACTAGAGAAGAAAGAATCCTGTAGATTTTTAGTCTATGAGGCTGAATGTTTCAGAACTCTGAATCTGGTGCTGGATACCTGGACAATTTCTAAAGAGCTACTAATCTTCACTCTCTGTTGTAATCCTGAAGATGTTGGTTTATGTTTTGATTAATGAATGCCATAGTAGTATAAGGGTATTTGGCAGAGAGAGGGAGGACAAGTAGAGAAAACACAGTTTCCTTTTGCCATGTCCTTTTATCTGGGTTACCAGAAAATGCAACCTAGATCTAAGATGGATATCCTGGCTTCAAATAATCTTGTCAAGAAAACCCCTCGTAGCATCTCCACTTTTATTTGATTCTATCAGGAATCTAATAGAAAATCAAAAATAGCAATCACAACACATGTAACACATGTGGCAAAATTCCATAGAAACAAAGCATCAGGTACATTTCTGCATTATTATGTATTGTACTACTGATATTTTCTAGATAATTAGGGTTCATTATGCCTTCTCAGTTTGCTCAGATACATCCATGGAATCTTTGACTATGGCACTCTCATGGAGAAAAGAACTTCATCGCGACAAGTAAACTATACAGTTCTTGACAAGGGGACATTATACTTAATTGTCCTGGTGAGAGTCATGTGAGGCTATCAAAGTAGAGAATCCTGCTTTTGTCAGGAAGAGTGCTTCTCAACCTGCCAAATGCTGTGACCCATTAGTACAGTTCCTCATGTGTGGTGATCCCCAGTAATATTAAATCATTGTTACTCCATAACTGTAATTTTGCTACTGTTATGAATCACAATGTAAATATCTGGTATGCTGCCCCCAAAGGAGTCATGACCCACAGATTGAGAACTGCTGTTCTAGAGTGCAAGGAAAAGATGTGCTAAAATGGGGAATAGATACTGCTATTTGAGTAGATGGAAAATGGTGTCTGTCTCATTCTGGGGCCCATCCTCCTACCAATTTAGAAATTCTACAAGTGAAATTAACTTGCAGAAATCCCAGAGAAACAATTAAAATCACATGTTTTCTGTTTCCAGGAAGGAAGAACCAGGAAACAATTATAATCAGCTCAAAGGAAACTCAAGTCCCAGTTCAACAAGGAATCTCAGTGTTCATTGTCTGGGATTCACCCTTGCTCTTCTGGGCTCCAAAGGGATCAAGCAGCTTCACATCTCTGGCTCTGCCATCCACAGCACATCAGTTTCTCTCATATTTTCTTGATTGCTCCACTGTACACCCAACACTGTTTGTGATTGTCATCCTCCAGTCCTAGTATTTTCTGTAGCTTTCATGCCTTTATTGTATGTGAGATATTTACAAAATTAATGAGTTTGGCAGGCAGCTTGAGTGGTGACCCTGGCCCCTTCTAGACCACATTCTTTGTATGTTGATTCTGAGGAAATAGTTCCCAGAAGATTTTGTACCATTGATGAGGGACTCTTATTATATCACAGCTCATTTTTCAGTCACTGCTATACAGCATCAGTTGTCCCAGAAAGCAAAGCTTTCACTTCAGTGGTGCTTGTCTCCTGTTAATTGTAGATAATTTTTCAGGACCAGGTGGTCAGGAAACACAGATTCTTAATTCAAAATACTGTAAGACTGGTCCTTGTAGAGTCTTCCAGGAATGCTGAAGCTTCCCACTGACACTTCCCAAAGCAGGCCTATTAGTCCATTATCAGCCATAATTGAAAGGCAGGGTTAGTCCTCCCTTAAAGGTGTGTCTGCCATTCCCATTATATTACTGCCTAGTCCTAAGCTGAGTGTGTTGGAGGTCTTTTGGGGAGACAACTCCTGATGGCACATTCTTCATACCTTTGATTTGGCCCCATATCTAATGCTTATGCTGGAGAGGATGCTGAGCAATGGGAACACTCCGCATTTGCTGGTATTAGTGCAAACTTGTACGGCCACTTTGGAAGTCATCATGGCAGTTTCTCAGAAAATTGAGAATCAATCTACCTCAAGACCCAGCGACACCACACTCACACATATACACAAAAGATGCACAATCATAAAACAGGGACATTTGCTCAACTATGTTCATAGCAGCATTATTTGTAATAGCTAAAACCCGAAAACAACCTAGATGCCCATTAACTGAAGAATGTATAAAGGAAATGTGGTACACTTACACAGTAGAGTATTACTCAGTGGTTAAAAACAAAATCTTTAAATTTGCAGGCAAATAATTTGAACTAGAAAAAAAAACAAAAAACAAAAAAACAAACAAACAAACAAACAAACAAACAAACAAAAAACATTCTGAGTGAGGTAACCCAGACACAGAAAGACAAGCATGGTATGCATTCACTCATAAGTGGATATTAGATGTAAAGCAAAAGATAATGAGGGTGCAGTTCATATCCCCAGAGAAGCTAGTTAAAAAGGTTAACCCTAAGTGAGACACACTTGGAGGGTTTCAGGAAGGAAAAGCAGTTAAGATCTCTTCAGTAAACTTGGAGGGGGGGATAAAAGAGAAGGAAAAGGGGACGGGAACATGAGGGGTCAAGAAGACCCAGTTGGAGGAAGGAACAGGAAAGAGATATCTTGACAGAGAAATATGGTGTATGAGAAATTCACGGGAATCTGCAATGATGAACCTGCTAAGACTCCTTGTAATAATGGAGAGGGAGTCTGAATGGGCCTTCCCATTTATTCAGAATAATGACTACTCTAATTATCATCATAAAACCTACATACAGTAACCGATGTAAGCAGATGCAGGGACCCACACCTGAACAATGAACTGAGATTTCGGGGCTCTGTTGAAGAGAGAGAGGAGGAATCACATGAATAAGGGGTGGGGGTCAAGAGCATGACGGGGGAAAGCACAGAGACATCTGACCCTAGTGGAAGCTCATGGAATATGGACTGACAGCTGTGGGATATGCATGGGGCCGAATTAGACCCCTCTGCATGTGGGTGACAGTTGTGTGACTTGATCTGCTGTGGGGGGGGGGGGCAATGACAGTGGTTTCAGAACCTGTTTCAGGGGCATAGATTAACTTTTTGGAGCCCATCACCTACAGTGGGATACCTTGCTCAGCCTTGATGAAAGGGGGAGAGGTTGGCTCTCCCTCCACTTGGAATGCCAGACTTTGTTACTTTGTTGACTCCCCAAAGGAAAGCCTTACACACTATGAGGAGTGGATGGGGGCTAGAAAAGGAGGTTAAGCAGAAGAGTGGTAGAAGGGGAGGGAGAGAGAACTGGGATTGGAACAAACACTGAAGAATATTTTTTAAAGAAAAAAATAAAAACAAACAAACAAAACACCCCTGTTACCCTAATAAATTGTACTTTCATCTTGCCTGAGTAAAATCCACTACTTAAACAACTTCTGTTGTAATCATTCCCATTGACCGTTTCCCCCTCCAGTTTATATTCCGTAAGCATTACCATAAGGGATCCTAGAGAGCGTGGAGACATGGAATACGCATCTCCCCCAGCCTGCTTATGTCACAAGAGGAAAGGGAAAACAAGAGTGGGATGCTTGTGGTGCAATGGGGCAGAAACAAAAGCAGGCATTAAGATGCCCTGAAGATCTTGTCTTCTGCTCCCTATCCTAGAGTCCAAGTCTTCTTTGCGTTTAGCTGTAACTGGCAGCAAATTACCTGGAACCTGACCCTGGACTGTTACAAATTCAGTGCTGGCTGTGCAGGAGGGCCTCCAGCTTCTTGGTGCTCTGTCCTTTTCCCTTGGATACCTACCCATAGTCCCACAGCCAGCACTTTCTTCCCCATTCCTCCACCAGCTTGAACACCTCAAAAGCCTAGTGTGTTCTTGCCATTCAAACCCGTTTCATAGATTTTCCATTGGAACACCCCTACTTCTCTTGACACCTCTCAAACACCAAAGACAATCTTCCAGTAGCCATACAAGTTCCAGACCAACAGACAAAACCATTCAGGCATACCACCAACCAACAAAGCTTTTCTATACAGAGTAGGAACTCTTTTCCTCTTCACTCCCAGCATCCTCCATTTGGATATCAGGGGCTTACCATCTTGAACTCAAAGCAATGTTGGGATATTACGCATATATGTGTGAGTGTTGCTTGAAACTAGTAGAGAATGGGTAATCTCCCAGAGTCATAAGTAACTGTGTGCCAGCCAATTCAGGTGCTGGGAGCCAGGCTCAGGTTTTCTGGGAGAACGAGCATCACTGTGAACATCTGAGCATGTCTTTTGCCCAATAATAATGAGATTTTAATGTTTCTTCTTCAATAAAGTATTATAGTGAGATTTCTATCACTCTTTGTGTATGCCTGTAAACTCTTACCATAGCTTCACATTCTGAGAAGATATGTATATCCTATAAGTGATAATCAATAATTGCTAATATTTGAGAAGAATATACAAGGTTTATAATGTATAATAAATTAGAAAGAATCAATCTAAATTTCAGTCAGAGCTCCTCAAAACTCAAGCTATTTAAACATAGATAACAGAAGTCAACTTTCCATAGAGTCCTGGGAGCCAAGGGCAAGGACAGCATTTGTACTTGGATTGTTCTTTCAGTAGATTTAATCAAATGGTATTAATGTGATTTGAACTTTGAAATTCTAGCCTGAGCTTAAGAAGTCTTTTACTTAATTCCCCTGTTACCTGCAACCACTAAGTGTAATACACACACAGTTCTAATCCATTAAAGTTAACAACTTTCAGAGCCATTAGCAATAACAACTTCCTCCACTACAGTTTCTCACAGCAGCCCCTCCCCCCGTGTAGGATTTATCCAAGAAGCAGATCAAGAAAAGTAAATACTTTCAAATCTGTTAACACTCTGACACTGGGGGTGACTTAACTTGAGGTCAGGGCCATGGAACATGCAGTGCTGATCAGAGTTCATCAGATTCCACCAAAGGCTTTCTTTTAGTTCCTATGACTTCAGGCCAGAAATTCATATTTGGTCCTGGATTTTATAATTCTGGCGGTTTTTCCGTCCTGAAATCCACAAACCACCTCGAGATTGGACAGACCAAGTTGTGAGATGGGCGGGGGGGGGGGGTACAGCCATTGCTATCAGTGCAGAGCTGTGTACTTGCCTGCTCCTTGTCTTCTCCACAAGGAAGTACTCTGAAGACTGCTCCTTCCAGCATGCATGCCTTTAACACCTCCCTCTGTCCTTTTGGCCTTTTCCTACTTGAGGTAGGTTTAGGTCATCTCTTGGATTCATTTTTCTCCCTTAGGTCCTTTTACTTTTAGCAGAAAGCCAGGCAAAATGGAGACAGAGAGAGGGCAAACAAAAGTGAGGGCTGAAATGAAGTGTTCTTATCATTATTTTATTCACAATAATTTGAAGGCTGGGTGTTCTCTGTTTTATGATCTTCTGAAGGCCTGCTATTTATGTATTATTTATTTTGATTAAAGTTTTTCTCTGACAATTTCATACATATATATGTGCACTCTGACTACTTTTACTCCCACTTTTCCTACTCACATTCACCCCTGTCAACCCCAACTTCTGCCTAAAAGTCTGTTTCCCACATCTATGTTTTCTTGTTTGGTTTGGTAATATATTTAATTTAAACAGAACCATCTGTCTGTGTGACTATCAGTGTAGAACTATCCAGTCAATTCTGCTTGGCTCATCAGTGGGTATTTATTGATGTGAAGGGACACTATGACCATGGCAACTCCTATAAAGGAAAATATTTAATTAGGGTTGGCTTACTATTCAGAGGTTTAATCTTTTGTCATGGTAGCATGCAGACAGGCCAGGTCCTGGAGAGGGAGATGAAGGTTCTACATACAGGAAGAGAGAGTGACATTGGGCCTGTGTTGAGCATCTAAAACCTCACAGTTAAAATTTATTTTTTAGTGAAGTTTGAGTTTTGGTTGTGTTATGTGTATTAGAATTTTCAAGAGAATCTGAACCAATAGAATATACAATTACACGAGAGAATCTGTTACATTGACCAATATGACAAGATGCTGAGCTTTCCCAAAATTTCTGCTTGCAGGCTTGAGAGATAGAAAATTGGAGGCTGCCACTTCCATGACACTGAAACTTTAGATCAGAGAGGGGTCAGTATGAGGTAGAAGACCTTGAAGACACTGAGGAGCCACTGGGGAAAATCCACAAGGACAGAACTGCTTGGGCTCAGGTGTCTATGTGGGACACATGCTCCCACAAGAATGGTTAAATCTAAGATAGACACTTCCACCTCTTCCTTGAGTTTTATTACACCTGAGTGCCAGCCTACAACAGATGGTACATCACACATTATGAGAGTCACGGATGCATATCCAGCATTGAAGGAAACAGCATCTAAACAATGTCTAAAAATGTCCTTTACCACTTTTCAAAATAAAGAAATCCTTTAATTCTTGTCACTGTGACGAACAAAATTAAGCATTACATCATCTTATATGGAAAGAAGGGAATTTTATCCATTGTTAGGTTGCAGAAATGCAGTAGCATTAATAAATAACGATTTAGTTTCCATTCTTGCTCCTTAACTTCCTAACAACTAGTTATTTTAGTATTTAGTATCTTTAAGATCGAGTATATTTAACTTATGTCTAGAAATAAGAGCTGATCATAGTTATGTAAACCAGACAAGAATTAGGTTCTCAGTACTTTTGATCCCCCCTGCTCTACGGGAGATCTTCTTTATGTGAAAAGAGTGCTGAATGCATCCTCTACTATGGATTTCTTTGATCACTAGCTCATGGGATGTAAAGCTGATCTGCATTTGGCATATTCATTTTCAAATCATGTCTACTGCACTCTGAGAATAATAAAAGTCAGAGGAACTTAACACTGTACAATACAATACAGGATTTTAGGATTATAAATATACTTCATTTGATGGGTACACGATAAGCAATAGGACAAAACATTCAGCAAAATAGAAAATGTGAACAGAAAACTAGGCAGGGATCACAGCAGGGGTTAAGCATCCTGGTGTGATTCAAAATCATGATAACCCCATTGCCAGCAATAAAGTGGTAGTTGGGATGAAAAATTTCATGAGCCCTTAAACACTACTATTAAATATCCTGATGTTAACCACTTTGTAGATTTTATTTTAAATGCAAGTGACATGCACTTTTCTTTCCAAATAAACACTTTCCACCTTTATTCTGTGTAAGAGTTTTTCTGTAGTTGTCTTGTGCTAAACAACTGGTCAATCTCTATTCTTTCAACTCAAACTACCATAAAAAATTAGCATACTTTTAGTTCTTTTGGAGTGAAGTGAAATTCTGTTTCCTGTTGGCTTATGAAACACTCATATATTTAGAGAGTTTTATATTGAATAAAGAATGAAGGATTCAACATTCATGGGGCACTAGTGAGACAGTTTTGGTTGACATCTTTGCTACCTTGGCTTAATACCTTCAGTTTTTCCAGACTTCTTCTTTATTATGAATTAGGATTTTTCTTCAGTAGTTTTTTGTTCAGAATCCATATTTTTATTTTGAACGGAAAGGATATTTTAACTCAGTGTTTTATGTGGTTGAGGATACTGAATTACCTCAGTTATTTCTTGTCCTTTTCTCATGAAGACTTTTTTTTAATAAATCCTTGTGTGACATCTTCTGTGGTAATATATTGCTTATGACTTTAAAAAGCTTGCCTGAGATCTAGGCACAGCCTTAGAAGAGCTAGGGACAGCCTTAGAAGAGCTAGGGACAGCCTTAACAGCTGCACAGTGGTGGCACACCTGTTTAATTCCAGGAGTCAGAATACAGAGGCAAATAGATCTGTGAGTTCAAGGCCACCTAGGACTACATGAGAATGAATTAGTCAAAAAACAAAACAAAACAAAAAAAAAAAAAAACAAAAGAAAAACAAAAACAAAAACAAAAACAAAAAACAAAACAAAACAAAAAACAAAGCTCCCAGCACTAGAGAGATATAAGGATCTCAGTGCAGTCTCAAATAGCAGCTTGAGATTTGGTGAGGAGCAGTTGCAGTCTGGAGATGCAATCTGAGATTCGATGTATTGTTTCTCTGGTCTGAGCATTGGTAGATGTGAGAACTCTCTGGTTGCTTGGCTGCTTTTGTTTTCTGATCTTCAGCTTGAGGAAACAGTTATAACCCCTGTTTTGAAAAATGTCAACTTAGCGAGACAGACAAAAGTATGTGAGTGCAATATGGAGAGTATTTTGGAGGTGTTTCAGGAATTCTGAGGCTGTAGAGGAGCCACACAAAAACAGAAGTTCTGATTACCATGTAGTATTGTCTGAAAGATGGACAAGAAACTTCACAGAGAGGTTGTTTCAGCCTCAGTCCTGAAAAAATTAGGAATATATTAGTGAGGTCTTACATGTGATTTTATTATGTCTATGCTCCCAGGAAATACCTCTAATTTTAGATGTTTTTCATCTGTTATGCTTTTCTTTCTTGCCATTGCACTCTCTCACATTTTCACAACAGAAGTTTTTTGTTTCTTTTTTGAAAAGTCATTTATATTTACTCCACTTTCCTCATAGATGACATTCTTATTGTCTAATTCAACAACAGTTTTCTTATGCTATCTTATTTGACCCTTCTCTGTCATATGGCACGGGTTATCACTCCCTTCTTGAATCTCAGACATTTGTTCTCTGTATGCAATGATTCAAGGTTTTATCTGTTTTTTTTTTTTTCCTATTTGTAGCCTTGAATGCCTTACTAGATTTGCAAGAATACTTTTGTCTTATTACCAAATTGTTTATGTGAAGACCATTTGCTTTAGTGTTGTTTACGATTTACAATATTCCAAGCAGCAAGTATGTGTTCAATTCTAAAACTCTTCAATTGTGTATTAATTATTCTCTTTGTGTCATTAAGGATGATGTTGAATTGTAACAGGTTGATGAACCATCCTAATGGTACCTATTAGATACTCCTCCCCAACTGTAGAGTGAGCTATTCATTCCATCCCAATGTCAGGCATTTTCTTACCTATACTTCCTCAATAGCTACTTTAACCTGGCTGTTATTATTTTCCAGTTTCTCAAACCTCCTAATTTTACTTTTTCCTCTTTGAAAAATGAATGCTAGTCCATTGTCAATGGCTCATTGATTTTTATATTCCTCCTTATTTGTTAACAAGCCTCTATTTTCTCTGCCATCTTTTCTTCTTTTTCAACATTTAAAACTATTTTTACTGGTGTGACTGACAAATCTGTTTATTTCTGCCAGTTTTGGTCATTGAAGTTTCTCTTCTTAGATTTGCGTTTCTTGTTATTTAAACATTTTTATGTGTTTATTATATTATATAAGTGTCAGGCTAGAAATTTAACTCTTGGCTAGTAAAAGGCTTAGAAGCATGAAGTGCTTTAGATATTAAGGCTTTGGAGATGATTAATAGAAAACTTGACTCATGAAGAGTCCCTACCAACTACCACATGTTTTTCAACATATGGCATCATATTTTCCAGTCAGAAGCATTAGCATATGTCTGTGATAATGGAAGCAGGGAGAGAAGGTAAAGTCTCCAGCAACTGAAATTGCACTTAGGGATTTTCCTTTGCATCAAAGATCTGATACCACTGCACAGAACATATTCCAGAATGGCAACTCCACTTTCTGAGTTTCAGAGTGGAAGGCAAAAAGGGGCCTGATGAGTGTATGCTTTCTCGATCTTCACTTGGCCTGACATATAATTATAGTTGATATTCATTCTATGCACTTAAATGTGGCAACTTCTCTATTACTTTTTAATAATTTTAGAGATATTTTAGAGTGAATAAAACCTGTTAGACAAATTTTATAAACAGGTAACTATGGGGGACTCCATGGAATAACTAATAGATAGTTGGTGACTCCTTAGCCCTAGCCCTTTTCTTCTTAGATGCCCACTCCTTAGAGGACTTTGTTCATCCTCCATCCACTCTTCTATGGGTGTATGCATGACTTCTGAGAATAAAGATGATTTTAGATAAGTTTCATGATAGAGGAGGCATGGAAGTTCAAACTGAGTATTCCAACATATAAGCTTGTGTTGGGATCCTTGAAAAACTATAAGAACCCCTAAATAAACTTGAAATTTGAGGATTTTCCATAAAGAAAATTTCTGGTTACATTATTTAACTAGTAAATTTTACAAAACATTCAGAATTAATTACTCCTGAAAAATGTGGTAATGTATATTAATTTAAAGTATTATTGGAGATCAATTTATCCTAATAAAAGGTGTGTAAATGCAATAGAAACATTATATATCAGTGAAAATTTTGATTTATATCAAATACTCTATAAAAAAGATAAAAATGTAATGAACAATTTAGCACAGGAATTTGATGTTAGCTTTGCTTCCTTGAAATCAAAATATAATTTGCATTCACATAATATGCAGACTCCAATATAAAACTATGAGAGTTTATCTCAATAGGTAGAGAAAATATTTGAAAAGCAATGTACCACCTCTTCACATTAATAAATATCAATAACTGGCAAGATAAAATATGTTCAAGTGGGTCAGAAGCATGCATTGAATGGGAAGCTAGTACTTCATTGCAAACAAGTACTTTACTTAAACAAGGGTTATAAATATGGCTCTAGGAAGGTGAGTACCTGAATTAAAATCTCCAGAACTCACGTGAAAGCCATCAGGAGAGTGTATAGCCTGTAGTAACATTGTTCCAAATATGAGATGGGAAGTGGAGACTAGATAAACCTCAGAACTCAAGTCATAGCCAGCTTGGCATAGACATAGCAAACAAACAATAAAAAGGCCTTGATATCAGACAATGTGGAAGACAAAAGTCAACACATGGCCATTTGAACTTAAAATATATGCCACGTAAGTATGACCTTGAACATTACATACTCTCCCCCCCCCCCCCCACACACACACTCATGCGGAAACATAACAAATAAAGGAATAGGCGCTGGGAATTTAGCTTAGTGGTAGAGTATTTGCCTAGGAATAGTAAGCCCCTGGGTTCAGTCCTTAGCTCTCGAAAAAAAAAAAAAAAAAAAAAAAAAAAAAAATGGAGGCGGGGATAAACAAATGATAGATTATCCTTCTAACTCAAAAATCTTTAGGAGTTCTTAACACAAACATTCCCCATGCATAAACAAAAACAAGTGTTACTAAAGATTTGTGAAAGTTAGAGGATGCAGATTTTACCAGGCCTCTAATGCAAGATAGTTTGAAGTTTATTGTTTGAAATTGGAGGAAAGGGGACTTTGTTATGCTTCACATTGTTGCATGGTAGATTTTCCCTTCCAATATAGAATGTGGGAAGTGTGTTGAAATCAGAGAAATATCACCCTTTACAATAGCCACAAACAACATGAAGTATCTTGAGGTAACACTTACCAAACAAGTGAAAGACCTCTATAGCAAGAACTGTGTGTCTTTAAAGAAAGAAAGAAGATACCAGAAAATGAAAAGATCTCCCATGCTCTTCAATGCAATTCCCATGAATATCCCTGCACAATTCTTCACTGATCTTGAAAGGATAATACTCAACTTTTTATGGAAGAACAAAAGACCCAGGATAGCCAAAACAAATCTGTACAATAAAAGAACTTCAGGAGGCATCATTGTTCCTGACTTTAAACTCTACTACAGAGCTATAGTCCTGAAAACAGCTTGGTGTTGGCACAAAAATAGACAAGTAGATCAATGGAATCGAATTGAAAATCCTGATATTAATACACACACCTATGAACACCTGAGTTTTGAAAAAACAGCTAAAAATATACAATGGAAGGAGGGAAGCATCTTCAACAAATGGTGCTGGCACAACTGGATGATGGTGTGTACAAGACTGCAGATAGACCCATGTCTATTGCCATGCACAAAACTTAAGTCCAAATGGATCAAGGACCTCAACATAAATCCAGACATGCTGAACCTCTTAGAAGAGAAAGTGGGAGGTACCCTTGAAAAGATTGGTACAGGAGACTGCTTTCTGAACATAACACCAGTAGCACAGACACTGAGATCGACAATAAATAAATGGGACCTCCTGAAACTGAGACGCTTCTGTAAGGCTAATGACCCAGTTGATATGCCTATGACTTGGTTTCAAATGAGAAGGATTATAATGTGATCAGTATAAAGGTGACTTTATCTAAGTCATAATGTACCTAGTTCACATCAAGGTATCAAATATACCATACACATTGTTTTTATGAGGACCCATCATAGTGTGAGTGTGAAATCATGGTGGTCATGACTCAACACATGCGTGCTTAAGTCTAGCTGGATTCCTGTGTCTGGTATAAAATGCAAGAAAAGAATTATGACAAAAATGTTTAGGTAGAAGCAAAAATCTGTTTTATTAATGAATATGGAAAGCTTAAAGTCTGCCTTCTCCAAAATTCTGTGGTTAGTGCTATTAAAACAATGTGGAGAATACAGTGAATAAGATTTGAAAATAGAAACCCCTCACTAGTATAAAAAATGCTAGTGATGTGCTTCCAGAACACACACACACACACACACACACACACACACACACACACACACACTTATATTCTATTATATATTTGTTCTGTGATCAAGTAAGTGGGAGAAATAAAGATTTTAAATTGTATGCATATATTAAGAGTAGTAAATTGTTTGGACTTTTTTAAAAATTATTGCAATAACAAATAGAAATGGTGACTGTGTTTCCTAGATATTTGTGGAAAGTCTCGTATTGAAACTTTGTCCTTCTAGTTGATTTGTTTGCTTTAATTATAATTCCCTCTTCACATCTTTAAGGTAAAGCATTCTTCACACACAATTTATACATACATATACACATAAATGCATTCATATAAAAACTAATTTTTTAAAAATTTAAATTAGAAACTGTCTTATTTTACATATCAACCTTAATTCCCTCTCTCTCTCATCCTTCCACGCCCCTCACAGAGTCCCCATCCCATCTGTCTCCTTTCTGCTCACCAGGAAGGGTGTGGTCTTCCAAAGGGATCATCAAAATCTGTCACAACCTTTGGAGCAGGGCCTAGGTCATGGCTAGGCTGCGAGTGTAACCCTCTATGGGGAGTGGGATCCCAAAGTACATTCGTACACTAGCGATGAATATTGATCCCTATGGACTGCACAAAAAAATTTTATTTGCTCGGAGGTGGTGGCACAGCCTTTAATCATGGACTCAGGAGGCAGATGCAGGTAGCTCTCTGTGAGTTCAAAACCAGCCATGTCTACAAAGCTACAGAGAAACCCTGTCTCAAAAAAACCAAAAAAAAAAAAAAAAAAACCAACAACAAAAGATTTGAAGAAACTAATTATCAGTGTTCCAGTTTTCATTATTATAAATGGATATAAAACAAATACAAAGTTAACATCTTTATTTTAATTAAAATCACTTGTAATTATAAGGTAATTCCCTGCTTTTCATAAAACTTTTGAGATACCAGGATATGTTCTTTATGTAGCAACAAAAGTTAAATGTTTGTAACTTTACATTTGGATTTTCCTTTTACCTCCAAATCCCCACTTTACATTTTGTGAGTTTCCAAACACACTCTGATCTTGAAGTAGAATTGAATCAAATAGGAATACATGCACTAATGCACTAAGAAGAATTGGGTGATTTTATCTGTCTGGTGTATGCATCATCCCATGCAATCAGCCAAAAGGGGCATTAGTTTTGTTCGTCAGAGCTTCTTGTAGATAGTGGCAGAGTTAGAGTTGGACTTGTATGGTGTGTCCTTTAATTTCACAGTTAGAAGATCTTTAACTGTTACAAGTATGGGTCCCTCTTTTATTAATGGCTCAGCTAGAAGTATGTTAGTGGGAAGAGACTTTGTGAGCAGCAAAAGTGAAGGTGGCGGCAGAGGAGGGAGAATACAACTGAATGCTTTCTAGGAATAATTTCCTGACTGACTCGTGAGGAGGCTTGAGTCTCCAAGGTTGGACACATGATCCAGACAGAAGCCCAGCTGAAAAAGCAATGGAGTGAGAATTTGAAAAATATTCTAAAACACTTATAATAAGTTATGAATGCCAGAGGAAAAACAACACACAGGCCTCACTTCTCATCCTCAGAAAGGAAACTGTAGCTGGAAATCTGCAAATTCCTCTGCATTTACTCATATCCTAAGGAAATTGTTCCACTTGTTACTGGATTTGTGAAACCACTGAGTTTCAGCTAGTCTTTGTCCTGTTTGACCTGTATGATTTAAGTATGTTCTTATTATCTATAATAGTTATCTCCTTGTATTAGAAACAAAATGGATCATTTTGGATCCATTATTGCTGGAATAAATGTATTTAGAAGAAGAAAATGGAATGGAGAAAGTTATAGCTATATTGTAATATCCAAAACTTTTAAATATTTAAAATTAAAACTATTACAACTCAAGAAAACATCAGTGGTTTTAGCCTATATTCCTTTGAACTTTTCTTTAATACTTTCACTCAGAAATATTTTATTAAGGTGGTTTAAAAACTTTAATGGGATTAGATATATTTTAAAATATTTCAGTCTTTTAAATTATGTGTATTGTTTATTGTGTTTTCAAAAGCAGCCTTGTGGTTATATGTTGTTTCTGATCTAATAAACTTTGCCTGGAGATCAGAATGCAAAGCCAGCTACACTAGTTAGCCATAGAAGTTGGGTAGTGGTGGCACACATCTTTAATCCCAGGCCTCAGAGGGCAGAGGCAGATAGATCTCCATGAGTTTAAGATCACCCAGGGCTACATGACTGAATCAGTCTAATCAGAATTAGAACTCACGCCCTTAATCCCAACACTATAGAGACATATAAAATAGGAACAGGATCTTGTATTCTGGAAATTAGTCTCCAGCCACATTGAGGACAGGATCCCCCTTCTAGCCTTAGTAGAGGTAAGAGCTGTTTTGAGTCTTGACTACTTCGCTTTTCTGAGCTTCAGCTTGAGACCCAATGTCTGTCTCTGGGTTTTTATTATTCTTCTATATAGCTTTGTTTCTTGAATACTAGCTTCTGAATTTTATGATTGGCAGGTATATTATTATTAAAAATTCATAATTACATGTATTTTCACTGAATTCATTATGACAATTTGTTAAATGTTTACTTACAACTGAAGAATAATTTTTTGTGGTTCTTTATCTTGCATTTTCAAAAATAACTTCATTAGCATAATATAAATGACAGCAGTGAAAGAGTTTGTGTATTGAAACAATAATTTTCCTTCTTATGAATATTGTATGATGAGCTAGAATGAAATAAGAGCCTCACTTTATTTTATTTCAAAGTATCAAATAATAGACAGTTGTTTATATTGTGTGAAATGATAGTGTTAACATTGTAAAATTTGTCAACATGTTTTTAAGAACAGAGAAGAGAACAATAGTCAGAAAGGGAATGCTCTGAATAGATCTATAGAGAAGATGGTATGTGATCATATCAAGGCATCTGAGGACATTTGCCTACTCTACATTCACAAAGCACAGGCTGCTCCAGAAAGCCTCTCCTCTTCGTTGAACTTGCTCTATGCTAGACTGGAGTCTTCTAAGATCCAGCCAGTAAAGCCTAAGGGAGATGCACTGATTTCCCTGGTAAGGGGAAAGACAACAGATCTGTTGAGAGTGCTGTGGGTGGCTGTGTATGGGAACTTGAGGGATGGGTTTGGGCAGTGGGTGGAGGACGAGGAGTGAGGGCTTTTGGGGTCAGGTAGTAACCAGTGCAAGGGAAACTCCCACAAATCTACAAGCATGACCCCTGCTATGACACCTAGCAATAGTGGATAAGTAGCCTGAACTACCCATGTCCTATGATCAGATTAGTGCCTTTTTGTCATCAAAGAGCCTTCATTTAGCAACTGATAGAAACAGATAATGACCCACAGCCAAACATTAGGCAGATCTTGGATATTTATGTTGAAGAGAGGAAGGAAGGATTTTAGGAGCCAGAGGTGTCAAGGACACCACAAGAAAAAAGAAAAGAAATAAGTAACCTTGGCTCATAGGAGCTAATAGAGTCAGAACCAACAACCTTGAGCCTCATGTAACCAACTTAGGTCCTCTACATATATGTGACAGTAGTATAGCTTGGTCTATTTCTGAGACTCCTGTCAATGGGAGCAGAACCAGTCCATAATGCTTTGGCTGGCTTTTGGGTCCCTATATACTGGATTGCCACGAGAGGTGCTTAGTCCTACCTCAACTTGGTATGCAATTTCTTTGTTGATATCCATGGAAAGCCTGTTATTTGCTTACAAGAAACAAAACAAAAATGGATGGGGGGCAGAGAGGAAGTGGGTAGAGCAATGGGAGGAGAGAAAAGAAAGGAAACTGTGGATAGAATGTAAAATAAATTGAAAAAAATGAATATTCTCATGTGGATTCTTCAAACCTTCTACAGACTTATTGGTTCATTTAAATACAGGAAATAAGTGAAAATTAAATAAGGTATACATATTCAAACAAATTCTGGGTAGTAGGAACAAAATACAGCTTCTGTCTGTTGAACTTTTGAAGCTGAGACTGAAATACTAAGATGAGCTGTGAGGTGATATTGAACATTATCTGATGTTTTCCTGAAGGTTTTTAGTGCACTTTTACTGATTTAGTACTTTTCTAGGAGGCCAGGCAATGAAGAACAACAAAAGTTTAGAATTGTAACATTAAAATATTATATATATATATATATATATATATGTGTGTGTGTGTGTGTGTGTGTGTGTGTGTGTGTGACACACACACACACAAATAAAAGACCCACAGACTGATATTGTGGTTCAAGCTTCAAGTGGAAGATCAGAGAAACAAAGCAGCTAGACACCTGCTCAGACTGAAAATCCATCCTGGCTGTACCAAACCTCAGAGTGAATTCTCTCCTCAGTGAGTCTGGACAATCCTGAGACTTCATTGTCTGCCTATCATCCTCAGTGGTGTTGGAGAATGAATGCCTGATACTGACTACTGAAGATCTTGCTCCTATCTTTAATACCACTCTAATGTTGGTATTAAAGGCATGTTATTCCAGGTGTTGAGGTCATCTTTGTGTGAGCCATTTCTCTTTAGGATCAGATCAATCTTGTGTAGATCTGTGTGGACTCACAGAGATCTGTCTACCTCTCCTGAGTCCTAGGGTTAAAGGTGTGTACCACAACCTCATAGATTCTGGCTACTGGGATTAGAGGTGTAGTGTGTATCACCACTTCCTGATCTCAATAGCTTGAGGTTGACTTTGCCTTCTGAATCCTCAGGCAAGCTTTGATGAATAAGAAATAATATATTGTAGCAATGCAACATTTATTATAAATTATTATCATAGATATATTTTGAAAACCTACTATGGTAAACATATTTTTGAAAACAGTACTTCTTTTAAAATATTTTAATGTTAATGTATATGAGTTACAGTGTCTCCCATAAATTTGAATATGTGTATTAAAGATTATTCTCTTTGTGAAACTAGTTGAAAAACTATTGTATTTCCTTCTACACTTTTTCTGTGTTTCATGGACACATGAAACTACTGCATATGTGAACATTCATTTACATTCAGTCTGCATACATTCAGTCCTATATTTTAATTTTTTGGCCTTTAAGTTAACGTCAAAAATATATGTTTATAATCTGTTTGCTACAGCTCTCATTTCACTGATGCCTGAGATTGGCTACTCTCTTTCACTAGAAGCATCAGCCTCTCTTAAGAAGGCTGCTTGATAACCCTACAGCTTTCCTTCAATAAACATGCCTGAGCATAGGTCTCCGTTATCAGATGGTGAAGTTATTGTACATATCAAAACAGTGGAGATGTTCTGAGCATGGCTTTATCTGGCTATAACTTAAAAATTTGATAGAAATTATCATCTAATGCACTCTGTATTTGTTATGTGGGTTTGATGTGGCACCTGTCAAAAGCTTGTTGAACTCTTGCATTAAAACAAAACAAAACAAAACAAAACAAAACAAAACAAAACAAAACCTAATCTGTTTTCTTTAAAACTGTTAAACTTTTGGAAGTGGGTGTTTTATCTCTTACCTAATATGTGAAGCACACAGATATTAGTGCAGTGAAGGGTGGGGATAGGCATCTGTTTTTACATATGAAATCTGTTGGTTATCTTGGTGATGATTGAAACCATGATAATCATTATATGTCAAGGTGAAAACATCACTGTAGCTGGAACACATACAAGGGATGACCTCCTCTGGTGTAAGTCAGAAACCATAAAGCTATTCAGAAGTTTGGATTGGACCTTTATAAACTTCATTCACGTGAGTACCCGGCAGATATCATAGCTGCGCAAGAATACTGGTTGCCTTTCTCCTTTGAAAGCTTATGTGGTACCTCCCAGTGCCATGAGCTAATCCTCAGGGAAGGGGTATTAAGGTCAGTTCCAGATTAGGTGTCTGAGACCTGTTTTGAAATGCATGGTGTCCATACTGGGTCCCTCCTGAAACCTTTTCTTTGAAGCAAGTAGTCATTTAGTAGCAAAATGGTTACATAGGGTCCATTCAACTATAGAAATATCAAAGACACATTATAACAATGAAATAGCAACAATATTCCTGTCATATACCAGATACTATGATAAATGCATCATAATATTGCATTTAATGAGCAAGTGTGTCTCTTTTCTTTTATAAATTACAATTAAGGCACAGAGTTATTAACTAATGAGCTAAAGCACTCAAGGATAATTTGAGAATTTTGTAGTTCCAGAATTATTTTAGATGCATTATTTCTCTTCTTTCCAAAGCCAAAGACAATCAGATACCATCAGCCAATGTTTGATTTTTAGACTTTGTACCTTATCTTCTTTCAGAAGTTGCAATGTATTGAATAGTTTTCCTCTAAAGATTACATGTGGACCCAAATCAGCATGTGATCATGTTAGAAAAAAGATAACATTGGTGATTAAGGTAAATGAACATTTATGGACAAGGTTCCAATCCAGTAGGATTGAACTAAATACTCTCATGAGAAAAAGACATGGTTGGGTGAACACTATTTATTGGCCTGAAGAGATATCTCAACAGAAGTGAGTGCTGACACTTTTGCCTTACAGATACAGCTCTCACAACAGTGAGAACATAGTTTTTTCTTCTTTGAGACACCCAATCTGAGCCATTCTGCTGTAAAAGTCTGAGGAGGACAATCTAATCCATGAGAATCTAATACAATTGGTCATACATCCAGAAACAGATGTGGGTGTGAATAGCAATTAGATCTGAGGTACTTAGACACACACACACACACACACACACACACACACACACACACACACACCTACTGAAGCGTAAGAGTGTCTGTGTGAACTAAAGTTATTTGTTGTTTCTACCTGATTACTGTGTTTAATTAATTACCATAAAATAGCATATCTGATGAGCTCTCAGGCTAGTGAAGGAATGGTACAAGTAAAATTAATCAGAGGTATCACACCCAGTCTGGATTCTATCTAAAATTTGTCCTCATATATGCTTTCTCAAAGCCAGATCTTGCTTCTTTTTAATTACTCTCACAGGTGAGCTTTTCTATCCCTGAATTCGTTTACCTGACTTTACTTTGCCTTAAGTAACAGTTCTTCTGTCTTCATTTGATGTCTTTATCAGCCTCCAGGTTTCCAAGGACATTCTGCTTCTTAGTATTTACTAATTACATACTTACATATATGTGCAGAGGACAACCCATCACCTTCACCCCTTTACATTGTACTACACTCCTTTTTCTGCTAGAAGAAAACTCAAAATGTGACCATGTATTTATGTACTTGCTAAAAATAATCTTAGTGTTGTTACACTTCACCAGCTATTGAAAACTGGCAGAGCTGTCTTATTTCCATGTGCTCCAGACACAGCGTGAAGAGAATGCATCTAGGACACTTACCACATTGGCATACATGAAAAGTCAGGCATCTTCTGAAATGCTCCTCAATATCACAGTCATTCTACTTAATTATAAAAAATAACTTGTATTAGAGTATTAGTATCATCTAAACAACTATCAGTGTTCATCATGTTGGTCATTTGTTATCTCCAGTAGTAGAAAAATGATCCATTCAATGAAAGCTGTATTTGGTTTTGTCTATATATGGTACACCACCACAATGGCTATCACCTCAATGATGGATCTAAGAATATCTCTGAAGTAGTTCAATGCCATTTTATAGATCAGGAAGTAATAGGCATGTCTCACAGTCATATCATCAATTCCGCCCATGGAAAGTAAGAAATTGAGATGTTTAAGGTGATGCCCACTCCTGCCCTGTACTTGGTTTTATCTTCACTGCTCACTAAATATTTATAAGGTTTGATTGCTACATCAGGCTTTTCATTTCCACATCATTTTTCCAATGGCAAAGAAAATTACTATGAATAAAATGTCCTCATTTGACATGGTATCAAGATTTCCATTTTTTTTTTTTTGGTCTATATTAGCAAGTTCAAAGTGACATAAAGCAGAAAAGTACCATTCTATTATATTAAAAGTAAGCTGTCCTTTGTGTCTTTGCTTTGAGTTTAACCATCTTTACATTGACAATAAGTTCTTAACTTTTATAGTTAATATTAATTGTGAGAAGAAACAAGTAGTATCCAGTGGGTGATGATAAAAGAATACAGTTTGCCCAAAAGTAAGAAAAACCTTTCTATTATTAGAGAATGAATATTCCAAATTATTTGTCTTATATATGGATGATCAACAAATGAATAAAACATATACATATTCCTGAGAAAACTGTTGGAAATACATTGCTAGATACCAGAGGAAAAATAGCTCATCTATTTGGGAAAATAGGGCCATTACATTCACTTCTTACTATCTTCCCAAAGGAACATCCAAGGTTACAACTTACAAAGTATTTTTACAGTAACAATATTTCCCATTAAGCACAACACAATAAATCATATAAAGACTTTTTTTGGATATATTTTTCTCTGAACTGTATAGCCTTGAACAAGGCACATTCCGCTGAAAAAGTTTTTAGACTCTGATGTTAAAAAACAAGAGCTTATGAAATTCCATTTTATCTTAAAGAGAAGAGACAGCTATGAACGGGAGAACTCATTGCTACCGCTGAAACATTGTAACTCTTTTGCTACTAAAAATTCCTTTTATTGTATTAACACTCTGTCTGAACATAGAAGCCTATTTCACAGAGCAATCAATTCTAAAACAATTGCAAGGCTTGAAACACAGTTCTGGAAGAGGCTCTTAAATGTTGCTCCATGAAAATTCTCTGAGAATAATAGAACTGTCCTTTTGAAGCAAGGGCCCTTAGAATTTGGTTACCCAAGGAAAAACATTTGAAGTAAAGTAGCTTTTTGTTTGTTAGTTTGTTGTAGAAAATCAGAAAACAGACAAATAAAGTAGACAATATACTCTTTGGTAGCTAGTGGTAATTTCTGTGTGTATTATGTTGTAAAAATGCATGCTATGTGTTTCTCTGTATGTTTTTTTTTCCAAGGTACTACCTATAATGAGATGATATAGTGCTACCTTTCTTTCTTCATGGGGTCCTGGAAGCATGTTACCTTCCTGGAAGACCTTCTGTGCCAATATGGTGTTCAGTAAGTGGAAGAGAAGTGAACCATTTTCATACTTTCATTTTCAAGGATATAGACTAAATTCAAGTCTTAAATACTAATTGTGAAAATGTATTTGGTATAGTAATGATGGAAAATAATTTTGATTTTGTTATACTAACCATACACATATTAGGATTCTTTGGTATTTAGTCAATGGAAATGAAAAATATGTTTAAAGGGATTCATGCATAAGTCATGTACAAGATTATTTCTAGTCATCCTAAAGTGGCAGCATCCTAATATCCAATATCAGATGAATGGATAATATTACTATGGTACATCTATACAGAATATAGAAATATAGGTTATAAAATAAATATGCATCTAGCTGAAAACTTTTCACTACATACTATGTGTTTTCCATTACACATCATGTCTGAAAATAAAAAAATTATCTGCCGTGATATGAAATAGCTGTTCTCAATTTTGTGATGAAATGATGCAGAGGAACACATAAAAGCAATTCAAAATGATGGGGTTGTTGTTGTACTAATTGGGGAACAAATGAGTATGACATACCATAACACCTCATCAGTTTTATAATGTCCTATACTTTAGTTAACTTACCTTCCAATCAGTAAAGCCTGTAGTAGCTGCCTACAATGATTGGATTCTTGAAAGGAGTCTTTAATAAGATCAACAAGAACTTGGATGTAACTTACAAGAGGATATTAGAACATGATGGCAAATTTGCATAGATTTTTTCCCAACTAAAGCACATAAAAAATAAGCAGATCATAGTCACAGTGAGGTGGAGCACAGCGGTAAACTACAAATGGAAACAAGGTCAGTAAGCAATTCAATTCATGGGTGTGATGAAAACAAATGAAATGATTGTTGGATACAGTAAATACCCATAGGTATACTTTTCAGGAACACATTCTCTGCCTAGACCTTTTATAATCAGAGCCCAGGCTAATCAAGTACATTCGGAATAATGGTTTCCCATTCTTATCCTACACACACATAGAATGTCTCACCATCTCTTCACAATGCTGATATTGTGGCACTATCTTCTCTTAGAACAAATTTTGGAATAATGCATTTATTTGTTTTCTCCATCTCTCTCAGTCTTAAAACTAAATGTGTAGAATTCTGTCTTATTTTTTCAATGCTCACTACTTAATTCTGACAGTGCATGTTCCTTACTAAGTTATTAATCCTTAATAGAAAAACAGGTACAAGAAATGAGATTATTGAAAACTAAAGATATCTCTTTCATTGGTGGTAGAGAGTCATAAGGGGTTAGGGAAAAACCTGGTGCTATGAAATTCACAGAGATTCACAAGGATGACCCTAGCTAATAAGAATCCTAGTAATAGTGGAGAGGATGCTTGAACTGACCTTTCCCTGTAATCAGATTGGTTAATACTCCAACCATCATCATTGAGCCTTCATCTAGTAATCAATGAAAACAGAAGCAGAGATCTATAACCAAGCACTAAGCCAAGCTATGGGAATCAAGGAAAAGGGAGAGAAGAGGCAATATATGATCAAAGAAGGTCAAGGACATGATGGAGAACTACAGAGACAACAAAACTGAACTTGTGGAAACTCATGAATTCTGGGCCAACAGCTGTAGAGACTACATGGGATCTAACTAGACTCTCATCATGTGGGAGACAGGAATGTAGATTGGCCTATCTGAAGGGCCCCTGGCAGTAGGACCAGGATCTATGCTTGATACACAAGCTAGCTTGGTGGAGCTCATTCCCTGTGGTTGGATGCCCTGCTCAGCCTTAATGCAGAGGTGAAGGCCTTGGTCTTGCCTCAAGTTAATTTGTCAGGCTTTTTTGACTCCTCATGGGAACCCTCAAACTTTGGAAGGATTGGATGGGGGTGGGGCTTTTGGGAAGATCAAGGCAGGGGAGGATTGGGAGGGAGAAGTATGGGTGGAATGTAAAAGGAAATTTAAAAAAATGTATTAAGTAAAAAAAAAATTAAGTTCAAAGAAGAAGAAAAAACTTAGAATTATAACCAAACCTGGACTTGCTCTGGAAAATGTAACCAGACAGATCCTCACCTAACCTGTATTAATAACACCTCTAGTCTCTGAGTACTTACTTAAAGACCATGATATTTAGTCAACATTCTGTTCTTTTATCCATCTTCTCTTGTGAATCAACACTAATAGGCTGTTTAACATTTATATCTACAACATGTCTTTGGCTGGAGTAATCTCCATCTTCCTTCTCTCTGGCAAGAGCTGACCTTGGTTAGTACAGGTCTTTCTTCTACTCCTATTACTCTAATCCTTTTAGGAGTACTTCGTTTCTCTTCATTTTAAAATCACTTAATAGCAATTAGTGGTAGCCCTCCAGCACACCTCTGGCTCACACTGTTCCTAACTGAGCTTCCTATGAGTGCCTAGTCTTCTGTGATTGTGCTTGGGAGATGCCAATTTCCTGAATGCAAAAAGACCTCCTGAGGGCTTCCTCTTTGTGAGAAGAATCCAGACTAAGCATCTATATTCTTTTGTTCTGAATTTTATCTCATATGCTTATGAACATCTGTTAGTGTTTGAATGCAAATTATCACCCATAGGCTCATGTATTTGAACATTTGGTTCTCTAATTGTGGTGTGTTTCAGACGAATTTCAAACCTTTAGCAGGAGAAACTTCTGCAGAGGAAATTGGTCATCGAGAGTGGGCCCTGAAGTTTTATAGCTTTGCCCTACTTCCTGTCCAGTTTGTGCTTCCTGACTGCCGATGTGAATTGAACAGCTACCTCATTTCCTTTTGCCTTCCCTATCATAGTGAACTGTACCAACTGAAAACCTGTGAGACAAAGTATATAACTTTCAGTTTTTAAAATGTCAGTTATTTTGTCAAGCAATGGAAAAGATAACTAATATAGAATTATCCATGACAAACATTTGATACAAGTTATGTAAAGTTCTATTGCACTGATATTTCGAATGTACTTTGGTATAAATTTAATTACTATTGCTATTTCTTTATTTAAATTTTTTTGTCATTTAAGCCACCAAGACATATGATTATCATTCATCATACATATCTTCAATGTTCTTTAACAAAAGGATAAATCCTCTTGGCCTTTCTTAGCCTCCTGATGGGAATGCTAACTGGCAGGTTAATTGGACCATGTTCTTCAAGTTCTAGAAGTGCTCAATGCCAGATTGAATTCAATTGTCAGTGATAAAGCTGATGGAGCATTCACTTAGAACTTAGTACCATCCTGCGGCATCTGCCATTTTTAAATTTCATTAAAGTTCTAGAAAAACATATATTCAGGACATTTTATCTCAGAATGTTTCTTTTGGCATACATGTCTGCTGTTTTTCTAGAGTTTCCTAGGGTATGTGGCACTACTGTTTAATTTTGCTTTCATTGTTTTTTTTTATGATTCTTTCCCACGATTTTAGTTCCCATGGTGAACAAACTTGTCAGAGTTCATCAAATGTGTAATATTGGATATAAATTATCACTTTTTTGCCACAATATGCAAGGTATTTCACCAAAAACCCAACTAATATTAAATATTTTCAGACTTTTCTTCACATTAGGTTTCTTCAATAATATCATAATGACTTATGTAACTCTGAAAGTTTATGCTTATGAAAATTCAGAATGAGAATTCTGAACTCACAGATTTGTTGGTAGCATGTAGAGTTGCTAATCTCATCAGATCTTTCCCAGTGTCTCATTATCTATTTCTGACAGCCTTTGAGTTTGAAAAGATCATAGTTTCACTTTTTCATTTACTGTATCTTTCAAATGAAGCGGAATACATTTTTGGCCACAGGTGAATTTCTCCGTGGAGCAGAGAAATTGCCTGTTGCAAATAGTGAATCACTGTTTAGCACCTGCCTCAGGGAAAACACCTGCTTCTTGTGCTTGCCACCTTGTAGGTAGCTCTCCAGTTGTGTTTCTAAGTGAAGAGCAGCGTTGAAGATTTAGAGTAACCCACGGTTACATTCAATAGCTTATTTTTCTCTTGAAAAGGACATTCTTCATAGTCTTACCAGATCTGTTGTTTTCAAGTGATAGCAAGAAGATAAAGCATGACTTCATTTTCGTATCCAGTCAGGGAAGACAGATGCACTCATTTTCTTTGTAAACTGAACTATATGCCAGTAAATATGTACTGATTACAAATCCATTACTGTAAGTTTGCAAACATTCTCAGAAGGACAAGTGCTGCTTTTTATGACAACATATTTTGCTGATATCAATAGAATCTTCTTCATAGTCACTGATAATTATACATGTCCATGCAGTAAGTATACCATAAAGTACATAAAACACAAGCTTTCTGTACTGGGGGAGTTTCCTTGTAATAGGTTCAATGGATGTAATTATTGAAGTGAAGAAGTATTATGTCTCAAGACCTTCCCAGGTACTGTGATGTCAGTTCATGGAAAGCCCATTTTTGACATAAAATGAGAAAAACTGAATTGGAAGAGGTGCTAAATCATTTTCCTTTGAATATATGAAGTATCACATTCATAATTAGTTTATGGCTCCTTTTCATGGTTCCTAAGACATGTTTGGATAAAGCAATGCAATGTTTCTAAGTTAGGATGACAGAGTTTTCTTTCCTTTCCTTTTCTTTCAAGATTGGTCGCTTTTAAACTACCTATGCTTATTATGTTAATTCAAAAAATATATCAATGAAGATATGTCTCTGAAGAGTTCAAAGTAGTGCTAAAATATTTTAATAGTTTATATAGCTGTATTTGGCCATCACAATTTTTCATTTTTGAAACTGAAAAATAACATTTGTAGTTATCTGTGCAATAGTGATATAAGTAAAACACTAAGATCAGATTAAATGTGGCTAAGTGATAAAAGGTTAATCTCATATAGGTAACATATCCATGAAGAACAACTAACATCCATCCATCCACATCTTTCTGTTTCCCAAAAATGCAATGAATGAATTCTTGATTATAGTGACCAATCTCCACAGTACATCTTGCGACCTCATTCTTCCTCACTGTATGTCTCTATCTTTGATCAACACTGCCTCATACTCCAATTACATCGAGTAAGCAGGAATCTGTTCTCAACTACTTTATGAGCAATGATTTCAGATTCCACATTTAGTGTCAGAACCCACATCATTTGAAATCATCTAGTTTATTTCACTTAACATAATGATCTCTATTTACACCCATGTTATTACAAATGGCATGACTTCTTTTTTTGTGGATGAGGAGTATACCATTGTATATATGTATCATATTTTCTGTATCCACTCATCAAATGATTAGTGTTGTTTTAAATATGCATGTTCAGTTAGCTCCTCAACATACTAAGTTCATTTCCTTTGTGTATAAGTATAGGCATGGGAATACTGGAGATGTCTGACTATGTTATAATGTATTTGATTGATGCTATTTATTAAATAATGAGGTGGTTCCAAAGTTATGGTTGCCAATTATTTCTCTTCTAATGAAAAATGCTTGGAAAATGTACAGTGGGAGCCAGGGTGACTAAGAACCAACATGTCATTTAATTGTCAATTTGCCTTCTCATATAAATATAGACTGCGGGCAAAAGTAGTATTTTTAGGAAGCTATTAAATATATGTAAACTCTCATATGAATCTATTTGTCCTACACTAATATCATAAATCATAAAAATTATATTAATTATTTTTACATTTCAAGAAAATAAGGAAAGGTATAGGAAGTCCAGAGATAACTAGAAAGACTTTTCTGCATTGAAAATCCCCATTAACTCCATGAAAGTAAATTATGATTGAGAGATGGGATGTACTTGAAGAAATTACAATCTTATTCTTGTTTATGTAAAAAAATAATATTCTCTCTGTCTCTGTATATATATACATATACGTGTGTGTGTGTGTGTGTGTGTGTGTGTGTGTGTGTGAACATTTGTTGGAATCCATTTTTTCCTTCTGTGTGGGTCCAAGAACTGAACTTGGATCATCAGGCTTGGCAATAACATCTTCTCTGCTGAACTTCTCATTGACCCTCTCAGTTCTTCACAGTTACTGAAATGCATTGATGCCTTGCACTCTTCTTGGCTCATTTTGCTCCTTGATAGGAATTGTAATATACATTTTTTTAAAAAAAATGTTTAACTAATAACCAGAAGATCAGCAAGTTTTATAAGACATTGTATTTCCTTGTAATATCAAATGCTACACCTATAAATTCTCATCAATATGACTGCCTACATTTGAGCTGAACAAGGACTGGCAACATGGTGGGATTTAATATCTGCTAGCGGATAACCCCTGGATATATCTATAAGGGAGTGTGCTGGTTGATTTGTGTCAATTTGACATATACTTAGCTGAATCTGTGAGGTGAGATTCTTAACTGAGAAAGTACCCCTGTTAGATTCATTTGTAGGTAAGTCTATGGTGGATTGTATTGATTATTTATATTGGAAGTGATAGTGTTGCTACCAGCCCTAGGTAGGTGGTCCTGGTTGTCATAAGAACACAGGCTGATCAAACATGCTAAATAAGACATCTACTTGCAAAACATACTCTAGCTCCTTCATCCAGTTACACTATATAAGTTTCTGCTCTTATTTCTTTCAGTGATGGAATGTGTACAGTGAATTGTGAGGTGAAATATACCTTTTAATCACCCACTTGCCTTTGGTTCTATCACAATAGATACTTAAATAGAACAAGGAGTTTTAGGAAGGTTGTGCTGAGGAGGAAGACGCAGGAAATAATTGCATGGAATGTCTACTTACGAAAACCCAATGGAAGGGAAGCACTGACCCCTCCCTGCTTTCTGACTGAAGGTATTTTATGAACAGCTGATTTATGATCTTACAATCCTGTCACCATGCCTTCTTTGCCAGAGAAGAATGTGCCACTTCTGAAACCATGAGTTAAACTAAACACTTTTACCAGCAGTTTTTTTTTTTATCAAAGTGATGATAAAAGTTATGTGCAATCTAGCATTTCCACAGGCTCCTCTAAGAGTGCTGCCGTCTAGGACTAGGTAGTCCTGCAGACTGTGCAGGGACATTTTATATTGAAGCCACAGCACCACCTGGATAAAAACTCAATAATCTGTAGTAAAATGGTAAATGGTGTGATTATGCTAATTTTTAAAACTTAATAAAAATCACTTAAGAGACACAAAAAACTTCAATATAAAGAAGAGACCAAATCAGTTAAGAAATAATTTTATATTGAAATAACTATAACCATAAGTTTTTTTTAACTCAATAGGAATATTTCAATGAAAAAAACAGCATCTATTTTTGTTATTTCTGTCATTATCACTATTTATTAACATTCATTTCATTGTAAAATATATAGATTCCAAACTTATGAAAAAACAAGAAGACCTTTTCTATATGTCTATATGCCCAGATATACTTGTTTGATTAAATTTTGGCAAATTTCTCAGTCATTGTTTTTCATACATAAATGAAAGACAACAACATACACATACAAATATATATATATATACAGACATATATATGTATATATATAAATACATACATACACATTTTAAAAATATGTAAATGCATTAAACTGTAGAGACTCATAATAAGTCACATTGCTAAAGAAAATGTGACTATTGAGTGTTTGCCATAGATGGGGCATCCCTTCCACCCTCTGCTAAGCTCAGGGGATAGAGAGAGAGAACATAAGAGCCATAAAGAGTGTAGATCAAGAGTCATAATAAAGGCTAACTTTCTTATATGGCATAGTTGTACTCTTCAATAAAAGCATATGAGACCTTCAGAAGCCCAGACCTGTTGACATCCTGCCCTGAAATGATGAGAACAGATGGGACCTCATCCCACCCTGAAGTTTTATAATAGATACCAGACTGAAAAACACTTTATTCAGTAGCAAAGCCACGTATACCATGTCCAAGCTCCTGAAAACATTCCCTTAAACACAGTGTTATAAAATGTAATGAGTCAAATAGAACCGATAAAATGAAGATGCAGATGCAGAGAAGGACTACTGTCTGGAAAGAAGAAGGGGATCAGAGACTGAAATGGGGATGTGTGGATGAATACAACACATGACATAGATATATAAGATTTATTTTAAATTTAAAATATGAGTTTGTTATATTTGGACACCTCCTTTTCTTCTCATGCTACAACACTGAAGTAGCTGAATCACAAAATAATCTAACTGGCTATTTTCTCAGTTGCGATTCCTCGTTTTCAGATGATTTTAGCTTGTATAATGGTGGGAAAATATTAATCAGCAATTTGTTGTCTGTTTGCAATGACAAAATATCTGACAAAGCAATTCACAATAAGAACAATTGATATAGGCTTCTAGGTTAATGCATGCATAGAAACCCTGGGAAAGTATTGTCACTCCAACATGGAACAACTGGTTCAACTGTACCCTCAGGAAGCATAGATGATCACTAGAACACAGATAGCTTTTGTATTAAATCAGTTGGAGACATCAACATGTTCTGGTGTGTTTGGGTTAGGTGTCCTATTTCTAAAGACCCCCCAGAACATGACATGTCCTCTAGGTTTTCCTAAATTTCATCAAGATGGCAATGAAGATTTAATCCAATTGGTTTTTCTACACACATTCTTTAAGAAAATTATAGTTGAAAAATTATAGTTGTTTCCATGGCCTAGGGTTTTTTTTTTTTTTTGTGTGTGTGTGTGTCTTATGTTTGTATACAATTAGTGTGAAATTTTTCAAAGAAGGAGTTACTGTTAATGATGAATAGCATATACAATTATATCCTGGTAAAATCTGGAGATTAAAAAGTTTAGGTATTTGTGGTATGGATGAACATCATTTTGGTATATGCCCTCAAAAGTGATGGAGCTGGGTCTGAGGTCGATTGACTCTTAATTTTCTGAGAAAGCACCATATTGATTTCCAAGATAGCTGTACAAGATTTTACTCCCATTGTCAGAGGAGAAGTGTTGCCCTTGTTCCACATCCTCTCCAGCATTATCTGTTACTTGTGTTTTTTTATATTAGCCATTCTGACAGGGGTAAGATGGAATGTCAGTCATTTAAATTTACATTTAACGAATGGCTAAGATGTTGAAAACTTCTTTAAGTGTTTCTCTGCTAGTTCAGATTCTTTAGACCTAGAGCAAAGGATCATCAGCCTATAATTCACACCACCGGAGGAACTAGGATACAAGGTGTATTCTAAGAGATTCATATAAAATCCCTCACAGAAGGTGGAAGGGACAAGTCCCCCAGAGCACATGGGAAGTGGGGGGGGCAGTGAATGGAGAGAGAAGTAGGAGAAAGAGAAGGGGAGGAGAGGAAAGCAAGTAAGACTAGGAAGGTCTATTCAGGGTAGGAATAGAAGACAGAAGAGAAAGAGAGAGAGAGAGAGAGAATGAACATAAAAGACAGAGTCATTATTGGTTTGAAGAGAAAACTGAACCTAAAGAAAGGCTAGAGACCTTCAAGAATGCTGCCAACTAACAATTTGAGCAACCATGGCTACCATAAATGCCCTTTCTGGATAGTGAGATCAACAAAGAACTTATCCACCATCATGGAGCCCTCATCTAGTACCTGTTGGAAACAGAAGCAAACACCCATAACTAAACACTGAGTCGAACTAAAATCCAAATGCAGAGGGAGAGGATAAGACCAGGTTGCAGAAACACATAGAGGCAGCTAACCTGAAGAAGGAGGAGCTAACGGGCCCCCAGACTAATAGTTGGGAATCCAGCATGGGACTGACTCAGACCCCCTGAATATGTGTCTCAGCCAGAAGGACTGTGCAGTCTAAGGGACCTAAGACAGTGGAACCAGTATGTATTCCTGGTGCACAAAAGGACCTTGAGGACACATCCCCCATGGAGGGATACTGCCTTAACCTAGAGACAGGGAAGAAGTCCTAGTCCCTACTTAAAATGACTTGACAGACTTCCATGACCCATCTGGATGGCATTGCCCATGTGGAATTGGGGTGGGTGATGCTGGGAGGGGAGGGTGGTCAGGGTGCATGTGAGGGGGGGGGGAGAGAGGATAAGAGGGAGGGAGGGAGAGGGAACTTGGATCAACATGTAAAAAAAATAGTAATAATGAAAAAAAAAGATTTCTCTGTTAGGTCTGTATCCCAAATTTAATTGCATTATTTGCTTTTTGATGTCCAGTTTCTTGAGTTCTTTGTTCAACTTATGTTGGTAGCAGCTTTATTTATAATGACTAGAACCTGGAAATAACCTTGATGTCTCTCAAAAAAAGAATGGATTAATAAAATATGCTACACTTACACAATGGAGTATTACTTAGATGTAAAAAACAATGATACCAGGAAATTTGAAGGCAAATGGATGGAATTAGCAAAATCATGTTATGTACTCACTCACTAGTGGATGTAGGGTAAAAGATAACCAAACTATCATTCAATACTCAGAAAGGCTGAGGGCCCAACAAGGAGGGCCCAAGGAGGAATGCATGGAATCCCTGGGAAGAGGAAAAAGAAGAGATCTCCCGGTGGATGTACTGGTGGTGGGTGAGGATGGGAACTTAAGGGATCATGTTAGGGGGTGGGTGAGTGAAAGAGTATTTAAAGAGATGATTAGAAGGGGGGCTTTGGGTGCCTAGGTAGGAACTTGATACAAGGGAAACTCTCATCAATCTATCTACACAGATGATCCCAGCCAAAACTCCCAGCAGGAGTGTATAACTAGCCTGCACTGTCCATTTCCTGTGATCATATTGGTGACTTTTGTCATTAAAGTATCTGCTGGAAACAAATGCAGAGACCCACAGGCAAATGTGAGACGGAGCTTAGGGAATCCTGCTAAAGAGAGTGAGGAATGAGGAAGGATTGCAGGAGCTATAGGGGTCCAGGACACAACAAGAAAACCCACAGAATCAACCAATTTGAGCTCATAAAGTCTGAACAAACAACCAGGGAGCCTGCATGGAACAACCTAGGACATTTTACATATATAGGACAGTTGCATAGATTGGTCTTCTTGTGGGAATCCTGTCAATGCAAGCAGAGGCTGCATTGGGAATCTATTCTGAATTGGCTTCACCAACAGAATACAAGAGATGGAAGGGAGACTTTCAGGCACTAAAACTGCAATAACAAAATGTAAAGCTAAAACAATCCTGGCACAAAACATCCAAGAAATGTGGGATTTTATAAAAAGTTAAAATATAAAAATAAAAGGAACAGATAGTAGAGAATTACCAAGGTCAAAAATCATAGAAAACAGTTTCAAAAATCAGAAGAAAATTTTAGTAACCTAAAGAAGGACATACCTATGTATGTATGTACAAGAAAAATACATATCACAATAGAATACAACTCAGCTGCTAAAATAAATAAACAAACAAATAAATAATAAAGTTCATAGGTAAATGGATAGATCAAGAAAAATACCATTAGGAGTGAAATAACTCAGATCCAGAAAAGGAAATATGGTAAAATATGGTATGCACACTTATATTTGGTATTAGATATTAAGTAAAAAAAAATGACCAAGTTCTAGTCCGTTGAATGACAGAGATTCAGTAAAGAATAATCCACTACAGGGAAGGAGATAGATTTTCCCATGAAAGGGAAATAGACAGTTGGAGATTGATATGGGAGGGACTGGAACTGGCAGATCAAGGGGAATGGAAAAATGGAAAAGAATGAACAGGAGGTATATGGGAATGAAAGCATGTTTTAGGGGTAGTATGAAAACACACACACACACTATATATATATATATATATATATATATATATATAGTGTGTATATATATATATTATATAAATTATATATAGAATGAAAAATCTAGTAAAGGAATTGGGAATTGAGTATTTTTTTTTTTGCCAAGGTGATTCCATGAGAATACACAAATAATACAGGCTATAGCTAAGGCTTAGTTTTCCAACATTATTCTCCACACATTGACATCAAGGACCTGATGCAGCAGACAACTGACTTACTGAATTTTGAGCTGCTGAGATTGACCTACATAGAACCTTCAGTCCTATGTGCTAGCGTCTTTAATACAGAAAGGCAGTCTTTCACACTACCAAAGAAAAACAAACACCAACCTAGCCACTAACCCTGTGAGCTATCATGCTGTACTGCTTGCAGGATATACTAGAGCAATAGTTTCACAAATATTGTGAGAATAACCAACCAATGTCTTATTTGAGTAAATCTCAAACTGAGAGATGAAATCCATACCCATCACTGTTTGGGCGGAAAGAAATAGACTACATAGCCCAAGGCCTAGGACAAAACCAAATACTAATATTTCAATGAAGCCAACCAAACAACACTACCAAAAACATGTGGCAATAAAATGGCTCCTAATGGCATTTGTCTGTACTCCTAGATCAGTGCTTTCTCACTCATCAATAGGATACTTCCTCCTGCAGCAGATGGGAACACACAGAGAGAACCACAGTGAGACATTATGCAGAGAATGAGAGACCTTGGAACATTCAGCACCACAGGGTGTCTCAGTCAAATCATCTGTTGCCCTACACTTAGAGAACTCTTCAGAAAAGGAAGCAGAAATAGTGTAAGAACTAGAGGGGATGGAGGACTCCAAGAAAATGAGACCTTTTAAAGAAACATGAGCAAAGCTCATATGAACTCACAGAGACTGAGGCAACATACACAGGGTGTACAAAGGTCTGTACCAGATAGGTTTGAGAGCTGAAAGAGGAGGGCATGTGATTCAATCCCTGACTCAGAAGCTATCTTAAATTGATGACCAATTTTAAATGAATATCTAGTTTTCTCCAAGAGATTCTTACTGGGAACAGGAAGTATTCTTAAGGATACAGGCAGCAGTAGATAGAAAGCAGAAATAAACTCCAGGGCAATTTAGGAAGGTCTTTGTATCCTCTTCTATCCTACACCTCCTTTGAGGATACATTGTGGTTTCTAGAGTAGCAATTTTTATGAGATTCTTGAGTGTGTAAACAACTTTGTTTCTGCATCTTTATCTGTTTCTTGTACAATTTCTTCAGCGATTTTCCTTCTGCTTTTTGTTTTATCCTATTATTTTATTTATTTTTTAAAGTTATTTTAATACTACCCCTTTTCTGCTTGTTTCTTTTCTAATGAGAAAATCAACATGGGCAGATCTGAATGTGAGGGAAAGTGGGAAGGAACTGGAAAGAGGAGAGGAAGGTAAAACCATGATGAGGCTATATTATTTGTAGAAGAAAAAGGTTAATTTCAATAAAAGGGGAAAAAAACAAGATCTCAAAAGAAGAGACAACAAAAGAATAAATGCATAAATGAGATTGTACCAAAGTAAAAAGTCACTGCATATCAAGGGAAATACTGAACACAGTGACTAGCCCAGAAAACAGTAGAAAATATTAACAAATTATTGAACAATTTATATCTTGAATAATCAAGATTCCAACTAGTTTGATATCAGCAAAACAATTAAATTATGTAAATAAACATGCTTCTAAAATAGATTTGGAAATGATTTATCATTGTATGAAGTTTTTCAATATCACTAACCATCAGTAAAATATAAACATGAAAAACAATGATCCATGTGTAGTTAGAGTGGGTATTTTAAAGTACAAAGAAAACATCAATGCATTAGAGCCCTTTACAAGAAATGTAGAATAACTTCATTGTTAAGGTACTAAGTTCTTAAAAAACCTCTTGAGTGGTTTACATGAATTCTACTGAAATAAATGTGGTGATAAGGATATTGCATCCTTGTTTGCTAATAAGTTAAAGATACTAACTTTCAAACAAAAATAAATGGAAGCTTTTCATAGCCTGGAAATATCAGGAGTTTGAGGTCTTCACTAGGAACAGGAAAAATACTACTAGGAAACATCATGGAACATGTTTAAAGTCATGCTTAATACACAGTTCTGATTAATGGAAAAAAATTCCCACTGATGTGAAACACAGTGGAAACAAAACTATTTAATTAGTTAAGGATATTTGTGCAAGTTAAGCTTTATTTGTCTTCTACTCTGATTCATTTATAAAATGAACATGGTAATGCCAATTGATTTTGCTTTTGTAGGCAAAATGTGTTTACATACATGTATGTAAATACATATATGTGTATATTGGCTATATAAGTACAAACAGTGGGTAACAAAATAAAATTCAATAATTAATTGGAAAAATGTTTCTTGATTTGATTCTCGAGCTATGGCAATGAGAAATTCCTCAAAGGCATTCATTTGAACAATGATTCAATGGCTGTCAAGTAAATTATGCCCTTGTGTTTGCTATGTCCCTTTGTTCTCCTGAATCATTTTAAATGCACAATAATAGACAGATTAAAACAGCTTAGGGTCCTATGTCTGCTGGTTAAAGAGTTAATTAAGTCATGTTGAATGCAAATCAATTAATGCTTTTAATCTGGTGGCTGTTTCACTGGCTCTGTAGATGCATTGCTAGTGTTTATAATGCAATCAGGCATTGCCCATAGGTTTTAGAAATGGTGACAGCAGTCAGAAATGCCTGTACCCAGCAAGTTTATTTTCAGAAATTAATGATTCCTTGCTGAGGCACACATTTGATAGTCTGGCAAAATGAATAGATGCTATTGTCAAGTTCTAAGACAAAGTATTCTATTTAGGGCCTGCTTTTGCTTTGAAAATAGTAGAGATCACAAATGTTGGCAATTTTCTTTAGGGTTTGGAGACTGGAGATGATTTGTTATGAGATAGAAAGTACTTGAATCACTTATAATAGATATTTCAGAATTCTAAACAAATAGCCTAGGTGTATCAAAGCTTTGTAATATAATGTACCAATAATAAAACCAGCAGCATATGCTTTCCACTCATTTGAAATATTGAGGTAATATTAATAAAAGAAAGAAAACCCACTTTTTATTTCTTTAGAGTGCATCTTAAAATAAGCACAGTCATTTTTCCAGAGAATAATTAATTTGGGGCACTTGAGTACACATTTATATTATGTATTCACAGTTTTGTGTGTGTGTGTGTGTGTGTGTGTGTGTGTGTGTGTGTGTGTGTGTGTGTGGCAGCCAGAGGCCATGAGTTTTAGGCAAGATATGAGACATGATGAGTCTGCTGGGAGAGTGATGCAATGCATGCTGCAGATGCCCTTAAGAGAGTTCCCAGCTGTGCATTCTGCTTTTAAAATTGATGCAAAATTAAACTTTCCATAATGACTTCTGTTGGAGTCAGGGAGACTTAGTCTTTCGTGGTGCAGGTGCTTAGACATTTAGCAACTGTAAGATATTTCTAAAAAGATGGGGGATTGAAAAAAAAAGTATATGAGGATTTCTTTCTAGACAATGTTTTCAAATCTGTAAAATGAATTTTAAAACTTCTGTAGAAAAAAAAGCAAGTAATAGTTACCTGTTTCCAAAACAAATGGGAGTGGAAGGAATGGTTTCCAAAATTCATTGGGATACATTGGTAAAATGTAACATACACTGTGCTCTCTTACTCAGGGAGCATGCCAATAGGTTCAGAGAAAGTCATATCCTTCAGTGTTTCATTTAATTTTCAGATTCACAGATTTTATTTTTTTTATTTATTTATTTTTGATTAAAAGAGGCCGTGTTCATGTATAGGGTTCTGTCTAATTTAGAGTGTAGAACTATAGCTGAACTGAACACATGCCATTTCAGTTGCCCTCAACTTTTTAGGGAATTCATTGAACACTTTTGAAATTACTGAAGTGAGTATGTGATGGCGGGAAGAGTCTTTTGGTATATTTTAAATGAAGTTTGGGGAGAACAAAGAATAAAGGATTAAAAACAGCATCTGTAAAAAGCCTTGCTTTTTCTCTTAGAATCTCTTACACACCAGTTGTGAAGCATTGTCTTAGGAAAGGCAAGACGCCATGCCACCGAAAGAACTACATACATTGAAAGACTTCACTATGCTTCTGAGATTCTGAAGCCCTATAATATGTTGTTTCTCAATCATACAGAAACACAAGTGTACACAACTTGGTTCTGAGTCCTTATCAAGTCTAACAAGAAAAAAACAAAACAATAACAACAAAACAGGATACTTCTAAAACTCACTGTAGCCTTCCTAAATGCAGACTAGAAATTCTTCAAATTAGTAAGCAGATAGAAACTTATATCAATTAAAGCTATGCTTTGAAATCTCAAGTAAACCATGAATTTCTTTTCATTTTTGACAGAGTTTTTTTCCCAGAGAATCTTGACTTGAAAATACGTTGTGCACCCACATAGTTCTCCTGGAACACATACATCTAAATTCTTCAGAGGAATCAACATGTCTAGTGTCTGTAACGAGTACGGTTTTTCCGCCTGCTGCCCGGTCTTGTCCTGCTACCAAGCCCCAAATAATACACAGAGACTCTGTATTTGGTATAATACTGTTGGCCCGGTTACTTGTTTCTTATCGGCTAGCTCTGCCTTAATTATTAACCCATTTCTGCTGATCTATGTATTTCTCTTACCGGGGAGCAAGCGGCATACTGCTTTCTTCAGACTCTCCATCTTGACTCCTCCTTACTACTTCCTATTTCCTCCTTGTCTCCTAGTCCCTCCTACCTTCCTTTCCTATTGGCCAACAGTGCTTTATTATTAACCAGTATGAGAAACATATACAGAATGACATCTCCCATCATCTCCTCTTTTCTGTCTAAAAAGAAGGGTTTTAACCTTAACATAGCAAAATATATCACATAACACTTATCCAATAAGAATCACAGTTAACAATATTTAGTCCATTAACATTTAGCAAGATTTGAAGAAAATATTCCATCATCTATTTTATCTTTGTGAGTTAAAGTCCTATATGTAATTTATCTTTAAGCTTAACTAAGGAAAACTATAACCATAACTATCTGTCTTCAACTCCATCAAAGACCACAGAAGGATAGTATATAAACTCTAGAAATGACAGAGACAACTCACTGCATCGTCACCCGAAGTTCTTTTGTAATCTTCCATCTTCAGCCCATAGGCCATAGTGTGTCTGGCAGACTCTTCAGCAAAGCAGGAAACTTTAAACTGTCTTCTTGTATTGGCAGTTTGTCAGTCACTTTTCTCTGTGTCCTGCAGACTGTCTGGCAGATTCTTCCATGAAGCAGGAACTCTGTAGCAATGTCCATCTTGTATCAGAAGTCACTTTCCTGTGGGTCCTGCATGTCCAGTTTATACATCACAAAGTCAAACAGTCCAGACAAGAGGAGTATCTTGTCCAAATGGCTAGTCTTGCCATAATGGAAGTAAACTTCATAATGTGTTTCTTTAATGTCCATCTTCCTTTTTGGTGTTACCAGGAGCATTTATGTCTCACTGTCAAGTAAAACCCTAAACCATTTTAAATGCCATATTCTGTAGGTCTTTGAAAGTTTTGAAGAATGCCTATCTATCTCATATATATGTCTGTATATCTAGAAATACTAACTTAACTATAAGTTCTAACTATCATAGGTAACTATCTAAAATCTGTACTAAATTATACATTATATTTCTAAATGAGCTATGCAAACACAATACCTAAACAAGAGGAGAAATATACATTTCACAAAATTGACATTAAATTGTATCAATAAATGAAAATCCATTCCAAAACAAAGTAATCATATCAATACCATAATTCCCTTTTTACCTTTAAAAATAATTGGATGTGATCATTACCCATTTATAACCAAGTCCATTTACATGAAAACAAACATTTATAAACAATGTTTGGGAATTTGGGCGTCGTTGTTTCCAAACTACTTCCTGCTGACAGGGGGCGCTGTCATGGGGGATCCTGAGAAGATGGCAGTAGTCTGCATGGCTGCCTTGTTCAAGCTGTTTTGAATGTTGGATCATCAGGAACTCTGTTTCAGGGGGCCTGGCTTGATCAAACCACATTAGTCTGCAAGCAATCCACAGCTTTTCATTTTCTGTGGAAACAAAAATAGAAATCCTTTTCCCCAGTAACTTGTCCTTGAACTTAAATGTTGGAGTCAAAGCATTTTTAAAATATATAAATTGAATTAATGCAGCAGCATTTCCTTTATCAGTTGTTGTTATTTTCTCAGCAGTCAAACAAGGTAGAGACAACACAATAGCATACAGTAACCAGATTCTCTCTGAGCTTTTCATCTTTACGTGGCTGTATTATTACTCCGTTTCTTTTATTTTATTGTCTAGTTGGGTTACATAATAAATGTCTCAGTGCAAGCTTTTATCATGTTAGACTTTATTCTCCTTGATAGCTTGGCCTCAATAGACACTTTCATCCTGTTTATTGCAATGCACCACCCCTTGATCATGAAGTCCCATTTACTCTTTGTGAATTCAGTTCCTAACACCATCTGTTGACTGAGTCATACTTTTATCTGTGTTCAGGATTCTGTGAAAACTCTGGCAGTTCTGGCAACCAGACACTTGAAATTACTCAGGTAGATTTCAGAGATCTTCAACATGTAAATTCTGTTGTCACCTCTGGGAAAATATGGTTCAAAGCAAAACCAGGGATTTGAAGTAATGACAGGCTAAGGTTGCTGAAATTTTCCCCATGGTGATAGACAACAAAATAGAGTTGTTCTATCCAATTCCTCTAAAGATATCTCAAACAAATGAGGAGGTAGTTATTTTTATGAAATGAATTTATACACACACACACACACATATGCACATATATAAATCTAAATTTAAGTTTGTTCAAGCTCTTTGTTCAAGATTCTCTCATCTAACTGCATTTTAATTCCAATAACAACATTACTATACGGATTTGCTTTTATGTAGACAATATACACATAACACCTTGAGTTCTTATGATCTGCCTCCATATCAAAGAGGAATGGGGAGAGAGACCATTGTGATCACAAATAGCCTCAACCAAAGTTGTCCCACTGGGCTGAAGATGAAGAAACACTTTTTGGGCATCCACTCCTATTGTACAAAGGAGTTCTTCAGACCTGAACTTTGATACTTGCATAGCATGCTCTATTTCAGAATTAGTGTCCTTTAGATACTTGTGCCATAATTTAACTTGAACTTTCCTTTATTTCTAATTTATTTTTGTCTTTGTTTTCTCTCTTCTTTACAGTATTAAGACTATAAAGGAAAAAAATACTCTAGTAATTATAGATCTTTGAAAAACACCTAACAGAAAACCTAACAGAAAAGGTCCATGGGAGACTGCAGCACCTGTGGGCAGGTGGCAATGTCTTGCCTGAAGAAGCTTTACTCTTTGACAGGACAATTTTTTTCATTGGAATTGGCTAGCCCTTATGAAAAATTGATGCCTGGAAGTAGATGGTAAAATTTAGCACAGAGTCACTGGTACCTACCCTAGTAAAATAGAAATATATTCCCCTGGAGGAAGACCAAATAAGGGGAAAATTGTCAAATGTATTTTACTTATATGAGTTCATATTATAGCCTGAGGGCACCTCTAAGATTTGTCTTGGTGTCTGTGTGTGTGTCTGTGTGCTGTGCTGTGTGTGTGTGTGTGTGTGTGTGTGTGTGTCTGTGTCTGTGTGAGTCTGCATGTTGAATGTCTTGTGTTTGTGTGTTCCAAATATTTTAAAGAAAAGTTTATGTATAGCATTGAATTGTTCCCAAAAAGTTTTAAAATGAAATTAAGCATAATTCAACTAGAGAAAGAATGTGTTCATATATCTGAATAAGACAAGATGAAAAATTAGATTAGATGCAGCATTATAACATTGAAAAATAATAGAATTTCATATATTTACTACAGTTTTTATGATGAAAATGTTTGTATTTAAACACCTTAATTCAGGTTTTACTGTTTTGAGTATACTGTAGACTTCCTTGGCTCACGTTTCCTCATATGTCAATCTTCCTGAGTCATATGCATCTGCTTAGTGATCACGTAGGAGATTACTACCTCTATCTCCTGATGAATTTAATTTACTTGGACACAAGATGCAGTGATACCAGGTTTTATAAGATTTTCTCTTTTGACAAAGATTAGAAGATCCTTAACCCCCCAAAACCTTGTAATTCTGATCCAACAGTGTTAACTTTTTAATCCGTGGCATTCAGCAAGTGACTGATTTCAACCTGGGTTTGTGTCAGTACTTGTGGTGTTCATAGAAATGGAGAACTATCATGTGCCATGAAGCTTAGTGAGACAGCTGTTTAAGCATTAAGTACCTATGGAGTCTATGATGAAAATGATAAGAAGACAGTGGAGGTGGATGGACTTATTCAGTCATATAAGGCATAATCTTCTACTGTTCAACTCTGGGTACTATGGATTGTTATTACTAAAACAGGCAGAGAGCTACTGAAGCGCTCATGAATGTAGTAACTATGTTTACTTCATTTTTTTTTAAATGCATCTTACTCATGTCAATACTTGAAGAACTGTCCTTGGTGTCCACATCTATTTATTTCAGGAAAGAACTTTCAAGTCATATCAGGTAAATTCCTCCAATTCTGATCCTGAATCATGTGGCATCTTTAGCAATAAAGTATCACTTTTCTTTCTGGAATGGAAACATGGGCTGTGACAATAACCTATGTTATTGTATACCCCTAACCAATAACAGTTAATGAGATTTCCACATCTCCTTTATTGGAGTTTTCATTATAAACTGTAATCTTTACATATCTCTTTAATTAGTATTATTAGTAAACAAAAATGACCAGAAGGTCCTTCAAATCCATAAAAAAGAAATTGTATGGATAAGTATTGTTTTGTCTTCAGGCATAGTATTCAAATTAATGAAACCAATGGCATTTATAAAAGAATAAGGCGTCTTAGATTGATAAAATTCAAGTGATTAGAATCTTATAGCTTCTTAACTGTCAAACCTCTGCTAGGAAGGCATTATAAAATACATGAAAATATCACAGCTAATTTTCAAGTATAGGTCCCTTTAAAAAAAAATACATCAAAGAGCTTTTTACATTGTTAATCACACTCATTTTATTCTCTCAACTCCTTTCATATCCATCTCATTCTTTTCTACCCACCCAACTTTGTGTTTTCTTTAATCCATAATGTCCAAATTATGCTCATTGATACAGACTTCCAATGAAGTGTAGTTGACCTGTCCTTAGAGAAAATTTAATATCCCTCTCCTAGAATCAATCAGTTTCCAATAACTCATTATCTAGAGATGTGAGTTCACACCCAACTTTCTTTTCCAGACTGCAATTTTTCTTTGCTTAAGCTTTCTTGGATCTTTTATTGGCATAAGTATTGTGAATTTAGTTTTGAAACTGCCATTCAGTATCTGGTAAGCCTATTATTTTATTACTAATTCACCATTTCTGCCACTTACAAACTTCCTGCTCTCTCTTCTGCAATGATCCTTGATCTTTGGTGCAGTATAGATGACCCATTGAGTGTTGAACATTCTTACTTACTTCTGTGCGACACGACCAGTGGTAGGTTTCTGGGTTAATCATGATCTATTACGAAGAAAAGCTTATCTAACCAGGTTTGAGAGATATACTAGTCTATGGTTATTACAAGAAGTCATGAGGATCAGTTTACCACATTGTCCATTAACAGGGTAATATCAGTAGGTTCTCATTGTGGCATATTTGATTTCACTATGAGACCCGAAAGTATGTTAATGAACTTAACATTGGATCTGGAGAGGAGGTAGGCTTGGCCTGTAGGCCTAAAGATAGATGCCTCAATGTTGTACAGGAATATTTGGTGACTACCCAAGCAACTAGCTGCCTCTGTCATTTTTGCAGTTGGGAAAGTTGCTTACCATGTGCTTTCTGTCTATTCAGGTAATATTTTATCCTTTTAGGGTATCTGATGGGTACTGACTACTTGAAGACTAGATAGTTATACCGTGTGTGTGTGTGTGTGTGTGTGTGTGTGTGTGTGTGTGTGTGTGTATGTGTGTGGGTGTAGGGTTTGGCTGAGAGTGAGAGGCAGAGGCAGCAGCAATGTAGTGAGGCAGGGTCAGGCAGAAAGGTAAAGCACAAAAGGCAACAATTAATGGTGGTGGTGGGGTGGAGATAGACAGTGGTGTAGAACTATGTGACAGCCACTGCAGAACATGAAGGATGCATGAGTGCTGTGCTGGAAGATGAAGAGAGAGAAACAGTGAGAGTGATTGAGTGTGACAGTGTGGGTGTGAGAGTGAGTCTACGTGTAAAGGAAAATATGTAAAGAGAGAGATGTTGAAACTGAATATAGAAATATGTGACTTGGTAGGAGAGAGATGTATGCATGTAAGAGAGATTGCCAAGAAAGAGAGACAATTCAACTTGAAGTAAAAGAGGAGGTTACCATCAGGAAAGCCTGCACTTGTCCCTTTTTTTCTTAGGTTACCAGCAGAAAGTGTGCTTGTTTATTTTCCCATTAGATAGAAAAGTCTAGAAACCCTCAGATAAGAATCTTTTTTAAGATTGCAATAAAGGTAAGCTGCAAATGCTTTGCTTTATGTCTAGTAACCACTTAAGTGTGACTACATCATACTGTGTTTGTCTTTCTGTGTCTAAGTTACAAATTGCAAATTTCATGAGGTCATCATTTTTTTTTTTTTAACAGCTGAGTAGTACTTCACTGTATAAATGTACCAGTTTCCTTATCCATTCTTTAGTTGATGGGCATCTAGGTTGTCTCCAGGTTTTGGCTACGAAAATAATGAACATAGTTGAGCTCTGAATATGGGTGATAGTTGTGTGGCTTGAGCAATTTATGGGGTCACTAGCAGTGGAACCACTATTTATCAAAGGTGCATGAACTGGCTTTTTGGAGACCATTTCCTATGGAGCAATACCTTGTTCAGACTTGATGGGGGGCTTTGGGGGCCTTGGTCCTGCCTAAAGTGGCAGACTTTGTTGATTCCCAATGGAGGCTTCACCTCTCACTCTCTCTGAGGAGTGGATGGGAGTTGGGGTGGGGAGAAGGTGGAGTGATAAGAAGGATGGGAGGCTGAAGGAACTGGGATTAGTATGTAAAAAATGATTGTTTTGAAAATTAAAAAAAATTACAAAAGAAAGTTAAGGGTTTAAAATAAAAAAACCAAAATCAAAAAAAAAAAAAAAAAAAAAAAAAAAAAACCAAAAAAAAAAAAACCAAAAAAAAAAAAAAAAAAAAAAATCAAACAAACAACAATGAAAAAAAAAGGGGGGGGGGGAAAGAAAAGTCTTTCCTAAATTTCCTAAATCCCACTAATCTCAGACTTTCTCTTTATTAACCTGGAGCAGATTGGGAATCTGGCATTCCCCTAAGAAAGGAAGCCAGACAGCCAATTTACAGCTACATGCATGGGACAATGTGACATTGCTCACCTAAGAGAGCTACATGACTGATCATGTGTTTTAAGAATGGATTAGGCCCTGGAAAATGTAAATGTAACTTATAAGATGTCGCTCATAGGCTACAACTGCCTATGGGCCAACCTCCCTATATACAATTAATTTTTGCAAAGTTTAACTTCCAAGTGAATTATTCCATATGATTACTTTCAAGTGACGAAAGTTTATTTAGTGTGAGACAAGTACTTATTATGGAAAGGTGAATATGAGGAACTAGTTCTCATTATTGCCAAATTAAGAAAGAGAAACAAAACAGATGTGAAGTTTATAAGGTTGAGAGATGTAAAAGCTTAAGTTGTTTATATAAGAAAATGTCTTAAGGTCTAAAAGCTATTCTTAGATTGGCAATAGAAGCTATGATGAAACTGGCTTCTGCATAAAACTTTGGTCTCACCAAGAAAGGGTAAAGTATAGAGTGCTTTCTCCAAAATTTCTTAATATAAGTGGATTGGACATTGTGAATATAATTTTTACTTGATAATTTTTCTCATGGTATATAGTTTTACTTGGTTAACATTAACACCTATTTTTTTCTTAGAATAAAAGGAGGAAATATTGCAAGATATTTAATCACAATGTGAAACTCCAAGATAGTGTTAATAAACTTAACCTTTTCAGAGGGAGAAAGTAAGACCCTTTTACTGAAGACACCATATACTGAGTGATACAACATTAAAAAATAAAGCTGGTATTGACTTGTAAGTTTCATCTTTATCATTTTCCAACCATAGTGTTAGAAATTTCTATGAATGCTAAAGGAGGAAAATTCATCAATAGTCTTATCCTGGTGCACATTTGGGAGCTACAATAGTGAATGGACTGCAAGGACAAACTCACTGATGAAATAGTGGTGTGAATGCCATGGTGATAATCAATCTCATTCTGATTGGAATTAGGTCTAGTGCAAAAGATGAAATGCATATATATCACATTTATTAGGGTCACTAACCTATGATTAGCCTGCACATAGGCCCTAGGGGAGAACCTGTTCCTGGATATTTGTTCACACCATGAAACTATGAGAATTCGTCTTCAGACTAACAGGCCAAAAATATCCAACTCCCTCACATCCATCAATAGTTGTATTAACATAAGTTTTCCAATCTCACAGTGAGAATACTATCCCACAATGAGAACCTACTGATATTCTTCTGCTAATGGGCATGGTGGTAAATTGATGTTCATGATCAGGGAGTGAAATTGCTATCTATACTGAAGTCAGGATGAAGCCAGAGGAAACTGTGGGAGAGGTTTGTAGTGGTCCTGATGTGCAAATTGGTCATCTAAACTGAGTACAGGGGCTAAAGACTAATTGAATCATCCAGTAGGTGGTTCCCTCTGAAGTTACCCTCCCCACTTCTTCTTCTCTTCTCTTTCTTTTAACTCTTTCTCCACACCCTCCCCCCATCTCCAAATTTGCTCAGGCGATCTTGTCCATTTTCCCTTCTGTGGGGGACCATGTATGTCTCTCTGAAGGTCCTCCAAGTTTCCTAGTCTCTGGTGGTGTGAATTGTAGGCCGGTGATCTTTTGCTCTATGTTTTAAGTCCATATATGAGTGACTGCATATCATTTTCATCATTTTGTGAGTGGGTAACCTTACTCAGGATGGTTTCTTCTAGTTCCATCCATTTGCCTATGAATTTTATGATAACATTCTTTTTTGTTTTTGTTTTCTCCATTTTGTGTAATTGTACCATATTTTCTTTATCCATTCTTCAGTTGAGGGGGTTCTAGGTTATTTCTAAGTTCTAGTTATTACAAATAATGCTGCTATGAACATAGTAGAACAGATGTCTTTGCTGAATGGATATGTATCTTTTGGGTATATGCCTAACAGTGGAATTGCTGGATCTTGTGGTGGACTGATTCCCATTTTCCTGAGGAACTGCCATACTGGTCTCCAAAATGGCTGTACAAGTTTGTACTCCCACCAGCAGTGGAGGAGTATTCCCCTCTCTCTACACCCTAAACAATTTCCTTAGATCTTACATATAATTTGAATTACAGTCAACAAACTGGTTCATAAAGCTCTTTCCAAAATAAATTGTGCAATCTTGGAACATATCTTTTCTAAATTCTTATCCAAAGGCTTGACCGTGAGATCTTGGAGAATATATTGTTTTTGCTTATACCTATGGTGTTGTTAGTGTTTTTGTCACCTTTATACAAACAGAGGTATCTGGGGAAGGGGAAATCAATAAAGAATTATTTCCATTGGATTTTCCTTTTGGTGTATCTCTGTGATAGTTTCATAATTGTCAATTATTATGGGAGGGACCCTCCAATTGTAAGTGGTTCCACATCTGGGCTGGTGTTCTAGGAGGTATAAGACAGGCAGATGAATATGACGCTAAGAGAATGTTAGTAGGCAATTTTCCTCCATAGCTCCTCTTTTGCTCTTGCTTGAATTCCTGTTTTTACTCATCTCAAAGATGTGCTATAATTAGGAATTTTAAGCCAAATATAATATATTATATTTGGTCATGTTATTTACAAACAACAACAGAAAGCAAATTAGGACCATCATTTACTTGAACTAGCCATGCAATACCAACATCTAAATTGAAAATGTATCTATGGAAAGCAGATAACACAGAAAAACAAATGCAGGAGAGGTTGATGATGAAGGGAAATAACGTTTTCTCAACATCTAAATCTTAACCCTTACGGGATTTTAAGAAAAGAATGCAATGGGAGATGGTTAGAAAAGGGAGAATGGTAGTGATGACAAATATTCTATAGGTACATGAAAGTAACCTTGCATAGATATGAATTTCACAGTGTAGGAAAGAGTGCAGTAAATTCTTGGATAATAATAGTATTGAGACTAGAGAATACATTTATTATACTGAGGAATTTTACTTTCAGTGGAAGATGCATATTTTATTCACAGTAATAAAAGTAAATACCTGGAAGTGGACTAAGAGTTTACCCATGGATATTTTCTTCTTTTTAATGTATCAGATACTTCAAATATAAACATATGATTATAAAAGTAGATACATGTGATGATTTGTGTATGTTAGGGCCTACAGTAAAGACTCTGCCAATGTGACCATATCATGATATGGTTAAGGTTTTTATTGTAGATATGAGAGCGAGAAAAGCCACAGACATATGGAAGAACTCAAGGCTGAGAGAAAGAAGTAGGCTGAACATGGCCAGTAGAATGGACATGACTAAACGTAAAAGTGAGTAAGATATAGAGGTAGCAAGAGAGATCATAGTAAGAAAGAATAGCAAAAAGAGAAATATGAGTAGCTGGGGAAGGCAAGCCTGTATCTGGAGGTAGTTTAGGACAGAGAAGGATCTGAATAGAGCTAGGATGATAGTGCAGACTTTTAAATATATGAGAGACACTTGGAATTTTGAGGGAAACTTCATGGAAGGATGGTTTTTATTTGCTTATAACTCCCAGTTATTTAGGTCAATGAGAAGTCATATGTCTTTTTTTTCGCCCCAGAGGTGAGATTATTGACTCTTTTTAGTAGATGGAAACCAGTTTAACAAGTTCCTGAGGAACTTGGGATCTTATCTAATCTCCAGAAATCTTACAATCCTGGATGAGATCATTCCTGGAGATTTGAAATGCCTGTGGCACCTCACAATTTGAATGAAAATGCTTCTCATTGGCTCATTTACATGAATGTCCAATTCTCAGTAGGTGGACAGTTTAGGAAGGATTAGAAGATGTGGCTTTGTGGGAGGAGGTGTGTCACCAGTGGTCATTTTTGAGGCTTCAAAAGCTGATGCCAGAAGCAATCTCTTCTGCCTCCAACTTTTAGATCAAATGCAAGCTCTCAGCTACTTCTCCAGTGCTATGACTGCCTGCCTGTTTCCATGTTCCCCACCATAAAGGTCATTCACTCATCCTCTGAAACTGTAAGTACACCCTCCATTAAATGTTTTCTTTTGTAAATTGAGTTGGGCATTGTTTCACATCACAGCAGTAGAACAGTAACTAAGACAATAGGCATTAGAAAAGTGAAAGGCAGTATGATGTTTATTTAGAAAATAAATGGACTGGGAAACAATTTGCTTCTAAGTTATGACTAAGATTCATGTTCATGTAATAAATAAAATGAGTCAGAATAGATGTGTGTTTTTCTCTAGCTATGTATATCTCCAAAGGTGTTTGTATATGTGTGTGTGTGCATAAAAAACAAAATAAAAATGCAGAAACCGTGGGATTGACAAATAATTATCATCTAGAGAAGTTTTATGAAGACTAAGAATAGCAAGCATAAGTATTTAAACAGGGATTGATGTTATTGCATGTATATGAATTTATTGTGCAAAATAAGGGAAGAGTTTTTTTTCTCTTTCTCTACATTGAAGTCCTGCCTATACACTCTCACGTAGCTATCGACCATTCAGAGCTTTATCACACCAATCACAGCAATACATATTCCCAAAGAGTAGAAATAATCCCACAACAATGGACTGCAAAAATTATTTTGAATACATTTCTATAGATGTGGGTCTGGAGCTATGTGTCCATAATATAGGGTATTTGGTAGTGTCCTTCTTAGTCTCCACTCACTAAATGAGCACAGTCTACTTTTCAAGACAGGTTGACGATAAACATGTCTCAATACTTTGTTAAAATTTTCCAGAGGAGAAAGAACCTCAGACTCATTGTTTTTGAATAGGAACTCTGGGGCTGATTGAGGGGAGAAGTTGAAGTTCCGAGTGAGTATGAATTGTTGATATGATCCATAGATATGACAATGTCTTCCCCAGATTGAAATAGGAATATTTAATAACAATTGACCTTTAATGACAGATTTTCAGCCACAGTTTCTCTTTCTGAAATGACAGTGACTATAAACTGAGACTGTCCTCCCACAAAGAGCTCCTATGGAGGTTACCTAATTTGTATTACCCTACTTAGTGTTAGACCCTCAGCTTCTGGTTTGCTGTTGTTGTATCCTTCTCAGAGTGCATGGTCACTCAATCTGACTCCAGCTTTTTTGTTCATGTTTCTGTTGCTTCCTTCTTCTCCCATTGCTAGAGTCAACCTATTCTGATCCTGACAGGTGATTGATAGATAATGAAAAGTGAACGGTTTTCATAGATATGGACCTAAGAAGTTCAACAATAATTCCATTTATAATATCTTGCCAATAATTAAGGAGGCAACAATGTTAATCCCCTGGACCCCAAAGGAAGCTACTCAGAGATTATGAAAGTTCAGTTTGAAAACAGATGCTATTGTCTGGACTGTGTAGTTCTCTATGGGTATTTAAATGAGGATTTTGGAACAAACAGAGAAAACATGATGTAACAATAATAATAAGGAAGGGTAGCTATTGCCAGGTTTTACCAATGGGAGAAAAACTAGTTCATACCAGAGGATTCTTAAATGTGTTTCCCCCTCAAGGAAGAGTACAGTTTTGCTAATAATAGTAAGATGGGTAAGTGACCAGACACAAATGATATGGGAAATTTTTTGCTGCTAATTTTTGACAAAGAAGTTAAATGAACTAAAATAAAGAAGTATTGGGAATTGTGAAGACAATCAGTGTGTGTATATGTACATTTAAACAGCCTAAATCTTTGTTAGTAGAAAAACATGGGATAGCATGTGAATAATGAGAACTCACAGTGAATTTAAATTTGTTATTGGTTGAATGTCCATAACCATTCATTAATGTCATAACAATTAAGCTCTGTCTTAAATATTAACCTATCTTTAGTAATCTAAATCTAAGTACTTCCACATGGTATTAGATTACCGGAGAGAGGGGCTGGCGTTCTGCTCTCTGTACTCCATCTTTAATCTCCTCCCTATTCCTTCCTCTCTCCTCCTTGTTGCCTAGTCCCACCTATCTTACTTTCCTATTGGCCAACAGTGCTTTATTCATTAACCAATACGAGAAACATATTTACAGAATGACATCTTCCATCAAAAATAGATGGTGAGATAATAAATTTGATAGATGATACTAGATGAGGTACTGGTACTCCCTTTTGATTAATTTCTATGAAGAATAGAGTCCTATGGAGATGTGGTCATACCACACATAAACAGACAACTCTCTTGATTCTATGAACTGAATGTATTTACTGACAAATCTACATAGAGAGAAGAAAAAATGTACAATGACAAGCTCTTACAAAGGATACAACTTTATAAATGTTAGTTCTTATTGGTAAAATGTTTGTGTCAAATGGCAGTTTGCAAACTGTCAAAAACATCTTAATGTTTATGTTTTAAAAGTTAATAAACTAAACATATCACATTTAAAATTAGAATATGTTCTGAAGAATGTAGATAGCCACATACATAACAAATGTTTCTTCTTAATCAATGGCTCAACACTTAAAATATTGAGGCCTATATACCAGTTCCATTGGCTCCCCTTCCTCTCCCCCCTCACCTATATATCTATCTCCCCTTCTCCCTCTCTCTGTGTATTTCACTTGAAACTGAATTAACCACAAAATAAGATAACTGCAGATATCTTTGGCTTTGGCTAGGACATGTCCTGAACTTCTTTTGCCTGTCTTATCTGCTTATCTAATTATTCAACTGATTTTACCTTAAGAATGTTCTATTATGGTTTCTATCATTGTAATAAAACAATATGATCAAACCCAAATTGGGGAGTGTCCTACCTACTTTTCTGTTTTCATGATAAAACACCGTGACTCATGATTAATAGATAAATCACTTGATTTGGGTCTCAGCAATCCAGAGGCTCGTAAATTGCATGGCCATCATGCAGTGATCACATTACAGGGCATAGTAGTGAAGCAAGAGATGGAAGCCTATATGTAGAGACAACAACCATGAAACAGAGAAAGTACTGCAGAGAGAGAAACTGAATGAAACCTCAAAGCCCACCCTTGAATGACACACCTCTCTACTAAGGCCAAACATCTGCCCACACCACCAAGCTTCCTAGTCCTCCCGAAACAATAGTAACCATTCTGCATTTGTAAATCTATAGTGGTCATTGGTCATTCTTATTTATACCACCACTGGGAAGAAAGGGTTTCTTTCATCCTACAGCTGCCCAGTCCCAAGGTTGTCAGGGAAGGGATCTGGAGGCAGGAACCTGGAGATGGGAACTGAAGCAGAGGCCACATAGCTTTCATAATTTGCTTTTCCTTACACCACTCAAGGCCACTGACTGGGTTGTCATTGCCCACATGGGTCTAGGCCCTCTCGCTTCAACCATTAATCAAGAAATTGCTTGTGCCTTTAGTCTAATCTTATTGAGCTATTTTCTCCTTTGAGGTGCCCTCTTCCTAAATGAGTCTAGCTCCATCATTTTCAAACTTCCTAATGCTGGAACCCTTTAACAGAGTAGTTCCTGCTGTTGTGAACCAAACTATAAAATTGTTTTGTTGATTTTTCATAACTGTAATTTTGTTATTGTTATACATTACAACATAAATATCTGATATGCAGGACATTTAATAAGTGACGGTCAGCAATATGAAGAACTTCTGCATATGGTGATTTTTAATAAATATTTTACTAATTCTTTGAGAATATCTTGTTATGATTTTGTTTATTATGTTGTATATAGGATTATTATGTATTATGGTATGTGTTTCTGATATAATATGGTTTGTCTTCCATAGATTTATTTATTTATTTTGGATTTTTGAGTCAGGGTTTCACTGTATAACTTTTATTTGTTTAATAATGAAAAATTAGTAAATGTAGATTTAGTCAAAATGGATAGGTTAGTAAAGAGATAAAGAAATCAAGTGAAACCCCATGTCTATTTTTGGCATCCTGAAGGGAGATTAAAGTATAAATAGATGGCAAAGGTGTACTTACTTATGAAATCCTGGTTAAGCTATGGTCCTATACACCACTGACCTATGTATGTCTGGACTTCCACCATGTCTTGTAAAGTGTTCAGAAGAACAGATTGAACTGTATGAAATCTCTTTACAGGAAATGAGTTCTTTTCCTTGCTCGCAACCTTTATTTTCCCCAGCATGACAGTCCTTAGGAAATTCCCATTTTTTAGTGGTTCAATGATTCAATTATGCCATAATCAAATTGGAAGACAAAAGTGTCTCTTTGGAATATTTGCATTTCTGCTAAGCCAACAAGAGTTTCCCCTCTTTATGTTTTAATATCTCAATCTTGAGAGAAAATGTATCTGTCTGAAATAATACAATACATGAAAAGCAAGTAGGGCCAAGGTCAGAATATAATTAGCTATAGGTAGTTGTGCATCAAAGCCAGTTTTCTAATTTCTTAGTTTTTAGTTGCTTGTATAATGGGCATCACAAGCAAATTCATTGATCCATTAGGTAGTGTTGTGTTGCTCTGAAGAGAGATCATGATCAAGAAAATATTTATAAAAGATAATATTAAATGGTGGGCTTCCCTAGAATTTCAGAGTGTTAGATTATGATTATCATGGTGGGAAATCGAAAGATATGGTGCTAGAATAGATGAGAGGTTTATATCCTGATTCCCCAGTAAGAGGCAGAGAGAGGTAGAGAGATACTGGGCTTGATATGTGCTTTTAAATCTCAGAGACCACCTCCAGTGACAAATATTTGGGGGTGGTATGACAAGTCGTCAGAGTTCATTCCTAAGAAAACTCATAATTTTCCTTATAACTCTGTTTTTTAGAATACCCAATTACCTTTTTTGGCCTCTGAGGAACATTCACATACATGTCCATACACACAAATAAATATAAAATAAACCTTTAAAATTAATCTTCTAAGCTTTAATGGTTTAGACAGAAATCCAACTTATTAAGATTAATTATATTAAAACATTTGAAAAATTTTAATCAAAGTATAATAATGCCATTTCCCCCTCGTCTTTTCCCCTGAACCCTTTTCTATATCTCTCAACCTGTCTCACTTTCTCTGAAATTATGGCCACTTCTTCTTTAATATATATATATATCAATTGTGTGTGTGTGTGTATTATATCCCTGATGAGACTATTTAGTTTTGCTTGTAGGTAAAAGATTTTATGGCTTAACATTCATCATTGGATAAACTATTAGAGAACTCTTCTCTAGAAAACAAAACAAAACAAAACCTAGTGTATTCTCTCCCAGCTATTAGTTTTAGGTTCTTGTATGGGATTTATCTTTTCCATGACAGCATGTTAGCATGTATTCTGCAGGGTTTGTTTAGGCAGCCATATTCTTTTTGGTATCATGAGTATATTTTCTCTGTCATTTAAGAAAAGCAATCTCAGGGTTGGTCCTCTGGCTTTTACAATCTTTCTACACTCTTTTCCTAAATGTTCTGTCAGTTTTTTGGTCTAGGCATTGTGGTAAAAATTTATCCTTAATCAATTTATGTATTTTGGCTAGTTGTAGTGTTCTGTAATAGTCTCTATCTGCTTCAAAGGGTCATTTCTTTGATGAGGGGGAAAGCTGCACTTCTCTGAGGTTATAAGGGTAAGTTTTAGAATGTAGTCAGGAATTATGTTAGTCTAGTGTAGTAGTGAAAGTTATTCTTTAAGATTCACAACTTCATCAGCTATGTATATAGTATGAAGCATGGCTGGCTGACTTTTGAGCAGACCTTGAATTAGACAGTCGTTTTCACACATATTCTTCTAGGTGAAATAATATATTAACATTTTCAAATGATCAGAAATCTCTAGAGAAAAAGAATCCTTTTAATGGATGTCAGGTAAAATATATATGACTCTAGAGGAAGTAACTCAGTTAAAATTCTTGGAGGAATACTCCATGAATTCTCCAAAAACTCACTTCCATTTTAGGCCTTTAATTGCTTTCCCCATGACATCGTAGTTGAATGGTTTTCTCCCTTCTGCTGGTCCTCCTGAATGAGCTTCTTTTCCACTAGTGCATCCTCACAGTCACTTAGGAAATAATCACTCAGAGGCTAATATTAAATATGATTGTCTTGCTAATGAGTAAGGCTTATTATTGTTTTGTCATCTCTTAAAAAATTAACCAATTTTTATCATTCTATATTTTACCATGAAGCTCATGGCTTGTTACCTCCCATCTTGCTTCCTCAGCCCCTATATGATATCTCCCTGACTCTGACTTCTTTTTCTCTGTAACTCTGTTTGGATTTCCCACCTAGCTATATTCTGCCTGGCTGCTGATCAAAACAGCTTTATTCATCAAGCAATAAAAGCAATGCATTTGCATTCCATATCAATATGAGAACAGGCAACACTATGAAAGATTTTGGAAACACAGTGCTCACACCTGTAGAATTACAAAGTTACTTGTAGTGAGGTCAAATTTCAATTGACTGTGGGAACTTAGCATGGAAGAAGAATCTTCCCTCAAGGGAAAAGTTTTTAAAGTATTAGATTCTCACTTGTAACAAATATCAACTCCATATTGCCTAATTGGTTTTAAAACATACTGAGCTATCATTTGGGAAATTATTATTATTATTATTATTATTATTATTATTATTATTATTATTATTATTTGCAGCTTGCCTAGTCAATCTAGTCAATACACTCACATGTTTAATACTATGGAGAATAACCAGGGACTTTACTCCATTTCACTACCAATCTCCTCAAAAGAAATGGAAACCTATAGAGGAATAGATGTACAGAAAACACTGGGAACTTTGAACCTATCTATATTAATTGATCATCCCTGTGGTTGTTTCTCTTGTCTCTGATTCCAAAGCACAATGTCACACTCCAACCAGCAGAATTCATTGCCTTTTCCAAATGTTCTAAGCATGCAAATCATGTTCCAGGTGCATACTAACTGGCCTTGAACCATTTATAGGGGCTTGTTTGTCAAAGTTCAGAGCTTAGCAACATTTACTGCTATTCTAACTTTCTCTGCAATGTTATGGTTGTAATTATTTGGAGTTATTCTGGGAGTTAATTGCCAGGAAACAAAATTAAGGGAGCATGTCTGATCCTCTCTCTCCTCTGAGACTACTGAAAATGGAATTGGAAAGAGGTGAGTCTTAATATCAATCCAGCATGGGCCATTTCTCTTGTCATTGGTCTCACTCAAGGAGCTCACTCCAGAAAGTCACAAAGAGGTCAGAAGATTTTAAACTGGCAATTTAGACCTGCACTACAACTTCCAAAGACTTTTAGCAATTTGGCAGAACCCACATTAAGAACCAGAATCTTTTTTTTTTTTTTTTTTTTTTTTTTTTGTCTGCCATGAGACTGCTGAGTAAAATCCTGGTTTTCATTGTGCTAATAGAGCAGTTCTAGAAAAATATTTAAATGACTCAGTTTTCTACCTATTGTCCTTTCACATCATTATATTTTAAATTATTAGGAAATATAAAGTTTAAATCATTGGAGAAAGTTGAATGACATCATTGTCTAAATTTTAATCAAATGGTGATTCAGACTGAACAATGTTTGAATACAGTTTTGGATCATAAATTCTCAAAGAGAATTACCTCCCACAGGATGTAAAGCTCAGAAGGGTTTATGTCATCCCCATTAGACCCATCACCCTGGGTTATTCACAGTTTACTACATCTATTCTGATATTTGCTTACACACATTCTCATAGGAAGGTGCATTTCTGTTCAGGGGTGCTTCCTTTAGCATTGGAATTAGCATACCATTAGCACTATTTGCTTCTATTTTATTGTGACTCGATTCTCAATTTCAGTGAGAATCTATCCCTCAATACAGTTCATAGCAGGAAGGTGTTCTTGCCCTGTTTGCATTTCCTTTCTTGTCCTTCAGCTTTCTATCTGAAATGTCCTCAGCTACTCTCAGTAACCCAGTGTTCATTTCGAATACAATTAGAGAGGAAACTATTTGTCTTAATTGCCAAGCTTCCAACAGATGTTTTCTTAATAGTGAAAAGGCAGCTTCTTCTAAAGGATTGCTTTAAGATGTGAAAGTATTGCCTGGTGCTAAAAATTGCATTGTTATAATTGAAAACATTCAGACTCCACTTTGTAGGGCATACAGACTTAAAAATAACAATGCTTAATATCATAATGTCATATAAACTTGCAATTGATTGTAAGCAAGTATCATATTCATAGGATGTACGCACATGCTAATGGTTAATCCCGGGAAAACTCTGCTAAGGTATAGACCAAAACTCTGGAACATTCCAGGCATAGTGATGATTATCTATCTATTCATGTCTTGAGGAGTTTGAGAGTAGTGGTCATGAGTTTGTGGTGAGACTGGTCGATATTATCAAGACGCTGTCTAAAAAGTACAGTTTGAGGGATATCTAAGAATATATAAGTGATTTTATACAGGAAAGCATTATGCATTTATCAAATAAAAGAAGTTTCATACCGTTTTAATGTCACTAACTAATAAAATATTTTTCTTCAGTCTATAATGTAAATCTTAGAATATAATATTTTCATAAAAAAATTCTAGTATATACAAGTTGGGTAGAATAATGGGCCAACAATTTTAGGCATCTGTCCTTTATATGCTCAGACCTGTGGGCAGCATCATGCCACCATATCTGGCTTCTGTAGGTTTTAGTAATTAAACTAAAGTCTTCATCATTGTAAGAAAAGCCCTTTACCAATTGTGAGATCTTCCTAGCCTCTACATAGCCTGTGTCTCAGTTTTTCACTATGTAAAAGTAAAGCTCTCTTTTCCCATGTGCTTCTGTGCTATAATGAGAGATGTATCATCTCTATAGTTATGATGGTTGTTCCTGGTTTTGAACTTGACTACATCTGTGATTAACAAAAGCCCAAGAGCTGAGCATATCTGTTGGAGATATTTCTTGATTGTGTCTTTTGAGATGAGAAGACCCATGCTAGACTCACATCTTTTTCGATTGGGTGACCTACCTTGAGTCAGAGCCATGCTTCCTGGGGGCAGCCTATAAAAAGGACACAGAAAAAGAAAGCTCTTGTTCTTTGCCTGCCTGTTCTCCCTTTCACTGGCAAGTCCATTCCTTCACTGGCATCAGAGGCTATTTCTTCAGATTCTAGCATATTCTGAACACAACAGAGACATCCAGTTCAGGAACACATGACAAATAGAATTTTGGATTTTCCATAGTGAGTCCATAGTCTTCACACCAAATGTATATGTATATGTGTATGTGTATGTATATGTATATGTGTGTGTTCATGTGTATCTATATCTATGTATGTATGTATGTATGTATTTATTCATTATATCAGTTCTGTTACACTAGAAAATCCTGAATAAGTAAAATGCTAAAATTTCTCTTTTTTTTTCCATAGAAAAAAGTTGCCTAGAACAAGGAACAAGATATCCTTCAGGTAAAACATCAAAAGACACTAGATTTTGGGGTGCATGTGTCAGACAGTCTGGTGATACTGTTGAAAAGTTATAGGTTATGTTTATTCACTTTATATCTATGTACACAAACACGAACTACTTTACTATTTAAAGTTCTTACAAAATAACTACTGCAGATGCATTAATAAGGAAATATTTATTAACGGCACTATAATTAGTATAAAAGTAAAGAGTATCCCAAAGAGAGAATAAAAAAAAAAAACACAATATACAATATTATGAGAGACAGAGGTGACTCTAGGCTGAAGTATATTTTAAAATAAATTACTATACACAGAAGGTCATAATAATCACTATAACATGGGGAAGTCACACACAGTATAGGAATATCTAATGGGTATATCTCCAGTACTGAATACTACCTGGGATGTCTCCATCACATTCTCTCATTAGTAGTGCTCAGGCGGTGCTTAGAAGGAGACTCAGAACAATTTTAAGAACCAGAGGGCAGTGCTGACTTCGGGAAACAGTTTCCTATAGACAGAACAGGATTGATGCACATATGAACCTACAGAGACTGCAGCAGCATGCATAAGGGCTGCACATGTTCAACCCCGAAGGTGTCATTAGGCTGAAAGTAAACATGGGCTCAAACCCTTAACCAAAAATCTATCTACAACAGATATATGCTTGCACAGTAAAAATTAGTTTTCTCCAATGGATTCTCACTGGGTATAGTAAGCACACCTCATGGCAGGTCCTATGCCAAGCAGGAGAGAAACAATACAAGGTGACTTCAAAGGTATTTTTGTACACTTTAGATATTAAATTGGTTGGTTGAGGAATGTTCCTATCTTATCTATCTTTTGCTTGAATGTTTTGGTTCCTGTTTTCTGGGATCTTGTGTTTGTTTATGTTTTTTTTCAGTGTGTATCTCCTAATGATTTGCTTGCTACTTTAGCTTGCTTGTTTGTTTTTAAGAAGAGAGAAAAGGAAAGGGCTAGGAATTGGATGGTTGTAGAGCTATAGAGGATATGAGGAAGGGGTAAAGCATGGTAATAATAAAAGTAACATTAAGAAGAGTTTTATATATATATATACATACATATATGTATATATATATATATATAAAACAGTCTCCACGAATATGATGTGAAAATAATAGAAGGAAATCCAAGAAATAGAAACACACAAAATGCCAATTTATGTAAGCAAAGTTTTTTTTTTTTTTTTTAATTCAAGCTGCACCAACTTTTCACTAAATATTTGTTAAGTATCTAGCTTTCATGGGGAAACATTTAATTAGAAACAAATGATAACACAAGATCAGATCATTCACAAGATCATCTAAAAAATCACCACATGGTGGTAAAAATGAAAGATAGTCCTCAGGATCTGTGAAGTTAATACCACATATGAAATGAGTGATTTCAAGCAGGAGATAATCAAAATAATGATTAAATTAAATATTCAAGGCCTGAGAGTAAAACAACAAAATTAACAAACAGAAAACTAAAGATAAATGGCAATACATGCAAACAACAGGGAAGATGTTTGCAAAGTACATATCTGTCTATATATGTAAGAAAAATACAAACTTATATACAAGAATAAGTTATTTTGAATATGGGCAAAATTATGAAAAGATTTTAGAAGACTACAGAGCAGAAGCTCAAGAAAATCCTTGGCAGGCGTCTGGCAAGTTCAGGAGTAAAATTAGCATCACCACTATTGCGGTAAATAAGGATCAGGATAAACAAATAGGCCGAATAGATGTTTATTCAGGGAGAAATAACTTACAACCTAGACAGATGAACACCAGGAAATTCAACCCGATCCTCTCCTGTCCGAGTCACGCCAGAAAGAGAGAGCCTTTCCTGGCCCCCTCCGACCTCCTTTCACAGGTCACTTCCGCCCGTGGCTGCACCCCCCAATGGGCGTGGTCAGTGCCACAGAAGGAGACAAAGTGAATATCCCACTACTGAACAAGAACTCTGTGAACCTGAGCATGGGTAAAAATGGCAGATCAACGGAAAGACTATCCAGGCAGACCTGCCTGCCCAGAGACTGCCAGCGTCCTGGTCCTGCCTTCACCAAAGGGGGCAGCTCACCTTCTGGTGCCCTTCTCTCAGCCTCCTGAGGACTGGGGACTGTGTGTAGAGGGACTGGTCCCAGCAGACTGTCCTTCCTAGAATCTGCCAGCATCCTGGTACTGCCTCTACCTAAGGAAGAAGCCTGCTTTCCAGTGCTCTGCTCAGAGCCTCCTGAGGACTGGGGCTGTGCACAGGGTAACCCATCCCAGTGGACCAGCCCATCCTCAGTCTGCCAGCACCCTAGTCTCACTTCCACCCACTTGACCAGGAGAGCCATCAGAGTATTGGACCTGCTTGCACCAACCAGAAGAGAAACTTAGTCCCGTGTTCACCAGAAAAGGGAGAAACTCCACCAATATTCACTGGAAGAAGGGATGGGTAGACAACAGTATAAGAACAATCAACAACAGAAAGATTAATATGACACCCCCAGAATCTAGGAACGCTACACTAGCAAGACTTGAACATCCCAACACAGATGAAGCAATAGAGACATCCCTAAAAACAACTTCATGAAGATGATAGAGACCCTAAAAGATGAAATGAAAAAAATTCTTTAAAGAAATAGAAGAATAAGCAAACCAAAAATGAAAGAAATCAACAAATCACTTAAAGAAAGCAAGGAAAGCCAAGAAAAAACAATCAAACAGATGAAGGAAACAATTCAAACAATACATGACCTGAATAGTGAAATAGAAATGATAAAGGAAACACAAACTGGGAGAATGCTGGAAATAGAGAAGCTGGGTAAATGATCAAGAACTAAAGATGCAAGCATAACCAACAGAATACAAGAGATGGAAGAGAGAATCGCAGGCATTGAAGATAAACTAGGAGGAATAGATTCATCAACCAAAGAAAATCTTTAGTCTAACAAATCCTTAACACAAAATATCTAGAAAATATGGAACACCATGCAAAGGCCAAACTTCAGAATAATAGGGATAGAAGAAAGTGAAGGAACCCAACTAAAATGTGCAGTATATATATTCCACAAAATAAAAGAAGAAAACTTTCCCAACCTAAAGAAAAACATGCCAAGGAAAGTATAAGAATAAAAAGCTTACAGGACAGCAAACAGTGGACCACAAAAAAAAGTCTCCTCACCATATCAAACATATATATATATATATATATATATATATATATATATATATATATTAAGAAAAAGAACATTAAGAGCAGCAAAGGAAAAAGCCAAATTAACATGTAAGGCAAAACTATCAGAATGGCATTATTCTTGAATTCTCCATAGGTACTCTGAAGGCCAGAATGTCCTGCATAGGTATTCTACCAACATTTAAGTGACCACGGATGGCAACCCAGACTACTATACCCAGCAAAGCTTTCAATCACTTTTGATGGACAAACCAATGTATTCCATGACAAAACCAGATTTAAACAATACTTATCAACTAATCATTTCCTACAGAAAGTTCTGGGAGGAAAACTCCAACCCAAGGAAGTCAACAAACAAAAACAAAGGCAATAGATAATCCCACTTTATGAACAGCCAAAAGAAAAATGAGGGGAACTCCATACATAATACGACCACTAATAACGAATTCCAAATGAACAAGAATTAACAATCAATGGTCATTAATATCCCTCAAAATTAATGAATTTAACTCATATATAAAAAGACACAGGCTAACAGAAATATATGAAGACAGAATCCATCCTTCTGCTGGATACAACTTCAAAGACAGATGTTACCTCAGAGTTAAAGGTTGGGAAAAGATTCTTCAATCAAAGGGATCCAAGAAATAAACGGGTGTAGCAATCCTAATATCTAACAAATTAGACTTCAGACTAAAATCAATGAAAAGAGATGAAGAAGGTCATTTCATATTCATGACAGGAAAAATCCAACAAGATTAAGTCTCAGTTCTGAACATCTATGTCCTATATACAGAGGCATCCACATTCACAAAATAAACATTATTAAACTCAAATCTCACATAAAACCTCTGACACTTATAGTGGGAGATTTCAACACCCCACTTTCAACACTAGACAGGTCCACCAGACTGAAACTTAACAAAGAAAGAAAGGAACTAACAGAAGTTGTGACCCAATTAGATTTAACAGACATTTATAGAAAATTCCATGCAAACACAAAAGAATATACTTTCATCTCAGTGACATAGGCAACCTTCTCTAAAATTGACCACATACTTGGCAATATAGTAAACCTCAATAGGTTAAAAAAAAATGGAATAGCTCCCTGTATCTTATCTGACCACCACACTCTAAAGTTAGAATTCAATAACACAAATTGCAGAAACCCTACAAACTCATTGAAATTGAACAATGTACAACCACACCATCCTGGGAAAGGAAGGAAGGAAGGAAGGAAGAAATTAAATCCTTCTAGAATTCAATGAGAGTGAAGACAACAAAATGGTTGTGCCAAGATGCACTTGCTGGTCTGCTGTGACTCAGGCTTGAACAGTAGCATGGTTTTAATTGGTTTCATCAGATAATAAGGCTTAACTTGGGCAGTTGCATGATGAATCCAGATGGTTTATCAGCAGAAGTTCCTACAGTGCATTCCCCCAAAGAAAGGAGTGTTAATCTGCCAGTCTGTGTTTTTCCAAGTGGCAGACCAAACACTAGGCTTCTGGCAAGTACGCAGGATTGAGTGAAATTGCACCAAGCTCCACAAAGGTGATCATTGGCCGTACATCTAAAATATGCCTGATGTTGAGGTTCAAGAGACATGCAAGCCCACAGGATTTCATCAGTTTTAAGCATAGTAAAGTCATTAGTCAGACTCTTTGGAGAATCTTTCTGAATCAGGCTTCTCAGTGTGTCCTACCACTTTTTGTATAAAACAGTAGGATGAAGGTTAAGATTTTGGCCAGATTTTCTTTCTCCTTTTGTGTGTGCCACTTTCAAGAAATGCAGAGAAATAAGAGCCAAGGCAGACCACTCACTCTTATTTGTAATACTTTTATGTGACAAATGTGTCTTTGGTTTCTTTCTAAGTTGATAATAATGGGAGTCCAAGATAACTCCTATTCAAATCAATTTTCAAGAACCCAGTAACAATTCAATAATCATAATCTTGAATGATTTGTCCCTGCAATAATATCCCTATAACCCCAAGGATGGCTTCTTCAATAGTGTCACCAGTGGAGACATCATAGCATTGACATTAGCTCTGTAGACTCCAGGTTCAAAACCATCATTAATATAGTGAAAGCATGAAGAAGCTGTGCCAAATTTTCTGGGATACTTCTGTTCAGATTAAAAATTTGTGCCCCTAATAAACAAAATGGAGTGTGTGTTCTTCAATATAAATTGCCAAGAATGGCAGTTAGAGTGATGGCTTACTGGTTAAGAACTCTGACTGTTCTTCATGAGGTCCTGAGTAAATTCCCAATAACCACATGGTGGTTCACAACCATGTACATAAATGTCAAGGTTGTCACACTTAAGCATACATTTGATTAAATACTCAAAACACTCAAAGCACTGTGGTTTTTGTCCTTTATTTTTTCTATGGTGGTTACCAAAGCAGTCCTTCCATGATTGTTATTGATGTTAAGTATTTTGGATCAATTCACAATTTTGCAAGAAATATAAGTCATTAGACATTTACCTGAGTTATAGTGAAGTGAGCGAAACCAGCAGATTTTGTAGATGGTCATATAACACAGCATTCTGGGACATTGACATCATGTCTTACCAGCCAAGAAGATGCTGTGTATTTAGTGTTAACTTTGAAATTCAGTTGGGAGAAGTATCCAGGCACATGCTGCTTGAATGTAGTTGCTTGGATTTAGATAATTCACTTAAGCACTGACTATTTCTGGTGATTTTCAAGAAATAGAGAATAACTTCTGTTACATATATTCTGTAAGAATGACATGAGTATAAAATCAATTCCAATTACAGTAACAATTACACTGATGTTTCCTTATTGCACAGGAGAATGCTATATCATACTCTATATGGACCAACACACTCCAGATTGTATGTAGGGTCTTTGTTCCCTCTCAGGAAAATAGCAAGCTAGTACCCTTCACTAATCCTTTTTATTTACCACAAGACAACTGAGTCTAGGATAAAACTTAATGTAACCCAATAGCATGGAGCAGGAAGTAGAATCATATCATTAAAGGCTTTAATTTTTGTTTTGTTTGAGAAGCAAGGAGGCAGCCCATGACTCAAACACATCAACTCTCCGTATTTGGGCCTGAAAAACATTCTGTTATAGATGATTTACTGTCCTTGTCATTGCTGGAACCAATTCTGCCTCAAAACACTGCAGTTTCAGTCACACTGGTGTCTGGATGTCTAATGGGTTTTATCCTGAGTCATGGGTCAAATAAGGTGACTTAATTTAAGATATCCACATTAATCCAAAGTACCTGTTCCTTGTTACTCAAATAATATTAGCATACTTTTTCCTTCAGCTGGTAGGATTAATTATTAATAGTATTAAGCTTGTCTGCAAAAATTTCTTCATATTTTCTTGGTTAATGATCTCAGTCTGCAATGAGTCACCATTCTCATTACTGAGAACTCAGTTATGAGCCTTAAGAGCTTCTGATTCATAGCCAGTGACTATGTTTTCACACAGAAGATTATCTATTTCAGGGAAATCTCTGACAGGGCCAATACCCTCTCACCATGATTTTTCTGTAAAATGCTAGAATAGTTTATTGTTCTGAGTGGATGTAAATTGCAGGATAGAGAAGTTGTGAGACAAGGCAGCTTATCCTCTGCTTCTTTAGTTCTTTTACGTGATATGCCTTCCAATTTTACAAATTAACCCAATAAAGTATGGTTTCTGCCCATTTATTAGTTTTCCTAATTTAATTCCAAATATACAGGTACATTTATGTGACTATTACCTGAAAAAAATCCTTCTGTCCAATGAAAATATAATTTACTCTTGTAACTTCTGGGGACATGAATGTTTTCTTTGACTAGTGGAGGAATTATATCCTTGAATCAAGTCACATCATCCTGAAAAACTTATGAGAGTGACAAGTTTCAGTGTTTTGCTTGGGTTTATTAGACAACATGGGAGAATAGCAAAAAAATTTTCCTTATAAAATAGCAATAAGCTGGGAAGAATTTGTACCATTTACTGGTATATTGTGTGAAACTACTTTCTCAATCACACCCCATTTAATTAGCAATAAAGTAGAGAAACATTTAGTTTTATTCAATGCTACAATTCTTTGTGTTTAATCCCAATTCCCAAACACTAAGGTAGATTTCAAAAGACCTTATTTTACACTCCCAAAGCCAGGGTTTCCTTACAAGCTTCATATTGTTTGATTACTTCATATATATATATATATATATGATTAAATCTACATGCCCCCCATTTCCTCCCTTTGAATTCTTTTTTCTTTCCCAGACAGAGTTTTTCTGCGTAACAGTCCTAGCTATCCTGGAACTCCCTTTGTAGACCAGGCTGACCTTGAACCTGCAGAGATCTGCATGCCTCTTCTTCTCAAGTGCTGGGATCAATGGCATGTGCAACTGCTGCCCCAGAGTCCCTTCCAATTTCGTTCACTACCATTCTATCCTGAATTTATGTATTATATAATTTTAAGTCACTAAGTCTTCTTGTATTGCTAGTATGAAAATGAATGTAAAACAATCTCCTGCAGCATTGGCATCATTTTAGGAGCTGCATCTCTGAATAATACTTTATAAAAATCCAGAACAACCATCTGTAAGTTTGCTTCTCCTGTGATAAGGACCCATGTCCTCTAGTCCTAGTCTCATTAAACTACATATCTGAGGCCATTAATTAAATAAAAGTAGCTCCCCAGCTGGGGTAAGCCTACTTAGTCACTCTTCCATCCATAATTTGATATTGACTGGCTGAAACTTTTATAGGGTTTGTGTATATAGTTGCAGGTCCTGTCATACCAGGAAAACATCATTTTGCTGTAGTCACTATCCAGTATCTTATGATCATTAAGAATTTTATTCCATGATGATCCTTGATACTAGAGAAGAGGGGTGTGACATAGTTAATCTGATTCAGAATGAGCATGCTATAGTCTTTAATTCTCTTGCAGAAAGAAGCTTCTATATGGAGGGTTAAGAAATTCACTATCTGTGGGAATATAGATAATACTTATGGGGTTATTTGATACCATGTCCATTTAGCACCATAATAGTAATAGATTCTCCTCTAGTGTCTGCAATCTAGGACTGAGACTATGTGGGTTCTCAGTACACATTTTCACAATTGCATTTGGAGTTTGGAAGATTGATTTCATTTTATTTTATTTTCATGTAAACAATTAGTAAAGTCTCACTTCATGGATGCTGATAGAAGTTATGAGAACAAGGTCAGAAAAGAATACAGTATATCACATGTGAAATTATACAATATTAATGCATTTTTGAAACCTACATGCTATAGGCTAATGCAACTGAGAAAAGAATGTTTAGAGAATGATTCCTGTCACTTTTAATGTCATCAACACTGAAGTGGGGACATTAAATCTAAACTACTAAACATTACAAGTTTTACTCTCCATATATTATAAGTGCTTTGAATTGTTATAGGAGAATTGCCAATAAAGACACCTTGAATCAAAGGACAAAGTCAGAGATTGGCTGACTGGTATTAGTCATAGAGTTCTTGGAGGACTAAGTAGGTCTGCTAGAAAGGACAGGAAAAGAAGAGGATTTCTTGAGAGGTAGTTCAGAAGAAACATGGAGTGAGGGACAGCCAATTAACTTTTAGCTGTCTTTGGATTTATCAAGTCTTTATCTCAATTTCTGACTCCCAAGTTTTTATTATATTGGAACAATGTAGATATTTGTTACAATGAGCAGCAATTGTAATTTAAGGGCATAGGACATTTGGTTTACTTGAAAATAACTTATATTTTTATGAAAATAGACATTATGGCATATATTTTATTAAAAACATTTTTAAGAACATTGTTCTTAAGAAGAAACATTGTTCTAAAGGGCTATTGAGATTTTCTCTGGAAAAATCACTTTCACTAAAATGATGATGGCAGGTTGGCTGGAGGTGTATGTCAAAAGTATAGCCCATGCTCACTATACAAATGACCCTAGTTCCTATTTCTACCACGAAAACAAGGGAACACATGACAGAAAATTACCATGCTGGATGTTTAATAAGAACCAGATTCCAATTTCTAAATTTGAGAGAGAAGAGAATATTTGGGATTCATGCTCCATTTCCTTTGTCATTAATTTTTTGCTAAAGGATTTTTCTTTTTCACGAAGGAAAGAAGTCCTAGGGCTTTTCACAAAGCTTTGCCCATATTGAAGTACAAAATCACCAGATGCTTCACATCTAGAGGAGGGGGTCAAGGACAACAGGCATAGCCTGCTATGCTTGTTGTGAAGTGTTTCACTGCTTGAATTATACCTGCCAAGTCAGCAATACGCAGACTCAGATTTGCAGTGCAGCAGTGCAATCATAAACCAGGTGGTAATTTAGTGCAACCCTTGGGAGTAAAGGTGTTGCAGATAACTCTTCATTTCTCTTCCCTGTCTTCAATCAGACAGAACAAAATGATTTTCGAATCAAGACTGCAAGATATATTTTCTTCCGTTATTCTCCTGACATCTCTGAGTATTCTATGGTCGTCTATAAAACTGTGGATATTTTTGTCTTGACTTTAATGTCATACATACAAAATGTACATATACATGTATGCATCTGCACATGTATACAGCTAGGATAAGATAGCTTCAAGTACTTGGGAAATTTGCATTGTCAATATTTCAGTTTTCAGTGAATAAAAGTCTGATAATTATCTTAAATTATTTTACTTCTCTTGTGCTCTAGAATATTCTGACCTTTACTTCATTTGTTCTCTGTGGTTTTGTGGTTTGAATTCATCTGAGATTAAGAGCTCAGATACTAATTATGAAGTATTAAATGTATTTGCATAAAGTGAGTTTGGTGAGACTGTAAAAAGTAATAGAAAAAAGAGCATTTACTTAATCGATTAAAGCATCTGTATACATATCATATATAATCTGCATCAACTAATATAATTTTCTCACATCCCACATGAGCATATCATATTTCTCCTTCATCTTTTCATCCTTTTTATTTTCCAAAATAGTAACAATTTTCATTAAGACTATACCTTCCACCATTATTCATAACAGAAACTTTGCATATCTAGGGAAAGGCCAGCCCTGGGTGTCTGAGCAGGAATAGGCACTGAACTCTGTCTGAAACACACACACACACACACACACACACACACACACACACACACACACACCTTCCTGCCCTCAATGGGACAATCCAAGGAGTTGGAAACAATATAGAGAAACAAAAATAATTGATCTTTAAATTTTAGTGAACACTTTTTCTGAGAAGGAGATGATAAAGGAAGGGAATATGGGGGGTATAAAATTATGAAAATTTACTATGTAAGTGTACAAGACTGTCAAATAATGAAAACAAAAATACATGATATACTGGTTATACTTATTACTTAAAAGAAATGTATTTGGTCCCATATATGTGTATAATTATATTTATAGTAATGTTACTCATAATATACATATTTTAAGTCTGTATATGCCTCCCAAATTCCAAGGAAAACAATTAGTACTGAGGAACTTAGAATCATGCTTTGTAATCCTAACAAAAGAGTCCTTGCTTTGGGATTCATTGACACTCAAATGTAGAAAAATTTCTAACCCATGGGAACAGAGATCTTTTCAGTGTTTTGTTTGTGTTTTAACTTGAGGGACAATAGAATAATTTGTTGGAAGAAGCAAGGGATACTACTTGAAAGAAGCTTTTGAACCATGCATTTCATTTTATGTAAAAATATTTTACAGTATATTAAACTGTATACCTCAAGTAGGAACTTAATGTTATTTCAATGGATAACATTTAAAATAATATCATCTGATAATTTTGCATCTTTGAGATATGATTCATATATCACTATGTTCACTTATTTGATTTGAGCACATTGAAGATATGAACAACAGCAACTAAAATATTGTGCAAATATTTTAATATTAAATAAAATATTCTGGAATAGTATATTATATTAATGTAATTGTCTATCTTAGTGCACTCACATCTCTTTAATCAGGTGAGACTTATAGGTATACAAGAGTCATATGCACCAATATAATATAATTATATGCTCATTATTTTCTGAACATATACCATTGTAATTAAAATAGGTAAGATTAAAGATTATCACAAATTCAGGGTATTGAAATTAGCCTATTTAACATAAATCCTCAATAGAATGAGTGGGTTATATTGAAAAAGACTAACTCTGAGATAAGGGACATGTTCTGGAGTTGATAATTTAAAAAAAGAAATTTTATTTCTTGCATCTTAGTAGTCAAATCAAATGATTCTAATGGTAAGAATGAATAATAATGTGGACCATATTTCTAATAATATTAAGATTTTTTTTAAAATATACACTGTATTTTCATGCAGGTAGAACTAAAACAAGTAAATCATTTGAATTGCTAGTGAATATTTGCTTTGAAATGAAATTGTGACATTGTGAAGAAACATTGCAGAAGAGATTTTGAAGGGCTTTCAAAGCTAAAGGACGTGCTCGCAAGGTTCTTTTGTGCCCCAGGGATACATCCTGGTCCATTGTCTGAGTTCCCTTAGACTGCTCAGTCCTCCTGGCTGAGACCCATATTCAGGGGGGCCTGATTCAGTCCCATGCTGAATTCCCAGCTATCAGTCTGGTGGCCCATTAGCTCCTCCTTGTTCAGGTAAGCTGTCTCTATGTGTTTTTGCATCCTGGTCTTGTCCTTTCCGTCTGCATCTTGAATCTAGTTCGACTCAGTGTTTAGGTATGGGTGTCTGCTTCTGTTTCCAACATGTATTAGATGAGGGCCCATGGATAAGTTAGTTGTTGATCTCACTCTCCGGGAAGGGCATTTATGGTAGCCTTTCCACGGTTGCTCAAATTGTTAGTTGATGGCAGTCTTGTAGGTCTCTACACCTTCTTTAGGTTCAGTTTTCTCTTCAAACCAGTAATGGCTCCCTCCTTTATGTTCTCTCTCTCTCTCTCTCTCTCTCTCTCTCTCTCTCTCTCTCTGTCTGTCTCTCTCTGTCTGTCTGTCTGTCTTTTATTCTTGCCCTGGCTCAATCTTCCTAGTCGCATGTGTTTTCCTGTCCTCCTCCTCTCTTTCTTCTACTTCTCTCTCCATTCACTGCCCCCCCACTTCCCCTGTGCTCTGGGGGAATTGTCCCTTCCCCTTTCTGAGAGCGACTTTATATGAATCTTTTAGAATACACCTTGTATCCTAGTTCCTCTGGTGGTGTGAATTATAGGCTGGTGATCCTTTGGTCTAGGTCTGAAATCCATATATGAGCAAGTACATACCATGTTCCTCTTTTTGTGACTGAGTTACCTCATTCAGAATGGTTTCTTCATGTGCCATCCACTTGCCTGCGAATAAAAGGACCTTGTGAACACATTCCCCATGGAGGGATACTGCCTTAACCTAGAGACAGGAGACAAGCCCTAGTCCCTACTTCAAATGACCTGACAGATCTACATGATACCACCTGGATGGCATTGCCCTACATGTGGAATTGGGGTGAGGGGATGGGAGAGGAGGATGGTCAGGGTGCATGTGAGGGGGCAGAGAGGATAAAAGGGAGATAGGGAGGTATATATAGAGGGAGGGAGGGAGAGGGAACTGGGATCGACATGTAAAATAATAAATTAAATAAAAAAATTACAAAAAAGAGTAATGCTGACTTATAATCATCTCAAGGCAATGCTGTCTCTAATAGCACACTCTTCTTTTCTTGCCTGCTTTGCTCTTCTCAGAATCACGGGCACAGTGAGTTCACTTTGGTTTGGACAAGTGATTTTTAGATCTCTACAAGAGAATATGGTACAGTCATTACATATTTGTCACTTGTCTGTTTCAGAAAAATTTCCAAACATGTAACTCACTTGAAAGTGAGTAGAGCAGATGTCATTGTGCTCACTGTAGAAGAGTGGAATAGGGGTAGCTCTGGCAATCTTCCAAGGTTATCTGCCTGATTGATGGAAAGACTCTCTTGACTCTACATCTCTTGACTCTAGGCAGTAGACATCCAAAGCAGCATGCTCTTCCGTTGTGTTTATTGCATATGTCACATCTCATCATCCCATTTTCTATTTCCAATCTCTGTTGGGTTCTAGTTTTTAAATAACAAAACCTGAAATTTTAAGTTTGTGGAAAACCTTAGAATCCCAAACACAGGAAAAAAAAAAAAAAAAAAAAAAAAAAGCTAAAGGACAAGAACAAATACAGTGGTGTGCTGTGTCCTTGGCAGGATTTGGCTTTTGACAACAAAAGTGCACAGCAGCTGTGGTTGCTTTTATAGGGTCTGTGGGAAAAAAGCAGAGAAATTTTCAGGTAGGGAGGGTGTGATTGAGGAGAAGTTAAATGGATGTTGGGAATGTGAGATACAGTAGATACAGAATGGTGATGAATTTGAACACAGTACATTAAATACAGGTATGATACTGTCAAGACTAAAAACATTTTACTTGTTTTGAGGGAATCAAACCATTTCTTTGTCATACTGTCATACTTCACTAAAGGAAGAGAGGAGATGAAAGTGGTAAAGTCCAAAACATAAGATAAAATTCTTTATAATTTTAACCCTAAAGTTTTTGTAGAGTGGAGTGCTAGATAAATTTTTAATATAAGTCACCTACATTTGTAAGATTTAAAGCCTAAGATATTTTATTATCATCTCAGCAGCTGTTGATCTTGATTTCGACATTGCGAAGCATTTACTAGAGTGATTACAGCTTACTATCTTTCCCATAAACACTTTATTTTTGTTTGTCTAGAATGTTTGTATGTGTTGTAATTGGCAAGGAACTATCTTACTGACAGTATCATTTGAATAGTCAATTTTTTTCTCTTTATGTACACATGTCAGTTGTCTCCTCTAGATGTGCCTTACATGTTTTGACTTGTAGCATGCTTCCAAAGTTCAGTTGCACCAATTTTTTTACTTTTGATGCTATAATAGCTACACTTCATGCTGGGATAAAATACCATAACCAAAGCCACTTAGGAAGAAACAGTGTTTAGGCTTACAATTATTGAGAGGTAAGAGGTCATCATAGTGAGGAGGAGTCGGTAAACAAGCATGATTCTTAGCTGTAGGAGTAGAAAGCTGAGAGTTCTCATCCTTAACATCAAACATGAAGCAGAGAGACCTGCTGTGGACTAATCTTTCTGTTGGTTACAAGTGGTTATTGGTAATCATCAGGAAAAGAGATGAACAAAGGATATTAGATTTGAGGATCTTGTTCTGAAAAGAAAGGGGGATATAGAAATGATAAGATAAGCCAGGGGGTGCTGGAACACACATTTAATTCCAGTACTCTGGAGGCAGATGCAGTAAGATCTCTGTGTGATTGAGGCCAGCCTAGTCTACATAGTGAGTTCCTGAACAACCTTCAAAGCTATAGAGAAATCCTGTCTCTAAAAACAAATAAACAAACAAGAAATGACAGTATAAAATGGTAGATTATTGAATCTACTTTTAAAATAAAAAAACCCAACTATTATTCTTAAATATTTTAGCTAGTATGGCATTTAGTTTATTAATACACATTTTAAGTTAATTTTGTTATACTGTATGTATGAATTTACTTTTGTTTGAGGTATTGTGTGTAAGTGACTCATTTAAAATGGAATATATAATTAAGAAATAGAGATTAATAGTAATCTATAATAGTCAAAAAAAGCATCTTATGTATGGTTTCAAGCTCATAAACAAATTTATATAGAGAGCTTTAAAATACTTCAAAGACCTATACAATATGATATATAGTATGTTTAATAATCTAAGTCTTTTCATGACAGCACCAATTTACTTCAAAGATGATGATAGGTATTGAAGAAACTCCTTATGTAGTTTACTTTCTTTTGACAATAGATAACATATTGGCCAAGAAAATTGCACTTGCCTCAGTTCCAAAGCGAACCAGAAGGATGCAAAATGAAGTGATTGCCAAACTTTACCAGGACAAGGTAAGTAAGTCTTTCGAAATTCTTTACCTCTTTTTGTAAAATAAATTTTTATTTAAATAAAACAATTTTATTTTATATACCAATCCAAGTTCCCTCTCCCTCCCATCCTCCCATACCCTACAAAGCCCCCCAAACACTTCTCATGGAGGATCAGGCTTCCATTGGGGGAATCATCAAAATCTGTCACATCACTTAGGGCAGTACCTAGGCCCTCCCCTTTGAGTCTAGTCTGAGACAGTATCTATCCATAGGGAATGGGCTCCTAAAGCCCATTCAGGAACTGGGGATAAATACTGGTTCCACTGCTAGAGGTCCCATAGACTGCCTAGGCCTCCCAACTGATATCCTTGTCCAGAGGGCCTGTTTCAGTCCTATGCTGGTTCTCAAGCTGTCATATTGTGGTCCCTGACATTCCCCTTGCCCAGGTAAATTGTTTCTGTGAGTTTTCCAGCATGGTCTTTACCCCTCTTTTCATCATGTCTCCCTCTCTACAACTGGATTCCAGGATTTTGTCTCAGTGCTTAGCTGTGGGTATCTGCTTCTGCTTCCATCAGCTACTGAATGAATGTTCTATGATGACATTTAAGGCAATCATCAATCTCATTATTGGGAAGGGTATTTAAGGAAGCCAGTCCACTATGTTTTATATTGTTAGCTGGGGGGGGGGGTCACCCTTGTAGATCCATGGACATTCACCTAGTGACAACTTTCTGTTTAATTCTATAATGCTTATCTCTATTAAGTTATCTCTTTTTCTCCTTCCCTATTCTTCCCCCAAATCAATCTTTCTGATCCCTCATGTTCTCCCCACCCTCTGCCCTCGTTTCTTATCTATATTCCTCATCCTTCCCCCTGTGCTCCCAATTTTCTCAGGAATTCTTGTTCCTATTCCCTGTTCCAGGGGAACATGTATCTCTCTCTTAGAGTCCTCCTTGTTTCCTAGCTTATCTCAAGTTGTTACTGTTTATTCTTTGCCTTATGTATAATATCCACTTTTGAGTGAGTACAGACATGTTTGTCTTTCTGTGTTTGGGTTACCTCACCCAGATAGCTTCTTCTAGTTGCATCCATTTGCCTATGAATTTCAAGATAACATTCTTTTTTGTTTTGTTTTGTTATTTTTCTGCTGAGTAGTACTCCATTGTGTAAATGTACCACATTTTCTTTATCCATTCTTCAGATGAGGGGCATCTAAGTCACATCTGGGTTTTGACTACAACAAATAATGCTGCTATGAACATAGTTGAATAGATAGATGTCTTTGGGGTACGAATGTGTATCCTTTCAGTATATGCCAAAGAGTGGAATTGCTATATGTTGAGGTAGACTGATTCCTATTCTCCTGAGAAATTGCCATATTGATTTCTAAAGTGGCAGTTCAAGTCTGCACACCCACCAGCAGTGGAGGAGTGTTCTCCATTCTCCACATCCTCTCCAGCACAAGCTGTCATTGATGTTTTTGATTTTCACCATTCTGACAGGTGTAAGATGGTATCTCAGAGTTGTTTTGATTTGCATTTCCCTGATGGCTACAGAGGCTAAGCAGTTTCTTAAGTGTCTTTCAGACATTTTAAATTCCTCTATTGAGGATTCTCTAGTTCTGTACCTCACTTTTTAATTGGATTATTTGGTGTTTTGGTTACTAGCTTCTGGAGTTCTTTAAACATTTTGGAAATCAGTCTTCTGTCAGATGTGGAGTTGGTGAATACCTTTTCCTATTCTGTGGGTTGTCGTTTTGTTTTGTTGACTATGTCCTTTGCCTTGTAGAGGTTTCTCAGTTTTAGGGGTCTTATTTATCAATTGTCAATCTCAGTATCTGTGCTACTGGTATTATGATCAGGAAATTGTCTCTCGTACCAGTTTGTCTAAGGTTACTTCCCACTGATTCTGGTGAATAACAGTGCAGACATCCCCAGCAGTGATAAGAGATGCTTTGGTTAGTACTCTGTTCAGTCACTCACTTGCTTGTTCCCTATTTTTTTTTGTAAACACCAACCAGATTAATTACTTCTGAAGAGCACTGGTTATGAATTTCTTTATAGATATTTTAATTAATAATTTTTTAAATCAAGACATAATTAATTATATCATATCTCCCTTTCCTCATGCTAATCTCTCAGATGCAGTCCTCTTGCTATTTCTCACATTTATAATCCTTTTCTTAAAAACATATATATTTCTAATTATATAAATACAAACTTCCAAATTCAGACAGTGTTTATTCTGTTTTTAAATTTGAGACAGACTGCTTACTGTTGAATAAATTAGAGTGGTGGCTCTTTACAGGGGAGGACTATTTTCCTGCACTCAACATTATTTAGCTGCCTTTGTTTCTTAATCTAGATTTAAATCCACATGGGATCCATTAATGATATAACAGCCCTGTCTTAGTTAAGTTTTCTATTGCTGTGAAGAGACAACACGACTGTAGCAACTCTTTTAAAGGAAGCTATTGAATTTGGGCTTGCTCACATATTCAGAAGTTAAGCCATTGTCATGGCAGGTAGCATGGTAGTGCAGGTAGGCAAATATGGTGCTAGAGAGTTCTAGATCTAGATCAGCAAATAGCAGGAAGAGAGAGTGCCATTGAGCCTGGCTTGGGCATTTAAAACATCAAAATCCACATCCAGTGACACATTTCTCCAACAAGACCAGATTTCCAAAAAGTGTAACTCCCTATAAGACTATGAGATCCATTTTATTACAAAGCACTGCCTTTAAAATATTATGCAGAATAGTGTTTGCTGCTGTTAATAGGGATGTGAGCAAAGGCACACAATATCTCCAGATATTGCTAATTCCAGTGCCTACCCAAGTTGAGAATAACTGTCTTAGCTTGTGTACCATATTCTGTGATGAAAAAAAAAAGTCATAAGTAATTTGGGAAGAGAAGGATTAATTTCATCTTACATTTCTCAGGTCACAGTCCATCGCTGAGAAAAGGGCAAGAACTCAAAAACATAAAGGCAGGAACTAACGGCATAAACTGAGCAGAATGCTGCTCACTACCTTAATCTACATAAACTACTCACTTCATTCTCTTATATCTTCCAGGACAGTTAGCAAAAAGTAGAACCACTTCCAGGATGCTGGGCCCTTCTACAACAATCATTAATTAGAAAGACTAGCTTAAATTTCATCTAATAGAGATATTTCTCAATTAAGTTTCCTTTTTCCAGATAGCATTAGCTTATGTCAAGTTGAGAAAAAAAAACCCAAAAACAACAACAAATCTCCACACTGATCCCTTGTCAACTTGACACTCATACACATCACCATCTAACTACAATCTTTCTCAGTTATATCTAAGATGTCATATTTATAATAATATTATAATATAAATCATTACAATTTTTAAAAAATATTTAAATTACAAATAATCTTATTTTACATACCAATCCAATTCTTTCTCCAACCTGTCCTCCTATTTCCCCCAATAGCCCCAAATTCCACCCCCCCATCCACTCCTCATAGAGGGTGAGGCCTCCCATGGGGAATCAACATGGTTGGCCACATCATTTGAGACCAGACCTAGGCTCTCCCCTGTGCATCAGAGCTGAGAGTATCCCTCCACAGGAAATGGGTTCCCAAAGCTTGTTTATGCACTAGGGATAAATATAGGTTCAACTGCTAGAGGCCCCATAAACTTACACCCACATTCAGGAGGCCTGGTTTGGTCTTGCAATGGTTCTGCAGCTGTCAGACTTGTGTCCATGAGCTCCTACTTGCTTAGGTCAGATGTTTCTGTGGGTTTCTCCAGCATGGCCTTGACCCTTTTTCTCATTACTCCTACCTCCCTAAAACTGGATTTCAGGAGTTTGGATCAGTGCTTACCTGTGAATCTTTGCTTCTGTTTCTATCAGCTACTTTGTGAAGGCTCTATAATAGTATGTAATGTAGTCACAATCTCATTATAAGGGAAGGGCATTTAAGGTAAACTTTCCACTATTGCTTACATCTTAGCTGTGGTAATCCTTGTGGATCCCTGGGAATTTCCTTCTTGTTAAGCCCATAATGTCTCTTTCTATTAAGCTATCTCTTTCCTTCCTCTCCTTTTCAGTTCTTCTCGCAACTTGACCATCCTGATCCCTCATGTTCTCCTCCCCCTCCTTTCTCTCTTGTTCTATCTTCTATACCCCTCAGTTCTCCCAATTTACTCAGGAGATCTTGTCCATTTTCCCTTCTTAATGGGGGGTGTCCCTGTATGTTTCCCTTAGGGTCCTCCTGGCTTCCTAGCTTCTCTGGTGTTGTGGATTATAGGTAGTCAGATTAGCCTTTGGTCTATATCTCCATTGCGTAAATGTACCACATTTTCTTTATTAATTCTTCAGTTGAGGGTTGTTTCCAAGTTCTAGCTATTACAAATAATGCTGCTATTTACACAGGTAAACAGATGTCCTTAGGGTATGCATTTGCATCATTTGGTATATCCCTAAGAATGCACAGGAAACTACTTCCTGAAGATACATCACTAGCACAGAAACTGAGATCAACAATTAACAAATTGGACCTCCTGAAACTGAGAAGCTTCTGTAAGGCAAAGGACATAGTCAATAAGACACAAGGGCAGCTTACAGAATGGGAAAAGATATTATCCAAGCCCACATCTGATAGACGGCTGATTTCCAAAATATACAAATAATGCAAGAAGTTAGTAACAAAAACACCAAATAATCCAATTAAAATATGGAGTAGAAATCTAAATAGAGAATTTTCAATAAAGGATTCTCTAATGTCCAAAAGGCAATTAAGAAAGTGCTCCACATCCTTAACCATCAGGGAAATGTAAATCAAAACAACTCTGTGATACCATCTTACTCTCTTCAGAATGGCTAAAATTAAAAACATCAAGGACAGTTTATACTGGAGAGGATATGAAGAAAAGGGGGAAAAGTCACTTTGGAAATCAGAATGCTGGTTTTTCAGAAAAATGGAAATGAGTCTACCTCAAGATCCAGCCTTGCAACTTTTAAAAATCCCACCTTGCTTAAAATGTCAAACACTTTCAAAAGTCTCTTTAAGAAATCCCAATTTCTCTAAATTGTTGAAAGTCTGTTTAAAAGTTTAACTTTCTCTAAAATATCCACTGTCTATCAAGTGTAGGCTCTCTTAAAAACAGTTAAAAATTCTGACTGCAGGATGAAAGATTCAGGGCAATTCTTTGCTCTATGTCTCTCTTAAGGTCCTCCTTGTTTCCTAGCTTTTCTGGCAGTGTGAATTGTAGGCTGGTAATCCTTTGCTCCATGTCTAAAATCCATATATGAGTTTTCTTTTTGTGACTGGGTTACCTCACTCTGGGTGATTTCTTCTAGCTCTATCCTGCAAATTTCAGAATTCCATTTTGTTTTCAAACTGAGTAGTACTTCTTTGTGTAAATGTATCACATTTTCTCCATCCATTCTTCAGTTGAGGAACATCTAGACTGCTTCCTGGTTCTGGTTATTACAAATAATGCTGCTGTGAACATAATTGAACAGATATTCTTATTGTATGAATGTATACCTTTGGTCTTAGAGTGGAATTACTGGATCTTCAGATAAACTAATTCCCATCTTCCTGAGGAATCACCATATTGATTTCCAAAGTGGCTGTTCAAGTTCGCACTGCCACTAGCAGTGGAGGAGTATTCCCCTTCCTCCATATGCTCGCCTGCATTTGGTGTTATTGATTTTAGCCATTCTGACAGGAGTAAGAAGGTATCTCAGAATTGTTTTGATTTGCATTCCCCTGATAGGTAAGGATGTTGGGCACTTTATTAAGTGTCTTTCAGCTATTTTAGATTCCTCCATTGGATCAGTATTTATCACTAGTATACTAATGTACTTTGGGAGCTCATCCCACATAGAAGGATATTTTCTCAGCCTAGACACATGGGGAAGATTCTAGGCCCTGCCCCAAATGATATGACAGACTTTGAAAACTCCCCCCATGGAAGGCCTCACCCTCCCTGGGGAGCAGAAAAGGGATAGGCCGGAGTTTGGTAGGGGTGACAGGGGAGTATGGGGAAGGTGAGGGAACTGGGATTGACATGTAAAACCAACATTGTTACCAATTTAAATAAAAAAGAAAGAAATAGAAGAACAAGTAAAAGAAAAGAAAGATTCAGTTCTCAGTCACAATCAAATCAAAGCAAGAACAAACTTAATAGTGTGAAAAATTCTATGCTTCACTCTTGAGACTTTACTCATATTCCTCTGGGCCGCAGTGCACATCTGGCTTCTCCTTCCTTGTAACTCAAAATTTTGTCAGGTTGATGAAACTAAACAAGACAAACAATAAACTTGCCAAAAGAGCAACCTAAAATAAATTATAAGAAACAAAACAAGTCAGTCAGATTCAACTTCATCTTTGACATAAGTAGAATGTCGAAAAAGTGATCTCTCAAATGTTGGGAATATCTGGAGACATGGAAAGTATGAGGTTAAGTAGATATTCATCAATGAATATAGTTAGGACGAATGAAGTCTGGTGTTCTATGGTAAAGCACAGGGAATACAATTGAGTATTACTCATACATTTCATGTATGAATGATTGTTCATAAGAATAAACAGAATAGTTTGTACACATTTACCTAATAATGTTTATTTAGATGAATGACCGTGCTGATTTTTACTTAATGTACACATGAATGAAAATATCACACTGTACAGGATAAATATAAGCAACTATTTTGTATTAATAATATAATATTATATATTGAATATATACCCACATGTATAGAGAACATATACATATGTGTTTTATGTATTCATGTGTACATGTATGTACATCCAAAGTGTATGTTTGTGCATATGTTTATGTGTACATGACAGGGATAGCAGCTGAAGTCTGATGCCTTCATCTATCATTCTTTAACATTTGTTTTAAAATAAGTTCCTTCACTAAATATGGAGCTGACTGTTTTAGGTAGACTTGGCTAGGAAGCTGTAGGGATCTTCCTGTCTTTGCCTCCTCAGTGCTAGAATTACAGATGTGCATCACCTTTCTTAACAAAATACAAAACAAGTTAATGTGTGGTGTTGGAACTCACATCCTTTTGTTTGTGCAGAAAACACTATATCAATTGACATAGCTGATCAAAGCATGTGTACATATTTACTTGAGAGCTTTGAGTTGTGACATGATAAATTTTGAAATATTTGTTTCTGTGAAGGTTTTCTAATCTTTGCTCTCTTTTTCAATAACTATTAAAACTTGCTAACAGAGAAAAGATAAACTAACCATTATTGCATTTGTTAAGTTTATTGTAGTTGTCAATAAATATTCTCTAAGAGAAAGAGAACAAACACTCTTGTCTTTAAGGATAAGTTTACTTGACTATTATAGCATACAACAAATTAAATAGCAAACCATTATAACTTTAACAAAGTACAAAAAAATTCTTATTGAAATTTTATAAAATGAAGTATAGAAGTAAATAGGATATGATAAAACCACATTACTTTGGCTTGTCCTAGAAAACAGTGCTATTGAATACATATAATGTGATTAATAAAATATATGGGTCAAACTTGCCTAGATATTTCTGAAATTCTCTTAGAATTTAAATCCTTCTGTGGGATGCTATTCAGCTGCACATATTAGTATATTTATAACTCTAGCTTAAAGCAAGAAAAAAGTAACCATTCAATATTAATATTTTATTAGTGACTTAATTAGATGAGCATACAGACAAACAAAAAAGATTTATCAACCTGTATTGTAAGAGTACTTGGCAAGCTCTAAATTACTTCTAATTGTGGGTCTCTCTTTGAGCTATTAGAACTATGGAAGAATCAACCTGATCCATAAAATCTGTATGAGATAGTCCATACTTGCCAGAAAATCCGATAGACTGTGTACCTTCATCCCCGGAACAATCTCTCACAACAGACCCAAATCTTATTGCTGCAACATCAGCTCCCCTCATTCCTGTTCAGGCCTTCTGTGGATATGACAGAGCATCTTCCCTGTACTCCCTAGCTACCAACTTGTAAGGACAACACCCATGAACTACAGGCCAGGCCTTCCAGGAAACCAGCTAGGCTGCCTATGGGACTTCTCCACTCTCAAAGTTACCCCAGAACCAATTCCCAGGTTCTCAACTGTCACTGAAACAGAAAGCCAGCTACAACTTCCCCTCCTCCATGTCCATGCCTCTGGTGGCTTACACAGATCATCTACCCTACAAAAACATGTGTCACAGCCATCAAATGGTACACACATCCCCACGCTCAAGCTATACCAGAGATAAGAACAAGCTGGGAACTATCCCTACTCACCTTGTTGTCCTAAACACAATTCTCAGATTGCCCCTGGAACTGCAACAGAGTATCAGCTGAGTTTCCCCTCCTCTCTGTCCATAACTCCTGTGGACCCAACAGACTACTCCCCAGTCCTCCCCTTCCCCCAGCCTCCCAAACAAACAAGCATTCCCCATAAACACACCCACTAAACAGATCATTAAAACAGGCAAGACACATCCAATACTCTCTCTGAATATATAGTAAAAAACAAAACAAAAAACAAAAAAAAACCAAACCAAAACAAAACAAAACAAAAAATCAGAATCCAAGGAATAAAACACCCACTAACAAAGAGAAAACCCGGCAATCAGCATCTAGACCTATAATCACCACAAAACCAAATGATTTGATGCTAATATAAGAACAAAGTCAATTAAAACCAAACAATTACATCTTTTCCTGAGTCCAGGAAAACCTCCACAGTAGGCACTACTGAATATTCAAATACCTGACCTAATTAAAAGACAGAGGAAGAATATCCAAATTAAAAAAATCTAAAAAAGACCTAATTAAAAGACAGAGGAAGAATATCCAAATTAAAAAAAATCTAAAAAAAAAATCAAAAAAAAAAAAAAAAAAAAAAAAAAAACAGGGCATAATATCAAACAATGGACAAAGTTAAGAACATATACTCTACAAAATTGGAAACCCCCCAAATTAAAAATTTTACCCATAACTACAAGTTTCCAAAGTTAAATGAATATCAGGTAAACAATTTAAGTAGACCTATAGGCCCTATGGAAAAAACACATTGATTAAAAAAAAAAAAAAAAGGCCAGAAATGTACAATGGAAAAAGAAAAGCACCTTCAACAAATGGTGCTGATAATTTCTGGCTTTTTTTTTTTTTAAATGAAAAATCAGGTTTTCATAGTTGTGTGAAATTATGTCTGGATTTTTTAAGTCATTGCATTGATCAATAAGAATAAAAATGTTTCAAAGAGTTAGTTCTTTCAGAAAATCAACAAGATAGACAAACCCTTATCCACATTAATCAAAAAAGCAGAGACAGAACATGCAAATTGACAAAGTCAGACATGAAAAGGGGGGGTATATAACAACAGACACTGAGTAAATCCAGAGACACTTCATGTCATAACTTTAAAAACTTCAAAAATTTAACATAAATGGACAAATATCACTTACCAAAACTAAATCAAGAACAGATAAGCATTTAAATAGACTTATAACTCCTCCTGAAAAAGAAGCAGTCATCAACAGCATCCCAACTAAAAACAGTCCAGGGCCATATGGCTACAGTGCAGAATTCTACCAGAAATTCAAGTAAAAGCTAATACTAATACTCCTCAAGTAGTTTCACACAATAGAAACAGAAATTTCACTGCTAAACTCATTTTAAAAGGTTACAATTATCTTGGTACCCAAGCCACACAAAGACACAACTAAGAAAGAAAACTACAGACCAATATCCCTCATGAACATTGATGCAAAAATACTCAATAAAATATAGGCAAATAGAAAATAAGAATACTACAGAGAAGTCATCCACCATGACACAGTAGGCTTTGTTCCAGGAATGCAGGGATGGTTCAACATATGTAAATTTTTCAATGTAATCCACCATATACACAAACTGAAAAAGAAAAATCATATTATCATCTCACTAGAAGCTGAAAAGGCCTATGATAAAATCCAACAACCCTTCATGAAAGATGTTGGAGAGATCAGGGATAACAGGAACTTACCTAAACTTATGAAAGCAATACAGTAAACCAACAGCCAACATCAAACTAAATGAAGAGAGCATTATGCCATTCCTCCAAAAATCAAGAACAAGACAAGGCTCTCCACTCTCTCCATATCTCTTCATTATTGTATTTGAAGTTCTTGCTAGAGCAATAAGACAACAACAAAAGGAGATGACGTGAATACAAATTGGAAAGGAAGAAGTCCTACTTTAACTGTCCCGAAAAACTTTACAAGGGAACTCTTCCACTTGATAGACACCTTCAGCAAAGTGGCAGGACACAAGATTAACTAAAAAAAAATAGTATCCCTAGTGTTTACAGATGATAAAGGGGCCAAGAAAGAAATCACAGAAGCATTACCCTTTATATTAGCAACATCATAAATATCTTGGAGTATATCTAACCAAACAGTTGAAAGACCTGTATGACAAGTACTTTGAGTTGTTAAAGAAAGAAATTAAAGAATATACTAGAAAATGGAAAGATCTGCTTCTGCAGAAACACAGAGACAGCTTACCTGAACAAGGAAGAGATAACGGGCCACCAGACTGATAGCTGGGAAGCCAACATGGGACTGACTCAGGCCCCCCTGAATATGAGTCTCAGCCCGAAGGATTGAGCAGTCTAAAGGACCTCAGACAGTGAAGCCTGGATGTAACCCTGGTGCACAAAAGGACTTTGCAAATACATCCCCCATGGAGGGATAACTGCCTTAATCCAGAGACAGGAGAGAAGCCTAATTCCTACTTCACATGACCTGTCAGATCTACATGACCCCAACTGGATGGTATTGCCCTACATATGGAATTGGGGTGGGGGGATGGGAGGGGAGGGTGGCTACAGTCCATGTGAGAGGGCAGAGAAGGAGGGAGGGAGAGGGAACTGGGATCGACATGTAAAATAATAAATTAAATAAAAAAAAATGCTTTGACTCTAAAATTTAAGTTCAAGGACAAGTTACTGGGGAAAAGGATTTCTATTTTTGTTTCCACAGAAAATGAAAAGAAGTGGATTCCTTCCAGAGAGTACCAGGTGATCCCACATTCAAAACAGCTGGACAAAGCAGCCTTACAGACTACAGCCAGGATTTCTGAATCTTCGAATCCCCCATGACAGCGCCCCTTACCAACAGGAAGTAGTTTGGAAAGAACGACGCCCAAATTCCCAAATATTGTCTATAAATGTTTGTTTTCATTTAAATGGACTTGGTTATATAAAAGAAAAAAAGAAAAAAAGGAAAATGGAAATATCTCCCATGCTCTTGGATAGGTAGGACCAACATAATAAAAGTGGCAATCTTTCCAAAAAAGCAATCTACAGATTCAATGCAATCCCCACCAAAATCCCAGCACAATTACTCACTGATGTTGAAAGGACAATACACAATTAGTATGGAAAAACAAAAGACTCAAAATAGCCAAAACAACCCTGTACAATAAAGGAACTTCAGGAGGCATCAACATCCCTGACTTCAAGCTCTATTATAGAGTTACAGTCCTTAAAACAGCTTGGTATTAGCACAAAATATACAGGTAGGCTAAGGGAATCAAATAGAAAATTCTGATATTAACCCACACACGTATGAACACCTGATTTTTTTTCCAAAACAGCTAACATTATATAATGAAAGGAGGAAATCACTTTCAACAAATGGTGCTGTCATAACAGGATGATGGTCTGTAAAAGGCTGCAGACATGTCGATGTCTATCGCCATGCACAAAACTTAACTCCAAATGGACTAAAGACCTCAAAAGAAATCCAGCCATGCTGAACCTCTTAGTGGGATGTACCCTTGAACAAATTGGTACAGAAATCTGCTTCCTGAACATAACTCCAGTAACACAGACATTAAGAGAAACAATTAATAAGTGGGACCTCCTCAAACAGAGAAGAAGATTCTGTAAGGCAACGGACACATTCAATAAGACAAAATAGCAGCCTACAGAGTAGGAAAACATCTTCACCTACCCCACATCTGACAGAGGGCTGATCTCCAAAGTATACAAAGAATTAAAGAAGCTAGTCACCAAATACTCCAATTAAAAATTGGCGTACAGAACTAAATAGATAATTCTCAATAGAGAAATCCAAAATTGCTGAAAGACACTTAAGAAAGGGCTCAGCATCTTTATTATAAAAGAAATACAAATCAAGGTAATTCTGAAATACCATCTTACTCCTGACAGAATGGATAAAATCAGAAACATCAATGACAGTTTATGCTGGAGAGGATGTGGAGAGAGGGGAACACTCCTCCTCTGCAGGTGGGAGTGCAATCTTGTGCAGCCATTTTGGAGATCAATACGATCAGAAAAATGGGAATCAGTCTACCACAGGACAGGGCAATCCCACTCTTAGGCATATACCCAAATGATTCACATCCATGCAACAAAGACATCTATTCAACTATGTTCATAGCAGCATTATTTGTAATATGTAGAACTTGGAAACAACCTAGATGCCCCAAATTGGATGAATGCATAAAGAAAAAGAAGATGTGTTACATTTACAAAAAGGAACATTACTCAAAAAAATAAAAAACCCGGAATCTTGAAATTTGTAAGCAAATGGATGGAACTTGAAGAAGCCATCCTGAGTAAGGTAATCCAGTCAGAAACATGGCATGTACTCACTCATATATAGATTTTAGACAAAGAGCAATGAATCACCAGCCTAAAATTCACATAGCCAGAGAAGCTAATGTACAAGGAGGACCCTAAGAGGCTTATACAAATTACCCCATGGAAGTAGAAAGGGACAAGATCTCCTGAGCATATTTGGGGTTGCGGTAGCAGTTGAGTGGGGGTAGCAGTTGAGTGGAGAAAGATAAGGGGAGAAGAGGAGGGGAGAAGAGAACATGAGGGGCCAGGAAGATTGAGTCAAGTGACAAATAGAAGAGAGTAAGAAAAGAGATACCATAATTGAGGGAGCCATTATAGGTTTGAAGTTAAAACTGACACTATAGAAATGTCCAGAGAATTACAAGGATGATCCCAACTAACACTCTGAGCCATAGTGGAGAGGCTACCTCAAATATCCTTCCCTGATAAGGAGATTGATAACTACCTTATATGCCAATCTAGAGCCTTCATCTAGTAGCTGATGGAAACAGAAGCAGACACATACAGCTAAACACTAAACAGATGTCATGGAATCCAGTTGCAGAGAGGGAAGAGTGATGAGCAAAGGGGTCAAACCTACAGAGACAGCTTACCTGAACAAGGGGAAGCTCATTGACCCCAGACTGATAGCTAGGAAACCAGTATTGAACAGACCCATAGACAATCAGTGTTGTTCTCAGTTAGAAGACTTGGGCAGTCTACAGGACCTCTGACAGTATCCCTGGTGCATTAAAGTACTTTGGGAGCACATTCCCCTTGGAGGGATACTCCTTTAATTCAGAGACAGGAAGGAGGGCCTAGGCCCTACTCCAAATGACTTGACAGATTTTGATGATCTCTCCTAGAAGGCATCACCCACCCTGTGGATTGGGTGTAGAATGGGATGGGAGGAGGGTGTTCAGGGGGTATGGAAGGATGGGCGGAAGATGGAACTGGGATCCATGTGTAAAATAAGAAAGAATAATAAAAAAGTATAGTAGTCATAAGTAAATGCAGTTACATATGATATCTGCGAATCAGAAAATATTATAATAAAAGATCATTTTCCTTGGAGAGAATAGATGAATAGGCCAGGTAGAAGTGATTTTAGTAATGGTGAACCATTGTCTATGATGATTCAATGGTTTATTCATAAACTTTCAAAATCCACAAGAGAATAAAGATTTTTGACTCTGGTTAAGGTAGATGTATATTATCTTCTTCCATCTCTGTGATCAGGGACTTCATGTTATCAAATGAATCTTGCCCAGTTCCACTCCAGAAACCTAGTTTCATCTCATTTAAATGAACCAGCAGGTGAGGCTCCAGAGATGTTTCTGCAGTTAAGAGGACTGGATGCTCTTTCAGAGGACCCAGCTTAGTTTTCCATCACACAGTGGCAACTAACACTCAGCTGCAATTCAATTTTTAGTGATTTGAACGTCATCTTCTCGTCTCCACATGCAGTGTATTCTTGTCGTACCTTTACATAAATTCAGACAATGAAACACAATAAATAAATGTAAATGTGTTTAAAGTTCCTTAGCAAACATCTGAATATGATAGCTTCAAAGCCCACCAAATTTCTGTATATGGATAGTGTAGTGAGTGGATTATAACTGTCAATTTGAAACGTCCACACCTATGACATTCTTTGTGATGTCTATCTTACTGCAGCCCCCTTTTATTTCTCACATGATGAAATCTCTATCAAAAAGAAACCCAACAAACTACAATACTAATCTATTAGGCAGAATGTAGCTACCTTTGCAAGAGTTACCCAGCTATTATGGGCATAACCAGCCTCTCTTTAATTGAACTTGTGGTTAGTTTCTTATCCATTAAGTTACAAATGGCTAGGGAAACAATAGACCCAACAGTAACACATTCCATTATTGCTTAGGTAAAGTGAAAAATTATATTCCAGGTATTTATGTTCCTAGCCTAGATAATGCTACTCTCAACCTTATAAAAGAAACCTCCTTTGATGTAAAATGCTTTGAGGCTTTGAGTATAGAACACATGTTTGCCCACGGTTTTGAGAATAAGTAATGATTGCATGTTCAGTTCTAAATATGGTGTTTACATATGTCCATTACAAAGCTCTGAGCACATTGTGGAATGAGGAGAGAGAAATAAAGAGGCAGAAGACCGCAAGAAGTGTTACTGCATTCCATCTTCTGGTCAGGAAACAATCACGCCAGTCATAAATTCACTGCAACTCTACTTGCCTACAATTCAGCATTAATAATTGTACTGTCTCTATTAAACTATGGATGGGAAAGATATCAAGAAAACTGTCCCCTCTTCTCCCTTACTGTTCTAGTAGCCACCAGTAGATTTTAGGAAATATGAGTCATTTTCTTGAGGGTGTAACCATTGCTGAGCATTTCAGACTCCACAGGAGTTGGTTTAACTCACTGGTACCTAAAACAAACAAATGCATATGAATATGCCAAAATTAATTTTAGATATTCATGTGGTAGGAGGGAGACAGGGAAAATGACAGAGTAAGAAGAACATATCTTATCCTTGGATGAAAGTAACAAATTCAATATTAACTAGTGCTTTAATTATTTTCTTTGTGGAAGCCAAACATTCATTTTTAGCCAAGTATAGGTTTGTACAAAAGTAATTGACTCATCACTTTGAGAAAAAAGTGGAGCTGTGTCCCATCCACTGTGATACTCCACATTCTCTACATTTACATGTATCCTTCATTTCAGAGCCAGATGTCTAGTCATTTCCAGGGACTGGAATATCTGTCGGATTTTAAAACTTTTCTTAGGATTGGAAGAAACCACGTTTCCAGCTATCTACCTGGAGGGCCATGAGCTACCCCTTGTTCAGGTCAGTTGTCTCTGTGGTCTTGACCCCTTTGCTTAGCACTCCTCCCTCTCTGCAACTGGATTCCAGGTGTTTGCTCAGTGTTAGCTGTGGGTATTTGCTTTTGTTTCTAACAGATGAAGGTTCTAGGATGGTATATAAGTTAGTTATCAATTTAATTATCAGGGAAAGGCTTTTAAGGTGCCCTTTCCACTGTTGCTCAGATTGTAAGTTGGGGTCATGCTTGTAGATCTCTGGACATTTCTGGTATACAAAAGGACTTTGGGAGCATATTCCCCATGAAGAGATACTCCCTTAATGTAGAGATTGATGGGAGGGCCTACAGCCTACTCCAAATGACTTAATAGATTTTGATGATCCCTCCTAGAAGGTCTCACCTTCTCTGTAGAGTGGGTGGTGAATGGTATAGGAGGGGGATCAGGGGACATGGGAGGATGGGAGGGAAAAGGAAGGGAGATCAATATATGAAATAAGAAAAATAATAATAAATTATAAAAGAAAAAGAAAAAAAACCCCACTTTTCCAGGCCAAGTTTCATAAAGAAATACTGATGGTGCTTCTGTCATAATCAAAAGAAAAATGTTCAGTTGCCAGAATTCAAATCAAACCTTCTTAGCATATAGTATTAATAAAATTAGAAATGTTAAAGGATCCAATATAAGTGACAATTATATTGTCAATCATACACCATAGGATGGTAAGAAATGGAGGTTTGGTTTTGGAATAACAGTTAAGGTTAAGACAAAAAAAATGAGAACAACACCCTATAATCTAAGTAGAAAAAAAGAATATTCATACATAGCTTTGGGAACACTTTTCCTTTTTCAGCTTTTTCATTGTAACTCCTAACATTGTACAAGATCAAGGTTGTCCTCTGTCAGTATAAATCATTACTGAGCAGCAATGCAGTGTTTGTGCTGTGGGGTATGACATGTTTATAGAGACACTTGAAAATTATTTACCCTCCCAAATTATAAATCTTTATAACAAGGAAGCAGCAGGTTTTCTAGTCTAGATGATATCTTTTCTTCTAATTCATTTGGAGGTCCTGTTGACTAGGTAAAAATTAATACTTCCTAACATTTGAGCATGGTTGCTGACAATTGATGGTGAATTTAGTTCATATTATTTTTATGTATGGTCAGTCATAATTAAAATAAAATGTATTATTATCTTGGCAATGAAGTAGGCATTAAATATTAGAACTTTAGAACTTGTACTTAATGTAGGTAGTTTCATTAATGAAACTTTTGTTATATCAGTCATCTTTTTGAAAAGTAACATGTACAAAATTAAAATTCTAGCTGTTGAATCTGACTCAATTACAACAATGTTTTTAAACATTTGACTTCATTCAAAACATTTTGTAATATCCAAAACAGTTTTTAAGACATGGCTATTCAATTTTTCTATACTTTCGTTTCTGCAAAATTTTTTAAAAACACAAAACAAATGTGCATAATTTGAAAAGATAAGCATGTTTTATGTTATGAAAATATAACTCTTTATATTTGGACCTTTATCTCAAAAGAACAAACTTTTCTGTAAAGTACCAGATGGTAACTATTTTAGGATTATAGCCACAGAGTTAAACTTTGTGGCTGACAGTACAGCAGCCATGGACAATACTTATAGAATAGGCATAGCCATTTCTCTGTAAAGTTTAATTTATGCATACTTAATTTAAATATCATACAAATTAGTAAGCAAGAAAATGTTACTTTTTATTATTGTCAATCGTTTAAATTATCTCTAAAAATTCTCAACAACAGGGGTTTTTAGAAATAATTGCTATATTCCCAAGTCTGCTGACTCCTCACTAGAACACAAGTTTTGTGGCACCCTTGATTGTAACAACATAGGGAATGATTTGTAGAATTGAAATCAATAAAAATAAACTCTATAAAATAAATATGTAACTTTCATGAATTATGCATGTCCATATTACTCATCGAAACATAGCCAATTCATCCATGGAACTGAGAAATGTGCGAAATAGATGCATTTCAATTTGATGGTTTTCCAAATTTAATTCGTATAGAAAACAACTTTACACATTTTGCCCTTCTAAAAGTAAATTTATCAAGATAGAAGTTACAACATATTTTATTCAACACATTGTTTACATGCTTTATAGCTTTGAACACTAACAGCCTGTGGAATGATGAATGCTCTGGCTGCTTGCTCTCCTTAGGGTAGCTGTAACTTGCTCACTGATTGCCTGTTATAATGACCCTCTTGCTTGTATTTCTTCCTGAATCCCATCTGCCCAAAGAGTCCTTTCTACCATGTTAGGATTTCTGTCACATTGGAGAGGAAAATATCCTAGAAATAGGTTTATTTTGAAGAATAAAGGATGAGTGATGGTAAGAAAGAAATATCTTACAATTAATACAAGCAGAAGAAACTTTTCCTTCACCAGTTTTCACAATCTACTACATAACAGATAGCATCAAAACTTGGCACTATCACTTTATCATTTACACCATTCATTAATATTTGCGGATACCTGGATATGCAGAAGTTTCCTCCCTTAACTCTGGGTAATTTATATAACAACAGTTTTTCTTCCTTTCTGACAAGCCCATATGAACAAGCCAAAAATCAAACAAACAAACAAATACCCAACACCCATTCACCCATTCCCACAAAAAAAAAAAAAAAAAAAAAAAAAAAAATCCTTATGGCTTAGCCATCACAAAGATCAGGGTTAAGGGAGTTATACAACTTCTTGAATTGTTGATTAAAAATTTTGATCTTGGAGACATTATTCCATGGCTAAAGAATCACTAGGATAAAAGAAACTCCTTGACTCTTCCAAGCAGAGTAAAGTGCAAGAATATTCAGAAAACAACAGAAATAATGGCCACCAATGTGTGTTGATATTTGTATATTAATTGTGTAAGCGTGTGTGTGTGTGTGTGTGTGTGTGTGTGTGTGTGTGTGTGTGTGTGTGTGTGTGGTGTAATTTGGAACTACCATGTAAGCAGAAGTAGATGCTTTCCTTTGATAATTTAGGTTCTGGTAATTTTACTCAGATTTTTAGTCTTAGTAGTTAGTATTCCTACCCATTGTACTACCTTACCAGCTCACAAGCAAAGATTAAAAAGTCCAGTGATCTTTCCTTTATAGATTATTTAGCCTCTAGGGAGCCCCATCTCCTGACCAGTGGAGTCACATATGTATCTTTATTCATTGTTTTCCTTTTAATTCTCTTAAAACAATTTGAAATAGAGTTATATTATTTCCTTCTCCCTTCCTTCCCTTCAGCTCCTCCCCGCCAGTTACCCACATTGGGATCCTTTCTCTGGTGCCCTCCATTCCCAAATTGGTAGGCTATTTTTCTTTCAGTATTATTGTTACATTACATGTATGTTTGAATGTATGTGCACAAATACTACAAATACAATTTATTAATGTCCATTTTTGTTGTTTGTGTGCAAATGTTTTTTAAAAATGATCACTCTGTATTGGATAAGGAAGTTAATCTCTGGAAGAAGAAGTAATTAGTCTTTTCTTGCCTGGAGGGTGGGATTCTGTGATATCATCCTACTTTCATGCAAACATTAACAGTCCTGTTTATGTTGTCATTTCTAGGAGAGACTGTTCCATATAAGACCTCCTGATTTCCTGCCCAGTTTTCTGAAAAATTCCCTGGCTGTGGATGCTGGAGCTGTGTCCACTGGGTCTGAGATTTTGTCCAGTTGTGTTTTTCTGCAATGGTCTCCATTTTCTGTTGAGAAGTTTCTTTGATGAGTGTAGTACACTTATCTATGGTGGCAGCTACATTTACATATAGGTGAAATGAGATCATTTCAAATGAAGTAACAAATTATGCTGAGACTATCAAAATAATACTAGTGGATTATTTTCTATGACTGAATTGGTCCAGGATGAGGGCTAAGTTTCCAGTACCAGGCATGATTCCCTTGCTGTTGAATGAGCTTGAAGTTCAGTTAGACAGCTCTTGGTTGTCTACTATATTTGAATCCACTAACTAAATCATTTTGCATATCTTGTCATGTTGGTAATTGTCATGGTTCGGTTCATAGGTATCATGGGTGGGAATAACTGCTTCCCTGTTTCCCTCTTTTAGTATCCTGCATATGATTTTCTGGAACCATGAAAGCTACCCTGCAGGAAAGGGATTGATTTCAGATTAGATCCAATTATACTAATGTGGGTCCTTTGTCTTATGTATGTGGTGTTTTCAATATTAAGAACCCACCTTAACCCCTCCAAAGTAATCCAAGGACTATACTCTATTGGTAGCCAACCATTTGAATAAGGTTTTTACTACATTAGTACTGGCGATTTTGTTAGTTGTTTTCCCCCTGTGTTCTATTGATTTACTTTCAAAACAATCTTTTTATTATTTTACATACTGATGCTAGTTATGCCACCCTTCTTTCCTCCTGCTGCCCCCACCCTTCTCCCACCCTGTGCTTCATCCACTCTTAGAGGTGACTCCTCCCATGAGAAGTCAACAAAGTCTGTCATATCATGTTCAGGCAGGAACAAGGTCCTCCTCCCTATATCTAGGTGTCCCTCTATAGGGAATGGGCTGTGCAGAAAGCCAGTTCATGCACTAGGAATAAATCTTTGTGGGGAGCATTATCATCCCAAATGAAGTGACTTCCTTAAATATTTAACTCCAGTCAAAATGGCTAAGAACAATAAAACAACTGATAACAAATATTGATGAGGTCATAGAGAAAGAGGAACCATCACTTACTGTTGGTGAGAATGCAAATTGGTTCAGCCATTCTGGAAATCAACTGAAAACGTCCTTGCATGAAATAAATGTACCATATGATACATACACACCTATACTCGTCACATGCCTAAAGGACATGACATCCTATTCTATACATGCTAGCTCAATAATGTTCAGTGATGACATATTTGCAGTAGGAAAGATAAAGACCAAATGTAAATGTTCTTTAGTAGAAAACAAAAATGTGATATATATATATATATATATATATATATATATATGGAATGTTATTCAGTTATAAATACAAATTATGAAATTTTAAGAGAGATGGAGGAACTCTGAAAAGATTATTTTGAGTTGGGTATTGCGGACTTAATACCACATAATCTTTCTTATCTACGGTTTCTAAAACCAAATTCTGAATGTGTGTGTATATGACAAGGAATAGCCACTGAAACAGTAGGGGGGCAGTTTGAGAGGGGAATAGCAAGATATAGGTGAAATGAAATAGCAAATGGAAGGTGACTCCAACTAGAAAGCAAAGAGGAGACTCAATGCAAAAGGAGACCCAGTTATGTGCTTCCTTGGGGAGTACCGCCTCTCCACCTCCCAGTTTTACTCAGTTGTTTGCAGTTCTTTGTGTAGGATTGAGGCCTATGGGCCTTTCCACATTCAGTTTGACATTTTCATTGTGTGTTTTTTTTTTTTTCCTCTTTGGGATCATAATGCTGTGCTGATATTGGTAAGACTTCAGGAATGTAGCTTCTTTCATTGCTAAGTCACAGTTATATGGCAAAGACCCTTATACTCTGGTTCCTACATTCTCTCTGCCCCATTTTCTGAAATGTTCCCTGAGACTTAGATGCAGGAGAGTTCTACAGAGGTATCTACAAGGACTGGGTTCTCCAATTCTTCATTTTTATTTTATGATTTATTTTCTATAGTGGTTGTAGACTGAAGGAGAGTAGAGAAAGGTGTGTGGGAAAGTTTGGAGAAGGGAAAAGAAAGGGAGAAATGTAAAAATATGATGACAAAAAGAAGAAAACTAATGAATGTAAAAGTATATATTTAATAAATAAAACAAAAGTATGTCATTTTATTAAGTAAGAGGAATGAGGAACAAATAACAATGTTGTTTGGTAAATCACCAAGGAATCATATTATTTTATGCTTATCTAAGATTATACATTATATAAGCATATATGCATAGCATATATGCATTCATATATATGTTATTAATGTCTATCATTTTAATCACCCAAATCCCAGAGATTCTTCAAAGTTAGGGTGCCATAGTCATTTTTGTAAAATTAGTACCAGAATGTGTATTAACCAGCACTTTGTGAAACATAAGAATTTCAAAACATGCCCTGATCCTGCTGCTCCTGTCTCCTGTCCCCATTGAGAACACCCTTGGAGCTCTGATACAACCCCACCCATCCCCACTGCGAGCCTGCCCCCCACTACACTGTGCCCTACCCTACCTCCGGTCCTGCCACTCTGGTTGAGCACTGGGACAGAGGGTCTGCTCTACTTTGGAGACTTCTCACAGCAACTCTGAACAAAGGAGACCTGCCTATCCATGTGAGACCACCCATAATTTCCACCTGCTTGGTCTCTGACCCCACCTTCAGTCCTCTGCTGGAGTCCCAGGCCCCTCACAGAGATCCACCTATCTCTGCGTGACCACTCTGAGTTCCTGCTGGCATCTTCTACTGGATCCTCATCCTTGACCCCATCCCTGGGTCCCTGTCTGCAGAGAGACCTCCTAGAGAGCTTGGACTACACAGAGCTACAGATATTGAATCTCTGACCCACATAAGCTCAACAGGGAAGAACCATAGAGAGAAGGGGAGACCCCACCAACACCTACTGGAAGAAACTATGGGAAGAAGGCAATACAAGAAAACACCTAACAACAGAAACACAAGCATGACACCACCAGAATCTAGGGAATCTACACCAACTAGAATGGAGCACAACAACAAAGCAGAGGAAGCAGAAGGGAATGACTTAAAAATTACGATCATAAAAATGATAGAGGCCCTCAAAGAAGATGTGAGAAAATCCATTAAAAAAATGGAGGAAAAAACAAACAAAAAAGTGGAAGAAATGAACAAATTCCTTAAGGAAAGAACAGAAAGCCAAGAAAAAACAATTAAGCAGGTAAAGGAAATGGTTCAAGACTTGAAAACTGAAATAGAGAAAATAAAGGAATGCTGGAAATAGAAAAACTGGACAAAAAATCGGGAACTACAGACACAAGCATAACCAACAGAATTCAAGAGATGAAGAGAGAATCACAGGCGCAGAAGATAAATTAGAAGAAATAGAATCATTGACCAAAGAAAATCATAAATCCAATAAATGCTTAACACAAAACATCCAAGAAATGTGGGACACCATGAAAAGGCCAAACCTAAGAATAATAGGCATAGAGGAAGTTGAGGAAGCCCAGCTCAAAGGTGCCAAAAACATATTCAACAAAATCATCAAGGAAAACTTTCCAAATCTGAAGAAGGACATGCCCATGAAAGTCCAAGGAGCATACCGAACCCCAAATAGGCTGGACCAAAGAAAAAAGAACCCTCGACATATAATAATCAAAACACCTAGCATACAGAATAAAGAAGGAATATTAAGAGCGTGAAGGAAAAAAGGACAGGTAACATATAAAGGCAGACCTATCAAAATTACACCTGACTTCCCCATGGAAACCCTCATGGCCAGAAGGTCCTGGATAGATGTTCTAAAAGTATTATGAGAACACGGATGCCAACCTAGGCTACTATATCCAGCAAAACTCTCAATCACTATAGATGGAGAAAACAAGATATTTAATGAAAACCCCAGATTTTTCCAATATGTATCTACAAATCCGGCCCTATAGAAATTATTGGAAGGAAAACTCCAACACAAGGAAGATAACTATGCCCACAAAAATGTAGGCAACAGATAATCCAACTACACCAGAAACCAAGAGAAAAGCAGAACTAATATATTCACAATACCACTGCCAACAACAAACCTAAATCAAACAAGCATCAACAATCAATGGTCCTTACTCACCTTCAACATTAATGGTCTTAAAAGAAACAGGCTAACACAATGGATACGAAGACAGAATCCATCCTTCTGCTGCATACAAGAAACACATCTAAGCTTCAAAGATAGACATTACCTCAGGGTAAAGGGTTGGGAAAAGATCATCCAATCAAATGGAACCAAGAAGCAAGCAGATGTGGCTATCCTATTATCTAACAACATAGACTTCAAACCAAAATTAATCAAAAGAGATGAAGAAAGTCATTTCATATTCATCGCAGGAGAAATCCATCAACACAAAGTCTCAGTTCTGAACATCTATGCCCCCAATACAAAGTCACCCACATTCGTAAAAGAAACACTACTAAAACTCAAAGCTCATATAAAACCTCACATACTTATAGTGGGAGACTTCAATACACCACTCTCAACACTAGACAGGACCACAAATCAGAAACTCAACAAAGAAACAAAATAACTAAAGAAGTTATGTCTCAACGGGGGTTAACAGACATCTATAGAACATTCCATCCAAAGACAAAAGAATATACCTTCTTCTCTGCACCACAAGGAACCTTCTCTAAAATCGACCACATACTAAGTGGCATAACAAACCTCAACAGATACAAGAGAATAGGAATAGTCCCCTGTATCTTATCCGACCACCATGCTTTAAAATTGGAATTCCACAGCAACACAAATAGCAGAAAACCTGCAAACTCATGGAAACTGAACAATGTGCAACTGCAAAACTCCTGGGTCAAAGAAGAAATAAAGAAAGAAATTAAGGACTTTCTAATATTAAACGAGAATGAAGACACAACATACCTGAACTTATGGGACACCTTGAAAGCAGTGCTACAAAGGAAGTTCACTGCACTAAGTGCCCATATGAAGAAAACAGAGGATAGTCACATAAGAGAATTAACAGCACAACTTAAATCCTTAGAGCAGAGAGAAGCGAATTCACCCCGCAGGAGTAGATGCCAGGAAATAATCAACTTGAGGGCTTAAGTCAACAAAAAAGAAACTAGGAAAACAATACGAAAAATCAATGCAACAAAGAGTTGGTGTTTTGAGAAAGTCAACAAGATAGACAAACCTTTATCCAAATTAGGGAAAAAGTAGAGAGAGAACATGCAAATTAACAAAATCAGAAATGAAAAGGGGAACATAACAATGGACACAGAGGAAATCCAGACAATTTTCAGGTCATACTTTGAAATTCTGTATTCCACAAAAATTGAAAATTCAAAGGAAATGGACAAATTTCTGGATAACTATCACTTACCAAAATTAAATCAAGAACAGACAAACAACTTAAATAGACCTATAACCCACAATGAAATAGAAACAGTCATCGAAAGCCTTCCAACCAAAAAAAGTCCAGGGCCAGATGGATTCAATGCAGAATTCTACCAGACATTCAAGGAAGAACTAATACCACTACTCCTCAAACTGTTCCACAAGATAGAAACAGAAGGTTCATTGCCAAACTCTTTTTATGAGGCCACAATAACCTGGGTACCCAAGCCTCACAAAGACACAACTAAGAAAGAAAACTACAGACCAATATCCCTGATGAACATCGATGCAAAAATACTCAATAAAGTACTGGCAAACAGAATTCAAGAATACATTAGAGAAATCATCCACCATGACAAAGTAGGCTTCATCCCTGGAATGCAGGGATGGTTTAACATATGAAAATCTATCAACGTGATCCACCATATAAACAAACAGAAAAAGAAAAACCATATGATTATATCACTAGATGCAGAAAAAGCCTTCAACAAAATTCAACACCCTTTCATGATAAAGGTCTTGGATAGGTCAGGGATAACAGGAACATACCTAACCATAATAAGAGCAATATACAGCAAACCAACTGCCAACATCAAACTGAATGGAGAGAAACTTAAGCCAAACCCTCTAAAATCAGGAACAAGACAAGGCTGCCCTCTCTCTTCATGTCTCTTCAATATCATACTAGAAGTTCTAGTTAATGCTATAAAAAACAAAAGGAGATCAAGGGAATCCAAATTGGAAAGAAAGAAGTCAAAGTGTCTCTATATGCAGATGATATGATAGTTTACATAAGCAACCCAATAAACTCTACCAGAGAGCTCCTATAGCTGATAAACACCTTCAGCAAACTAACAGGATATAAGATAAACTCAAAAAATCGGTAGCCCTACTTTTTTTCAGACAAAAAAGAGACAGAGAAAGAAATCAGAGAAACATCACCCTTTACAATAGCCACAAGCAACATAAAGTAGCTTGGTGTAATGCTTACCAAATAAGTAAAAGACCTCTATAATAAGAACTTTGTGGCTCTAAAGAAAGAAATTAAAGTAGATACCAGAAAATGGAAAGATATCCCATGCTCTTGGATAGGTAGGATAAACATAGTAAAAATGGCAATCTTGACAAAAGCAATCTACGGATTCAATGCAATCCCCATTAAAATCCCACCACAATTCTTCACCGACCTTGAAAGGATAACAATCAACTTTATATGGAAAAACAAAAGACCCAGGATAGCCAAAACAACCCTATACAATAAAAAAACTTCAGGAGGCATCACCATTCCTGACTTTAAGCTCTACTACATAGCTATAGTTCTGAAAACAGCCTGGTAATGGCTTAAAAATAGACAGGTAGACCAATGGAATTGAATTGAAAATCCTGATATTAACCCACACACCTATGAACACCTGATTTTCGACAAAACAGCTAAAATTATAAATGGGGCAGAGACAGCATCTTCAACAAATGGTGCTGGCACAATTGGATGAGGGTGTGTAGAAGACTGCAGATAGACCCATGTCTGTCACCATGCAGAAAACTCTAGTCCAAATGGATCAAAGACCTGAACATCTATCGAGACACATTGAACCTCTTAGAAGAGAAAGTAGGAGGTACCCTTGAACAAATTGGTATAGGAGACCACTTCCTGAACATAACTCCAGGGGCACAGACACTGAAACAATTAATAAATGGGACCTCTTCAAACTTAGAAGATTCTGTAAGGCAAAGGACACAGTGGACAAGACCAAATGGCAGCCCACAGACTGGGAAAATATTTTCACCAATCTTATATCCGACAAAGGGCTGATCTCCAAAATATACAAAGAACTCAAGAAACTAGTCAATGAAACACCAAATAATCCTATTAAATATGGGTACAGAACTGAAGAGAGAATTCACAGTAGAGGAAATAAAAAAGTCTGAAAGACACTTAAGGAAGTGCTCAATATCCTTAGCTATCAGGGAAATGCAAATCAAAACAACTATGAAATACCATTTTACTCCTGCCAGAATGGCTAAAATTAGAAACACCAATGACAACTCATTCTGGAGAAGATGTGGAGAAAGGGGAACACCCCTCCACTGCTGGTGGGAGTGCAAAATCATACAGCCATTTTGGAGATCAGTATGGAGGTTCCTCTGGAAAATCGGAATCAATATACCACATGACCCGGCAATCCCACTCTTAGGTATATACCCAAACATTCTCCATCCATGCAACAAAGACATATGTTCAACTATATTCGTAGCAGAATTATGTGTAATAGCAAGAACCTGGAAGCAACCTAGATGCCCCTCAATTGAAGAATGGTTAAAGAAGATGTGGCACATATACACAATGGAATACTACTCTGCAGAAAAAAAATAATGGTATCTTGAAATTCGCAGGCAAGTGGATGGCACTTTAAGAAACCATCCTGAATATGGTAACCCAGTCACAAAAAGCAGATCACAATATGTACTCACTCATATATGGATTTTAGACCTAGATCCAAGGATCACCAGCCTATGATTCACACCACCATAGGAACTAGGGTACAAGGTGCATTCTAAGAGATTCATATAAAGTCCCTCACAGAACTGGTAAGGGACAAGTCCCCTAGAGCTCAGGGCGAGGGTGGAGGGCAGCAAATGGAGAGAGAAGTAGGAGAAAACAAGGGGGAGGAAAGGAAAACATGTGCGACCAGGAAGATTGAGCCTGGTTAGGAATGGAAGACAGGAAACAGAGAGAGAGAGAGAGAGAGGGAGAGAGAGAGAGAGAGAGAGAGAGAGAGAGAGAGAGAGAGAGAGAGAGAGAGCATAAAAGAGGGGGCCAATATTGGTTTGAAGATAAAATTGAACACAAAGAAAGGACTAGAGAACTACAAGACTGCTGCCAAATAACAGCTTGAGCTTCCATGGAAAGGCTACCATAAATGCCCTAACCAGAGAGTGAGATCAACAACTAACTTATCCATGGAGCCCTCAACTAATGCCTCTTGGAAACAGGAGCAAACACCCATACATAAACACTGAGTAGAAGTAGAACACAGATGCAGATGGAGAAAACAAGACCAGGTGGCAGAAACACATACAGACAGCTTACCTGAACAATAAGGAGCTAAGGGGCCACCAGACTGATAGCTGGGAAGCCAGCATGGGACTGACTCAGGCCCCCCCTGAATATGGGTCTCAGCCAGAAGGACTGAGCAATCTAAGGGACCTTAGACAGTAGAGCCAGGATGCATCCCTGGTGCACAAAAGGACTTTGCAAACACATCCCCCATGGAGAGATAACTGCCTTAATCTAGAGACAGGAGAGAAGCCCTAGTCTCTACATCACATGACCTGTCAGACCTACATGATCCCAGCTGGATGTCATTCCCCTATATATGGAATTGGGGTGGAGAGATGGGAGGGGAGCGTGGTTAGAGTGTATGTGAGAGGGCATAAAAGGGAGGAAAGGAAGAAGGGAGGAAGGGAGGGAGGTTGGGAGGGAGAGGAAACTGGGATCGACATGTAAAATAATAAATTAAATTAAAAAAAAATGCTTTGACTCCAAAATTTAAGTTCAAGGACAAGTTACTGAGGTAAAGGATTCCTATTTTTGTTTCCACAGAAAATGAAAAGATGTGGATTCCTTCCAGACTAATGTGGTTTGATCATGCCAGACTACCTGAAAGAGAGTATCAGGTGATCCCACATTCAAAACAGCTGGACAAAGCAGCCTTACAGACTATAGCAAGGATTTCTGAATCTTCTTCGAATCCCCCATGACAGCGCCCCTTATCAGCAGGAAGTAGTTTGGAAAGAATGACGCCCAAATTCCCAAATATTGTCTATAAATGTTTGTTTTCATTTAAATGGACGTGGTTATATAAAATAAATAAAAAAAGGAAAAAAAAGAACTTCAAAACATGTAAACTAAGATATTAATATTTTCCTTTTTCTTATTTGAGGAGAAAAGAGGAAATGAAATGAAATGAAATGAAATGAACTTATCTTAAACATCTTTTTTCTTTTAATATTTTTTGAAAAAGATTGACTTGTATTTTGATAATGATTATTTATACATATTTTAGCTGCATTTTGGTTGTTGAACATTTTCTTCCACTCCTGTCTCACATACCATCTTTCAACAGTAGCCTCTACTGTGTACTACCCTCTCCCCCACTACAAGCCCACAACTCCCATCTTCTGCAAATCCACTCCTCCTCTACTTCCCCTAAAAGGACAGGTCTTTGAGGGATATCAACCAAATAAGTCACACCAAGATATAATAAGAATAATACATCCCCTCAACCAAACCTGAACAAGGAAACTCAGTAGGAGGGAAAGGGTTACAAAAGCATGCAAAAGTGCCAGAGATATGTGCCAGCCCCAACAGACAGTAGTGTCACAGGAACATCAAGACATATAAAAAGAACACATATAGAGAGGACAGAAGTCACACCCATAAAGGCTCCCTGAATTTGGCTATCCTTTGCAAGCTCCTATAGTCCATGTCCTTGTAGTGTCTGGACTCACCTGTCTCCCACAATCCCTGCTTGCATTCCTCCACAGGATTCCACATGATCAGCTGTGCACCTCTGTATCAGCTCACATCAGCTGCTGAATGAAGCTGTTCTGATGACAACTATGTTAGACACCAATCTGGTTACATAAAATGGTCAATTCCGTTTTCCTGTCTCGTATTACTAAGAGTCTTCCCTGGAGTCATCCTAGTTGATCTCTCAACATCCCCTTTGCATTAAGTTCTAACTTACCCCTGGAAGACCCCCCCCCCAATGACCTGATTCCACTCATCTCTTATATTACCTTCCCCTCCTTCCCCCCAACTAATCCTCCTTGTTCCCATCTGCAATTATCAAGAGTCCACAAAAATCTAATATATTTCTGTTTCCCAGAAATCCATATAACTCCTCCTTGGGACCTCATTTTTATTTATAATCTCAGAGACTGTGCATTATACCATACCATGATTTTCCTTTACTTACAACTAATATCCACATATAAGTGAGTGCATACCATGTTTGTCTTTCTGGGACTAGATTGTATCACTCAGGAATGATGTTTTTGAAGTTCCATCCATTTGCCTGAAAATTTCATGATATTGCTTTTTTTAATTTTGTTTCCTTATTTAGCATCCCTACCAGTTTCCTTCCTTACTTTCCCTCCATTCCTTCCCCCACTCCATTCTGTTTTCACACCTCAATCCATTCCTCTTCTGTTTCTGTTGAGTAAAGGGCAGGTATCCATGGATATCAACAAAATATTTCATATCAAGTTGCCTTAAGACTGAACACCTCCCCATGTATTAGTGTATTAAGGCTGCACAAGGAGACTTCATATGAGGAGTACAATCCCAAAAGGTAGTAAGAGTCAGATACAGCCCCTGCTTCCATTGTTAGGAGACCCACAAGAAGACCAAGCTATATTGCCAGGTTCTCTGGCAGGTAAGGCTGTGGAAGAGCCAGTCATGACAGTTTCTCCCTGGGGCTGAGCAGGATAGAGAGTGTCAGCGGCACAGACCCCTTCCCATCCAGAAGAAAACACACTGAGTTATGAACTTGTCAAAGTAAGATCTCTCATTTTAGTGCATCAGGCAGGTGCTTATATAGTATAGAGGGAAAGTGATGGGTATATAGGATGGGGTGAGATGTACAGGCCAATGATATTTCACCACAGTAGCTAGATAGAAACCGTCTCAGGTCAAGCCTTACTGAGTAACTCCTATATAGAATTTATAGGTAGACAAAAGACAGGTTGCCAAATTTCAGCCAGGCTCAGGAATTCCCACTAGGCCTTGCATCCCAGTCTTTTAAGGCCAAACATCTCTCATTTTTGTTTTTGTAAATACAGTGGAAAGCATGGGCACTTTCCTAGGTTGTCCCCCTTGGAAGATTTTACATATCAATGGGTACCATCAAAAACCCTCTCCATGACCTGTCTTAGGTTGTCCTAGTTTGTCTGACATCTTACCTGTCACTGGTCAGATGGAGGGTAGAGGAGGGATGCACATATGGGAACAGCCAATTATATGAGAAGCTTGGCTCCTGAGTAGCAAACCTGTGATAATGTACTTTGACATGATGGAGTTTTATTGTCGCTAGCCACTGGTGAATAAATAGTGTGATCCTATTAATCATGCAGGACCTGAGAGTGAGGAGAAGAAGGAGGAGAGGCCCAAGCAGGGGAAGAAGTTAAGGCAAGAAGCCATGTAAGTCCAACCACAGTGGGTAGTCATAGAGGTCCTGCCATCTCTTCTCCAAGTCCTTCTGAAGCCCGAAACCCTTAGATGTTTTCCTGAACAATTCTCAATCTATTGACATAGAACCAGCATTTTTCTTGTAAAAATAAGCATACCCCCCCCTTTCAGCTGTTAGTAGATCTAGTTCCCTCCTTTTTTGAAGGACCATATCAGTCAGAGAGTCTTGCTGTTGTTGGAGATCAAGTATGGCACTGGACATGGCTTTTATGCCATTGATCAACTAGAGTTGTCAAGTAGATTGATGGCTATCTTAGTACCACAATCCACCTGATGGATGGCCTTTCCACTAACGGAAGATATCAAGTAATCCCACCATAGAAAACACAGGGATTCCACATCTGATTGACCAGGATAGCTCTGGCATCATGTGGGTTTTGAAATCCTCCATCACTGAGTGAGACAAACATCACCATCATTAGGACATGTGACAGCACCTACATTTAGGATTGTTCCTGGGAGAAGAACAGAGGAATAGTGCTCAGGGGTGGAACACTCCCTGGAGAAGTGATTGACTTTGTCCCCGTGTCCAGGTATATATTTTAGGTCTCTTGCGGGCACCCAAAATGGTCTTTTTTCATCCTGAAGGAAGACACATCCAAGCCCTCTCCCTGTTGTGAGGAGCAAGTCCGGTCCTCTCCAAGCTCTACTCAATGGGTCTCTCCATCTGACCCAGATAGAGGTAAATGTAACAGATGAGGATCAATGCTTTTGAAAATGATAAATGTGTATTTTCTTTAAAAAAATTTTAAATATTTAGGGTAAATAATGCCATTTTTAGTTGGTCCTGTGGAGGTAAGGATTTCCCCTTTTGTTTTTGCAATTGGGATTTGCGAATTTGATTATACCTTTCAACAATTGCCCGACCCAGGTGATTATATGGGATGCCTGTGGTATGTGAGATTTTCCCAAGTCTGAAGAAAATCTATAAAGTCTTTGTTTACAAAGCATGGACCATTATCTGTTTTGACTTGATCAAGCAATCAGAGGATGGCAAAACACTGATGCATATGACTACTAGATATTTAGCTTTTTCCCCAGCATATGCCGATGCCCAGCAGGCACTGTAAAAGTTACCAACTGAAAGGAGAATGTATTTAAGTTTTCCAAATGAAGAATACATTGATCTTCCAAAGGTGATTGGGATGGAGCCCTCAGGGATTTCTTGCTGTAGTTTGAAGGGGAGTTATCTGAAGGAAAGGCTGACAGGACTTACAAATTCAGACAATCTTTTTGAGGTCCTTGACTGGCACATGTGGATACTTATGCTTAAGGCCCTTCCAATTAACATGGGTTAATAGGTGGAAGCATGTAGCTTCTTTAACTGTATTATATTGAGTCATGGAGGCCATTTGGTCAGCCAACTCATTTCCTTCTGAAAGAAATCCTGGTAAATTTTGATGGCCTCTGAGACGTTGAAGAAAAATGGAGTTATCCTTTGTTTAAGTAGGGAGTGAGCTTGAATCATTAGAGAGGATATAGAGTTGGAATCTAGCCTAATATGAGTCTCAACTAGGTGGGGCAGAAAGTTGACCACATAAAGACTGTCAGAGAATAGATTAAATAGCTCCTTGAATTGTGCTGATCCCTCAACTTTATGGGAGACTGACTTCATTGGCTTTTTCCCCTGTTTTGGGGGGATGGGTCGATGACTAAGGAGGCCCCAAGACATCCCCCATTGTTTAAACACAGTGAGAATCTCAGGGTTAGGTTGGCAAATGGGAGGGGGTATTGGCCATACCATGGGGCAGTATGGTGCATTCAAATCTTAGATCTGGCCCACTAAAATTAGTTGATGGTATGGAAACTGTAAATTTCTCTACATCCTATGGGCATAGTGGGATAGCAAAAAAAAAAAAAAAAAAAAAAAAAAAACAACAACAACAACAAAAAAACCAAAAAACAGTAATTCATATCAATGATAGTTAAATAATGAGTATTACAAATGGTAGAGACCCAGGGGAGGGTGTCCCAAAACATATCATTCTCTCATTTATTTTCCTTAAGTCATGTAAAAGTCTTCAAGAACCATTGGGGTGGATATATATATATATATATATATATATATATGTATATATATATATATATATATATATATATGTATTCTTATGTGGTAAGCTATGTAAAATTAAGTTTATATTTTGTTATATTGTGTTAAATCTTTCCACTTACAATGTTTTATGCACATTATTTTTTACCATATTCTATGTATGTATACTTTTCTTGTATTCAAGACATTTTGTATATTGATACAATTTGGGATATTTATCTTGCTGCCCTTTATAGTTCTACCTCTTGTCTTGACACTTATACTCTACCTCTATTTTAGGGATTTACATGTATGTATATGTAAATAGTTATATTGTTTAAGTATTTGTTCTTGCTTTACTCAGGAAAGTTTTAATCAGTCTTTTAGCTAAATTCCTGAGTATTACAGATTATCTTCACTCATGTTTCCTGTACCTATGAGATTAGTCAGATATAGATGCTTAATCTTCAATCACTTCATAGACATGCAGAACATGGCATTTAAATGTTTTAATATTAGTACTCCATTGACATGAGACACTGTTGCTCCTGACAGCACCATGCACTTTCCCGAAAATATGTTGGACACTGTTGTTGCTCCTGCTGGAGTTCATTCTCGCCTCAGCTAATGGCCTGTTGGGCAAAGAATTGCCCCCACCTTGACCACTGATTTGGACATGTGGTCCTATGTGCTTGCAAGAGACAAATATAGAAGACTGCTTGACCTTGCCAAGTCAGGGTAAGACAGCCATTCTACCTCCCTGATGTTGTTGTGGTCTGTCAAGTTCTCTTGGCCTTAGCCAAAACTGGGTGTACCAACGTTACAGTGAGACTTTGGGTGACTGTTCAGGTGGCTTGCTGTTTCTGTCCTTGCTGCACCTTTTGGAAGTTGTCCATCCATACTTCCTGACTACTCTAGTATTGTTATTTTCCTTCTCAGGTCTTGATGAGGTTAAAGATTAAACTATCACAACTATTATTCTCTCTTCCTAGTTAGATATATTAGGTACTAGACTTACGTTTTCCAGCTTAGGACATCTCTATTGTAAACTCCATTATGCCTTCACCCTAGGACTAGATATGTAGGTCATTTTGTTCTTGATTTTCCTTTTCTTAGAGCACACTTGTTATTCACTGTTTTGTATATAGTTTTGTATATAGTTTTGTATTAAGCCTAAATCTTTTCTTTAGACTAAAAGGGGAATTGTAGTGAGATAGTCCTTCTGTGGCACTGACCACGCCCATTGGGGGGTGGAGCCATGGGAGGAAGTGACCTGTGGAAGGAGGGCAGATGGAGAGCCAGGAGAAGCTCTCTTGCTAGCGTGACTCAGACAGGAGAGGATCAGGTTGAATTTCCTGGTGTTCATCTGTCGAGGTTGTAAGTTATTTCTCCCTGAATAAACATCTATTTGGCCTATTTGTTTATCCTGATCCTTATTTAACCACGATAATCTAGAAATAATATTCTGTATAGCTGGGCAAGTACTCCAAAAGTAGACCAATATGGTGTGCACAAATTAGCATTGCCAAAGATTTTCTTCTCAATTCTGAATTGATGAAAAGGACCATTGGTTAAATAATGAAGATGGCGTGCTCAAGAAAAAAGAAACATTTTTTTGAGAAATTGGTGAAATGGAGCATTTTTTTAAATAGACATTCTCTGCTAATCCAGTGATTCATATTCTCATAATTTATAATTAAAAAACTGCAGAGATTTGGAAGATATGACATTTGTCTTTTGACAGCTAAGTGATCAAAAATTAGGGAGCTCCAATCATTTTTGTAGATGACAATTTAGACAACAGTGAGAGATGGTCAGCCCTATGACAGAACTCTGTGAACTCTCTCATAGGGCTGACCATAGTGTTTAAGACTACCAGATGTATTACTAGGACACTGACATTGAGCACATGTGGCTTCAAGGATACCAATCTAGTGATGAGGAATAATATAGCAAAGTTAGAATATGCAATGGTCAGAACTATTTAGAATTTTGTTAATTGCAATTACCATTTATCAAATAAATAAACATGATTGCTGTTGAATGTCATACCCCTGATGGTATGCCTGAATTTCTTCATAAGTATTTGTGGCATTTAAGTCTTTTACTATGTAAATGTCCCAGGGTACTCCTCAAACACTGCTGCATGAGCAGATGTAGCAAGACTCTAAATTAAGGAGGTGTCCCATTTGAGACATCAATCTAACCAGATCAAAGAGAAAAGTGAAAATCTCACCTCACCTCATGAAAAAGTCACTTGTTTACTTGCAAATTGAAAGAGAGTGGGACTAAATTAAGAAAGAATGAATGTGAATTTATAGCAGAACAGTTAATTTTTTGAGCCAGTCTCTAGACTGAAAGGGTGATCCACTGAAACTCAAATTGCATCTCCAGACAGCATTGCTCCTCACCAAGCCTCAGACTCAATCCTCAACTGCATTGCTCTTCTCAACATGGCTGGAGTCTAATTGCTTTAGACTGACTTTGCTACTTCCTTATATACCTCTCTCTGCCCATCCATAGCACTCCTGTATCTACCTTCTTAGTGCTGTGATTAAAGGCATGAAATCTCTTCTTCTTGTGTAGCCCTGGGTAGCCTGAAATCACAGAGACCTATCTGTCTCCTGTCTCCTGAGTCCTGGGATTAAAGGTGTGTGCCACCACTGCTTGACCTCTATGGCCAACTAGTATAGCTGCTAGGATAAATGTGTGCATCACTACTACCTGGCAATTTGGCTATGACTAGCTTTACATTCTGATTTACTAGGCAAGCATTATTAAATTATAAATATTATATTACCACAGGAACATGTTCTTTGAAGGACATTCTTTATAGTCATTTTAATAGTTGTCAGAGATGTGGCATCCTCTGCTTTTTCTTCTCTTGCTCTTCCTTCCCTAGATTTCTCCTATCCATTCTCTCTGCCTTCCAGCCCTGCCTATTCTTTTCTCCTGCATTGCTATTGGCCATTCAGCTCTTTATTAGACAAATTAGCTGTTTTAGGCAGGCACAGTAACACAGCTTCACTGAGTTGGACAAGTACTACATAAAAAAATGCAACACATTTTTGCTTTATTAAAACAAATGTTTCATAGCATCAACAAAAGCAACACATTTCACATTAATATTTCACAATACACTGAACAACTGACAATGACAACCAGTCATCCCGACTTTTGGGAATATGAGTAGCATGTTTTTGAAATCACTTCCTCTTGTATGTGGATAACAGTGTCTTTAGTAGATGCTGAGAAAATTGAGACAATGGAAAAATCCTGGAAGACCTAGTTGTTGTCCCCAGTATACTGGGAAGGTTCAGGGCTTATCTGAAGTCCTGGGCTGGAGTAGTCTATGAGGCTGAACATCTTAGCTAACTGATTTGAAATTGTTCTACATGTAGATTTTTGAGGAAACTGCAATAGAGGCATTCTAAGTGGCTATATCACCTGTGCTATTGTCTTTTTTTTTTTTCTGAACACACACAAACTTTCAAGGGTAACACACATGCATACATACATACATATGTAAATACACACATGCATGTGCACACACATGCATGCATGCATACATACACACATACATATATATGTATATATGTACATATATGTGTGTGTGTGTGTGTGTGTATGTATTCTGCTGCCTGCTAAAGATGAGTTTCTTTTCTATGTTTGTAGTGCATAAACAAACTGTAATATAAATCTCCCTGCATGCCACAAAAAAGAATGACATGCAATAATAAATCATGAGGGCTCATTAGTTACAAAAATATATAGTGTCTCATCCAGTCTCAGAGACGTTCCCATGTTGAGGAATCAGTTTTTACATCACCCATCTTGTAGGTTTTCTTGTTTTTTCCTTCCTGTTTGCAACCAAAATTTTTGGGAGGTCTCCCCTGATCAAATCTGCCTTTGTTAATTTTGAAAGAATCTAAAACCCTTGTTTTCTGAGGGAACAAAATCATCACCTCTCCCTAACCCAATACATATTCTGGTTTCCATTATGAGGTCAACACATCTTTAAAGTACTCAGGATTATTTACTTCAGCAGATTTTTCTACTAGCCAGTGTCTCACTTCAGCTGTCATTCATTTCTCATTAGCATTTAAAAATTTAAAGTTAATAAAGCACCATACAGGAGTCAGATTTCCTGTGTACTTCCCTTCCTTACATGGCTTATTCTGTTTATATTAATTTATTATTTCTTAAAAGATTTTTCTTTATTAATTTTAGCACTTATTTTTTCTATGACTGTCTATACTAATTTTCTTTTCTTTATTCAACATCTAAGCACATACACTTGCATGCTGTACCTGCTCTGAGATTTTATTTTTCCTCTCTAGACCTAACTTTCCACATATGTGCAGCCTGCATGAGTCAAATTGTAAATTGCCAACCTATCCTACTGGCTACTCTTACATATGACTCTAGTGGCTAGCTCTGTCCCATTTAGGTCTGTAAACTGAATGAGTGTCCAGCCTCTCAAAAGTTATTGTGTTCACAATGAGTCAGATATTTGTACCTAGTGATGAGTAGCAGCCCCAGCTGTTCAAGTGTTCAGTTTCCCAACAGGGATTCTTACAAGAGCTGCCTCCTTATACACCATAAGCACGATGCCTGCTTGGGAGACTGTGATTACTAAGAAGCTGTGTATTGCTTCATGTTCTATACTTTTTATTTATTCAGCTTTCTCCAGCCCTGTGTGGATATGTACATATTGGATGCCAATTATAGTTGTACTTTCTTTGGAATGTCAGCTACCAAAAGATGACACCTAAACTCCTTATTAATTATGAATGCTTGGCCTTAGCTTAGGCTTGGTCACAAATAGGTCCCATAACTTAAATTAACTCCTTTATATTAGTCTATGTTCTGTCATGTGATTTTTACTGTTTCTCAAGACTGTATATCTGACTCCTCCTCTGTTACTCACTGGTTTAATCCTGTACTCCTCAGATTCTTCCTGAGCTCCTCTCTCTCCCCAGAAGTCCTGTCTATTCTTTCCTGTTTACTAGTAGTCATTCAGCTCTTTATTGAACCAATCAGAAATTGTCTTAGGCAGAGACTCATCTTATCCTACAACATTAGATCAGCCCAGTGGGCATATTTTTTTATTGCATCAAAATTGGTTGAAATTTTGTGTAAAAATATTATTATAATACCACAGTTTATGTAATAAACAAATATGAGTGTTTTTATAAACATATTTTCCTAATTTACAAAGTACTCTTATCATTGTCTCTTGTCCTGTGTTAATCATAGTTGGCTGAGTTAGACCCTGAGTTTTAATTGGGTGTTACAGCCAGAACTTCTACTTCTTTAACAGACTCCCCATTGGCCTCATAAGTTCTTTAATTTGCTAAAGTATGTGCATTTGGTGCATTCTTGCTAAATAAGGTATCAAGCCTGCAAAGTCACTGTTTACAAAAATGTAAGCATAAAAATTTTATTATTTTAACCTTTCTTCTTTACTTTATAAAATTTGTTTCTGGCAGTTTGAAATGCTGTGAAATTCAATGTGGATTTATAAATTTATATATGGTATCAGATGATAGCTAGATGAAAAAACAAAATTACATGTGTACGGGGCAACGTTATTCTGTGAAGATGGTTGTGTAATATCAGGTTTTCTCTCATGTTTGAAAAGTACAAGGATAATTTTATTAACCTGAAAAGCAATATGTTACCACATGCTTTTTATTATCAAATAATTACCCAAATCTGACAATGCCCTTAGGAAGTTACTTAGATTTCCTAATTATAAATATTTTGCTGTCTGGCTAGTAGCCAACTCTCCACCTATAATTATTCTTTCCTATTTAATTTCTTTATTTAATATTTCCTTAATAAGCTTGAATTATTCATAAGAAATAAACACATGAAACTCCTCTCTCTCTCTGAATACACACACACACACACCCACACCAATGGAGGAATTGCCTCCATCACAGTGGGTCATCAACATGTCTGTGGGGCACTTATTGATTGCTAATAGATTAATGGTAGCACCTTTGAATACTGCATCATACTGAGAAGGTGGTCCATGGTGAAGAAAGAAACCAAGTGAGCAAGAAATTGAAGAAGAATCTAGTAAGAATGTTTCCTTTCTTACTTTTCTTTAGTTTCTACATCCAGATATCTGCCATGGTTTCTGTAGATGATAGACAACAACATTTAAGTCCAATAAACACTTTTCTTCCCTAAATTGTTTTTGGATATCCTGTTTATTGCTGGAGCAGAGAAGCAATCTACATCAGTCTACAAAATATACATTGTCATTTGACCAGCAATATAAAGGGCTATGCAGGTCCATGTCTTATGGAAAACTATGATTTGTTAAAAATGCATTATTTAGAGAAGAGACCATCTTCTTACAGAAGGTATATAGCTATAATATATATGGTCGAGTCAATTCTTAGATGTGTGCTAGACATATCAAATAGTCTAGTTAAATGTCAATGGTTTTATAACTGTGCTAATATACAACAAATAAATTCAATTCTGTAAGAACAATATGTAAATATGAAGGAAAACTCCAACCCAAGGAAGTTAATTACACTCACAAAGATATAAGCAATAGATAATCCCACTCTACCAGAACCCAAAAGAAAAAGTGAGGCAAATATATTCACAATACCACAGCCAACAATAATTCAAAAACAAAAATTATTAACAATCAATGATCCTTACTTTCCTGCAATATAAATGGTCTTAACTCACGTATAAAAAGACACAGGCTAACAGAATGGATGCAAAGACAGAACCCATCCTTCTGCTGCATACAAGGAGCATATCTAAGCTTCAATGACAGGTACTATCTGAGGGTACAGGATTAGAAAATGAACCAAAGAATCATGCAAGTGTAGCTATCCTAAGATCTATCAAGTTCAAAACAAAATCAATTCAAAGAAACAAAGGTCATTTCATATTCATCACAGGAAAAGTCCACTAGTACAAAGTCTAAATTATAAAAATCTGTGCCCCAAATACAAAGGCACCCACATTCTTAAAAGAAACATCACTAAACTCAAATCTTTCATACTCACATAATCCTAGTGGGAGACTTTACACCCAACTCTCACCACTAGACAGGACCACTAGACAGAAACTTAACAAAGAGACAAAAATCTTACCAAAGTTATGTCCCTATTGGGTTTAACAGACATCTAGGGAACATTCCTTCTGAACACAAAAGGATATACTTTCTTCTCAGCTGCACATGGAAACTAGTCTAAAATCAACCACATATTGGCAATATAACAAATCTCACCAGATAACAACAACAAAATAATTGGAATAGCCCCCTGTATCTTATCAGACCACCATGTTTTAAAGTTGGAATTCAACAAAAATACAAATTGCAGAAACCCTACAAACTCATGGAAACTGAACAATGCAAAATTGCACCATTCCTGGGTCAAGGAAGGAAATAAAGAAATAATTAAAGACTTCCTAGAATTCAAAGAGAATGAATAAACAACACACACAAAATGTGGTACACTTTGAAAGCATCTAAAAGGAAAGTTCATTGTACTAAGAAGTCAATGTTTCACTATTTGTACATGATATGATAGTTTATATAAGTGACCCAAACTCTACCAGGGAACTCCTACAGCTGTTAAACACCTTCAACAAAGTGGCAGGATACAAAATTAACTAACAAAAATTCAGTAACTCTACTATATACACATGATAAAGGGCCTCTGAAAGAAATCAGGGAAACATCTAATGGGAGATGTCAGTCTGTAAATATGTTTCTCATACTGGTTAATGAATAAAGCACTGTTGGCCAATAGGAAAGCAAGATAGAAGGGACTAGGAGATAAGGAGGATTGGAGGAAGTAGTAAGAAGGGGTCAACATGGAGAGAAAGGAAAGAGCAGAACCACCAGCCCCTTCTCACCAGTAAGATAAGACCCCATGGAAATACTTAGATTAATAGAAATGAGTTAATACTTAAGACAGAGCTAGCTGATAAGAAACAAATAACTGACCAATAGCTTTATATCAAATACAGAGTCTCTGTGTGTTAATTGGGGCTGGCACTGCAGTGGATCCAGGCCGGCAGTAAAACCTACTTCTTACAAACATCACCTTTTACAATAGTCACAAACAACATAAAATATGTTGGGGTAATTCTAACCAAACAAGTAAAAGATCTGTATAGCAAGAACTTTGCATCTTTAAAGAAAGAAATTAAAGACAATGAAAAGATATATGCTCTTGGATAGGCAGGATCAACATAGTAAAAATGGCCATCTTGGCAAAAGCCATCTACATACTTAATGTAATTCCCATCAAAATCCCAGAACAATTCTTCACTGACCTTGAAAGGATAATACTTAGCTTTATATGGGTAAGTAAAACTCCCAGGATAGCCAATACAACAACCCTGTACAATAAAAGAACATCAGCAGGCATCACCATCCCTGACTTCAAGCTCTTGAAAGTCTTGAAAGTGCTTGGCATAAAAATAGACAGGTAGAACAATGGAATTGAATCAAAATCTTGATATTATCCACACACATACCAACACCTGATTTTTGACAAAACAGCTAATATTATACAATGGAAGGAGGAAAGCATCATCAAGAAATGTTGCTGGCATAACTGGATGATGGTGTATAGAAGATTGCAGATAGATCCATGTCTATTGCTATGCACAAAACTTATGCCCAAATGAATCAAAGACCTCAACATAAATCCAGCCACATTTAACCTCTTAGAAGAGAAACGGGGAGATTCCCTTGAATGAGTTGGCACAGGAGATGGCTTGGCTTACTGAACATAATACCAATAGCACAGACACTGAGATTGACAATTAATAACTGGGACCTCCTGAAACTGACAAGCTACTGTAAGGGAAAGGAAACAGTCCACAAGACAAAATGGCAGCCCACAGAGTTGGAAAGAACTCAAGAAGCTAGTCACCAAAACACCAAATAATCCAAGTAAAAAGTGTGGTATAGAACTGAATAGGGAATTGTCAATAGAGAAATCCAAAATGACTGAAAGACACTTAACAAAGTGATCAACATCCTTAGCCAACAGGGAAACAAAAATCAAGGCACCTCTGAGATACCATCTTATTCCTGTCAGAATGTCTAAAATCAGAAACACCGATGACAGTTTATGCTGGAGAGGTGTGGAGAGAGTAACACTCCTCCACTGCTGGTGAGAGTGTAAACTTGTACAGTCCTTTTGGAGAAGAGTATGGAGGTTACTCAGGAAAATGGGAATCAGTCTACCACATGGCCAGCAAATTCATTCTTAGGCATATACCCAATATATCCTCATCCATGCAACAAAGATATTAGTTCAACTGTGTCAACTACGCTCATAGAAACATTATTTGTAATAGCTAGAACCTTGAAACAACTTAGATGTCCCTCAACTGAAAAATGGATAAATAAAATCTGTTAAATTTACACAATGTAATACTACTCAGTGGAAAAAAACCAATGAAATCTTGAAATTTAACGGCAAATGGATGGATCTTGAAGAAACCATCCTGAGTGATGCAACCCAGTCATAAAAAGAGGAACATGGTATCTTTTCACTCATATATGGATTTTAGACATAGAGCAAAGGATCACCAGCCTACAATTCACATTGCCAGAAGAAGCTAGAATACAAGGAGGACCCTAAGAGAGTCATACAAAGTTCCCCACAGAAGGGAAAAGGGACAAGATCTCCTGAGTATATTGGGAGTATATTGGGGGGAGTCACTGGAGATGTAGTTATTAGAAAGAGAAGGGTCGAAGATAAGTGAAGAGGAGAACATGAGGAAGCAGAAAGATTGAGGTAGGGGATGAATAGATGAGAGCAATAAAGAGATACCATAATATAGGGAGCCATTATAGGTTTGAAGATAAAACTGACATTAGAGAAATGTCCAGAGATCTACAAGGATGATGCCAATTAACAATCTGAGTAATAATGGAGAAGCTATCTTAAATGCCCTTCCCTGTTAATGAGATTGATAACTACCTTATATGCCACCATAGAGCCTTCATCCAGTAGCTGGTGGAAACATAAGCAGGCATCCACACTTGAACACTGAGCTGAACTCCTGGAGTTGCAGAGAGGGAGGAATGATGAGCAAAGTGGTGAAGACCAGGCTACAAAAACTCACAGAGCGAGCTGACCTGAACACTTGGGAGCTCATGGACACAGACTGATACCTGGGAAACCAGAATTAAATCTACCCAGACCTCTGAACCTGCATCTCATTTAGAAGGCCTAGGCAGTATACAGGACCTCTGACAATGGAATCAGGATCTACACCTGGTCCATGAAAAGTATCTGGGAGCACAGTCCCCTTGGAGGGATAGTCCCTGAACCTTGAGACAGGAGGGAAGACAGGCCCTACTCAAACGACTTGACAGATTTTGATGATCTGTCCTGGAAGGCATTATCCTTCCTGTGGAGTAGGTGGGGAATGGGATGGGAGGGGGTGTATGAACGCATGGGAGGATGGGAGGGAGAGAGATTTAGGATCAATATGTAAAATAATAAAAAAAATTATGATCTCAAAATGCAAAAATAAATAAATAAATAAAAATAAAACCAAGAAGATAAAAAGGAACAAGTGATTTTTAATTAAAAATAAAAAAGAAAATAAACATGTAATTGCATTTCTTTTGACTGAACATTATGTTTTGTTGGGTTTTTTGTTTGTTTTCTGGGAAGAGCCACAGCAAGACCTCTGTTTTTCATTGAGTTTTCTATGTTTCACTTCTAGACTTTTGTCAGTCATACTACAATAGTTAGATTAATTCAAAGATTGAAGTATGAAGGAATGTAATAATTGAAAATATTATGTTTAGATTCAATTATAATAGTGATGTAATTAATAAAATTGGCTGAAACCATAGATTATATTGATTTTACTATTGCTATTTGTTCCCTATAAAATGAATCGATTTGGGTTGGAGTCCAGGGTCCTTGACATGTTTTAACATTAGATTCTTTGTTTTTCAGAATTTCCTATTCCTGAATATTACATATTTTCCTGTTTCTACAAAAATTTTAGTTACAATCACCCAGTCCACGCATAGTGGCTTAAGGCAGCAAATCCAGATGTTAGGAGGCTAAACCAAGTAGTTTGCTGCAAGTTAGAAGGTAGGCTAATCTAGAAAATTTTCCTCTCCTCAAAATCAGAATAAAACAATCATAAATAAATAATCACTCACTCATTATTCTCTTGCTGTAGTATTTATTGTTTTTGATTCAAAACAGAAATAGATGATTGATAATTCATATTCTAAGTAAATTATGTATTTCAGAATATAGGAGAGTGTTTTTCAAAAACGCTTGTTTCTGATTCTGTTATTGATGATGAATAAGACAAATTTCTGACTTATCCTCAGGTGGCATCCATACTCAAATTATTGGTCCTGAAAACAGCTGAGGTTGCTGATTCATAGACTGTGTGTGCTGAGTAATCAATGCCTATACCCATAGGGAAACAAGATCAGGCTTACAGAATGAGACATATCAGCACATTTGTCCTACTTAAAAAACTACATTGCTTCACTAACTTGACATTAGAATTTCATGTCTGTCATATTTGGATGTTATGTTTGATGCCATGTATGTAGGTTTTATACATTAAAGTTTTGAGCACTATCTCTAGATCATAAATTTTGAGTGATTTCTTCTGTTCACAAACTGCGAGAGTAGGCCAGATGCAGACAGTCATTAAAGAGTTCATGAAGAGGGTAAAGTTCAAAAATTCAAAACAATTTAGTGCCTTGCTTCTGATTACAGACTTCTAATGAATCATTTAGAAATAATGACTTTAATAAATCACAATATATTTGAAATCAGATACTAATATTATATAGCCATAAATTTCTTTAGCAGTTTTTTTGGTTGTTATTGATTTTTACTAGGACGCATTTTTTAATCTGATTTTTCTCCTTTGTTTTAAGTATTAGGAAAATGACATTATTTTCCTTTTTTTATTTAAATTTGAAATACAGTTGTTTTACATGTCAGTGTCAGTTCCTTCACCCTTCCATCCTCCCCTATTACTCCCACCAAACCCTATCCCATCCCCTTTCTGCTGCACAGGGAGGGTGAGGCCTTCCATGGGGAATCTTCAAAGTCTGTCATATCATTTGGGGCAGGGCTTAGGCCCTCCTTCATGTGTCTACGAGGGATGAATACTGATCCATTTTTAAAGAGAAAGGAAAAAGAATAAATTCATATATTTTCTTAACATATGGAATAAAACTAGAATGACAAATCCCCATGTTGCTTTGCTACATTTAAAATGCTGTTAATTCCACTGTAGGATTTGGTAAAATTAGGCAATCCCCACCCTTTCTGTCTATCTATCTCTAAAGTGGGGTTTCAGAAAACTGCTTTGAACATAGGTAAAACTGGGCTTGGGTTTAGATAGGCTTCAAAATTGCAGGACTGTGGTGTTTTTAAGAAATTTCTGTTACTTGGCGGCAGTCTTGTAGTTCTCTAGATGTTTCTTAGTGTCAATTTTATCTTCAAACCAATAGTGGCTCCCTCTTTTATGTTCTCTCTCTCTCTCTCTCTCTCTCTGTCTCTCTCTCTCTTCTGTCTTCTATTCCTAACCAGGCTCAATCTTCCTGGTCGCACGTGTTTTCCTTTCCTCCCCCTCGTTTTCTCCTACTTCTCTCTCCATTCGCTGCCCCCCCTACTTCCCCTGTGCGCTGGGGGACTTGTCCCTTCCTGATTCTGCGAGGGACTTTATATGAATCTCTTAGAATACACCTTGTATCCTAGTTCCTCTGGTGGTGTGAATTTTAGGCTGGTGATCCTTTGATCTAGGTCTAAAATCTACTACAAAACTGCTGCCAACTAACAATCTGAGCTTCCGTGGAAAGGCTACCATAAATGCCCTTCCCGGAGTGTGAGATCAACAACTAACTTATCCATGGAGCACTCAACTAATGCCTGTTGGAAACAGGAGCAAACACCCATACATAAACATTGAGTCGAAGTAGAACCCAGATGCAGATGGAGAGGACAAGACCAGGCGGCAGAAATACATAGAGACAGCTTACCTGAACAAGGAGGAGCTAAGGGGCTATCAGACTGATAGCTGGGAAGCCAGCATGGGACTGACTTTTCCCCCCTGAATATAGGTCTCAGACAGAAGGACTGAGCAGTCTAAGGGACCTCAGACAGTAGAGCCAGGATGTATCCCTGGTGCACAAAAGGACTTTGCTAACATATTCCCCATGGAGGGATAACTGCCTTAACCTAGACAGGAGAGAAGCCCTAGTCCCTACTTCACATGACCTGTCAGATCTACATGGCCCGAACTGGATGGCATTCCCCTACATATGGAATTGGGGTGAGGGGATCAGAGGGGAGTGTGGTTAGGGTGTATGTGAGAGAGCAAAGAAGATAAAAGGGAGGGAAGAAGGGAAGGAAGGAGGAAAGGAGGGAGGGAGAGAGGGAGGGAGAGGGAACTGGGATCAACATGTAAAATAATAAATTAAATTTAAAAAAAAATGCTTTGACTGCAAAATTTAAGTTAAAGGACAAGTTAATGGGGAAAAGGATTTCTATTTTTGTTTCCACAGAAAATGAAAAGCTGTGGATTCCTTCCAGACTAATGTGGTTTGATCAAGCCAGACCGCCTGAAACAGAGAACCAGGTGATCCTACATTCAAAACAGCTGGACAAAGCAGCCTTACAGACTACAGCCAGGATTTCTGCATCTTCTTAGAATCCCCCATGACAGCGCCCCTTACCAGCAGGAAGTAGTTTGGAAAGAAGGACGCCCAAATTCCCAAATATTGTCTATATATATTTGTTTTCATTTAATTGGACTTGGTTATATAAAATAAATCAAAAAAATGAAATTTCTGTTACATAGAAACTTAATTGAACATCTCAAAATCATTTGTTATGACATATTTTCTTTTAGGGTAAAGGTCTGGATATAGTGTATAGAACATATCAAGTTCCAGAAAACAAGTCAAGGCCTGATCAAATCCAAGTTTTTCAGGAATGCACTTACTTTGACCTTATAATAGGGCAGCAGCTATTCTTAAAATGGAGGCATGATAGTCCATCACCAACTCTAAGTGTTGGTTATTTTCTTTATGTGTCAACATTGAAACCTAGTTAGACAAGATGATGGGAGATGTCATTCTGTTCTGTAAATATGTTTCTCATACTGGTTAATGAATAAAGCACTGTTGGCCAAGAGGAAAGCAAGATAGAAGGGACTAGGAGAAAAGAGGAAAGAGGAAGTAGTAAGTAGGAGTCAGCATGGAGAGCCAGGAGAGAGCAGAATGTAGGCCCCCTCTCTTTGGTAAGATAAGTCCACGTGGAAGTACTTAGAGTAATAGAAATGAGTTAATACTTAAGACAGAGCAAGCTGATAAGAAGCTAGTAACTGGCTAACAGCATTATATCAAATACAGTCTCTCCCTATGATATTTGGGGCTGGTGCCATGGTGGGTCCAGGCCGGCAAGAAAAACCTTACTCCTAAAAACAAGAGAATAACATTTGTAATAGTATGTTGACCACAGTTAATGATAAAGTATTATACCCTTGAAAAATGTTGTGAGCAGGTTTGAAAAATTCTCAAAAAAATGTTATAAAACATTGTCAACTAGGTATATCCAGGCATTCTGTAATATACAAAATTCATAGAGATATGTGTCAAACAATAAGTAATTCCCATATACTGAATTTTAGACAATATATACATAGAAAAGCTTGGACTTCATTCTTTCTCTGTGGTAAAGACAGAAAGTATTTCCTATGTGAGCAAGTGTAATAAGTATAGTTTACTTAAAATTTAGCTCATACCACCTCATTATCTTATAAATATAGCATGTACTTCTTAAGAATTTCCCATGGAAGGTTTGATATTCATTAATGGATAGAATGAAGCCACAGGGCATCTTCAGGAATACACCAATCTTAAAGCTCACCTTTCTTACAAGGCATGAAGTTTGTCAGTACTTTAAATTTTTCCTCACAATTTGGATTTGGCCTCAGACCAGTATTTTTTTTTTTTTAATGTAGAATGACATAAGGACATCTGGACCTGGTGAAAAGAATAAAAAGCCCTTCTACTGTCTGTTTCTGAATGCTAATTTCCCCTCATTATTATTTTATTTCTCTTAATTTTAAAACTTTTATTTTCTGAGGGTCTCAATTTTGAGGAAAATGTCAGTTATAACAAGCCCATATCAGAAGCTGAGGCTTCCCTGGGGATCTGTCAGCCTCATGATAGCTCAAAAGGCCATGGAGACATGGTTTCATTTGTCTAAAGTTTTATTTTTGTACTGGCCTTTATTTGATGCTTTTCTTTAAGTACGGCATTCATGCTCACAGCTGAATTTTTCCCATAAGAGAGACAGATCACAGCATAATGAGGGATTTGGATCAACAAGGCCTCAAAGGTCCTGTGCAATATCCTATGATCCAGATTACTTACAAGATGAATCCCTAATTCCTCAGTCTGCCATCCAAAGCTTTTCTTGTTATAGCTTTATTTTGCTCACAGAATCTCTGCATTCTGCATTAAGAAGTCTCAAATGGGGCCTCTTTAGCAGACAATCCTCAGAACTTATTGCCTAGTGAATAATGTTTGAATCAAACATACACACTCTGGGAACACACACACACACACACACACACACACACACACACACACACACACATTTCCTTGCATAGTGAAGGAACTGTACTGCAGTTTATTTCAAATTGCGGTATTATTTGCTTATTTTTTCCTTTTGCACCTGGAATATTTATACTGCATTTTTTATCTTTATTCAATATAAAGGTATTACATGATATCACTACAGTAAAATATTTAAAGTTCATTGCTAGGGACTTTGTCAGGTGATGAGACCAACAGGTACAGAAAATAAAACTAAATAATGAAGCACTAAGGGAATCCATACTTAGAATGAGGTCTGTCTGTTTGCAACAAGATGATTTACAGACCTTAGTAAGAATGTAATTCATGTTTTACATAAATGAATATAGCAAAAACAATAGAACTTTTTGATTTTTGGGGGATTAATAAGAACAAATATAAGAACTGTATGTCTTATTAATACATAGATTCCAAAGGTGGAATGACAATATATGCACGACACCTCCAGTTGGTTTGTTGACAAACAAGCATTTTATGTTTGTCTGTCTACTGATACTAACTGGAAAGTTTATCCTCTCAAAGTCATTTTGATCTGTATTTACTAAGCCAAATTCATGTAGATACTCGTTCACTTGAGTTCCACGTGCCAAGTCCAACCATTTGTAAAATCTATGATATTCCATGCCAACAAATTTTGTTTTCCACAAAATGAATTAATTTTCTTGACACAATTAATATAAATTTATTCCACTAATAAGGGATATTATATCTATTTACTTAGTGTATGATATTCATTAATATACCTAAAGAAACTGCTAAAAATATGAAGTTAGTTTATGTAGAAGTTTCTTTTATTTGTCTATAATATCTTTAAAATATTTAAATTGAATTCATAAGCCCTCTGAGGTTAAGTGACAAGCAACTCATTCATTAAACTAGGATCTATCAAGATGCCATTTTCTTAGGACAAATTGTAAGCTAACAGATTATTTATAAATGTCATTAGAATAGAGGATGTTAGTGAAATTAGAATAGGGATTTGACACTGGTTTGCAGTACAAGTTCTTCAACTTTGTCTACTGTGATTTTTAAGATATATTTTGGTGCAAGAAAATAACATAAAAAATCTTATATTCAGATGTAAAAAATAAGCAGAGTATGTAGATAAATTATTTGAATCATATACCATAAATTCTACCACTGTAGAAATAGAAGAATGCATCATTGTGTAGGTCTTGTTTAGGCAGGTGTTGGTAGAGTATCATGGATGTACTGCCACTGTCATTTCTGTGAGACAGAATTTCATGGTGGAATACATGATCCTATGTCTCTTACAGTATTTCTTACCTGTGTTTTGTGACATTACCTTGGCCTTAGGTATAGGAATTGTGTTGTAGTTATCTGCACTGCAGCTGGAAATCCCTCAGTTTATATCTGTAGAGAGCTCAGCATTTTGTATTTACATAATTGTGCATATATAAACAATATATATATATATATATATATATATATATATAACATATATATAGTCAAAACATGAAGCTAATAAGAGAGACTGAGGGAGGAAAAAAGGAAGGTGTGAGGTAGGTCACACTGGAACAGTTGGAGGAATGTTAATACAATTCAATTATAATTAAAAAGTAAATATGAAAGTAAGCAGATGGATTTGTTTATTGCTTTCCTGCCAGTGACAATATAACTTAAACTGAAAGAGACAAAACTGGCATGAAGAGAAAATCCTAAAGTAGGTATAATGGAATGATTTCTCACAGAGATTTTATCATCTGGTGAAGATCTCTCTAAGTATCTATTCTTTGTTAAAGTCTGAATTTAGACTTCTGGTTCCATAAACTGAGATTTGTCTCCACTTAAAGGTGAGAAATATTGAGTTTCATATAAAAATTAGTAAAGAGAAATATTTTGAATTTTCTCAACTCTATGTTAAATAAAAGTTTTGAACTACTGACAAAAATATGGGATTATATTACCCTTCTTTCAGAAAAATTCAGTATACTGTGGGTATGCACTTTTTTAAGAGTTGTTGAGGACATGCACCCTCAAGGAGAACCTTTACTGTCACTTTCCTAAGCCAGTATAATTTCTTCCTGCATTCATATATATATATATATGAATATTAATATTATATATATTATATAAATTATATAGAAATATAATATATATAGAATATAAAAATAAAGATAATTAATAGATGATAGATAGATAGACAGATAGATAGATAGCTTATGGATAGGTGATAAAGTGTACTTTGCATTCCTCATCAAAAATATTTTCTTTTCACAACAAATAGAGATTATTAAAGAAAACCACAACTGGTTAAAATATGGAGTACTTCCTGCTGTGATGTGCTGCAGTTGTCTAACATATCTAAAGCTCAGGAAACATCCCAGAAGAAGTAAAGAAAGACTAAGAAACAAGAGCAGGATGCCTACAGTGAGCTTTTGTCTTCTGTGCATGTCAGAGAAGCCATACACATGAAATCTAAATATCTTAGTCTAAAAGAGACCTGGACAATGGCAATAACAGATAATTAGACAACATGTATTCAGCCCCCATGCAGGGTGGAGAACAACAGGTCATTAAGAACTACAGAGAAAAACATTTGTCCACTGGAGTTAGCTCCCTAAATGGTTATTCAATACCAAATAATAAGCCCCAAAACACATATTTATGAGCAACTATAAATGGACTCAGGATGTAGCGTTTATAAATTTATGTGTATGTATATTCTGAACATTAGAAATGAAAGAGAATTACACACAAACCTGATAATTTATTGCAAAGAGTACTCACAACAATTCTTTTGGATATATAACTGATATGAAATGAAAATATGGAGTAAACAGATACTTTAATATCTGTGTTCATTAACATTCAGCTCCGTAAAGTAAAATTTTCCAAGAACAAAATCACCTATGTGTTCACTGATAACAAATGCTTCAGAGAAATATGTTAGCCCTCTCCATAGGTATATTTAGACTTGAAAATGGGTGGCATTATGAAAAGACGAAGAACAACAGGGAAAAGTTTGTTAAATTGAGGAAGAGAGTAACAAAAGAACAGAAGATCTATCCTCCCACTGATATGAGTTTCCTAGAACATCATTTTGTAAATACCGTGTATAGTATGTCGAGGATGCTGAAGCAAGAATGGAAATTCACTATTATTTGTAGAATACAGAGAAATTTGAGAGATGGATTGTATTAATGGATATATAGCATTGGGTAGGTACCTGATAGTAAAAAGTTTATCGTTAAAACTATTACAATGGCAAATTTTGTTATGAGATTTTTCTGTAGCTTATGTAATATCAGTCCACAAATTATATTCATGTTTCAATTATTTAAGAACCATCTCAAAAAATTGATCTGAATTTCATAGACAACGGATAAGTTTCAACTGATGTAGTGGTATATGTATTTTTTTTTTCTTTTTCTTCATATTGATCCAAGTTCCATCTCACTCCCATTCCCCCATGCCCCCCACAGACCATCCCATCCCATCCTCCATCCACTCCCAAGGGAGGGTAAGGTAAGGCCTCTCTTGTCAAGTCATTTGGGGTAGGGCTTAGGCCCACCTCCGTGTCTCTAGACTAAAGGAGAAAAACACCATAGGAAATAGGCAACTGAAGTCCTTTGTGTACCAGGGATACTGGTTCCACTGCCAGAGGTCACATTGGCCCATGTTAAGGAGGTCTGAATCGGTCCTATACTGGTTTCTCAGCTATCAATCTGGGGTCCATGAACTCTGCCTTGTTAAAGTCAGCTGTTTCTGTGGCTCTCTCCAGCCGGTTCTTGACCTCTTTGCTCAGAACTTCTCCCTCTCTGCAACTGGATTCCAGAAGTTCGGCTCATTGTTTAGCTGTGGGTGTCTGTTTTTCATACCGTTAGCTACAGAATGAAATCTCTAGGATAGCATATAGAGTAGCCGTCAATCTCATTATTAGGGAAGGATATTTGAGGGAGTACATCCACTAATGCTTATATTGTTAGTTGGGGTCATCCTTGTAGATCTCTGGACATTATCCTAGTGCCAGATTTCTCTTTATACCTATAATTGCTCCCTCTATTATGGTATTTCTTCCTTCCTTCCTTCCTTCCTTCCCTCCCTCCCTCCCTCCCTCCCGCCCGCCCGCCCGCCTTTCTTTCTTTCTTTCTTTCTTTCTTTCTTTCTTTCTTTCTTTCTTTCTTTCTTTCTTTCTTTCTTTCTGGTCTTCCCCCAAATCAATCTTCCTGCTCCCTCATGTTCTCCTCTCCCTTCTTCTTTGCCTCTTCTCTTCCTCCTAACCCACTGCTCCCAGTTTGCTCAGCAGATCTTGTACCTATCACCTTTAATAGGGGACCATGAATCCTATCTTAGGGTCTTCCATGTATCCTAGCTTCTCTGGTGGTGTGGATTGTAGGCTGGTGATCCTATGCTCTATGTCTAAAATTCAAATGAGTACATACCATATTTGTCTTTTTGTGACTGAGTAACCTCACTCAGGATGGTTTCTTCTAGCTCTATCCATTTGCCTGCAAATTTGAAGATTCCATCCCCCCTCACCTCTGAGTCGTACGGAATTATGGAAATGTACCACATTTTCTCCATTCAATCTTCAACTGAGGGGCATCTAGGTTGTTTCTAGGTTCTGGCTATTACAAATAATGCTGCTATGAATATAGATGAACAGATGTCTTTGTTGTATGGATGTGGATCATTTGAGTATATGTCTAATAGTGGAATTGTCTGTCCTGTGGTAGACTGATTCCCATTTTCCTGAGGAATCACCAAACTAATTTCCCAAGTGGATGTATAAGTTTGCCCTCCCAGAAGCAGTGGAGGAGTGTTTCCCTTTCTCCAGCATAAACTGTCAGTGGTGTTTTTGATTTTAGCCATTCTGACAGGAGTAAAATGGTATCTCAGAGTTGTTTTGATTTACATTTCCCTGATGGCTAAGGGTATTGAGCATTGAATGTCTTTTCAGGCCTTTTAGATTCTTCTATTGAGAATTCGCTATTCAGTTCTATACCACACTTTTTAATAGGATTATTTGGTGTTTTTTGTGACTAGCTTCTTGAGTGTTTTGTACATTTTGGAGATCAGCCCTTTGGCAGATGTGGGGTTGGTGAATACCATTTCCCAGTCTGTGGGATGTTGTTTTGTCTTGATGACTGTGTCCTTTGCCTTACAGAAGCATCTCAATTTCAGGAGGTCCCATTTATTTATTGTCAGTCTCAGTGTTTGTGCTACTGGTGTGATGTTCAGGAAGTGGTCTCCTGTACCAATTTGTTCAAGGGTATCTACCATTTTTTCTTCTAAGAAGTTATGTGTGGCTGGATTTATGTTGAGGTCTTTGATCGATTTGTGATTAAGGTTTTATGCATGGTGATATATGTGGACCTATTTGCAGTCTTTTATACACCAGTATTCAGTTATGCCAGCAGCATTGGTTGAAGATACTTTCTTTTATTCCACTATATAATTTTAGCTACTTTATCAAAAATTAGGTGTTCATAGGTGTGTGGGTTAATATCAGGATTTCAATTCAATTCCATTGATCTACCTATTTTTTGTGCCAATACCAAGCTGTGTTTAGGATTATAGCTTTATAAAAGAGCTTGAAGTCAGGGATCGTGATGCCTCTGGATGTTCCTTTATTTTACAGGGTTATTTTGGCTATCCTGGGTCATTGTTTTTCCTTATAAAGTTGAGTATTGTCCTTTCAAGGTCTGTGAAGAATTGTGCTGGGATTTTGATGGAGATTGCATTGAATCTTCTGGCAAGATTGCCATTTTTACTATGTTTATCATACCTATCCAAGACCATGGGCGATCTTTCCATTTTCTTGTATCGTCTTTAACTTTCTTCATGGAAGATGCAAAGTTATTACTATACTGGTCTTTCAGTTGTTTGGTTAGCATTACCACAAGATATTTTAAGTTGTTTGTGGCAATTGTAAAGAATTACATTTCTTTGATTTCTTTCTCAGACCATTTATTATATATATATATATATATATATATATATATATATATATATGGGCTACTATTTTTTTTTTTTGAGTAAAACTTATATCCTGCCACTTTGCTGAAGGTGTTTATCAACTGAGGGAGTTTCCTGATAGAGATTTTCCGATCACTTATGTAAACTATCATATCATCTGAAAAAAAAAATAGAACTTGTGTCTTTTAGAACTGATTTTGTTTCTTATTTTTCTAACTAGAACTTCAAGTACAATTCTGAAGAGATATGGAGAGAGTGGACAATCTTGTCCTGTTCATGATTTTAGAGGAATGGCATGATGTTCTCTACATTTAGTTTGATGCTGGCTGTTGATTTGCTGTATATTGGTTTTATTATGTTTAGTTATGTTCCTGTTATCCCTGATCTCTCCAAGACTTTTATCATGAAGGGGTGTAGGATTTTGTTAAAACCTTTTTCATCATCTATTTTGTCAAAGTTTTTTTTAATTATCTAGTTAGATGATATATTGTTTTTCTTCAGTGTGTTTTCTTTCAGTGTGTTTATATGGAGGATCACATTGATAGATTTTCATATGTAGAACCTTCCCTGCATCCCTGGGATGAAGCCTACTTGGTCATGGTGGATAATTTCTCTGGTGTATTCTTGGATTCGAATTTCCAGTATTTTATTGAGTATATTTGCATCGATTTTCATGAGGGTTATTGGTCTCTAGTTGCATTTCTCTGTTGTGCATTGCATGGCTTGGTACAAAGGTCATTATAGCCTAATAAAAAGAGTTTGGTAATGAACTTTCTGCTTCTATTGTATAGAAAAATTTAAGGAGTATTGGTGTTAGCTCTTCATTGAATTTCTGGTAAAATTTTGCACAGAAACCATCTGGCCCTGAGCTTTTTTTGGTTGGGAGCCTTTTGACAACTACTTCTATTTCATTAGGGTTTATAGGTTTATTTAAATTGTTTACGTGTTCTGAATTTGATTTTGGTAAGTGAATTCTATCCAGAAATTTTCCATTTCCTTTAAATTTTCCAATTGTGGAGTATATGTTCTCAAAGTATGATCTGAAGAGTTTCTGGATTTCCTCACTGTCCATTGTTATGTCACTGTTTTTATTTCCAATTTGTTAATTTACATGTTCTAACTCTGCTTTTTGGTTAGTTTGGATAAAGGTTTGCCTATCTTATTGATTTTCTTGAAGAACCACCTATTTGTTACCTTCATCCTTTGTGTTGTTTTCTTTTCTACTATTTTATTGATTTCAGCCCTCAATTTGATTAGTTCCTGGAGTCTACTTCTCCTGGGTGACTTTGCTTCTTTTTTTTTCTAGATATTTCAGTTCTGATGTGACTATTCTCCAGTTTCATCACTTGGGCACCTAGTGCTATAAACGTTTCCCTTAGTACTGCTTTCACACTGTCTAATAAGTTTGCGTATGTTGTGTGTTCATTCTAATTAAATTCTAGGAAGTCTTTTTACTTCTTTCTTCCTTGACCCAGGAATGGTGCAATTAGACAGTGTTCATTTACCATGAGTTTGTAGGTTTCTTCAATTTGTGTTATTGTTGAGTTTAACTTTGAAGCATGGTGGTCTGATAAGATACAGGGTGTTATTCAATTATTTTGTGACTGTTGAGTTTTGCTATGTTTCGATTATGCTGTCCATTTTAGAGAAGGCTTCATGTGGTGCTGAGAAGAAAGTACATTCTTTTGTGTTTGGATGAAATGTTCTATTCATGTTTACTAAATCCAATTGGGTGTAGTGAGATATTCACTTTGCATCTGTGGCACTGATGATACCCATTGGGTGTGCAGATGGGGGCAGAATTGAGCTGGGGGGAACTAGGTCTGAGGAGGAGCCCAGGAGCACTCTCTTGCATGCAGCACATGGACAAGAGAGCATCTGAAAGCATCCTTGGGACCAGGAACCTGCTGATGTTCATCTGTCTATGTTGTAAGTTATTTCTCCCCAAATAAACATCTATTCAGCCTATTTGTTTCTCCTGATCCTTATTAAACTGTAATAACTGGGTCATAATTTTATCTTTTTTTTTTTTTTTTTTTTTTTTTGCTTATTTTCTTTCTTTTTTAAGTTTCTGTTTGGTGGTTCTGTGTAGTGTGTGAGGATTTATCTGAGATTTGAGTTTTAGTAATGTTTCTTTTACAAAAGTGGGTGTCTTTGTATTTGGGGCATAGATGTTCAGAATTGAGACATTGTCCTGATGGATTTTTCCTGTGATGAATAAGAATTATACTTCTTCATCTCTTTTGATTTATTTTAGTTTGAAATATAATATGTTAGATATCAGGATGCACCCACTTTTTTCTTTTATCCATTTGATTGGAAAGTCTTTTTCCAACCCTTTTGTCTGAGGTAGTGTCTATCTTTGAAGCTTAGAAGTTTTTCTTGTATGCAGCAGAAGGATGGATTCTGTCTTTGTATCCATTATTTTAGCCTGTGTTTTTTAATAGGTGAGTTAAGACCATTAACATTGAGGGATATTAAGGACCATTGAATGTTAAGTATTGTTTGTCTTGGATTTGTTGCTGGTGGTATTATTGTGAGTAGATTTATCTCACTTTTCCTTCTGGCTTCTGGTAAAGTGGGATTAGCCTGTGTGTGTGTGTGTGTGTGTGTGTGTGTGTGTGTGTGTGTGTGTGTGTTTAATGTATTTAACTTCCTTGGGTTGGAGTTTACCTCCAGAAATTTCTATAGGGCTTGGTTTGTCTATATGTATTGTGTAAATCTGGTTTTGTTATAAAATATCTTGTTTTCTCCATATTTAGTGATTGAGAGTTTTGCTGGGTATAGTAAGTAGTCTGGGCTGGTCTCCATGGTCTCGACGTGTTTGCAAGACATCTATCCAGGACCTTATGGCTTTCAGAGTTTCCATAAAACTCATGTGTAATTCTGATAGGTTTGCATTTAAATGTTACTTGGCCCTTTTCCTTTGCTATACTTAATATTCGTTCTTTATTCTGTATGTTTGGTGTTTTGATAATTATGTGGTGAGGGGAGTTTTTTTTATTTTATTTATTTATTTATTTATTTATTTATTTATTTATTTATTTATTTCGATCCAGTCTGTTTGGTGTTAGGTAAGCTTCTTGTACTTTCATAGGCATGTCCTTCTTCAGGTTGGGAAAGTTTTCTTCTATGATTTTGTAAACATGTTTTCTGTACCTTTGAGCCGGGTTTCTTTGCCTATTTATCTTTTATTCCCTGGTTTGGTCTTTTCACTGTGTCCCACATATCTTGGATATTTTGTGTTTAGGATTTGTTGGATTTAAGATTTTCTTTGACCAATGAATCTATTTCCTCTAGTCTCTCTTCCATTATTTGTGAGTTGTTGGTTATGTTTGCATGTGTAGTTTCTGATCATTTACCCAGCTTTTCTATTTCCAGCATTCCACCAGTTTGAGTTTTCTTTATTGTATTTATTTTTTTGTTTTCAGTTTTGGAACTGTTTGAAATGTGTCCTTTAGGTTTTGTTTGTTTGTTTGTTTTTTGGATTTCCTTAAGAGATTTGTTATTTCTTACAGCTTTTTGCTTGTTCTTTTCCTCTATTTCTTTCAATTTTTGTTTGGTTTTTCTCTTCTATTTCTTAAAGTAATTTTCTCACATTCTCTTTGAGAAACTCCATCATTTTCATGCAGTTGTTTTTAAAGTCATACTCTTCTGCTTCATCTGTGTTGGGTTATTCAGGATTTGCTTGGAATCCGTAGAACCTGGAGTTGTCTTATTAGTCTTTCTGTTGTTGGATATTGTTCTTATACCACTGTCTTTCCATCTCTTCTTTATGTGGTACAAGTGGGGTCTTTCCCTCTCCTGGTGGGTATGGGTTCCAGGCTCTATCCTCTCCTCTCTCTCAGAGAGTTCAGGGCCAAAACAGGTTTAGTGGTTGATGCTTGGTGCTTTGTCATAGTGGTGGTTTAATAAAGTTAGTTTTATACACGCCAATGTTTTTAGAGGTTCTCAGAAAATACACTTGTATCATGATAAATGTAATTCTTGTGTAACAACTCTAACAGCTTTCTGTGTATTTTCTAAACACTAACTTGACTATGATTTTGATTTTTCTGGAGCCTTTAACTTCTACCACCTGGTATAGTTGCTTGTGAATTCATCTTAGTAAATGAGATGGTTAGATTCTTGTAAGGAAACCTTTTAAATTCCTTTGTGTTTGGAACTGTTCAAGTACTGGACTATACCCAAAATTACTGTAAATTCTAACTGTGTTTCAACTCACTTTGAAGTGTAACTGTAACAGCAAGTGCTGTGAGATAAAGGTAGCATTACTGTATTAGAATGTAGAATTGGATTGCTCATGTAGCAGTGTATCCCACACTTTGTGTTCAGAGCTATGGGCTTATGGGTTCTTTGTTTCTATCCTAATCTGCACAAATTTACACACTCTCCTGATTGAGATCTTATGCATTATGTACTGTCTCACAAATCCAATGTATAAATGATTATAGAACTCAGTGACTCATCTCTCTACTAGTTTTGGACAGGAGATGAACTGCTTAGCAAGACAATAACTTTGTTGTTTTGAGTTCCCTCATTTTTTAACTTCTAAAATTTGAAGAATACTAATGATTAAGAAGTTATATAGTTTTACTTTATATTTCTATAATAATTTGTTAAATTCTAGTTTCTAATAATTCCTAATCTCCTCAGCCCTCTTGCATAGCTCCCAAGTGCTGTTTCCCCCTATAATACAATACAGATAAAGTAAACTAGAAGGCTAGAGTAAATTATACATGTATTTATTATTCATTAAAGAGAAGACACAAAAATAGCTCATTTTAAAATATGCTGAGAATGAGAGACTTTGAAGAAATCAACCCCAAATGGGACACCATTTCAAATCCCTCTACTGAGGGTATATGCAGAAGATGAAGTTGAGAAATCCAGAGGTGCTGAATAATTTCAAGGAAACTCTTCCAGGTAAAAGAGAATTGATTAACATGTAAAATGAAAGAAATTGTGAAAGCATCACTTAAACCTGCACAAGTTCAAAACAGAGAAAGTCTCTGTATAGAGAAGAGGAAATGGGTGCAAAGTCCCAATCTTAACCTCAAAATTATTTGTACTGGGAAATGTGAAAATCAGTTTTCCCCAATTTAGTGTTCCTGGATGTATCAACTTAATACTCAGGAGGCAGAGACAGGTGGAGCTCAGTGAGTTCAAGGCCAGCTTGTTTTACAAAGTGAGTTCAGAACAGCCAGAACTGTTACACAGAGAAACTCTGTTTCAGAAGAAAAAAAAAAAAAAAAGAAACAAACAAAAAAGAAGTGAAATATTTTATTAAAAAAAAAAAAAAAAAAAAACAAACCAAAAAGCTCTCTCCCAGAATTTAGACCAAGCCAACTACATTTTCTTGGAAAACAGAGGGATCATAGTGTGAATTAATAATTGTATTCTTTATGCCTCATCATTTTGTGTCACAATATAAAATGATATATTGGGTTATAATCTTATGCTGCTCTACTGTGTCCCGGGAGAGCCTTTTATAATATCCCATTTTTTACCCTTTTATAAAACTCCATGCAAGATATTGTTTTTATGTCTCATGTCCAATTTATATATCAATATTCCAACATATATATTTTTCTGGAATTAGTTTTAAGTGCATACATTTATTTATTTATTTTTGCAGTATTGTACGTACCCTACCATTGCACTATATTTTAGTTGTTTAATCTATTTTTGTTCTTCTAAAGTCATACTTTAATCTTCAATAAAAACTTAAAAAATATATGTAATTAAGAATCATGTAACTAGTAGATATAATAGATATATACAGATGTGTATATAATATGCATAAATTAAATTATAAGTGTTGTTTACTAAAATAAATATGGGTCATTTCAAATTATAATTTATACAAGTATGCTATCCTCTCTGATACTTGAACATTTATTTATAACACTAAGATCTGAAACTACTAAGATTTTTTTATTGTTGGGGATAAGGAATTGGAATATATTATGTGAATAATAACTAAATATTTTATTTTTCCAGGTGTCAGGCAATGGCATTCTGCTTAAAATCCCAGTAGTATTGATAATGTTTTCTTATCATTTCATAGATGAGCCTATAGTGATTTATATTATTATAGTGATACTATTGTAGAATCTATGCTCATAAATAGTTAAGAACTACAATTATTGTATGCCAGTTGTTTATCTTAGATCTAGTTCAGTGCCCCACATAAAACATTTTAATCTAGTTACTTATGAATTCTGATTTCTTTTTACATCAGAGAAATGGAACAAAGGCGGTATTATGAATCACATCATTATAATTAAAATAGTTACAATTTTAAGAGTTTGAAAATATAATATGTTCCACCCTAGAATCATGAGAAGTGAGAGATAAAACAGAAAATGAAATGAGGACTTATGAGACATCCAATATAGCTGAGCTAATTTCGAGCCTCCTGAAAGAACTGTGAAGGGATACAGAAACAGCTAAAACTTCTCAGTAAGTCAGTGAAAAATACAAATTGAAAAGTGGGTGACACAGGAAAACCTTTCTGAACAGGACCTTGATTGCATAAATATGAAGAGCACTGTTTAATACATGGGATCTCATAACATTGAGATCATCTGTGGAGATAAAGACACGGTCAGTCAGAGACTGGCAACCTACAGAATGATAAAAGATTGCTTCTAATTACACATCTGACAGCTTACTATATGATAAATAGATTAAAAAGTAAATAACAAATCAATGAATTGAATAGCAAGAAAATAATCCAATTAAAACCTGAGGAATAGAAGTATTCAGAGTTCTCAATAGATGAATCTAATGGTTGAAAAGGACTTAAAGAAATATTCAGCATCTTTCCATTAGGAAAATGCAAATTAAAACTATTTTGAGATTTCATCTTTTCTCAACCAGCATAGCCATGATTAATAACACAAATGATGGCGGCACATACTGTTGATGATTCAGAGGAGTGGGAAGAACATAGACTCATTGATGGTAAGATAACATTTTTTACAGCTATTAGAGAAATCAGTTAGGTGGTTCCATGAGATGACAGAAATCTATATACCTAAGGATTTCTTATGCCAGTTATTGGGCATACAAATGAAGGATTTTACATCCTACTACAGAGATACTTGTTCATCCATATTCATTGCTGCTCTCCTCATAACAGCCAGAAATGGGAAACTGCATAGATATCCATCCACTGATGGGTGCATAAGAAATTTATGAAACATATACAGAAATGGATATTATTTAGCTATTTAAAATGAAATTATGAATTTTTCAGGTAATTGCATGAACCCAGAAAAACTCATCTTGAGTGAGATAACTCAAACCTCAAAAGACAAATATGTATGCCTATTGGAAAAGGTGATGTTTCTCTGTTTCTTTTCTCAGTCCATTTATTGTCTTATATAGTATGCTATTATTATAATTTTTTTAGTTAATCTTGTATCCTGCTACTTTTCTGAAGATGTTTATCAGCTGTTGGAGTCCCCTAATAGAGGTTTTTGGGTCACTTTTGTAAACTATCATATCATTTACAAATAGTGAAAGTTTGATTTCTTCCTTTCCAGGTTGTATCCCCTTGATCTTCTTTTGTTTTCTTACTGCTCTAGCTAGAACTTCAAATAAAATATTGAAGAGATATGGAGAGAGGGCAGCCTTGTCTTGTTTCTGATTTTAAATGAATCACATTGTGTTTCTGCTTTTCTTGTAATATTCAGATTAGGTAAGTAACAAAACTAATGAAAGCCTTAGGATAAAAAGAAACAAACTCAACTTTGAGTTGTACAGACAGGAAATAATAAATTTGAGTGCTGAAATCAATAGAGAAGAAACTATGTGAGTATATGAGTAGGTTGGGTACTTGAATTTGACAGAATGGTATATCACTATCGTTGCCTGAGAACACTGGTGGAATTCTATATCCTCATATCATGGCCTCGAGAAGAAAGAGTACCTGAAACACTGTGCTATCACTGGAAAATTTGCTCTCCAAAGATAAGTATTCTGTACAACCTCTAATGACAGTATATATGGAATTTGATTTGGCAAAGAACAATAGGACTACAGCCATGGAAGGTGTCCTGCAGTTACCAGAATTACCCAATTCAAGAGTAGCTAATTTCAAGGAATAGAATCTGGGAAAAAAGATCAAAGATTTTTCTTGATGAGTATCCTCCTCCTTAAGAAGTAATACCATGGGTTAAATAATTTTATTTTTTCTGTGTTTAGATGAATTGCATTTAGATTGATGTTGGCTGTTGGTTTGATGTATATTGCTTTTATTATATTTAGGTATATTCTTGTTGTCCCTGATCTCTCCAAGACCCTTATCATGCAGGGGTGTTGGATTTTGTCAAAGACTTTTTTTTTTTTTGCAACTACTGAGATGATCATGTGGTTTTTCTTTTTCAGTTTGTTAATATGGTAGATTACATTGATGGATTTTCTTATGTTGAACCATCCCTGCAACCCAGGGATGAAGCCTACTTGGTCATGGTGTATGATTTCTCTGATGTGTTCTTGGATTCTATTTGCCAGTATTTTATTGAGTATTTCTGCATCAATTTTCTTAGGGATATTATTCTGTAATTCTTCTTCTTAATTGTGTCTTTGTGTGGCTTGGTACAAAGTTAATTGTAGCCTTGTAAAACGACTGTAGCAATGAACCTTTTGCTTCTTTTGTGTGGAATAGATTTAGGACTATTGGTTTTAGCTGCTCTTTGAATTTCTGGTAGAATTAAGGACTGAAAACATCTGGTCCTGGGCTTTTGTTGGTTGTTAGACTTTTGAGGACTGCTTCTATTTCATTAGAGGTTATAGGTTCTTTAAATGGCTTATCTGTTCTTCCTTTAATTTTGGTAAGGACATATGTCCAAAAAAATTGTTCATTTCCATTGAATTTTTGAATTTTGTTGAGTACAGGTTTTCAATGTATGAACTGAAGATTCTCTGGGTTTCCTCAATGCCATTGGTTATATCCTCTATTTCATTTCTGATTTTGTTCATTTGCATTTTCTCTCCCTGCCTTTTGGTTAGTTTGGATAAAAGTTTGTCTATGTTGTTCATTTTCTCAAAGAACCAACTCTTTGTTACATTGATTCTTTGTATTGTTTTCATAGTTCCTACTTTATTGATTTCAGCCCTTTATTTTGTATATTACCTGGTGTTACTCCTCCTGGATGGTTTTTCATCTTTTTGTTCTTGAGCTTTCAGATGTGGTGGTAATTCTTTAGCTTGACTATGACTATTCTCCAGTTTCTTCATGTGGGCACTTACTGCTATGAACTTTCCTCTTATCACTGCTTTCAAAGTGTCCCATGACTTTGGGTATGTTGTGTCTTCTTTCTCATTGGATTCAATGAAGTCTTATTTCTTTCTTTATTTCTTCCTTGTCCAGTAGTGAAGCAATTGCACATTGTTCAGTTTCCATGAGTTTGTAGGGTTTCTGCAGTTTGTGTTCTGCATGGTGGCCTGTTAAGATACAGGGGGTTATTCAATCTTTTTTGTGCCCAGTAAGTTTTGCTATATTGATGACTATGTAATCAATTTTAGAGAAGGTCCCTTGTGGTGCTGAGGAGCAGGTATGTTTTTCTGGCATTTGGATAGAATGTTCTCTAAGTGTCTGTTAAATCTAGTTGGGTCATAACTTCTGTTAGTTTCTTTGTTAAATTGTTATACGGTGGTTCTGTCTACTCTTAAGAGTGGGGTGTTGCAATCTCCCACTATAATTCTGTGAAGTTCTATGTGTGATTTGAGTTTTAGTAATATTTCTTGTACACCTGTTGGTACATTTTTATCGGTGCATAGATGTTTAGAATTCATACTTCATCTTAATGTGTTTCTCCTGTGATGAATAAGAAATGTCCTTCTTCTCTTTTGATTGATTTTAATTTAAATTCTAATTTGTTAGATATAAGTATTGCTACATATTCTTGTTTCTTTTGTCTATTTTATTGGAAAATCTTTTCTCAACCCTTAACTCTGATATCTGTCTTTGAAGTTGAGTTCTGTTTCTTGTATGCAGCATAAGGATGACTTCTGTCTTTGAATCCATTCGGCAACTCTGGGTCTTGTTATCTGTGAGTTAAGACCATTAATATTTAGGGTTACTAGTGACCATTGACTTGTTTGTTTGGGGTTTATTGTTTTGTTGTTGTTGGTATTTTGTGTGGATTTCTCCCCTTCTTTTTTTTTTTTTTTTTTTTTTTTTTTTTTTTTTTGTTTGTTTGTTTTGACTGTTGGTACAGTGGAATTAGCTGTTGCCTGAATTTTTGTAGGTGTACTTAAATTACATTTCTCTATTTCTTGGAGTTTTCCTTCCAGAACTTTTTCTGGGCTTGATCAGTGATATGTATTGTTTATATCTGGTTTAGTCATGGAATATCTTGGTTTCTCCATATATACTGATTTATAACTTTGCTGGGTATAGTAGTCTGGGTTGACATCTGTGGTCTCTATTAATGTTGATAGAATACCTATCCAGGACCTACTTGTCTCATAGTTACCATGGAGAAATCAAGAATAATTCTGTTAGTTTTGCCTTGTATGTTACTTGGTCTTTTTCCCTTGCTGCTCTTAATATTCTTTCTTTATTCTGTATGCTTGGTGTTTTGGTTATTATATGATGAAGGAACATTTTTTGTGGTCCACTCTGTTTGCTGTCCTGAAAGCTTCTTGTACTTTCCTTGGCATGTCTTCCTTTAGGTTGGGAAAGTTTTCTTCTATGATTTTGTTGAATATTTTCTGCATCTTTGAGTTGAGTAGGGTTTATTCACCTTCTTCTATACCTATTATTTTTAGGTTTCACCTTTACATGGTGTCCCATATTTTCTGGATATTTAGTGTTAAGAATTTGTTGGCTTTAAAATTTTAGATGGTCGATGATCTATTTTTCCCAGTGTATCTTCAATGCCTGATATTCTTGCTTTCATCTATTTTATCCTGTTTCTTATGCTTGCATCTGCAATATTTGGTCATTTACACAGCTTTTTTATTCCCAGCCTTCCCTCAGACTGTTATTTATTTCTGTATTTCAGTTCTCAAACCTTGCCACTGTTTGAATTATTTCTTACAATTTTTGGTATGTATATTCTTTCATTTCCTCTTTTAGGGTCTCTGTCATCTTCATGAAGTTGTTTTTAGTGTCATTTTCTTCTGCTTCATATGTGTTGGAAAGTTCAGGTCTTACTGGTATGGGGTCTCTAGACGCTGGTGGCCTCATATTGATCCTTCTGTTGTTGACTGTGTTCTTATACTGTCATCTACTTATTCTTTCTTCCAGTACATACCATTGGGGTCTTTCCTTTTCCTGGTGGGTACAGGACAAAGGTTCTCTTCTGATGGGTGCAAGCAGGTCCAATATTCCTATGGCTCTCATCTTTCAGTGGGTTGTTTAAGGACTACGTTGTTGGCCGACTCTGGATGGGATGGTCTGCTGAGATGGGTTATCTGCATGCTATCCCCAGTCCTCTAGTGGATCTGAGAAGGGTGCCAGAAGGGGTTTCCTCTCTGGATGAAGGTAGGACCAGGATGCTGGTACACTGGGAACCAGCCATTCTTCTGGGAAAGGCTCCCCTGCACATAGTCCCTATTCCTCAGGATGCTCAGAGAAGGGCCCTAGGAAGGTGGGCAGGAATCAAGCCCAAGCTTATCTCCTCCCATGGATGGAGATGGGAATAGGACACTTGCAGACTCTGGATGTGATGGTCCACTGGGATAGGCTCCCCCACCTGTAGTCCCCACTCACCAGGAGGCCCCCTGAAGGACACAGGAAGGCAGGCTCTTCCTGTGGGTGGAGTATGGCTAGAATGCTGGTACTCTCTGGACAAGCCAGTCAGCCAGGATGGGCTCCCCGGTTTGTGTGCAAGCCCCAGGCCTCAGAATGCTCCAAGTATGTCCCTCTGTAGCTATCCTTTTTATAATTTGTTATCTTGTAGGATTGCTCTTTTCTGGAGGTAAACATAGTGGATACGGAGGAGTTGGGGATGTAAGGGAGATTATGAGGCGAGTAGAGCGAGGGAAGTACAGGTGGGCTTTATTGTATGAGTGATTTAAGAATGAGAAAAAAGAAATTAAAAAAAATCCTACCAAAACTATTTACACATAAAGTGCACTATCAATAAAATGTCAATCTCATTGTTCAAACACACACACACACACACACACACACACACACACACACACGAAAAAAGAACTTTAATACAATAGAATAAATTGAAAACTAAAGGCATTGCCATTCATATTTGACAAGCAATTGTATTTATGAACTAGGAAAACTTTTAGAGAAAAGCATTTCATTAACAGAATTGCCATTGATTGGAGGAACTACTGACAAATATAATGTTCTTGATTAGATATAGATTAAATTAAAATATCTAGTAAAGGACTTGAGTAATCCACCCACAAATATTGATTGGAGTGCTAAAATTTAAACAACCAGAAGTATTCAACAATAAAGTAATAGACACAATTGTGCAGTGTTGAAAGATTGTTCAGAATCAGAATACATCTTATTTCTTTCTTTTTATAAAATATTTCGTACTTCTATCAATATTTGATAAAGACAAATAAGTAAATTAATTTTGAAAACAACAAAAAGAAACATGCCAATTATCTATGAGACATATGTTAAATAAATTTAGAATTGTAATGATGGTACTCAAAAACTAATCACATCAAGCTCTATCTTTTTTTATTTAATTTTATATAACAAAGTCCAATTAAATAAAAACAAACATTTATACACAATATTTGGGAATTTGGGCGTCGTTCTTTCCAAACTACTTCCTGCTGGTAAGGGGCGCTGTCTTGGTGGATTCAAAGAAGATTCAGATATCCTAGCTGTAGTCTGTAGGGCTGTTTTGTCCAGCTGTTTTGAATGTAGGATCAGCTTGACATCTGTTCAACTATGTTCATAGCAGCACTATTTGTAATAGCAAGAACCTGGAAGCAACCTAGATGCCCCTCAATTGAAGAATGGTTAATGAAGATGTGGCACATCTACACAATGGAATACTATTCTGCAGAAAAAAATAATGGTATCTTGAAATTCGCAGGCAAGTGGATGGCACTTGAAGAAACCATCCTGAATGAGGTAACCCAGTCACAAAAAGAAGAACACAGTATGCACTCAATCATATATGGATTTTAGAACTACATCAAGCTCTACCTTAACTAATATCCAGCTTATATTTGTACTTTTACATATAGAAGCTGACTTTTGATAAACAGAAATTTGACACAAACTCACACTGTATCTTTTAAGAAGGGTATTATTATAGATATTTGATTAATATGTAATATGCTATGAATAAATTATGATCTACAGAAGTCAAGTTTTTGCTATATTAAGTGTAAGATGGGAATACTGAATCTGATTCTTCTCAAAATTAGGAGAGAAGAAAATATACAACTCTATTATCCACCCCCAATATTTTCTGTAATTTAATTTTAGTTCAAAATATTCACAGTGCAAGTCAGAAAATTACTTAAGAGACTTCTTTTCTTGTATTTAAGAAATGTACAGAGAAGGTAGATAAACAAATGACATGATTGAATCATGTTCCTGAGTGTAAAGTGTGCTCTTGATACATTGTGCTACTTAAACCATCTTGCCACATTCTAATTCTATTCTTGAATGGACTGTTGAGCATGCAGCTAGATATTTAGTTTTATCACTTTATTTAGAGTCTGGGTACTATACTCACATGGAATTCAGCTTCACTTCAACCCTCCCCTAATACATGTCTTGCCAAGGTAGTAACTTGGACAGGTTCTCTCAACACTAGTATTCCACAGATCTAAAGAAACCATGAAGGCCTCCTTGCTTGATATTACTCATAATCTTCAGTGTTTATATTTATCTAGATTTATGAAGAGCATTTTTTCCGAGTGTATCCTACAGATTTTATTTTAACATAGTTTTCTATCTCTATGTATGTATTATTTCATTGTTTTCCTTCTCATCCTATTTTGTTTTTCCCAGTTGTTTTGAGAGAGAAATAAACAATTCCCTTTAATTTTATTTACATTCCATCTTCTTTTTCTTCTCCTGGGTATCAAGTGTCACAGATTCTATATTGATGGTTTCCATAAAGGTACCAATTCCATATTATGCTATGGAAGTCTTGGCATTATATCTGATTAATGAACAGGGGATGGAATGGTAATGCTGAGATAAAGTAGTTAAGTTATTTAAATTTCATATTGAAGATCTTGAATAGTGTCTGTCTTTCTTCCTTCTCTTTGGAACCATCCCACCCAAGACATGTGCTATCTCAGCTTAGGCACATAGACCACATGTACTCACTTAAGAAATCACTTTAATTTCAGAAGGTAAAGTGTGTTTGCTCAGTATCAGAGGAGCATAATAATTCTAATTGTTCAGTATTATAATTTATCAATGTAAGAAACCTCCAGTCAGCGAGAAAGGAATACTGCTTGGGATGTGAGGGGTAAAACATGGGTTGGTGCTCTGAATTATAGCTTAGCTCAATCCTGACTTTAGCACCTTTGCTGCCACAGAGTTGCCTTAACTTGATTAAGTTTTAATGTTATCCCCTGAACTTTTATTGATGGGCACTACATCAAAACAACTGTGTCAAAATCTCTAGTATTCTGGCTATAAAATCGTTGTATGTGCTATGTCCTCTATGTCCTTCATTGTGCTTTTATAAAGCCAGAGGTATCTGTAGTAGAAAAAAGCTAAGACAATCTATACGGCCCTTGAACGATGACTTTGTGCATACTGTCAGTTAGAAAATCATGTGGGTAGTTACCCATGTTGTTGTTCTAGCTGAGAAAGCAATCACAGAATCAAAAGAAAAAAATAATTTAAAAAAATGAAACTCCATTCAAACTTTTAGATGAGACAATTTTATCTGCATTGGCAAAAATCTTCCCTTTTCAGATTCTAATTCCTTCTATTTCTGCCTTGTCCTTAATTTCTGAAATTATGTTAATAGTAAAGACTATGAAACAAGCATTGTCGATACTCCATTTTCATTTTCAAGTAGACTATTTTTTTTTTCATAAAGCCAGGTGCTTTCAACAAAAAGAATACCTATTCTCTGCTGAAGATGGTAGGCAATATTTGGAGATCTTTCATTTTCAATCAAGGAAAAGATTGATATTGACATTTAATGGATATAGCTGAGGTTTATATCTTAGTATCATATGCCACACAGGCACTTCTTACCAACTCCATGGTAACTAAATAAATGCAAACTAATTTTTATGTAATTTTTGTGAGTCTTATAGTTTATTAATACCATTATTTATTCCAATTTTTTATTATTAAATTGACTGATTAGCTTATTTTTCAGGTAAGTTTTGTTATTTTTAAGTGCTACTTTGGTACAGTACTTTATGTTTCTTATTTTACTTTTTCTTGTGCCACTCTTTTATATATATATATATATATATATATATATATATATATATATATATATATATTGCATGCTGTGTGTTTTCCCCTATACTTAATTAAACCATACCTAGTTTTAAAAATTTATATTGATTGAAATTCTTATTTTGCTTTACAAAAAAATAATAAAATAAAATACTTTGGCTCTTGAAGTTGACAATAATGTATTTGGTTATAGGGTCATCACAGGTCATTCATTTTCAAAAATGCTATACAGCAACAGCATTACTGATACCGCCACCAATAATATTCCTCTGATGTATGACTCTTGATTATAATTCCATAACTAAGTTCCCTTACTTCAGAAGATCACTTTCTAACTTGTTCCCTGTGAATTGCATGAACTATAAAAATGCTTCTAGGCATTTATTTTCACTCATAGAACGCCATTTACTGTAATGAATGAGTATAAATCCTCATGTAATAAAGATGTCTCCCTCTCGGCTCTAATACCAAGAAGATTATATGTTGAAATTATAATAAGATATAGGTGAATTTTAGATAGAGCAGTGATACATATAAATGTAGGTACAGAATACTGTGCCAAAGAACAGGGAGATCCATCATGCAAGTGTGTCATTATTCCTGAAAAGTCCTACTTGAGCTGATAAAGAGATGAGTGCCATTTGCAGGTCTTCAAAGAAGTGTTTCCTGGAATCCACTGAATGTCCTCTTCACAAAGGGCAAAGTGAAGACATCAAGGAGAGAATTAGTGAAGGAAGGAAAAACACATGTGATTGGATAATTATGAAAAAACAAAGGACGGCATGGAGAACGGCAGAGTTTTGCTGGTGTTTTAACTGAAATGGCTTTAAGATCATTATGAAAAAAAAATAGTGTTATTTGTTTATTTTCCTTGTGGTATAAGTGAATATGCATATTAATTTGTGTACATTCACACATTCACAGTGCATATATGCATGTGGAGTACAGAGAATGAGGTTGGGTGCCTTCAATCACGCTTGAGGTTATGTTTTAAAGGCAGGGTCTCTCACACAACTTTGAGCTCACTGATTGGGCCAGGCTCAGTGGCCAGCAAGCATCAGAGATTCTCCTGTTTCTTACGTAGCCCTAGGACGATTGGATCCTGCTTTTAGCAACAGAATTATGTTGTTGCTTTGAAACAGTCTCTGGTCCTTATGATTCAGCTAAAAACTGTACTCCCTGAGCCATCTCCAGTTTGCTTTCCTTATAATAAGATTTTCTTTTCTTTCTTTCTTTTTTTTTTTCTATTATTTAATATATCAGAACCAATGGCTTTACTCTTTAGGTTCCTGCACTCCCCCAACAGTTCTACACTCCTGTCATGCAGTACTGGCATTTGACTTTCAGGTCATGTGAATCCTATTGTCGCCATCACACTGCTTCCTTAACAATGCCCCCCCTTTCTCTCTAGTGTCTGCAAAAGATGATGTCAAAGATTAGTGATAAAATAATACAATAACTTACATCAGTCATTCTGGATATATTATTTCTGTTGAACTTTTGCCTTTTCTTTTTTAAAGTTTAACTTTAGACACTCTTTAACAAGCTTGTGTTTCTTTCTTTTATTTTTTTAAGATTATATTTTAATTCTGGCATTTACCCTCTATTTTCACCCTCCCAAAAACTTCCATACACACCTTTCCAAACTTCTTCCAAAACACTGCCTTTTTAAAAACTAATTATTATTGCATGCATATATTATTTGTATCTGCATATATTTCAAAATAAAAACAGAAGCAGACACCCATAGCTAAACACTGAGCCAAACTGGAATCCAGATGCAGAGAGGGAGGAGTGATAAGAAAATGGGGACAAGACCAGGCTACAGAAACCCACAGAGACAGCTGACCTGAACAAGGGGAAGCTAATGGACCCTCAGACTGACAGCTGGGAGACCAGCATTGGACCAACTCAGACTCCCTGAACATGGATCTCAGTTAGAAGACCTGGGCAGTCTAAGGGACCTCAGACAGTGGAACCAGTATGTATCCCTCGTGCACAAAAGAACTTTGGGAGCACATTCCCCATGGAGGGATACTCCCTTAACCTAGAAGCAGGAGGGAGGGCCTAGTCCCTACTCCAAATGACTTGACAGCTTTTCTTGATTTCTCCTGGAAGGCATCAATGTCCCTCTGGAGTGTGTATGGGGGAGATAGGAGGTAGGTGGGGAGCATGGGAGGGAGGAAGGGAGGGAGGGATGGAGAGAGGAAGGGAGAGGGGAAGGGATGGAGAGAGGGAGGGAGGAATAGGAAACTGGAATCAATATATAAAATAAGAAAAAGAAAGAAAAAAGAAAGAAGGAAGAAGAAACCCTGCTGAGTTAATATATTGGTGTTGATATAGGTTTTCAGGAGTGTTTGGCACTGGACTACCATTGGTGTGTTCTTCCTGGGGAAGGTCACTGTTCTTGCGCCTAACTTTATTCAGTTGCCTGACATTCTTTTTGTTTGGTTGAGGCTCCATAGGTTTTTTTATTTTCAATTATATATTTGTATGATTGTTGTAGGCACCAAAATTGATTTTTTTAAATTGGATATTAAATAAGCAGGACTGAAATTCAGAAGAAGCAACCACTACATATTAGATTCCCTTTGAAAGAATCCTTGCCATTTGTACTCCATTATAAGAAATGCATATGAATATTACAGGTCAAATTTCCAGGAAAAAACACTGAAATTCAAGCATGCAATTGAGGATTCAATGATAAATTGGAGAATAATTATATAGGACATTTGTAGTTTAAAAGATAACCTGTATACATGGCACACTATTGCAATCCAACCACAGAGACATTGAATAGAAAGACTGTGAACATGAGCCAAGCTTTAGCTAATACAGAGATCTTGTCTCAAACATATTAAATTAAAAGAATAATCAGAAAAATTTATCAGTGAAAAAATTAGAGATGAGAATACAATCACATAGCCTGTGCTTACAGAAGAAAATCTGCTTATTTTACTATGAATCTCATCTTATAAATGAAGCACCAAACACTTCATCTTAATTAATTGATTTACTTTTCTAGTTGTGGTATAATCTTTACTAATATTTATTTTGGTCATTTATTGCAGTAAATATAAAGGTAGACTGGAAGGTAAGAAGAAAAATGACATATTGCTATTTCAAATAGTCATATGATAAAACATGTTAGCAACAAATCTACTTATAAGTTGTAGGAGGATTTTCTTGTGGGATTTAAAATTTTTCTCTCACTTTTGTTTGTTTGGAATCATAAATTCATAGTAGTTGTTCAATAATGGACTAGAAATTTGAAATCAACTTTGGCTGATACTTTGATCTGCTTTATGAAATATACATGGTTTGACTTGAGCTTACTGTAAAGCAATACCAGCCTATTAAGGGAAAGACACTCTTTACCTGTTTAGAGGTAAGTATTTGAGTGCCCTGATTAGTGTAGGTAACATGAAGACCTCTCAGAGTGTCAGATGTTCAAGCATAACAATTTTGTATTTTATTGGTCTGGCAATAAAGGAATAAGTTGAGGTGTTTTTGGTTTTGAATACCTTGAGAGTCTAACATGCAATTTATACTTAATGTCTACAAAGACACCCAAATTAAGATGACCCTGAAGTCCACTTATATGCCTACCACAGATGTTAAAACTTTTACCTTTTTGGCTCTAGCTAGGAAATCAAATCATTGAAACCTTGTGGAAACATTTGTCAAGGTTATATTTTCAATATCTAAATCACACATAATTGAAATATTCCTTTTAATGTAAGCCTGGATCTAACATCTGGACCTCTGAAATCATAAGATGGAAGTAAATTATGCTACCTGAGGACACACATGTTCACTTTCAAGTTAAGAAACTGGAGTACAACAGTGACCCTCAGCCTCAGCTGAAACTTCTAACCTTTACAGTCATACCTTTCATGAAGTTTAAATAATAGCTGATGAAGCAAACTCCTTAAATTAAGATTTGTTAGATATAAATGATGGATCCACTGATATACTTGAAATGATATGGTGTCTGAATGGTGTGTGTGTGTGTGGGTGTGTGTATTTGAATTTATAAGTTCTGTATACTCTACAATTCAGGAGTTACATTTTAGAACAGAAATAAGATCTAGGAAAACAATACAAAGTTATATAAGTATGAAATGAATGTGGATATCAAGTATTGAATGACAAAGCTGTATTTATTGAGCATGAGAACAATTAACAATGGATGATAAGAAGGATGTGTGTTAAATAAATGGCATAGTTATATATGGCTAGTTAAAAAAATGGCAAAATTGTTTTGGGTCTCTCCTCGCTTCCTATTCAAATATGAATTTTATTAGACCAACCAAATGCCTGTCTTTCTCCCATGATGTTTTCTTTATGGGTAATCTGTCTGGCAGTGGGATGCTTAAATGGCTTCTCCCACTTTTCTATCCCTTTACTATTCAAGAGAGTACATCCACATCTTTAAATTTAATGCCTTCTGAGTTGAAACAAGCAAGGCAGATCTATAAAAAGAAAGTCTGTAGAAGGCAAACTCGGAGTTAATGAGATATCATTTTATCACTCCTTGAGAATTGTGAACTCTTTTGAAATGGTGCTGAAGAGAAAAAGGAACACGGGAAACAAAATGAAGTAAACTAGGTTTACCTCCCTTCCAGCCCCAGAGACAAGAATGTGAAATCACATTGCTTACTAGCATCTGGCAATGAAATACTTCCTGGGCACCTGAGGTAGTAAAGATATCTAGTGGATGGTTTTATCTTCAGTCAATTCATTAAGCTGCAAGGGACCTAAAGTACTAGACACTGTTAAAATTGTCCATGGTATTAAACAGTACATGTGCTTAGATCGGAATATCTTTTTCTTTTTCCCACTAGTGAACAAAACACAAGTAAATAAATAAATGAATGAATAAATAGGAATACTCTGTATTTGATCCTTTGTAGAGTCCTAAACTGACATGATTTATTAAATATTTAAAGAAATTTAAACTAAGTTACATGAAATCCTTTTTTCTTCAGCAGTAAATTGATGATTTTGGGTTAAACAAAAGTGAAAAACCTTTACATATATATTTAGCTGAAGGATAATACTTTAGCAAAAGAATATAGACTTATAATTACTGTTTAATGCAAGAAGCTGGTGCCTTTACTGGCTATGGAGAGGGTGCTATGTTAGTCCAGAAGAAAATGGGAGGGGGAAGGAGAGTGTATGAGTTTTGTTTGTTGTTATTTTGCTACATAATTCTGTTAGATCAGTGCTACTTGGATTGTTCCTTTATAACTCTTTCATACCAAGGAGAAAGACTGATGTGTTGGATGTAATGCTGGGTTTCATATTGACTGCCCAAGAATATAAATCATTGCTAGATAATTAGTGAGTAATCAATTGTCTTTCAATCTCTTCTATATGGCTAGTACTTGAGTGACTCAAGATTAGTAGTATACACTGACATTTATTTTTCTGGTTGGCATGCATTTTGTTTTCTTATTTTACATAGAAATCCCAGTTCTCTCTCCCTCCCTCCCTCTCTCCCTCCCTACCTCCCATAATTCCCACCACCCTCCCTTCCCACCCCACCCCCACTCCACAGGGAGTGTGATGCCTTCCAGAAGGGATCAACAAAATCTGTCAAGTCATTTGTAGTGTAGTCCCAAACATGAATGACCAAAACAAAATAAAAAACAAAAACACAAAACAGTCAATGAAATGATAAATAATAAAATTCTGCTATACTCATACATACTCATAGATTGGAGCCTACCACAACACATTATCAGGGGGGGATTTATCCAACAAGTGGTGGAAATTTATATTCTCGTGTCATACAATCCTGTACACATTAGTTTTCTATGTTAGTATTTTACTCACTAATCTATGGTGATGGGATTTATACTTAGTAACCACTAGGGACAACCAACTCAATAAAATTCATTGGTAATGCTATAAAATCAGCTTCTGAGTGAAGAAGGAAAGGTATGAAAGTGATAGGCACCTATGTGACAAAAGCAGATATTTTGAGGTAAAATGCAAGCTGAGTCCAAAAAGAAATTTCTGAGAATCAAATAGGCTAGGCAAGAGCGGTGCAAACAATTTTGTTTAAATAAGTTCTTACATACTCAGATCTTCCCTGAATACAAGATTCTCTGAAACCTAAAATCCATTTTCTTAATCAAAATGCCTCTATCCCAACTAATTGCCTTGTTTCATTGTCAGGCTAATGGCCCCTGAATACCAGACAGTAAAGATCACTCTTGAATGGGTCTTTTATTTATGGAAATACCTGCAAATTTAAAGGAGGTATAAAGTGGCACAAGTAAGTGTATAAAATGCATACTACAACAGTTCAAGAAAAAAGACTGCACAGGCCATCTATTTAGTCTGATTAGTCTAGTTAATTGATTACAGATTGAAGAGGCTTGGAGTGGCCAGCCTCACACTAATCAGCAGTCACAGCATAGTTTTTTAACCCGTTATAATGAATTTCATCCAGTGAAAAAGGAACCACCTGGAAATGACTGTCAATAGAACTGTCCAAGGAAAGGACATGCACAAAATTTATGAGTGGATCAATTGAGCCTCTATCAGGGATCCTAGGAAGCTTCAAATGGTAGGTAACTGCGGTTTGGCATTATTTTACATTCTCAGAGCCATTTATGCTACAAAAAGACATAGTTTGAAAACATGAGAGTTTTGTGGTTTCCAAGAAGTTTAATTTTTGTCATTCAAATATTCGGGGTGAACTCTTTCTGGTCTAGAGAGGCCACTTATGCTATTAATAAGCAGGGAGACATAATACTGACAACCTCTCCTCATTCCTCATCACATTCATACAAGATGTTTGGTAAAACACTGTGAAGCCAATGTACCTGGTTAAACAAATGCCTCAAATTTTGACCTGTTTAAATAATAGGAATCCTCCAAAAGTTCCATCACCTAACTCCAGCATGTGGGAGGCTGGATCAGGACAATCATGAGTTTGAGTCCTGACCAGGTTACATAGAGCATTCCAAGAGAAAATATGTTTAAAAATTCTCTGAAATCACAAAATAACCATATCAAAATATCATGCTTTTAGGAGCTTCAGTGGACAGTTAGGAACAGGAGAGGACAGGATATAGGGGAGAGGTGTAACTTAATAAATCACTTTCTACTTGTCAGGGTTTCTCTTTTAATTTTGTATCAGCTGTTCTCAGGGAACAAATTTGGTTATTTTCTTGTTTAAATGACAGTATATGTATCATAAATGATGATAAACATTTTTCAACTTGTATGTATGCAATATGTATTTGAAGTTATTACTTCATGTAGCTTAAAAGAAACATCTTTGGGCTTACAGTGATTGTAGCTTCACTATGTCTCTTAAAATTTGTATTCATCAGTTTCTGAAATCCTGTGAACTCTTTCTGAAGAGGGGAGACTAGAGAAAAATTGGCATAACTGCACTTTTACTCTTTCATTGTTTAAGCAACATATCATGGCTTGTAATCTTCTCCAAGAAAGAGTGAACATGAACCAAAACAAGAATACATTGAAATGGTCTTCTGATCTATACAGATACAGCAATCATAAAGTCCTCACTCACAAGAATAATGAATAAATAAAATGATTGCCAAGAAAAAGTTGTATCAGTAACCAATGTACAATGTCCTCCAAATCCATTGGAATGTCATTTTTAATTGTAAATACAGAAAATATGTATTGTCAAGTATAGGTACCTTTAAATTTAAAGTCAAAGGGATCCTCTCACCAACCACACACAGAGTTTATGTAGCTCTAGATGTCTAGATACTTATATAGATTACCTGCCTCTGCCTCAGATTTCTAGAATTAAAAGCCTGCAACACAATGCATCTTTTATTAACCAATCTACACTGAAGTAAATTTAAAAACATGTCCTTTAGGGAATCTGAAAAATTGCCCCTGCAGAAGAAGAATGATGGGTAGAAAATTGACAAATACATGATTAAATGTAGGTGACAGTATATATATAAATCAAAGTTGCCCATTCAAATAAGTGAACTTCAATAACTAATCACAGTTCAACATTCCATGGATCCTTTTTGCTAAGAAGAATGCACTTATGGATATTTTGATCATTGTGGAAATTAAAGTTTAATGTTATTCCTCAAATCAAAAAGGTGGCCAGGTGGTGGTGGCATAAACCTTTAATCTCAGCACTCAGGATTCAGAGGCAGGTGGATCTCTGTGAGTTGAAGGTCATCCTGGTCTAAAGAGTACCAAAACAGCCTCCAAAACTGCAGAGAAACCTTCTCTTGAAAAACTTAAACAGAAAATAAACAAGACAAAATTAAAATGTGATATTTAACATATGTAATTGGAATACATAATAAAATACATAAAGGCAAATAATACAAGTAGAATTAATTACAATAAATTATTATACAAACTTATTAGATGGTTTTTTTCATTAAAGTGTAGCTTTGTATGAAATTTTGGATAGTTTTTTTTTAAAATTTCATACTATCTATATCAGCATAAATTATTATGAATTTACTAAAATAAGAATTATAAATACTATCATAATTCTCCAGATACTTAATGTTTTAATTGAAATTATTACTTATGCTTTGATATGAAACTAAGAAAACATCTAATTTCAAAACCACAGATTTTAATATATAGTTTCTATATGTATGTGTCTCAGAGAGGGTGTGCACATTCCACAGCACAAAGCTAGAGGTCAAAGGACTACTTTTAGAGGTCTTATTTTGCCTTGCACATTCTTTTGAAAAAGAATCCCTTTTGTGGTTTCTACAACTTGATTGTTTACTCCAGGATAGTAGGCTTCCAGGGCATTGTCCAGACTCCCTCTTATTCATCACAGTAGTGCTTAAGTTGAAGAAGTACACTGCCATGTCTGTATTTTATGTGGGTTATCATGAAGTGTTATCACACACATCAGGATAAATATGATTTTCTATCTGTCTATCTATAATCTATCTATCATCTATCATCTAGCTATCAATCATCAAAATTTTATTTTTGTAATAAAAATACAATCGTGCTTTCTTTTTTTTTCAAATATATTATCTGTTGTCACCTCACTAAAATTGACAAACAACTTTTAAAAGTGTGTGTCATTCCAATACTCAGGGTTCATTGTTGAAGAAGAGGCAGTGGATGGCTACAAGGAAATTGTGTTTTCTGTACACAGAAGAACAATTGTACATATGAGTCCATATCAGATGAGACATTATGCACAAAACTTAGCAAGCTATAGCCACACAAAATTATTTCATCCACAGGGCTATTTACCTTAAAGTCTCACCTATATGTAGGGAGCCATTAGCAATTGATAGTTGCTAGAAGAGGGGGAGTTGATTTTCCTTATATGGGCTTACCATTAAAGAAAAGCCATACAATGAAAAGTATATGCACAACTAAAAACTGAACTTTATGGGTTCAAAATAAAAAAGAACTCAAATCTGTGTGAGTATGAAAAAAAAATCTAAGAAGAGTTTGAGGCAAGGGGAAATATGTATACAAAAATTTCAAGAAACTAATAAAATGTGACAAAAATACGTGTTTAATTAACTTTCATAGTCCCAACCTAATGATCTGAGTTTGAACCTGACGAGTCACATGATAGAAGAAGATAACTGGCAATGCCAAAAAATACAACTCAAGAGGCTTAAATGAATAAGCAAAGAAACTGAAATGAAGAGAATGCATAAGAAGCAAACAAGATAAATTATCAACATTGGTTGTGACAGTAGCTGAGCCATAATTTATCTCTAATGCCAAAAATAAAACTGATACTCTACTTCCCATTTCAGTTTTGAAAATCAAAATTATTCACTCTATTTTCTTTGGAACGTTAATAGCAAATCTGCCCATTTGGCAAGTGACTTAATAAAATCTTTAAATTCATGTGCAATTTATTCTTTAACATGTGTTAGATGTATGGAGCAATATGTTTCCTTTTCACATTTCCATATACTTATATAACGTACTTAGATCATACTCATTTATACTTCTTTTTCTTAGGAACATGGAAGGAGGCATTGGAGGAAAATATCCACAAATAAGTAACATAATAATGATACCATTGACCTTTTTTTTGTAAGAATATGAATAAGGTCATCCTAAAACTTCAAATTAATCATAGAAGATGAAACATAACTCATCAACTTTATCCGTCATTATATTCTAAAATTAGCAAGTATAATTTAATTTATAAATGGTATGAGCAACAAAAAGCATATGCAGAAGTATAATTATAACAAAAACTTAGGGGTTAAAGATCACATAGTAACTGAATATTTTTTTTTAAATATTGCATACTAAAATGTCTGCCAAAATGAGAATCTGAAATTACATCAATATATGATTCTAGTTGAACTTACATTATCTCTTTGAAGACAAGGCACAAACTGGAATGATGAAACAACTATTTGTAGATAAAGTAGCAACAACCATAGTTTTTATCCACATTTATGTGAGTCCCACAAGTCACCCATAGTCATCAGAACACACACTAAGTTGGTTCTGCAGGTGAGTAAGATACCTGGCATTTGTACAATCTCAGGCCAAGTTGACATACTAGTTTTGACTCAGTCATCATTATTAGTTCCAGGTGCATGGAAAGGAGCAAGTGTTTCCCAGAGAAACAAAAAGCAGAGCAGGCTTTACCCTTGAATTGATTGCATTTTCTGACTCCACACATTTTCTGTCTAGGCACAATCTGTCCAGCTACCTGTTGAGGGCATAGCAATGGTTCAGAACAGGTTCCTATCATTACTTGGTTTGTGGCTTACAGATGAAGGAAGAACATCAGTGCATCATTGTGCAGTACTGGGTAATCAGAAGTAATGGGCACTAATTGATGCTGGGCAACAAAACTAAAGAGCATTCGTGTGAGGAAGTGCCCTTTGATTTAGGCCTTGAAGTGTAAGTAGTGTTATTTTGCTAGTGGCCCCATTCAATCCATTTACCATGCAAATGTTCATACTCTAACAGTTTACATTTCTAAAATCTGGATTCCTCAAATACAACCTGTGCAAAATGCAGATGCTAATTAATAAATTATCTAATATCCTATGTTCTGATTCTTTAAACTTTCTTTCATTAAGCACTGATGGGCTAATCCTTTCCTGGTTTCCTTGTGTCACTCTTTCTGAGGATTTCTGTTTCTTTACTTCCTGATTCTTAAGTCTTTAGTCAGAGTCATCAGTCTTAATTTTTCCTTTACATTTGTCATGTTTTGTCTTTTATATTTTAAAATCTCAGTTAAGTCCTAAGCATTAGACACAAAAGAAAGATACTATATATACATGCATTGAAAGTACATCAAATGCTATTTAACCTGCAGAAAAGAAGGCTCAGTGGGATGTGAAAAGTGTCTTCAATTATTTGAAGGACTGTTGTGTGAAAAAAAGGATTACATTTATTTTGTATTTCCAGTGGGAACAGCTAACATCAAAGACAAGAATTTTAAGGCGACATACTTTTGGATCATTTTAAGAAAGACATTTTTAAAAAAATTGCGTTGGATAAAAATATTGAGTTGGTCAGGATATAGAAAATTTGAGGGCATTAAAAGACTGTCAAACACAAGTTGAATGACAATTTGTTCAGGCGATATACTAGGAAATGGTGCATCAGATGAAGATAGAATATTACACTTTTCCAAGTCTATTGCATTACACAGATAATATTGTGCTATGATCCCCTTAGAGTTTCCATTGTTCTCTCAAGTCAAGCATATCTCTGACATAATTCATCATGTTGCTTTTAAGTTGCTTTCCGGATGACTTCCCATGTAGTGCAAGGACTATCTCAATATATCATTGCATGCCCTGGAAACGCAAAATCCATGTCTGGCTCACGTTTTACTCTTTTGTTCCACATAATCTCCAGTCATGCAATTCCCACACTGTTCCCTTGGTAAAGCCTTTTTCATTTCCCCTTTGTTCTGTCCATGCTATGTCTTGTGCTATTGAGCCTTCACCATCACTCCAGCAAGAAAGGTATTTATTTTCTTCCATAATAGAATACCTTTAGATCCTGTGCCCTATTACCAGAAGTGTAAATAACAATTATAAGATAAATGAAATCACTTTAAACTATTTTATAGCATACTAATATCATCTCATCAGCTTCTATTTTGTCCAGAGATGTATAGTGTTAGCAACATAAACCCTCTATCAAATAATGTCTGCTTACTCCTTAAAATGAAAATATATTCCTAAAAATATTTTCAGGTCCTTTTAAACTTGCATGGCCATTTCTCTTATCTATGTTGTGTTTTTCTCCCTACTTTATCTCATCTTAAAACCACATGTTTTAGCAAGGTCCATTTGTGTACCAGGGATACATCCTGGCTCCACTGTCTGAGGTCCCTTAGACTGCTCAGTCCTTCTGGCTGAGATCCATATTCAGGGGGGGCCTGAGTCAGTCCCATGCTGGCTTCCCAGCTATCAGTCTGGTGGCCCCTTAGCTCCTCCTTGTTCAGGTAAGCTGTCTGTATGTGTTTCTGCCGCCTGGTCTTGTCCTCTCCCTCTGCATCTGAGTTCTACTTCGACTCAGTGTTTATGTATGGGTATTTGTTTCTGTTTCCAACAGGCATTAGTTGAGGGCTCCATGGATAAGTTAGTTGTTGATCTCACTCTCTGGGAAGGGCATTTATGATAGCCTTTCCATGGAAGTTCAAATTATTAGTTGGCAGCAGTCTTGTAGTTCTCTAGACCTTTCTTTGAGTTCAATTTTATCTTCAAATCAATATTGGCTCCCTATTTTATGTTCTCTCTCTGTCTCTCTGTCTCTCTCTCTCTCTCTCTCTCTCTTTCTTGTCTTCTATTCCTAACCAGGCTAAATCTTCCTGGTTGCACATGTTTTCCTTTCCTCCCCCTCATTTACCTCTTCTCTCTCCATTTGCTGCCCTCCCACTTCCCCTGAGCTCTGGGGGACTTGTCCATTACCAGTTCTGTGAGGGACTTTATATGAATCTCTTAGAATACACCTTGTATCCTAGTTCCTCTGGTGTTGTGAATTATAGGCTGGTGATCCTTTGATCTAGGTCTAAAATCCAGAACTGCCTTAACCTAGAGACAGGAGAGAAGCCCTAGTCCCTACTTCACATGACCTGTCAGACCTACATGACCCCAACTGGACAGCATTCCCCTACATATGGAATTGGGGTGGGGGATGGGAGGGTGGTTAGAGTGCATGTGAGAGGGCAGAGAGGGTAAAAGGGAGGGAAGGAAGGAGGGAGGAAGGGAGGGAGTGAAGGAGGTTGGGAGGGAGGGGGAGGAAACTGGGATCGACATGTAAAATAATAAATTCAATTAAAAAAAATGCTTTGACTCCAAAATTTAAGTTCAAGGACAAGTAATTGGGGAAAAGGATTTCTAGTTTTGTTTCCACAGAAAATGAAAAGATGTGGATTCCTTCCAGACTAATGTGATTTGATCAAGCCAGACCACCTGAAACAGAGTACCAGGTGATCCTACATTCAAAACAGCTGGATAAAGCAGCCTGACAGACTACAGCCAGGATTTCTGAATCTTCTTCCAATCCCCCATTACAGCGCCCCTAAGCAGCAGGAAGTAGTTTGGAAAGAACAACGCCCAAATTCCCAAATATTGTCTATAGATGTTTGTTTTCATTTAAATGGACTTGGTTATATAAAATAAAAAAAATATTGCACACATTTTGATTTTGGTTACATCATGGTATGTATATATGTCATATTATATCAATCTGTGTTCCATGTTTCCACAATCCCATTAAACATTATGAATATTTCCACTGTCAATGTAGCTTTTAAAAATTTTAAAAGAATTTTTTGTGGATGTAACTTACTAATCAGCAATTTTAAAAATAAATTGTTGGACATTGTCATTGGATTATATTCATTTATGCTGCAAATTTACTTTACATCACATTGTAATTCCAATGCACCATGTTTCCAAGGACCACTATTTACTTCTTTGTTTATTTAGGTTTTGTTGTTCTTGTTAATCTGTGGAAGTGTTTTGGCTTATCCAATAAAATAAATTGTGAAACTTGGCAGGTAGCTCATAATTATCTATATTCTGTATTATTTATACATATACAAAATATTTTCTCTCATGCATAAATATATGCAAAATTTAGGATTAAATTTGGTAAATTGATAAACAAAAAACCACACGTTTTGCATTTTTCTTAAAATAAAACACTAATTTCATAATTTGTGCATAATTCACTTAAAAAGCCATTATTTCTGCTCAGAATTTTGCACAATATTTTTTTTTATTTCTCTGCTTGCACAGAGATCTCACAGACATACCTTCCATTCCCTATGTAACTAAGTATGTGTCCTCTGGGATTTTTTGTTGTTTGCTTTATTTGTTGTTTTGTCTTTTGGTTTTGGGTGACTTTTTTATTATATGCATTAAATATGGTTTGTGTTTATTTGTATGTCCTTGGATGTATTGACTTTCGCTGGAACATGTCTGTCTTGCCAGAAGCAACACTTTTAAACAAAACTGACTCATCCTCTCAGCAGCTGTCAATTACCAATAACACCAAGGCTAGGTGTGGGATCTCATGTACACCCCCTTTTACATTCTGGGATTTAGTCTTGCTTGACGGTAAATAGGGCTTGTGAACACTGTATCAATGGCTGTGAGTTTCTTTGTGAAGCAGTCTCTTGTGTCTGATGGATACTATTTCCTCCTATTCATCTATTATCTTTGGCCCTTAAAGTCTTTCTGTCCCCTCTTCTACAATGATCTCAGAGACTTTGAAGAGGGATATACATGTCCCACTTAGGGCAGCTTGATATAGACTTTCTATTCTCTATATCTTGGGTCAATGTTTGTCTCTGTGTTAATTACCTTCATTTGAAAATAGAACTTCTCAAATGATGTTCCAGAAATACATTAAACTTCTGTCATATATATATGGTATAGTTCATTTTGAACTTGAGAATGGGTTATTACATCTGTATATAACTTTTAACCATTTAATATATTGAAATGTAACCTCTTAAAAGAGCACTGTCATGTCAAGCACATTTGCCAGTATTTAAAAATCTTTTGAAACTCATATATGTTGATGAGTTTCATATTATATGAAAATTATGTTATGATGCCATACCAGCCAGTTTTGTCTTTATCTCAGTTTGTGTTGATTAAAGATTGTTCCCTATTGTGTGAGATTCTTTTTTGTTGGTTTATCTATCTGTGTTGAAGCATATTCTCACTATGTAGCCCAAGCTGGCCAATGTGCATTAGTGCTTTAAAACCACAGGCTTAGCATTAGATGTGCATAGCAATGAATGAATTGATGCTCAGTGGGGGAAATGCCAGTATGTCTCCCAGCTGTGCTGCCTTTACTTGTGCAGATACACTGCAATTTGTAACTGAGAATCAGATATTTCAAGAAGCCTTTTGGATTGTAGCAATTATGTATCTTGCATGAGCCTGATAGATATTTTTGTGGATCTTCATAGAACAACATTTTTTAAAAAAAAGATGGGGAAGAACATAGAATAATGAAACCTCAATCAATGTCCTATGATTATTGAATCCTTCAGACCTCATCAAAAGTTTCTTTGTGCAGTTGAAGTCAGTAAAAGCAGAAACACAAACTCATCATTGCTCTGAGAATAAATATGTATGAGCTCCTTAACCATGTGTTGGAAATCTATAACATAACCTCTTTCCACATGTCTCAAGATCTATTGTTTAAGGGTGAATAGAAAGATGGTAAGAGCCAGAAGTTGGCTGAGACCAAGCTATATTAAACTTTCCTGGATTGCAGGATTGTCTGTCACTGAATATATAGCCCATATTGGCCTATTACTTACCATCACCATTCTTTAGTCTATTCAGTTCAAAGATAGGCCTTTGTTCCACACACCAGGTGATATGAGAATCTTACTCAAAAGTGCTATGTATCCATTTTGAGATATTGTTACATGACTTGCCCTTTTTGGCATGCAAGTTTATACTTTCAAACTTCCAAAAAAAAAAAAAAAACAAAAACAAAAAACTCCTGAGTCGAATTTCACTATTTCTAAGTACCAATAGATGCAAATCCCTGTGGATGTGGTAACCTGTACCTTCTGCCAGACATTGGAGGGAAGAATCTAGAATTAGCTGTCAAGGGTAAAAGTCTGTCCTGCCTTGGAAGACAGTCTTCTTCATGATCATCTTTTAAACTGTCTTTTCCAGGTAACTCAAAGCCACCAACATTGACATGTTTCTTTTCAGTTCCTTCTTTTTGTATTTCTCTTTGGCTGTGTTTGCTTATTTGCCTAGTAAGTAAGGCCAGGCTTCCAGGCTTCCAAAACTCAAAATAAACAAATGAACAAACAAACAAATAAATAAATAAAAAGCCAAATAGTAAAGTGATAGCAAGAAGTTCTTCTGTGAATATGTGAATAAATGGGAAAATAAAACAGCCATTCAGATCCTTAGCTTGATCAAAATGATTCAGACCATTAAAAATTATGAAATAACTGAAATTAATATTCAGACTAATAGGATAAGTACTCTATATTTGCAATGGAAAAAGATAGCTACATATTATGCTGTTGTTTTAAAGGCAGGGTCTTTAAAGGGAGGTTAGGACAGTCCTATCTCAGCCTCATGTTGGCATTACAGGCATGCACCACCACACCAAAGCAGCACCTAAATTTTAAAAGATGCAAATGTAGAATGTGAAACCATTTGAAAGTTGTTGTTTTCATGACAACACACCAAAATGTTTAGACTTTAGAACCTCTCCCCATATATACACTCAATACAAGGAAATATATTTGCTACAACTTATGAGAAATATGAAGTATTTAATAGAAAAATACATGATTCATATTGGTAATTGCTTTAAAATTTATTTTCAGAAATCAGCTAAGTCCTTGGGTTTTAAGATTGTTTTAAATTAGAAAAAATTTAGTTAAAGATGCAATATTGATCATATACATATAGAAAAAGAATGCCTGTGTAGTGCAATTGAATTTTAACATTAAAGCTGAACTCAACAGTTCATTCCTGTACTCTCTAGAATGTTCTTTGAATAATTCATGGTATTCAGTGTAACTCCTCCTAATTTAGTATCACTAGGGCACTCACTGGATGGACTGAATATCAAAGAGTTTTCCATTTATAAAATGAATGTATTCACTAGAAGTGGAAAATGATCTTACAACTTACTGATTTTTGACCTTTTGTTTCCTAGAAGATGAGAAAATGACAAAAGATGTCTCTTTTAGACATCAATTTGGCCTAAAGAAAAAATAGAACATTAATTTTATAGGTGATTGGGACAATTTAAAAAATAAGACTTCTTAGTCAATGCTTTCATCTGTCTCTCTATATATTCTTTGAATATATATATATATATATATATATATATATATATATATATTAGAGAAAAAGCTATTCCCAAAATCCATGATATTTGAATTTCTTTTCACAGTAATTCTTAAATGCCCCTTTTACCCAAAGGGTTCCCTAAGGATGTATATATTTTTATATATTTTTTTTGTGTGTGTGTATGCTTCTACTTTCTCTTATTTCACAAACATTTTTCCTGCAAGAGGGAAAAAAAGCCTTAGAGGTTTTCTTTTCCATCTGAAAACTACTCAGCGTTCTTCATTTGATTGTATAATTTCGAGAGTTATTAACTTCACAGCAACAGCAGAAGTTTAATCCCAGCACATGAATAGTTATTCATGACTTTGATGTTGCTTATGACTGAGGTGCAGCATCCATTCATTTAAATATCATAGAAAAATTCACCCACCCCAGGGAACACATTACTGCCATCTTGGCCTGATTATAACAGGTATGGTAGGAGTTTAACGAGTAGTAAACGTGGAACTTATTTTGTTTATGAAAAAGTGTGTTGTTGTTCTGAAGATCCAAGTCAATTTTGTGTATACTTCAACTACTAACATTTTGTAGGAAATTTACTTTCTCTTATATCTTAAATCTTTATGAAAATCCAAAAATGTCATTGTAGATATAATACAATACTATGCATTTTCTCTAACAGCTTAAAGTAAAATAGCATGTATTAGAAAGTGAATATAATTATTAATGGGCATGTATTTTCTTTTTCCTAAGAAAAATAAAATTTAAAAGGAAAAAGATATAAGATAAAATTGAACAAAAATGATAGTTCCTAGAGATCTTTTGTTAGAAAACCAGTAAATTTTAAGAGGAATGCTTCTGGAAAATTCCATTATGGAAAAAAATTTAGAAATATTGTATACTTAAATAAACTATATCTACAAAATATTTTAATGTAAGGTATTATTTTAACATAAAAATCAATAGGCAATTCTACCAACTTTTTAAATTAAAAGATAGTAAGAAGATTTAAGAAAAAATATAAATACAAATATTACATTGTCATATTATGTTATAAATAAATAGCACAGAGAGAGTATCATATTTAGGAGTTAATTAAAATCTGAATATTGACTCTATTTTGTAACTGTTCATATAGGTTCCTGATTTATATTTAAATCCTTAAATAATAGGGTAAATATATATTTCAATATTTCACATTTTATCTATTTTTGCCACAATACAATGTTTTACTGAAAAATATTAAAATAAAATGAGTAATTTTGCTCTAGGCACCATCATCTATGATCCATATATATAGAACAATGTTATTTGCTAGGATGCTGTCATGTATTTTTTTTAATCATCTATATGTGTAAAGTTTATGATGAATCTTTAAATTCAGAGGAATGTTTTCATCACACTAAAATTGAATAGCAACTTCTGTACCTAAGGCTCAAAGACCATTGGGGAAGAGGGGACAGAGAATGTAACAGCCAGAGGAACAGGGAAGTTGTTGTTGTAGTGTGTCTCTCAAGAAATGTCAGAAGCTAGGCACATGCATTGTCACTAGTATTGCTACTTAAACATAACCTGAAAGGGTACCATACCAATAGACATGCTATCTTGGAAGGGAGAAAACTCATGAGATTCCAAAGAAATAGAGTAAACTTAAACCCTACATGTCTTAGGGTTATAATTGCTGTGATGAAAAATCATGACCAAATCAACATTGGGAGTTGTTATTTGGGTTACAATTTCATGTCAATGTTTATCATTAAAGGAAGTCATGATGGAACTAAACAGAGCAGGAAACAGTAGGCAGGAATAGTTAAAGAAGCCATGGAGGGTACTGCTTACTGGCTTGTTTATTCTGCTTTATTTATTTATTTATTTATTTATTTATTTTATATAACCAAGTCCATTTAAATGAAAACAAACATCTATAGACAATATTTGGGAATTTGGGCGTTGTTCTTTCCAAACTACTTCCTGCTGCTTAGGGGCGCTGTAATGGGGGATTGGAAGAAGATTCAGAAATCCTGGCTGTAGTCTGTCAGGCTGCTTTGTCCAGCTGTTTTGAATGTAGGATCACCTGGTACTCTGTTTCAGGTGGTCTGGCTTGATCAAACCACATTAGTGTGGAAGGAATCCACATCTTTTCATTTCTGTGGAAACAAAAATAGAAATCCTTTTCCCCAGTAACTTGTCCTTGAACTTATATTTTGGAGTCAAAGCATTTTTTTTTAATTGAATTTATTATTTTACATATCGATCCCAGTTCCCTCTCCCTTGCTTTCTCCCTCCTTCCCTCCCTCCCTCCTTCCCTCCCTCCCTCCTTCCCTCCCTTTTACCCTCTCTGCCCTCTCACATGCACTCTAACCACCCTCCCCTTCCATCCCTCCACCCCAATTCCATATGTAGGGGAATGCCATCCAGTTGGGGTCATGTAGGTTTGACAGGTCATGTGAAGTAGGGACTAGGGCTTCTCTCCTGTCTCTAGATTAAGGCAGTTATCCCTCCATGGGGGATGTGTTCGCAAAGTCCTTTTGTGCACCAGGGATACATCCTGGCTCTACTGTCTGAGGTCCCTTAGATTGCTCAGTCCTTCTGGCTGAGACCCATATTCAGGGGGGGCCTGAGTCAGTCCCATGCTGGCTTCCCAGCTATCAGTCTGGTGGCCTGTTAGCTCCTCCTTGTTCAGGTAAGCTGTCTGTATCTGTTTCTGCAGCCTGGTCTTGTCCTCTCCCTCTGCATCTGAGTTCTACTTTGACTCAGTATTTATGTATAGGTGTTTGCTCCTGTTTCCAACAGACATTAGTTGAGGGCTCAGCTTATTCTGCTTCTTACAGAACTCAGGACCACAAACCTAAGTATTACATGGCTGATTAGTGTCTGGGCCTGCCCCTATTAATCACTAATTAAGAAAATTCCCAACAGCTGCACTTTTTCTTTTTCATTTAAAAATTGTTTTTTATTTCATTTTATATTCTAACCACATTTCTCCCTCCCATCCCTTCTCCCACCCATCTTACTTCCTCCAGACTCCCTTATCTCCTCCTAGGCCACCCCCCAGTTCAAGCCTCACAGGTATGGGCTCTCATGAGGAATCAACACAGTCTAGTACAATAATAGGTTGGGGTAGGGCCTGGCCCCTCTCCCATGAATTAAGAATGAGCATGACATCCCATCATATATAGGGAATGGGCCCCAAATGCTGGGTTATATGGAGGCATTTTTTCAATTGATCTTCCTTCTTTTAAGATAACTCCAACTTATGTCAAGTTGACAAAATTAGACATAACAACTGACCCCTTATCAGTTTGATACACTAACACATCACTAAAAGCCATAACCATTCCTTTCTTGTAGTTCCTCAAGATCACACAATATCAGTGTTATAACATAAAGATTCCTAATTTTAAAAAACCCCACATTCTTTAAAGAGTTAAGCATTTAACAGTTAGATTCTTTAAAATAGCCAGTCTTTTTAAAATCCAAAGACTTTTGAAACCCCAACTCTCTCAACTATGGGCTGTTGTAAAATCAAAAAATAATAATAATTTAAGTACTTTCTTTTTCAAGAGGGAAGAACCAGGACACAGTCAAATCTAAATTCCTACTGTGTCATTAGCTGAATATACAATCTCTAGGATCCAACCCTGATCCCCTGTGCTTTAGTCATTTCTTTAGCTCTGTAGATACACAGCTTGTCCTCTATGGTCCAGCAGGCCCACTCCACTGTTTTTAATATTGGTGGTTGTCACATGCTACTGTCTTCTCCAAATTCCTGGGTATTCTGCCTCAACAAAGCTGCACTTTCATCAATAGCCTTTCCTGGACTCTTTTGTTCCCAAGCCTCAGTTTCTCTGCATGACCCCTCTAATCCTCATGCTTCAACTGATTCTTAGGCTGCACTTTCACAAATGGCATCTCCTAAACAATCACAGGGCCAAACTTCTGCTATTCTCTCTGACCTCATTATGCTTGCAAATCACATACCACCTTGGTGACTCTTATGCTACAAACTTTAGCTACCATGTCAAGGCACAACTGTGTCCACACCTGGAACAGCTTCTGTGTGCTTACTTCAGTAAACACTTCCAAGATTTCACCTCAGTGATGAAATTCTCTACATAATTACAGCAGATTTTCTAGCTCCAACTGACTAGTACCTGTATTCCAAGAAAAATATAGGTTTAACTTTAGAATTTCTGTTCTCTTGTAATCATGGACTGTTTCCCAGCTCCAGCTGACCAGACACCACTGATTCTTCACACAAAATGTCCAGTAGTTTCTGTGAAACTTCTCAAATCATATCTGCATAATCTGTACTTCTCTCAACATTCTTATCTCCCAAAGTCTGATAGAACTACTCACTGAGCTTTCAATACTCAATGCCTTTTCTAACCCAAATTCTAGTCTTCACAATCATCTAAAATTCCCATCATGTGTGTCTCAGCAATACCACACTATACTGGAATCAACTCGTCCTAGTTAAGGTTAATATTGCTGTGATGAAACACCATGACAAAACCAACTTGGAAGGAAAGTGCTTAATTGATACTTACATTTTATATCACTGTTCATCATTGAAGGAAATCAGGACAGGAACTCAGACAGGGCAGAAACCTGGAGGCAGGAGCAGTTTCAAATGCCATAGAGAAGTACTGCTTATAGACTTGCTTATTATATATGAGTGAGTACAATCTGGATTCTTATAGTAACCAGGACTACTATAGAACCCAGCCCAAGCACAGCACCACTCACAATGGTCTAGGCCATCCTTTATTAATCACAGCTGAACAGAGACGTTTCAGATAACTAGTTTGTGCCAACTTGAACAAAACTAGCCAGCACACTAAAGAAAGCTGTGATCTAGAAAAATAGTCTTTTCTAGGGATGGCACAGATTGTATTCAGTATTTAGGAACACACACACACACACACACACACACACACACACACACACACACACACACGTAAAAATGGTTAAATAAAAAGAGGACATAAAGGAAAAGGAAAGAAGGTATTTGGGGGAATCTGATGAGAAGAAATGGAAGAGGTAAATAAAATTATATCATAATATAAAAATGAAAACAATTATTTATAATACTGTGAACATCATGTACATAAGTCCAATATTCCATTGTACTTGCTCACATGTATGACCTTATCCACTGATGTTATTTTGTGCAAGAGTGATATATTTAATTAAAAATCTGTTAAGATAGCATTATTATCCAAAATTAATGGTTTATATTAGGGACCATTCTCTATACTGCATATTATAAAGGCTTCATGTATGAAAATAGAAGGCATAGACAAAGAATGAACTACAGAAATACACAGTTTCATACTTGTATTCATTTTTCCCAACTCCCAACCAATCAGCAATCACTGATGTTCATTAATGGTGTTTATTAATTTGTCCATGGTTTTGCCTTTTCTGAAATTTCATACATTTGAAATTATACAAAATAAAATATTTTAAGAGAGACTTTTTTTTGCTTAACCACATGTATTTTAGTTCTTCAGGTTGTTGGGAAGGATTAATAGATATTTTTAGGCATAGTATAATATTTCTCCCTTGTTTATCAATACAATCACCTACAAAAAAACATTTATTTAGCTCCAATATTTAGCAATTATAGGTGAAGTTGTTATTAATGGTCATGTTCAGGCCTTTGGGTACACAAACATTTACTGCTTATGTGGGTAAATACCAGAGAGAAAAACTACTTGATCACACTAGGAAGTTACATATAAAATGATAGGACAACACCATTCTAAATATATTATCTTGCATTCCTACAAGCCACAAATGTAAATTTTTATCTTTTAGCATTTCTTGACAATTTATTTTGGATTATAGTTGGCAATCAGAAATGCCTATGAGTATAATTTGAAATCTTATTTCTTCTGAAGGTACATAATGATTATAATAATAATAATAATTATTATTATTAAGCTACCAGACCTCAGAGAATCTTCAGAATATTAAGACAGAAAGAGATAAGTAAGCAGAACTGAAATGATAATTACATGTTAAAAAATTTGAAATTCTACTATGAAGCATTTTATTTATGTATTATAAATTTTAAGACTTTCACAACAGGAGTCAGTGACCTCCCCCAATACTCATGGTCAAAATATTTCTTTATTTGGGAGAGCTATTGAAGTTCCTATTAACATTAGCTGATTTTAAGATGATGGAATAAAATCTCCTTATAAATGGAGATTGTTAATCCTAATTTAATAATATGACACATACTATTTTAATTGTATGTAATTTAATATTTACTGGGTAGCTGCTGAGTATAAACAATTTAATTCATTTTGGAAGTATGACGGGCTCTGTTTATCACATGTATCAAAAATTAATCTGCTTGGGGCTGAAGAGGTGATTCAGCAGGCAAGGATATTTTCTGCCAAGCCTGTAAACCTGAGTTTGATCCTTGTGACCCATAGAGTGTAATGAGAAAATGAATTTCTAGCAAGCTGTCTTCTGTTCTTTACTCATGGGTTGTGGCAACCGTACACATACACACACACACACACACACACACACACACACACACACACACACACAGAGAGAGAGAGAGAGAGAGAGAGAGAGAGAGAGAGACAAAGTCAGAGACAGACAGACAGACATAGATAGACAGAGGTAGAGACAGGCAGACAGCAGACAGATATAGACTCTCTCTTATACACACCCAGAGAGACAGATAGACAGATAGAGACATCAGACAGACTCTGACTCTCTTACACAAATACACAGAGAAAGAGACAGAGAGAGATAGAGACAAAGACATACAGACAGTAGACATAGACTCTCTTACACACATAAACACACACAAATAGTATATGTGAAAACAATTTCAAAGAACTAATCAGCTTAGTTTGTGAAAACTGAGCCATGAGATTTTCTGATTAGACACAAAACCTAGAAGCTGAACATCTATAGTAATGATGATTATGCCAGATAGGGATTTATTGGTTTATCATATTTCATGTCTTCTGTTTGATAATATTTAAAACTGAACCTGTCATCCTTGTTACAAACTTGTTTTCAAAACAAACAAACAAAAAAACTTTTAATTCACTGAAATGTGGTTTGTTTTTTCTGGCATGGGTGCAAGCAAAGACTGTGTGGCTGTGTTTTATGTCTGGCTGCCGGGACCATAGTTAAAATTTTGGTCACCGGCTGACTGAGGAGTAGCTTATCTCCTTTTGCCACCAGCAGGGATTTCATATATGCTTCCAGGCATAACAACACATGCAGAGCAACAAACATGTTCCACAAAATAAAAATAGCAGCGATATAAAACAATGGGCATAACTCAAATATATATTACATCCAGGTTTTAGTTTTTTCAGCAAAACTCAAGTGGTAATTTTATACATTGCTATAAAATCTACAGAGACATTAAAGTAGCTACTTAAAGTTTCAGTTTTTAGAAGGAATTCACACATCTACAAAGATGTATATTTTCTATCATGAATAAGTGTGAACAAAAAACTCATCTTCAACAAAACTTCATTTAACAAGTAGATATTGATTTAATGTAGATTCCTACATCATTGAACTATATATGTCCATATTCCAATATATATTCATGAGTGCATCTACATTGCCCTGGGAATGTTGAACTAGAAGGTTGATTAAAATAAAAGTAAGAAACTATATTTGTTTTCTGACTTCTTAAATTTGCAAAAGAAACACTTTACATTTTACTATTCTTTCTTTTATCATATACTTAATATCATGTAGCTAACAAATATGTTTACTTGTGTATTTAATGAGTTTTTATCACAATATATATGTACATATATATATATCAATTACTTTATTATTGTGTGAATATTCAAAATACTGAGATAGGCATTTGGCATTCATAATGTATAAGAAAAAAGAACTATTCAAATTGATCTTATCTTCAAGAGCTAAGTGAATGAAATGAAAAAAATGCATGGGCAAATAATATGATTAATGGGACAACTAATCTGATGATTAGAAAGTGCTACTATGGTGTGTTACAAAGAGAAAGGAGCAAATGCAATTCACTAAGTGGCAGAAGTACATAGAGTGACAATTCAGGGCAGCATAAGGCAATTGAACTCAAGTAGGCAAGAAAAAAACAAAGGCCCTTAGGAGAACATCAGTGGACAACTTGATGAACTGGATGGTTGTAATGATCAGCAGACTAAGCATAAAGCAGAGATTGTCCAGACCAAGACGAAAGCCTCTGAACTTAACTGAAAAAACAATGCAAAGACTGTAAAGCATTTCACTTAGTGAACAGTGATGTATTTAAATCATCATGATCTATACTGCAAAATGATCATGTTATAATTTGCACTCTTTATGTATTATGAATGGAGGCTTTTGTTTGTTTCTTTATTTCAGAAATTCCAAAAAAATATCAAATATAAGAGTTTATTTTAGTCTTTCTAGTACAAATTATACACTATATTTGAAAATTGACAGAGCTTGTTGATATGAAGTTGATATGAAGAAATAACAGTAATTTATAAAAGAAATCAGGAAAGGGTCCTATAATTTAATTTCTGAAAGAAAGATTGCTGATTCCCATTGATGAGAGGGGAGTTAGTAAATGAGCAGAATTTCAGGATAGGATGCTGTTTCCAGAAATCTCACTTTAAATTGCTTTAAAGTTTTCTCATTCTAACTTAAATGCATTATGGCCTAGAGAAGGAAACAAGATATGTTCATGTCTTTAGTAACCAACTCAATGTCTCTTCATATGTTATGTATTCATTTTTCATATGATGCTCAAGAAAGGTAGAGCCTAATACTTTTACGAATGTAAAAAGTAAGGCATTTTCTATAGTTAAAAGGAACATATGTATAGTACAATATGCCTTTGGACCTATTTGGATGGATTATTTTTGAAACAGCAAAGGGCTTATTAAATAACACCTCAAGTATACAAGAAGATGAAATGTAGGCCATGCTCATTGTTGAGAAAGCTTTTAAATTTGCTTTATTGATTCATTGCTCTCACCTTGTCCAAGCTTGCATTAAAAGGGCTGTTTTTCTCCAACTCCATTCATTTTCTTGGGAAACTATCAATTTTAGAGCTTTGAGGAACTCAGTTTAAAATATATGGATTTACATTAGAAATGCTAAGAAGAAAAGAGAAAATATTCATCACAGAACTCATTTCACTGAGAGAATGTCAGCCTAGCTACTCCAAAGCCAGAGAGATTCCTAGCTTTAAAACCCACATTGTCCTTAGTTAAGAAAGTAAAACCTCAAAGCAATGTTCCATCCAAACTGTCTTTATCACTAGCAAGTTGGCAAAGACGTTCAAATGTTATTTCCCTTTTCCTTTTCAGGTCATAGAGAATCACTAAACTTTTGGAAATAGTAAGCCTGCTCTTTATAACTTGCTTAACATGCATTTGGCTCCCTTCCAACTCAATGGGAATGAGTGTTCCTTATGGCATTGGAAAGATGCCAGGTGCAGAAAGGCCAATGGAGATTTGATATCCTCAACTTCAGTCTGCAGTGAAGTGTCATAAATTTCTGAAGATATTGATCAATGCTAAACAAAACTCCTTTCTAAAGCAACAAAAAATATCACCTTGACCAGTCCTGAAGACATAGGTAGATTAAAGATTACAAGTTTTCTGAGATAAATATTACCTGGAGAGAGGGATGTTCAAGAAAGATTCATACTCTGAATTTATATCATCTCTGTGAGAGCCTGAAAACCTAGGGAAATAATCATTCTTGGTTGAGAAGACACAGAAAGTGATAAGATTTGATTTGCAGCAAAAGTGCATTGTTGTTTTCAGAGTCAGTGATGCTCAAATAACAATACCTGTTCAAAATGATTGCATGTGCATATTTAAAAACAGTTGACCCGTATTTCTATGTGCCACACAGAGAAAGCCACAGATTTTACTCATAGCCTATGTACTCTTCTCCTTCACACATGTACGCACAGGTACTTGAAGCCTCCTGACTGGCTCAGTAGACAACATACTGTTCCTTGTACAATAGTACCAAAGATGCTGTATTAATCAGGCAGGGCAAGAGTTAATATTTCTATGTATGGAAAGCCAGTAATATGAAATATTTGCATTTTGAAATTTGACATATATTGCGAAAATTATAATTCATCATTAATTGACTTGTGTCAGAAACTGAATCCCTGTAACTGTATATAGAGAACAATTCTGTGTACAGTAACATTAAATCTTGTATCTGGTACAATAGATCATCTCTCAATATGTAGCATCTTTGAATTCCAACAAAGGAGTTCTGGAGCAAGTGGATCATGATTAAATTGAAACGTATCCTGGAGTGGTACAACTGCTATGGATTTTCAAACATAGCTATTTATGCTCTTTATTACTTACAGAGTAAAATGTATCATAATTCTGATGATTACTCACAACAATCCAAAGTTATATATTCATGTTAATGAATTACGCCAAACCAACAAATGAACAGTTAAGAGAAAGAGATTTTTTTAAATAGAAGTTTATTTTGAACATACATATAAGAGAGAAAAACAGCAAAAGTATTTTAAATTTACCAAGGTATTTGACCACTCTTGATGTGTAAATTATGATGTCCACTGAAAAAGATTTGTACTAATTTTATTATACATATACTATTGTTTTATAAAAATGCATCCACTGTTGGCAGTTGTGGAAAATTATTTTAAGGGATGTTCCATTTGTTTATACTGTAAAATTTTGTTTTAATTATGCAAAGATGTGTTAAATTCTTTTTTGTTGCATTTGTTTAACTTTGTGAAGCTGTGTTACTTTGCCTGTCTAAAGCACCTGATGGTCTAATAAAGAGGTGAATGGCCAAAAGTGAGGCAGGAGAAAATATTGGGGAGGGTCGGGCAGACAAAGAATAAAAGAAGAAAACTGGGAAAAGGAAGAGCAAGAAAACAATGAGGAAGATGCTAGAATCCAGACATCCAAACACCCACCCAGCAACAGAGTGGGAGTGAAAGTAAGATATACAGAATTAAGAAAAGGAAAAAGTCCTGAGGCAAAAGTTAGGATAATTTAAGAAAACTGGCAAGAATCAAGTCAAGCTAAGGTCTCCATTAATGAAAAAGAAGACTCCGTGTGTATAGTTTATTTGGAAGATGAGTGGCAGGCACTCAAAACAACAACAGAAAAAGAAAACAAAAAGAATACAGAAAAATAAGAGTAAATAATAACCAACAACAATTAGCCTAGGGTATTACATGACATTGATATAAACCACCTCACAGTCATGATGCTACCTGAGGCAGTTCCATAAGACTTTGACGAATAGGATAGCAAGGGTCTTTCTACTCATGTTTCAAGTTTCACCTCTGAACTTCATGCCACATACAGGCAAAGCTGGAGGAAATTCTCTTGATTACTAATTGCTGTGGGAAGTGCCAGCTTACCTTGGGTGTGCAGCCAAACCTAAGGAAAGGCATCCTGAATTGCATAATGAAGCAAATTGAGCGTGTCATATATGGCAAACCAGTATTCAGCACTATTCCATCACCCCTGCATCGGTTCCTGCCACAGGGCTCCTAACCTGACTTTCCTGGATGACAGATTGTAAGGTGCAACATGACAGAGTTAAAGAAATCTTTTTCTTCCCACACTGGTTTTAATAGTGTTTTATCAAAAAAATATAACCCACATTTTGAACATACATGTAAGAGAGAAAAACAGCAAAAGTATTTTAAATTTACCAAGGTATTTGACCACTCTTGATGTGTAAATTATGATGTCCACTGAAAAAGATTTGTACTAATTTTATTATACATATACTATTGTTTTATAAAAATGCATCCACTGTTGGCAGTTGTGGAAAATTATTTTAAGGGATGTTCCATTTGTTTATACTGTAAAATTTTGTGTGTGCATATATGCATATATATGTGTGCATATATGCATATATATATATATATATATATATATGCATAATACCACATGGAAGGATAGTACCCTTCACCAAGATGGGTATTTAACAAAACCCCAGTGCCTGGCATGTGAAAGTTCCCCTTAAGTTTTTGGTATTATGAGATATAATTGGTAGTCCTACCCAGATGTAAGGGCTATAAGTCACAGCAAATAACGATTCAGCAAAATATGCCCATTAGTATAATTTTAATCTTGCAGATAAGCACTGCTTTGAGTTTTGTATACCCTCATGCTAGGCCTACTCTCATTCTGTGCTCCCTACATGCAAATAAGAAGTCAATGTCTCATCTACTGCTCCAGTGCCATGTTAGCCTTCTTGCTGCCGCTTCCCATCATGATGGTCATGAATTCACCCTCGGAAACTGTAAGCAAACCACCAACTAAGTGCTTTCATCGATAAATTGAATTCATCACCGTGTCTTTTTATGGCAACAGAAGAGTGACTGAAACAAGGTCATAGGTCTTAGAAAAGAATAAAATATTGTCATTTTCCTGAACCAATACAATTTCTAATTACAAGTAATCGTGCTTACACCCACAGATAATTTTACTTGTCATCCCTTTTCAGAGATGCCTTTTTTTCCTTCAACAGATTAGGAAGTGATTCAAAGATCACAAAAAGCTCAAACTCTAAAGAATATAAAGAATATATCTAACTAATATTTGCAGGTCACTCTTACACATACAGCTCAGAGAACATCAGAAAAATGGATTTAGGAATCTTATAAGAGTCAGAAAACTAGTACATCTTCTGCTGGATACTGTCATTTGAATATGACAAGAAAATTTCAATCATGAACCTAAACAGTACAGTAACCAAAAATAAGATATATAACGACACTACCTGTTGACATGAGAATATAGATAGGTGGATTTGTACAAGGCATACACATAGGTGAAGAAATGCTATTGTTCAAAGGCTGCCCACAGTAGGAGAATTAAGGAGAATCAATGCTGTTCTGGTGATGAGCTCCTCTATAGATTGACCTGTCACACACACACACACACACACACACACACACACACACACACATAATGATAATTTTATTATTCATTGAGAGAGTTAGGGCTCAGGAGGACTGGAACAGGAAGACAGGGACAAAGGTAATACAGATGGCATATTCATGTTATAAAATACATTGATAAATACAAATTTTAAGTCCAGTGATAGCTGTGTGCTACTTTGTCTAGATAAGTAATAAAGAGTCTCTCAGAAAGCTATAGGTTGTTGCCATTGCACTTGGTGGTCCAACACAGTTTGAATGTTAAGACCCCATATGCAAAGGATACTTTACATCTTCCTCCCTGCTGATTAACCAATAGTAAATCAAAAATATTTTTCTCAAAAATGATGTTTCCCCATGCTTTTATTACACTGGAAGGCATATCACTGATCACATCTATTTTCTTCTTTCATGGTATACCCTCAGAAATGTCAGCACGTTTAAGATTCACACTGGTATCTGGCTTTATTTACTTAGATGTAACAAAATAATTTCCTATGTGAGTCACATATTTTTCTCACAGCTTTCATAAAAAAGTCAAGAGTGAGGATTTATTTCAGTTATTTTCATTAGTGAGCACATCTAAAGTTGATGAGTAATTTAATGAATAAATTAAAAGTTTTCCTGAATGAAATCCCCTCACAGGTGTTGTTTGGCCTGCCATCTCAATTTATAGTTCATATGTACAAAATTATCTAGAAATTATCTGTGAAATATCTCCTAGTTCTATTTCACAGCCTGGATGGCAGTGAAAAAAAAAATGAAAACAATGATGCTCATCATGTGTCCAAGACCCAATTTACACTACTTACTGACATTTTTTATTTAAGTAGTGCAATACCTATGTTTTGTTTCAAATATTTCCTGTTCTATTTTTTTTATAAAATAATACTATCCATAATTTCTTTCATTCCTTAGTACTTATGTGTGTGAAAATGTTCTTACATGTAATTATGTTATCTATTAAAAATGAAATGATTCATAGTGGTTATTTCAATAATCCCATTCTCCTTCAATATTTACCTTCTCTTAGTTAAGTAGCCAATTGCTTCCTTATTTTCCAGTTCCTCCCCACCTACACATATGCATATCCATATATATATATATATATGCATATCCATATATATATATATATATATTTTATGTATGCTTTTATGTATGCTTGTAAGATTATATTTTACTATGGCTTTTTCAAGCATGACTGTGGTTATTAATCTCTCTGTGCACCACTCTTTAAATTACATTTCTTCCCCTTACCCTATCATGAATCAAAATCTCCTCCCCATCTTGGGAATATATCCAAAGACTCAATATCCTACTACAGAGATATTTTCTCTGCCATTGCCCATTGCTTCTCTAATCATAATGGCTACAGAAAGAAAATGACCTTAATGTTCTTTAACTGATGAATGAATAATGACAATGTGGTAATTGGCTTTTAATTTCATACCTTCTGGCTTCTGTTTCTTTTTAACACATAAGTAGCTTTTATTTTACTTGCTCACTTTCTGTATGATCTAAGTTTATATCTTCTTTTCCATTTAACCACCTATCTATTATTTATTTTTTATTCAGCTGTGAATGCTACAGACTACCATAAGAACCCCTGTGACATGATATTTACATTAGTGCAATAACTTCATTAATGTTGCAGGATAAACAACCAAAAGTGAAACATACTTGGTAGTATTATTATGGACACATGGAGGGGAATCTTAAGCACTATATGTAGTTATACAATAATTTTGTTAAATCTCATAGTATCATACTGTCTCAAAGTTCCTATGCTTATGCTCCTATATTATGGCAACTCATACTCCATCAAATATATATATATATATATATATATGTACATATATAAATCAAATATATATGTATATATCCATAAATAATAGATTGATATTGAATACCCTCCCTAAAACTAAGGGATTGTCGTGAAAAAAGATTGTAGAATATAATAAAGACTTTAAAGACTAAATAAAATGCAGATTGAAAAAATATTGTAGAATTCAAAGTGTGATAGTTAGAAAGAAAATGGCTCCCATAAGGAGTGGCACTACTATGACATGTGGCTTTGTTCAAATAGGTATGTATTGCTGCAGAATGTGTTGCTGTGGAGGTGACACCAATCTAAACCCCCACACAAAAGACAGGGCATTGCTGTGTTGGGCCTGATCATGTTTTTTGTTGAAGGAATATAGACTTTGGGACTATGGTTTAAAAAACAGTTGAACACTCTAAGTTGTGATCAATGGGCTGTACTAGTATGAACATAGAAGATATGGGTGCCAAGGGTAATTTACATGGTGTGGGCTTGGTTTATGGGGTTTCAGAGGACAAGAATGTTATTATGTGACATAGAAACTGTTCTTGTGATATTTTCATAAAGAATGTGGCATTTTTTTTTTTTGTTTGCCTCTATATATAGTTTGCCTGAGGTTAAAGAGAAGAGTTTTTGATTAATTCTGCTGGCAAAGGAAATCTCAAAAGAGCCTAATATTGAGTCTGCCTTGTGGTTATTACTGTTCTCTCTAATGGAGATTTAAAATGAACAGGAGCAAGCTTGGCAAGGAAAAATACAAACTGTAAAATTTGAAGAAAAATAGAACACTAGGAAATTGAATGCAGCTAAGTCCTGTGTTCAAGGAAATAAAGAAAGGAAATAAAGGGATTGTGACCTCAGGGCAAGGACTGGCCCAGTTGAGCATCCAACTTGTGTGAAAAGGGATTATAGAAAAACTCAGAAATTAATGTGGAACTGCATGCCTTTTTTTTCCACAGCACTCCAAATGCAGAGACAGTCAGGACTCTGAATTAAACCCAGCCTTGTCTAAGACAGAACTCTAGGATATCCAAGCTTAGACAGTGAATGGAAACATCAAGACAGAAAGCCGGTAAAGGTGTAATTGAACAAGGGGGGCATGTTCCACCCCCAGAAAGGAGAGAATAAAGGAGGTATGGAAACTTCCTATGTAACTAAGAAAGTCTGACAAGGCCACTAGTGTCTCTGAATGGAGTCTTAGAGAAGACATTGCATGAAGTTGTGAAGGTAAAATATGTGTAACTTGGAGATCCCAAGATATTGGAGATTCCAGAGCTGTGGGATACTTGCAGATGAGGGCTGCTAACAGGCAGAAAAACCGGAATGGGAGAAAGAAATGTGCTACAGTAAACAAAGAAGAAAGGAATTAGATCTGAAGAATGTATTGACATTAGACATGGAGATAGGGAGATACAGAGTTTCGAGTTTTCCCAGTTGGTTTTTGGTAACATCTATTCTGTACTATTATATGTTGGACATATATGATCTGTTCCTTTCATCTTGATTTTACAGGGAATTACAGTTTAGAGATTACTTGAATCTCAGGAGAGACTTTGAACTTTTAAATATCATTGAGACTGTGATAAAGTATGGGCACTTTTGAAGATGGACTGAATATATTTTAGCATTATGATATAGCTACAAGCCTATTGGGGCCAGGGAGAAGAATGTGGTGGTTTGAAAGAAAATCACCCCCACAGGGAGTGGCGCAATTAGGAGGCATGTCTTTGCTAGACAGATAAGGCCTTGTTGAAAAAGTGTGTCACTGTTGGGGTGGGATTTATGGTCTCCTGTGCTTAAGCTATGCCCAGTAGAACTCAGTTCATTTCATATATCTTGCAGATTAAGATGCATGGCTATCAATTTTTCTTCATTAACATGTTTGCCAGCACACTGCCATGTTCTACTGTGAAAAAAATAGACTAAATCTATGAAACTGTAAGCTAAGCCAAGTAAAATGCCTTCCTTTATAAGAGTTGCCATGGTCTTGATATCTCTTCACGGCAATATGGACCCTATCTAAGACAAAAAGTGTGGGGAAGACCAGTGTGAAACAAAATCTTTTTAACACAACACAGCTGTGATTTCAGGATAGAGAGGTGAGAGTATCAGGAGCTTTTGCCTTTAGTGAAGAAAGTGCGACTTAATTGTGCTTAAGCCTATGTGTATTGGTCAAGGTTTTCTAGAGCCACAAAAGTTGTAGAATGAATCTATGTGTCTCTCTGTTTTCTGTGTCTCTGAAAGAGAAAGAGTCAGTACATCAGAGAGTCAGTACATCATTTATATATATATATATATATGGAATGACTTAATGGTAGAGTCCAGCTAATCCAACAATGGCTAAGTGGGAATGAATGAAACATTCCAATAATCTAATAGTTGCTCTGTCCCATGAGATTGGTGTCTCCACTTGTTTTCTGTATATGGTGGAATCCTGAAGAAGTAGGATCAAATGCCAGTAAAGGAATGGGTATGGATGCACTAGCAAGGCAATATCAAGCAGGCAAATAAGGAAACCTTCTGTCATGCTCTGAACAATAATGATAAACAAAGGGAGTAACACAACTAGAAGATGTGGCCATGTTGTACTAGATATGGTTTTGTAGGAGAAAGTATGTCACTGTGGAGGCAGGCTTGAATTCTCATTTGTGCTCAAGATACTTCCCAGTGTCTTAGAACACTCCCTGTTTGCTGTATGATCAAGATGTAGCAGCTCCTTCTCCCGCACCAGGTCTACCTTCATGCTGCTATGCCTTCCACCATGATGATAATGGACTAAATCTTTGAATTTTAAGATGCCATCTCAATTAAATGTTTTTCTTTTATAAGAGTTGTCATTATTTCAATTGGATTCCATTGGTCTCCCTATTTATTTTTTTGTGTGTTAATACCAAGCTGTTTTTAGGACTATAGCCCTATTATAGAGTTTGAAGTCAGGGATGGTGATGCCCCCAGTAGTTTATTGTACAGGGTTGTTTTGGCTATCCTGGATCTTTGGTTTTTCCATATAAAGTTGATAATTGTTCTTTCAAGATCTGTGAAGAATTGTGCTGGATTTTGATGGGAATTGCATTGAATCTGTAGATTGCTTTTGACAAATTGTCATTTTTACTGAATTGATACTACTTATCCAAAAGCATGGGAGACCTTACCATTTTCTGGTATCTTCTTTAACATTTTTTTTTAAAAGACTCAAAGTTCTTATTATATAGGGGATTCACTTGTTTGGTAAGCATTATCTCTAGATATTTTATGTTGCTTGTGGCTATTGTAAAGGGTATCATTTCTCTGGATCCTTCCTTAGCCACTCTGTCATCTGTATTTAGTAGGGCTACTGCATTTTATGAGTTAATCTTGTATCCTGCCACTTTGTTTAAGGTGTTCATCAACTCTATGAGTTCCCTCGTAGAGTTCTTCAGGTGACTTATTTAAATTATCATATCATCTGCAAATAGTGAAAGTTTATCTTCTTCCTTTACAATTTGTATCCCCTTGATCTCCATTAATTTTATTATTGGTTTAGCTAGTACTTCAAGTACAATATTGAAGAAATGTGGAGAAGGTGGGCAGCCTTGTCTTGTTCCTGATTTTAAAAGAATCTCAATTTAGTTTGATGATGGCTGTTGGTTTCCTATATATTGCTTTTATTATGTTTAGGTATGTTCCTGTTATCATTGATCTCCCCAAGACCAATATTTGTAACAAAGAAGCTAAATTTATACAATGAAAAAAAAAAACCAAAGTATCGTCAACAGATGGTGCTGGCATAACTGGATACTGGTGTGTAGAAGACTGCAGATAGATCCATATATATCACCATGTATAAACATTAAGTCCAAATGGAACAAAGATCTCAACATAAACTCATCCACACAAAACCTCTTAGAAGAGAAATTGACAGATACTCTTGAATGAACTTGTACAGGAGACAGCTTACTGAACATAATGACATCAGTAGCACAGACACTGAGATAGACAATTAATAAATGGGACCTCCTAAAACTGAAAAGCTTCCTAAGGAAAGGACATAGTCAACAATACAAAACAGTATCTCACAGAATGGGAAAAGATCTTCACCCATTCCACATCTGACAGAGGGCTGACTTCCAAAGTATACCAAGAACTCAAGAAACTCGTCATCAAAAACCAAATAATCCAATTAAAAACTGGGATTCAGAACTAAATAGAGAATTCTCAATAAAGGATTCTAAAAGGGCTGAAAGACACTTAAGAAAATGCTCAACATCCTTAGCCATCAGGGAAATGCAAATCAAAACAACTCTGAGATACCATCTTACTCCAGTCTGAATGGCTAAAATAAAAAACAATAATGACAGCTTATGCTGGAGAGGGTGTGGAGAAAGGGACACACTTCTCCACTGCTGGTGGGAGTACAAACTCATACAGTCACTTTGGAAATCAGGAAGGTGTTTCCTCAGGAAAAGGGAGATGAGTCTACCACAAGATCCACCAATTCCACTCTTGACATAAACACAAGAGATGCATATTCATACAGAAAGGATATCTGTTCATGTATGTCCACCACAGCATCATTTGTAATAGCCAGAATGTGTAAACAACCTAAATGCCCCTCAACCAAAAATGAATGGAGAAAATATGGTACCTTAACACAATGTAGTACTACTCAGCAGCGAACCACAATGGAATCCTGAAATTCTCCGGAAAATGGACGGAACTAGAAGAAACCATTCTGAGTGATGTAACCCAGTCACAAATAGACAAACACAGAATGTACCCACTCATATATAGATTTTAGACATATATTGAAGGATTACCAGCCTATAATTCACACCACCAGAAAAAGCTAGGAAACAAGGAGGACCCTAAGAGAGACTTACATGGTCCTGTGGAGAAGGAAAAAGGGACAAGATCTCCTGAGCAAATTGGGAGCATGGAGGGTGGTAAGAGGGAGTTAGGAGAATGATAAGGAGAGAATAGGAGGGCAGAGGTGGGCATGAGGGAACAGGAAGTTTGAGACAGGGAAAGAATAGACAAGAACAAGAAAATAGATAGTAGAGGGAGCCAGTATAGATTTAAGAAGAAATCTGGCACAAGGTAAATGCCCAGAGATCTACAACGATGTACCCAATTAACAATCTAAGCAATAGTGGAAAGGCTACCTTTAATGACCTTGCATAATAATGAGATTGAGGACTACCTTATATGTCATCCTAGAGCCTTTATCTAGTAGCTGATCTAAGCAGAAGCAGACACTTACAGCTAGAGACACTAACTGAACTCCTGGAATCCATTTACAGAAAGGGAGTCGTGATGAGCAAAGAGGTCAAGTCCAAGCTGGAGAAATCCACAGAATCAGCTCACCTGAACAAGGGGAACTTGTAACGAGTACGGTTTTTCCCCCTGCCGCCGCTGGTCTTGTCCTGCTGCCGTGCCAGCCCCAAATAACACACAGAGACTCTGTATTTGATATTATACTGGTGGCCAGGTACTAGTTTCTTATTGGCTAGCTTTGTCTTAAGTATTAACCCATTTCTGCTGATCTATGTATTTTCACATGGCCTTCTCTTACCGGGGAGGCGGCTGGCGTCCAGCTCTCTCCAGACTCTCCATCTTGACTCCTCCTTACTATTTCTCATTTCCTCCTTGTCTCTCCTATCTTCCTTTCCTATTGGCCAATGGTGCTTTTTTATTAACCAGTATGAGAAACATATACAGAATGACATCTCCCATCATCTCCTCTTTTCTGTCTAAATAAAAAGAAGGGTTTTAACCTTATCATAGCAAAATATATTATACAACAGTTATCAAGTAAGAATCACAGTTAACAATATTTAGTCCATTAACATTTAGCAAGAATTGAAGAAAATATTCCATTATCTATTCTAGCTTTGTGTGTCTAAAGTCTAAGTAACGTATCTTTAATCCTAACTAATGAACCATAACCGTAACTATCTGTCTTCAACTCCATCAAAGACCACAGAACGATAATATATAAACTCTACAAATGACAGAGACAATTCACTGCCTGGTCACCCGAAGTTCTTTTGTAATCTTCCATCTTTAGCCCATAGGCCATAGTGTGTCTGGCAGACTCTTCAGCAAAGCAGGAAACTTTAAACTGTCTTCTCATATTGGCAGGTTGTCAGTCACTTTTCTCTGTGTCCTGTAGACTGTCTGGCAGACAGTCTTCCATGAAGCAGGAACTCTGTAGCAATGTCCATCTTGAATCAGCAATCACTTTTCTGTGGGTCCTGCATGTCCAGTTTATACAGCATAAAGTCAAACAGTCCAGACAAGAGCAGTATCTTGTCTAAATGGCTAGTCTTGCCATATTGGAAGCAAACTCCATAATGAGTTTCTTCAATGTCCATCTTCCTTTCTGATGCAGGTGATGTTGCCAGGAGCATTTATGTCTCACTGTCAAGAAAAACCCTAAACCATTTTAAATGCCATATTCTGTAGGTCTTTGAAAGATTTGAAGAATTGTTATCTATCTTAAATACATCTCTGTGTATCCTTAAAAACCTAACTAAACTCTAAGCTTTGACTATCATAGGTAATTATCTATAATCTGTACTACATTATACATTTCTAAATGAGCTATAAAAACACAACATCTAAACAAGAGGAGAAATATACTTATTCACAAAATTGACCTTAAATTGTAACAATAAGTGAAAATCCATCCCAAAACAAAGTATTCATATCTATACCATAATCCCCTTTTTACCTTTAAAAAGAATTGTCTATGATCATTAACCATTTATAACCAAATCCATTTAAATGAAAACAAACATTTATAAACAATATTTGGGAATTTGGGCATCGTTCTTTCCAAACTACTTCCTGCTGACAGGGGGCGCTGTCATGGGGGATCCTGAGAAGACCCAGAAATCCTGGCTATAGTCTGCAAGGCTGCTTTGTTAAGCTGTTTTGAATGTAGGATCACCTGGTACTCTGTTTCAGGCGGTCTGGCTTGCTCAAACCACATTAGTCTGGAAGGAATCCACAGCTTTTTATTTTCTGGGGAAACAAAAATAGAAATCCTTTTTCCCAGTAACTTGTCCTTGAACTTAAATTTTTGAGTCTAAGCATTTTTAAAATATATAAATTGAATTAATCCACCAGTATTTCCTTTAACAGTTATTGTTTCCTCAGCAGTCAAACAATGCAAAGACAATGTAATACCATACAGTATCCAGATTCTCTCTGAGCTTTTCATCTTTACATGGCTTTATTATTACTCTGTTTCTTTTACTTTTTATTTTTTGAGAAAGGGTTTTTCTGTGTAACTTTTATCTGTCCTGGAATTCACTCTGCATACCAGGTGTACTTTGAAATCACAGAGATCTGCTTGCCTCTGTCTCCTGAATGCTGGGATTAAAGGCGTGTGCCACCACACCCAGCTCCTCTCAGTCTTTTTAAAACCATTTTTTTCCCATGAGCCTACATATCTTTTAAAACACACTGTAAACTTTTTCTTAATGTGAATCTGTCTTTACTGTAAATCTTTTTATAGCCACAAGTCTTTTATCAGGTAAACAACAACATTACTAAAATGAAAATCATAGCTGTGTCAGCTGCGGTTTATCAAAGTTGGTGGCAAGTATTTTACCGCCAGCAGTGAGAACTGTGCTCACTGCCTTAGTCTGCATGCTGCAGGCTTGGAGATGTGATCACTGTTATTGCCAGCTCTCATACACACCAATAAATTGTTAGCAGTGCTTCTTAAAAGCCGTGTAGTTTTTTGCCGCTTATGCTGAGTCAGGAATCTTCCCTTAAAGGAGCCGCGCAAATATCTGCTTGTCTCTTGCAAAACAGAGTCCAACCGAGAAAAATGCTGCTAACAAGAAACCTTGCTTGTCTCTGTTCTTTTGTTTTTAAAACTCTTTTTTAAGCTTTTGTTAAATTTTAAGTGGAAGTTCTTACTAGCCACGTGGGTGCCATTTGTAACGAGTACGATTTTTCCTCCCACCGCCTGGTATTGTCCTGCCGCCACGCCGCCAGCCCCAAATAATGCACAGAGACTCGGCTAGCTCTGCCTTAGTTATTAACCCATTTGTGTTAATCTATGTATGTCCATGTGTTCTTCTTACCGGGAGCCGGCTGCTGCATACTGCTCTCTCCAGACTCTCCATCTTGACTCCTCCTTACTATTTCTCATTTCCTCCTTGTCTCTCCTATCTTCCTTTCCTATTGGCCAATGGTGCTTTATTATTAACCAGTATGAGAAACATATACAGAATGACATCTCCCATCAGGAACTCATACATCTAAGTTTGCTAGCTGGGAAACCAGCATAGGACTGACCAAGACCCCCTGACTGGGCAATATATGTGGCCTCTAGTATAGGATCTGTATTTATCCCTAATATGAAAGAAATTTGGGTTCCCATCCCACAAAGAGGGATACTTTCTTAATCTAGACACATGGGAACACACAGTCTAGGCCCTCCCCAAATGATATCACTGACTTTGAAGACTCCCCATCGAAGGCCTTGCCTGTCCTGGGGAGCAGAAAGGGAATGAGTTGGGGTTTGGTGGGGGTGATAGAGGAGGTTGGGAGGAGGACTGTAATTGACATGTAAAACAATCCTGTTTTAAATTTAAGTTTAGAAAGAAAAAGAAATAATTTTCATGACTAAAGTGTTGCTTCACATCACTAGAAATCCTAAGTTAAAATAATTGGTGCCAGAGTACATTGTAGTGTTGCTCTGACAGACCTAACCATGGACTGAAATTCTGGTCTAGAACCATTGTTTGTCAAGAACTCAATAGGATAATTTTTAGAAGTTATGAAGATAAGAATATTAAGAACAGTTCAGAAGGTGTAGGGCCTGGCTTAAGAAGTTTTGAGGTAATTTGAAGACTATTGGGGCTATTTGTTAGTTTGAATTAAGACATAGGACTGAACTATCATCTGTGATTAACAAGGTGATAGAACTTTGAAAAGGAAACTTTGCTTTGTTGGGGTACTTGAAGCTGATTCACTAGTGCTAAAAAATTAGGAATGATTAAAAAGAGACCAGTATCATTGGGGTGAAAACTTTTTGGAAGACTTTTCTGAGAGCACAGAGAATCCATGTATCAGAGGAAGAGGCTGTAAAAATTTTGGCAGCCACACTTGGTAATGTATAAGAGTCACCCTGGTGGTACTGGATTTGAAGACATGTGCAGGTCATGGAGAGCAGCTGAGGAATGGCATTTTGAAGACAAGGAGGCAACACTGGCCTCACTGGCAATTAAAGTACCAGTATGCATGCAAAGAAGTTGACACTTGGCACAATGAAGAGACTATGAGAAGCTATTGTTGAAATTGCAGCCCAGTTGCAGCAGAAGATCCAGCATTTTGAAAATGCCAGAGCCATGTGATGACCACCAAGAAGAGTAGTAGCAATGGAGTCAGACCAGCTAATACATAGATGATAAGCAGTTTGTTCTAAAGAGTGCAGAGTTTGAAAATTGACTCAAGGGTTTTGAAAGATCCAGAAGATAATTGGGCATTGAATTATTGTTGCTTTTGGCATTTTAGTTTTCTTAATGCAGAATGTGACAGTGCCCTGGTTCTTTTCCCTTGAAGAAGATATTTAATTCTGATTTTTAAAGGAGCCTACTGATGAAAGCCTTGAACTTAAAAAAAAAAAAAAAAAAAAAAAAAAAAAAAAAAGGCTGGGTATTTTAACAAGACTAAAATTTTAATGTGTTTGAATTTGTGAAGATTGTTTGACTTGTAAAATTACTTATGATTTTACTTTGAGATCTAGGGGAAAGTAGGAAAGGAAGGAATATGGCTTAACAATGATGTGTTTGTGTGTCAAGTTGACAAGGTGTCCGGTGTACAGGCTGGTTTTGTGTGTAAATTTGATTCAGGCTAGAGTCATCATAAGGAGTACCCTCAGCTGAAGAAATGCCTGCATGAGATCCAGCTCTAAGAAATTTTCTTATTTAGTGATCAATGATGGAGGAACTGGGCCATAGTGAGTGGTGTTATACCTGGCTGCTGGTCCTGGTTTCTATAAGAACATGGACTGAAAAAGCCACAGGAAGAAATCCATGGAAAGCAGCATTCTTCCACAGTCACAGCCACAGTTCCTGCTTCCAGCATCCTACCATGTTTGAGTTCCTGTTCTGACATGAGTGATGAACAGCAGTAGAAATGTAAGTCAAATAAACCCTTTCCTCCCCAACTTGCTGTTTGTTGAAGGTGTTTCATCACAGCACCAGAAACCCTAACCTTCCTTTTTCCATTGTCTTTATATAAGCTTCAACAGAAGGTGTGGCCCAGATTGAAGGCATACCTTGCACCTCAAGATCTGGATCACAAGTGTATCCTCAATTTCTGGATTGTAATTCATTCCAGATATATCAAAGTTGACAACCAAGATTAACCATCACAGTTTACCCATTCTCAATTTGACATACAAACATTTCTCATTTTATTTTCAGTTTCCAAATGAAAACAATAATCAGGTTATAATAATGCTGAAACATAATGATCACATGTATAATCCCAAATCATTATGTATTTAGCAAGGACATAATTAGGCATAACTTGATATAAATAACCCATGTGCAACTGTAAACACAATATAAATTTAGAATAAGTGACAATGTTCCTTAGGAGATACCTTTTTAGTATCTCAAACTTAATCATCATGACCATTGATATTCTCTTAATTGATGTTAGAGATTGAAAGAAAACACAAATATCTATACAAATGAGTCTTATAAAATTGTAACAGAAGCACTCATGTCTATTATAATCCCCATTTCTGCAACTGGTCATATATACTTAGATGGTACTTATAACTACATTTTCCTTCTACCCATTCTGTATTTTCTCCACCCTCTGCAAGCATTTCAGCAGGTCTTGGGTCTTTTCCTGGACAAATGACCCATATTTTCATTCCTGATGAGTCTGTGCCTTCTTTCATCCTGCCTAGATGAGCCTGTTGTAGTTTCTCATTAACTTTAATACTGGCAAACTATATCACCAAGAGATGCACCAGAGAATCTCCTGCACTCCAGACATAATCTTCTCACCTCCATTATGGAGAGGCAATCCAATTTTTCCATGAAAATTTTCATCTATCACTTCTCTTAAGAGTTTCTTAACCTATTTAAGGGTATTAGCCCACAGTGACCATGGGAAAGTCTCTAGTCCAGTTCAATGGAATGTTTGTTGAGGTTTCTGGATGAACACTCCTCACAAAAACAAAACGCCCAGGGCAGCAGAATTTAAGATTTTGGGAACAAGAAGCTCGTCGCTAGGGGAGGTAATGAGTTAAACTATTCACTTTCCACTTCCTGGTTACTGAATCTGCAGATAATGGGTATGGTAGAAACCGTACCATATATTGCATGCTGATTAAAAGCATATATTGTCTTCTGGAGAACCCTTCCTCAGCCCCATATACAGCTGTTACCTAATTGGTACTTGAACTGTGTCTACAAAAGGCCATTCTATCTTTCTCTCAAGCCAGCTGATTGAGAATGCTGTGAACCACAGTAAGACCAGTGGATTTTATGATCATGAGCCCACTGGCACATTTCCCTGACTGTGAAGTGAATTTCCTGGACAGAAGCAATACTGTGTGGAATTACATGTTGTTGGGTCATTCATTCTGTAAGTCTTTGAATGGTGTTTCTGGCAGAAGCATTACATGAAGGAAAGGTAAATCCATAACTAGAATAAGTATATATTCCTGTAAGAACAAAATGTTGCATTTTCCATTGAGGAAGTGGTCCAATGTAGTCAACCTGTGATAAAACAACTGGCTAGTCACCATGAAGAATTGTTCCAGGTCTGGGGACCAGGGTTGGTCTGTGCTGTTGGCATATCTAGCATTCAGCAGCATCTGTATCCAGTCAGCCTTTGTGAGTGGAAATCAATGTTGTTTAGCCCATGCATAACCCCCCCCCACCCCGTCTCTGTTACCAAAGCCATTATGTTCATGTGTCCTTTAGACAATTACAAGAATGGATGGGAAACAGGTAGACTGTCACAGAGTAGGTTATTCTTTTGACTTGATTATTGATCTTCTTCTCATCTGAAGACACTCTTTGAGGACTATTTATACATGCCACAGATATATTCACATCTTTTCCCCATTTGGAGATATTTATTCACATACTTCTTCCTAAGATGTTTTTGTCACCAATTTTTCAGTAATGCTCTTTCCAAGTACTTAACTATACCACTCTTAAGAGAGAGAATAATAATCACAAACCTGGCCATTTTTCTTGCAAACAAACTGTAATACCATGTGTACTGCCTGAGGTTCTGCCCATTGTGAATATTTCCCTTCACTAGTATCTTTCAGTGTTGTCCCAGAAAGAGGTTGTTTAATCCTGCATGTCTCCACTTCTGGGTGCTGGATATACACACTCCATAATATGCAGCACCGTCGGTATACCAGTATCTAGTCTGGTTTAGGACATACTGGTTTTGGTGGTAGAATGGGCCAGGTGAAATAACTAATTTATTACCCTTGGATGCCCAACTTCACTGGAACTCTATTAATTTCAGAGTCACAAGGAATTTGAATTTTGATTGGATTTTTTTTCATCCTTTTACACACAAAGTGCTTTCTACTTCCTGTTCAGTTGACTGAATTAGCATTGTGTCACCAGTATAGTGCACCAATGTGATACTTTGTAGACGTGAAAAACAAGGTCTCTTCTATCTAAATGTTGACATAGAACTGGTGAGTTGATATGTCCTTGAAGAAAAACTGTAAATGTATACTGTTGGCCTTGCCAACCAAAAGCAAATTGCTTCTGGTGGTCCTTATTGGCAGGTACTGACAAAAAGGCATTTGCTAAATAATAGCTGTACTATGTACCAGGAGATGTGTTAATTTGCTCAAGTAAGGACACTATATCTTATACAGCTGCTGCAGTAAAAATTACTACTTCATTTAGTTTTAATAGTCAACTATCATTCTTCAAGATACTGACCACTTTGGAAATACAGTGAGAGCCATCATCCCTTCACCTTTCAAGTCCTTGATGGTGGCATTGATTTCTGTAATTCCTCCAGGGATATGATACTACTTTTGCTTCATTATTTTCTTTAGCAGAGGCAATTCTAAAGATTTCCATTTGGCCTTTCCAACTATAATAGTCCTCACACGGTCCTTACAACTTGAGAATTCTGCCAACTTCTAAGTATGTTTATCCCAATTATACATTCTGGAACTGGGGTAACAGCCATAGGATGAGTCCTGGAACCTATTGGACCTACTGTGAGTTAGACCATCAGCCACAGTTCTATTAATCACCCAGCTTTTATAAGCCTCTACTTTACCTGGAGGGTCGTAATACTTCTTGTGAACTCTGGAATCAGTGTCAATTCAGAACCAGAATCCATTAGACCCTGGAAAGTCTAATCTGATTTTTTTCTCCCACTACACATACCCTTATAAAAGGCAATAGGTCACTTTGGGAAATAACTAGGAAAAAAGCTAACGTAAATCTTAAAGCATCTTATCAGGATCCTTCCTCAGGGGAGCCTGTTCCTTCACTAACTGGACCCTGGTCCTGCAAACTGGCTCAAGTCAGGATATTGATTCACCAGCCAAAATTCCCATATGCTAGTATCCAAAAGAGCCCCTCTTTAATTTTCTGCTTATGTGTGGAAAAAATGCAGTATGCTTCTTATCTATTTAATTACTGAAAATAACATGATTGATTAGCCAGCACCAAATGTCCATAAGAATCATGTCACTATAAAATTCACCCTGCCTGCACTGACCATTATGGTTTAGGCAATAATGGACATTACTTTGTCTACACTGCCCATTCTGATAACTGTTATCACCTTGCCTCGAGTGATTCAGTACTGGCACCTTGCCCTCTTGCCTAGCAATTAATTCATGAATCACGTATTAACATCTCCAACCATGAGGTCTGACATAAGGAAAGAACAATAACAAAACTCTTCACATATGCCAGTGCCCCCTCACCATTTTTGCATCTTATAGGATTCATTAAGGCATGTTTTCAAATTGCAGGATATTATATTTTACACAGCACACCACCACTAGCATTGCAATTTTCCTGAGCATTAAAATACCTAAGCAAAATGAAAACAGGCATCTTCAACTCCTTTCCAGTTGGCAATCTTTTGAGAAATGCTCCAGACAACAGTTGAGTCCATTTTCAATGGTAAGAGCTTCATATTAAACCTAGAATTCCGGTTGGAAGGGCCATCAACAAACTCATCCTGACTTAGTTTTATATTTTACCAATTATTATCCCACTCCCTTAAAATTCACTCCTACACATATTCACCAGACTTTTGCTTGAATGAATTACCAATATCATTAAGCTCTGTAGTAGTTGTAGCACTTCTCATGGACTACTCTTTCTATCTCCCCTCTAGGAGCCTGTTTTGCCTTGAGTCTGTTTATAGGTCCAGAGGCAACTCTTGGTGGGACAGGAGGGACATTAGTATTCTCCTGCCTTTCATTTCCTTCAGAAAAGTCACTGCTGGTTTAGCAGACACTAGAGGATTAGTTTTGTCAGTGAAAGGTGGAAAAGCCAATGTTTTAAGGAGTGGTGCAAGGGTACTGCTGCTCCAGGTGACATAATCCCTTGAGAATCTAAGGGATGAAAGTTCTTAGCTTCAATAATGTGCCTGGATATATCTACTTCCCAGGTTATGTGATCCCTTTCTTTAACATTTAATGCCCATACTTTAACCACAAACAGCCTCTGAGGCAGAAACTTGAATATGTTATTTAGATCAGCCAATCCTATAATGGGGGCTTCCTTTGAACTTTTGCAACTCCAGCTCTGAATTTGATAGAGAAAAAGGTTTTCTTTCAGGGCACAAATAGAAACTTTTAGACAGTTTATTAACATCTGAATTTTATCACTTCATTGTTGTCCTTCACCATATTCCAAAGTAACTTAATTTTATCATGCAATTAATTCTGTTTATCAGTTTATCCAGAGATGCTAGCAATAGCCAACCACGACAATTTCTTTATTTTCCCCCTAACTGTCAAAAGTTTTATAAACAGGGTCACTGAAACCATTGCTAACTCACTATTGATGAATCAAGCTAATCAAAGCCATTTATTTCTTTTGTCCTGAAATATAGTTTACACCACTGCCTTTCGGTACTCTCTGAGCATCCAACAAATAAGTGAATGGAAGGATTCAGTAGCTGAAGGTGCTCAAAAATTTAAAAATTCTGGCAAATTAAAAATCTTATTCCAGGAGATTCAAAATGTAGAGACTTTAGGGAGAAGAAAGTCCAGACAATCTCTCCGGTAAGATAAGACCACATGGAAACACTTAGATTAACAGATTTGGGTTAATATTTAACACAGAGCTAGCCAATAAAATGTGATAGTAACAGGCCAACAGCTTTATATCTAATATAATACCTCTGTGTGTTATTTGGGGCTGGTGCAGCTTGGAACCAGGATGGTGGGAAAACTGCTCTTAAAAAAATGGTGCCCAATGTGGGTACTAAAAATTTCAGAAGGCATCACCATCCCCAACTTTAAGCTCTACTACAAGCTATAGTCCTGAAAACAGCCTGGTACTGGCACAAAAATAGATAAGTAGACCAATAGAATCAAATTGAAAATCCTGATATTAACCCACATACCTACAAACACCTGATTTTTGAAAACACAGCTAAAAGTAACAAAGGGAGGAGGAAAGCATCTTCAACAAATGGTGCTGACACAACCAAATAAAGGTGTGTAGAAGACTTCAGATAGACCCATGTCTATCACCATGCACAAAATTCAGGTCCAAATGGATCAAAGACTTCAACATATATCCAGCCACAATGAACCTCTTAGAATAGAAAGTGGGAGGTACCCTTGAACAAATTGCTTCCTGAACATAACTCCAGTAGCAAAGACACTGAGATTGACAATTAATACATGGAACCTCCTCAAATTTTGAAGCTTCTGTAAGGCAAAGGACACAGTTGACAAGACCAAATGCCAGCCCAGACACTAGGAAAAGAGCTTCACCAACCCTACATCTGATAGAGGTCTGATCTCCAAAATATACAAAGAACTCAAGAAACTAGTCAACCAAACACCAAATAACCCATTTAAAAATGGGGTACAGAACTGAATAGAGAACTCTCAATAGAGGAAATCAAAAAGGCTGAAAGACAATTAAGAAAGTATTCAACATCCTTGGCTATCAAGGAAATGCAAATCAAAACAACTTTGAGATACCATCTTATTCCTGCCAGAGTGGCTAAAATTAGAAACACCCATGACAGACAACTTATGCTGGAGAGGATATGGAGAAAGGGGAACACTCCTCCACTGCTGATGAGAGAGCAAACTTGTATAGCCATTTTGGAGATCAGTATGGCGGTTCTTCAGTAAAATGGGAGTCTACTACAGGACCCAGCAATCCACCTCTCAGGCATATATTCAAATGATCCACATCCATACAACAAAGACATGTGTTCATCTATGTTAGTAGCAGCATTATTTGTAATAGCAACAACCTGGAAACAACCTACTTGCTCTCATCTGTAGAATGGATAAAGAAGATGTGTGACATATACAAAATGGAATACTATTCTGCAGAAAAAAAAAACCAAAAAACAAACAAACAAAAAAAAATGCAGTCTTGAAATTCACAGGTAAATGGATGGAACTTGAAGAAACCATCCTGAATGAGGTAACCCTGTCACAAAAAAGAGGAACATGGTATGTACTCACTCATATGTGGATTTTAGACAGAACAAAGGATCACCAGCCTATAATTCACACTGCCAGAGAATCTAGGATACAAGGAGGAATCTAAGAGATTCATATAAGGTCCCTCACAGAGGGGGAAAGGGACAAGATCTCTTGAGCTTATTGGGAGGGGGGAGTGTGTGGAGAGGGAACAAGGAGAAAGAGAAGAGGAGAAGAGGGAAGCATGTGGGACTAGGAAGACTGAGCCAGGGGAGGAATAGAAGAGAGAAGAAAGAGAGAGAGAGAGAGAGACCATAAAAGAGGGAGCCATTATAGGTTTGAAGAGAAAACTGACTCTATAGAAATGTTCAGAGACCTACAAGATTGAATACAACTAACGATATGAGCAACAGTGGAAAGGCTACCATAAATGACCTTACCTAATAATGAGACTGACAACTAACTTATCCACCATCATGGAGCCCTCATCTAGTAGCTGATGGAAAGAGAAGTGTAAAACCCAAAACTAAACACTGAGCTGAATTGGAATACAGATGCAGAGAGGGAGGACAAGACCAGGCTGCAATAACACATAGACACAGCTGACCTGAACAAGGAAGAGCTAATTGGCCTTCATACTGATAGCTGGTAATCTAGCATGGGGCTGACTCAGACTCCCTGAACATGGACATGGGTCTCATCTAGAAGGCCTGAGCAGTCTAAGGGACCTTGGACAGTGGAAGTAGGATGTAATCCTGCACACAAAAGGACTTTGGGGGCATATCCCCCTTGGAGGGATACTCCCTTAACCTAGAGACAGGAGAGAAGGCCTAGTCACTACTCCAAATGACTTGGCAGATTTAAATGACCCCTCCTGGAGGGTATTACCCTATATGTGGAGTGGGGGAGTTGGGAGGGGAGGGTGGTCAGGGGGACATGAGAGGTGGGAGAGAAGGAAAGAGGGACAGAGGCAGGGGAACTGGGATTGATATGTAAAATAAAAATAAAAACATAATTTAACTTCTGCTTTTAAGCAGAGAAAAGCAAGGCTTCTTAGTAATAGCACTTTTCTTGGTTGGGCTCTGTTTTCCTTGAGACAAGCAGAAACTTACATGGCTCCTTTAAGGGAGGTTTCTTGACTCAGCATAAGCAGCAAAGCCTTCTAACAACTTAATGGTGTGTATAAGAGCCGGTAATGGCAGTGACTACATCTTCAAGCATGCTGCTGAATGGTAGGTAGACCAAGGCAGTGAGCACAGCTCTCAGTTCTGGCAGTAAAAATACACCATGCCACCTTTAATAGACCAAGGCTAATATAAAGCTGTGACTTTAATTTTAGCAATGTTGTTTAGCAGATAAAAGACTTGTGTCCAGAAAAACAAAGATTTACAGTAAAGAAAGGATCAGATAAAGAAAAACCTCTAAAGGTTTACAGTGTGTTTTAAAATATATGTATGCTTGGGAGAGAAAAAGAAACAGGATAAAGTGGTTTAAAATTATTAGGAAAAAGAGAGTAGCTGGGTGTAGTAGCACATACTTTTCATTACTGCACTTGGAAGGAAGAAGCAAGCAGATCTTTGTGATTTCAAAGTGAACATGGTGTACAAAGTAAATTCACACAGAGAGTATGGATGTTGTTTTTAAATTGCTAAGGAAGGAATAATAGCTACAATACACATGATTATCAATGCTGTTGAATTAATCCAATTTATATATTTTAAAAATGTTTTGACTTACAAATTTAAGTCTAAGGACAGGTTACTGGGGAAAGAATTTCTATTTTTGTTTCCACAGATAATAAAAAGCTATGGATTCCTTCCACCCTAACATGGTTTGATCAAGCAAGACCCTCTTACACAATGTCCCAGATGATCAAACATTCAAAATAGCTGGGAAAAAGCAGCCTCGCAGACCACTCTAGCCAGGATTTCTGCATCTTCTTAGGATACCCATGACAGTACCCCCTAGCAGCAGGAAGCAATTTGGAAAGAATGGTACCCAAATTCCCAAATGTTGTCTATAAATGCTTGTTTACATTTAAGTGGGATTGGTTATAAATGATTAATGACCACAACCAATCTCTTTTTAAAGGTAAAAAGGGGATTATGGTTTAGAAATTAATACTTTGTTTTGGAATGGATTTTCATTTATTGATAAAAACTTAAAGTCAATTTTGTGATATGTATATTTCTCCTCTTGTTTAGGTATTGTATTTACATAGCTTATTTTAAAACATAATGTATAATTAAGTACAGATTATAGATAGTTACCTATAATAGTATAAACTTATGCTTAGGTGTTAGGTTTTCTAGACATACAGAGATGTACTTGAGATGAATAGGCATTCTTCAAACCTTTTAAAGACCTACAGAATATGGCATTTAAAATGGTTTAGTGATTTTCTTAACTGTGAGTCACAACTGCTCCTGGCAACACCACATGCATCATAAAGGAAGAAGAACACTAAAGAAACTCGTTATGGAGTTTACTTCTAATATGGCAAGACTAGCCATTTGAGCAAGATACTGCTCTTGTATAAATTGTGTGAATTTATGCTGCATAAAGAGACATGCAGGACCCACAGGAAAGTGACTATTTCAAGATGGACATTGCTACAGGGTTTCTGCTTTATGGAAGAGTCTGCCAGACATTCTGCAGGACACAGAGAAAAGTGACTGAAAAACTTCCAATACAGTTTCCTGCTTTGCTGACACACTATGGCCTATAGGCTGAAGATGGAACATTACAGAAGAACTTCATGTGACTGATCAGTTAGCAAGATGTCTCTGTCATTTCAACAGTTTATTTTCCTCTGTGGTCTTTCATAGAGTTGAAGACATAGTTATGGTTATAGTTTTCTTTAGTTAGGATTAAAGATAAGTTACATATAAGGCTTTAGACTCACAATGATAGGATTGATGATGAAATATTTCCTGTAAATCTTGTTAAATGTTAAGGGACTAAATATTGCTAACTTTGGTTCTTATTTGATAACTGTTTTGTTATATATTTTACTGTTAAAGTTAAAGCCCTTCTTTTTATTTTAGACAGAAAAGAAGAGATGATGGGAAATGTTATTCAGTAAATATGTTTCTCTGATTGGTTAATGAATAAAGCACTGTTAGGCAATAGAAATGCAGGTAGGTGGAACTAGGAGACAAGGAGAGTTCAGAGAGGTTCAACATGTAGAAACTTTAGGGAGAACACTCTCTGTGGTAAGGTAAGACCACATGGAAACACTTAGTTTAATAGAAATTGGTTTATATTTAAGACAAAGCTAGGCAATAAGAAATGCTAGTAACAAACCACCAGCTTTATATCTAAAAAAAAAAAAAAAAATCCTATTCCAGATACTTAAAATATTCATCCTTGTGCTTCTATTTCTCTAGAACCACTCTCATATCAAACTGTGTATTAGTCAGAGTTCTCTATAGTCACAGAACTTCTGAGATGAATCTCTCTCTCTCTCTCCCTGCGTGTGCGTGCATGTGTGTGTGTGTGTGTGTGTGTGTGTGTGTGTGTGTGTGTGTGATTTATTGGAATGATGGAATGATTTCAACTTTAGGGTGCAGTACATCTAATCCTACAATGGCTACATTGGAATCAAAAGTCTAAGAATCTAGTATTTGCTAAGTCTCAAGGGACTAGTTGTCTCAGTTGGTCTTCTGCATATGGAGAAATCCTGAAGAAGTAGATTCAAATGGATGCATTCACCAGATGAGTGCAAACAAAAGGAAGCCTTATATAGGCTTCTAGTAGAATATATAGCTCCTATTAAAGGTGTATCTTCCTACCTCAAGATCTGGATTAAAGGAATGAGTTAGCCTGACTCAGGATCTGGGCCACAGTTGTGCCCTCCATTTCTGGATTGTAGTTCATGCCAGATATGGTTAAATTCACAACTAAGAATAGCTATCACAGTGTGAAGGTGTTGGAGTAAAGATTTCACTAGACCCAAGATAAATAATAAATGAGTGTTTATTGGGGAACACTTGCATGGAAAATACAAGGAACTGCGGGAGCAATTCCTTGCCCATTCTATCAGATGAGCTGTACCGAGAGAAACAGCACAAACTGAAGTCCTGAGGGTAACTTCCTGTTTAAGCTTCCAGCTCCCTGAATCCACATCCAAAGGTGTGTGGCCATCATTACAGGTACACAGACAAGCTGCCTACAACTGTGTGTAGTTTGGTAGTTACAACAGCTAGTATGGATGGCCCTCTATAAATGAGTATATGACATGCACATGGATTTTTTTTTGGATTTAAAAAAATAGAGAAGTCATTAGTTAGAAAGTACAATATTAAATAAAGCATCTTTGAGTAGTTATATAGAAGGGTTGTGTGGATACAATCTAAATAAAATACATGTAAATTTAAAATTTCTCAGGGTTAATAAGGTCTTATGTATTTGAAAAATAAAATTTTATTTTCCCTTTAATTCCCCCATCCTCCCTCCCTCCCTCCCTCCCTCCCTCTCTCTCTCTCTCTCTCTCTCTCTCTCTCTCTCTCTCTCTCTCTCTCTGTGTGTGTGTGTGTGTGTGTGTGTGTGTATGTGTGTGTGTGTTGCATTGAAGTAGTCCAGAAATATTTGATTCCCTGGAACTTGAGTTACAGTTAGCAGATACTCAACAAGGGTTCTGAAAAATGAACCTGGGTCCTCTGTCAGCATAGCAAGTGTACTTCACTACTAAGTCATCTCTCCAACTTCATATATATTTGTTCAGTGTATATTCATTTAAAAACTCATTTGTAAATAAAAGTATTCGGAAAAGACCTTAGGATCGAATTCAATGTTCAGTTTATTTTTTCTGTGAGATGCTCAAAGTAAGACTTTTCTTCAGTTCATTGGTAAAAGTATTAATATCTAGCATTCAAATCTTCAGTGTTAAATATTATCCCACATAAAATTCTAAAGTCTTTATCTAAAGTATCAACTTTAATTTAAAAATAAAAATATCTAAATTCTTAGCAAATAAGTTCTATTAGCCTAAACATTGATGGTCTCCATTCATAGGAGGAGGGGCTAGAGGAAAATCTATTTTAGAATGTTTGGATTGCCTATGAATTATTTTTAATTTAAATCAAAATTTATAAAAAATAAAAAATAGAGAAACATATATGTATATGCACATATATATGTGTATTTATATATATATAAATATATATATATATATTTGCTCATAAAATTGGTTATTTAAATGCTTTCTTAGACAATCAAGGGACTCACTTATGCTAAATTTGTAGATTCTGCATATGGTGACTTGAAGTCATAATAAGAGGCTTATTACTTTGGAGAGTCTATTGCTAAATCATTTACAGCATCTTGGTTTAAAGTATCATTAGTAAGTGGGATACTTTCATGACTCAATGATGGGAGATGCCATTTTGTAAATATGTTTCTCTTATTGGTTAATGAATAAAGCACTGTTGGCAAATAGGAAGGCAAGATAGGCAGGGCTAGTAGAGAAGGAGGATTCTGGGAGAGGTAGTAAAGAGGAGTCAAGATATAGGATATGAGAGATGAGGTCAGAACATTGTCTCTGGTAAGATAAGATCATGTAGAAATACATATATTAGTAATCATGGATTAATATTTAAGACAGACCTAGACAATGATAAACACTAGTAACAGGCCAAAAGCTTTATATCTAATACAGCATCCCTGTGTGTTATTTTGGGGCTGACAAGTCTGTGAGACAAGGCTGCCAGGAAAGTGCTTATAATGTACACTTCATTGTCCTTAATTTGTAAAGCAGTATTAGCATTCAATTTTACAAGCCATTCTTCTTTGAGGAAGGAATGCTATTTAAGTAGGTAATATGTTACAAATACTTTTCCTGTATTTAATGAATTATGGTTTCATCTTTTCCCAAGAAACTTTTGTCATGTAAAGTTATGGCAATTTTGATTAATAACTTAATTCTTTTCTTTACTCCAGAACAAATGTGTAGGTGGTTGGTTTCTACATAAGATGGGATTTACAACTATTTGTTAATAACAGAAATGCTGTCCCCACTGCTTTCAACCTCACTAATCACCTTTGTCATGAAATTTTGCTTTGTATCTATATTTAAATGGCATTACACAATATGCAAGTATGTGTGCCATTAGATTTTAAAAGGAATTCAAAGCTCATGTACAGGTGAAGAGTTATTTTTCTGTTTGTAGTACCCAGCAAGAGAATAACATATTTCATTATACTGTACTAAGCAGAATAAGTTCTGTTCAAAATTACATGGTTTGCCATAAATAGTAGTCTTACAAATGTGTTTTAGATATTTTATTTCCTTTCTCATTAATTCTCTAGGACAGTATATAATTTTATTTTAAATTAGTAAAACTGAATCTCTTGCAGAAAAAATGATTTTTACAGTCTATTGACTAATGCTTAAGTCAATTCTCACAATTTCATTTCAAGTTTCTTGCCTCCTTTTCTTTCTATGTCTCTTAGGTTGTATTTGGATATACCTTGAACTAATGTAATGCTCATTAGACATTAGATATGGAATACTGGTCTTGGCAAGTAAAAAATGTCATTTCATACAATAATAAGGAGATTTCATGGAAACCACACCTTTGATTTGAAATGCATAAAGTAAAATAAAATTACATTGAATAAAGATAAAGAGGTTAAGGATCAAACTTTATTAAAGCAGTGAGTTGATCATAATGTTTTTCAAACACATTTGTATAGCATCTGCATCATTTTATTTGGTATGATCTTCCATTTCAAGGTGATAATGACCCTTTTTTCCCCTCCACATTCTAAATCAAGTCTTAGTTCATTAACATCACCATACATTAACTATAGTACACTTTGGAGATATATGAATTGTACAGAAATGGATCATATGGAATAAAATAAATGGATAAAACCTACTTTGTAGTTAATGGATTTGTTACCTACCCTTAAGAACCTGCTGTTTGATTGTTTACTGATATTTTAAGTTTAAAAAATTAAAGTTATGGGTCCTGTCCTGGCATGTCAGACCATCCGGAGCTTACCCTCCCCTTATCCTTTGCCCTACTGCACCCCTGCTTGAGGTGTGTGTTTGGCCAGCTCAGGGCCAACACTCCCACCCTCTCCTTGGAACTTCCTGGGTAAGCTCTGCACAGTGTATGCACCTTGCCTCAAAGGAACATACAGAACCTACCCTCACCTGACCATTGGCCCCCATTTGCCCTTTGCTTGAGGTGAGTCTGGGGCCAGCTCAGGTCCCCACCCCCATCCTTTCATTGAAATTTCCTGAATCAGCTCTCCATCTTGACACCCCTAAGCAATCTGCTTCAGTGGGCGTGCCCTTGCACTCTGGACCATCTGGAGCCTGCCCTCCCTTCATCGTGGACCTGCTGTGCCTGCCATCTGCTTGAGGTTAGTGTTTGACCAGCTCAGGTCCATCATCCCCACATTCTCCTTAGAACTTCCTGCACATGGTGGACTACACCCCTCTATGCAGGACCATCCAGAGCCTGTACTCACCTGACGCTTGGCTACTTTATGGCCTCTACTTGAGACCTTCAAGAGAGCTCAGATCATCCAGAGTTACTGACATCAAAGTCCTGACACACCTACGCCCACCAGAATAGGAGATGAGAGAGAGGGAAACCCCGGTTGTACCCACTGGAAGAATGGATGAGAAGACAGCAGTATAACAACAAATTATACAACAGAAATACCAATATGACATCACCAGCATGGACTCTACACCAATAAGACCTGAACACACCAAAACAGATGAAGCAGAAGAGAGTGACCTAAAAATGATAGAAGACCGCAAAGATGATACGAGAAAATTCGTTAAGAAATGGAGGGAAAAAACCAAACAAACAAAAAGTTGGAATAGAGGAAAAGATGAACCAAAAAATTCAAAATATCAACAAATCTCTTAAAGAAAGCAAGGAAAGCCCAGATAAAAACAAACAGGGCCTGCCCTCCCCGTACCCTGTGCCCTATTCTGCCCACTGTCCCACCAATCTGGTTGAGCACTGGAACAGAGGGTGGAGCCAACAGTCCAGACAACTTCAGGGAAATTCTGGGAACTGCTCTGAACACAGGAGACCTGCCTATCCACACAGGACCACCCATAATTTCCACCTGCTTGGTCTCTGACCCCCCACCACCAGTCCTCTACTGGAGTCCTGGGCATCTCCCAGAGATCCGCCTATCAGCAGGACCACTCTAAGTTCCTGCTGGCAGGATCCTTGACCCCCATACCAGTGCCTCTGCTAAAGAGGCCTCAGCTGGAGAGTGTCAGGTCCCAGTGAGATTCTCCAATCAGTGCAGAAATACCCTGAGTACCCAAGTCACACAAAGACACAACTAAGAAAGAGAACTACAGACTAATATCCCTCATGAACATTGATGGAAAAATACTCATTGAAATATTGGTTAATTGAAATCAAGAACACATCAGAGAAACCATCCATTATGACCAAGTAGGCTTCATTCCAAGGAGGCAGGGAAATTTCAACATACAAAAAATCTATCAAAGTAACGCCATATGAACAAACAAAAAGAAAAAAAAACACATAATCATCTCACTGGATGCTGAAAAAGCCTTTGACAAAATCCAACACATTTTCATGATAAAGGTCCTGGAGAGATCAGCAATAACAGGAACACACCACAACATAATAAATGCAATATACAGGAAACCAACAGACAACATCAAAGTAAATGGAGAGAAACTCAATATGATTCCTTTAAAATCGGGAACAAGACAAGGTTGTCCATTCTCTCCATATATCTTCAATATTATATTTAAAGTTCTTGCTAGAGATATACGAAAACAAAAGGAAATCAGGGGGATAAAAATTGGAAAGGAAGAAGCCAAACTTCCACTATTTGCACATGGTATGATAATTTACATAAGTAACCCAAAACTTCTACAAAGGAACTCCAATAGATAATAAACACTTTCAGCAAAGTGGCTGGATACAAAATTAACTAAAATATTTATTAGCACTTCTATATACAGATGATAAGTGGCTGAGAAAGAAATCAGAGAAACACCATCATTTACACCAACCACAAACAATATAAAATATTTTGGGGTACACTAACCAAACAAGTGAAAGACCTGAATAGCAAGAACTTCAAATCTTTCAATAAAGAAATTAAAGATGATACCAGAAAATGCAAAGCTCTCAAGCTCATGGATAGGCAGTATCAACATAGTAAAAATTGTAGTCTTGCCAATAGCAATCTAGAGATTGGTTGCCATCCCCATCAACATTCCAGAACAATTATTCATACCTTGAAAGAACAAAACTCAACTTTTATGGATAAACAAAAGACATAGTATAGCCAAAACAACCCTGTACAATAAATGAAATTCCAGAGGCTTCACCATCCCTGACTTCAAACTCTACTTTAGAGCTATATTCTTTAACACAGCTTGGTCTTGGAATAAAAATAGACTGGTAGACCAAGGAAATCAAATTGAAAACCTAATATTAACCTGAATACCTTATTTTTGACAAAGTAGCTAAAATTATACAATGGAAAAAAGAAATTATCTTCAACAAATGGTGCTGGCTAAACTGAATGCTGGTGTGTAGAAGACTGCAGATAAATCCACATCTATTGCTATGCACAAAACTTAAGTTCAAATGGATCAAAGGCCATAACATAAATCCAACCACACTGAATCTCTGAAGAGAAAGTGGGAGGTACCCTTTAATGAATTGGTACAGGAAACAACTTCCTGAACATAACACCAGTAGCACAGACACTGAGATCCAAAATTAATAAATGAAAATCCTGAAACTGAGAAGCTTCTGTAACACAAAGGACATAGTCAATAACACTCAATGGAAGCCTATGGAATGGGAAAATGTCTTCATCAACCTCACGTCTGACAGAGGGGTGATTTACAAAATTACAAAGAACTAAAGAAGGTAGTCACTAAACACCAAATAATCCAATTAAAAAGTGGAGACAGAAATAGAGAATTCTTAATAGATGAATCTAAAATGGCTGAAAGACACTTAAGAAAGTGATCAGCCTCCTTAGCCATCATGAAAATGCAAATACAAACAACTCTGAGATACCCTATTATTCCTGTCAGAATGGCTATAATTAAAAACACCAATGACAGTTTATGCTGGAGAGGATGTGGAGAAAGGGGCACACTCCTCCACTGCTGGTGGAAGTACAAACACATTCATCCCCTTTGGATATCAATATGGCAGTTCTTCAGGAAAAGGGGAATGAGTCTACCACAGGATCTAGCAATTCCACTCTTAGGCATAACTCAAAAGATGCACATTCATGCAGTAAGGACATCAGTTCACCTATGTTCATAGCTGTATTATTTGTAATAGATTGAACCTGAAAGCAACCTAGATGTTCCTCAACTGAAGAAAGAATAAAGAAAATGTGGTACATTTATATAATGAAGTACTACTCAGCAGAAAAAAAAAAAAAAAAAACAAAACAAAACAAAAAACAATGGAATCCTGAAATTAGCAGGCAAATGGATTGAACCAGAAGAAACCATCCTGAGTGAGATAACTCAATTACAAAAAGAAAAACATGGTATATACCCATTCATATACAGATTTTAGACATAGAACAAAGGATCACCAGCTTACAATCCATACCACAAGAGAAGCTGGGAAATGAGTACTCTAAGAGAGATAAACATGGTCCTGTGGTGAAGGAGAAAGGGACAAGATCTTCTGAGCAAATTGGGAGCAGGCTGAGTGAGGAGAAAGAGAAGTGAAGAAGAGGAGTGGAGAGTAGAACATGAGGGAGCAGGAAAATTGAGTTGGGAGAAAAATAGAAATGAACATGAAAAGAGATACGTTAATAGAGGGATCCAATATTGGATTAAACAGAAATCTCACACTAGAAAAAGTCCATAGATTTACAAGGATGACCCCAACTAACAAATAAGAAATAGTGGAGAGGCTACTTTAAATGCCCTTCCCCGATAAGGATATTGATGACTACCTTATAAGCCATCCTAGAGCCCTCATCCAGTAGTGATGGAAGCAGAAGCAGACATGCACAGCTAAATTTTGTGCTGAACTCCTGGAATTCATTTGCAGGGAGGGAGAAGAGATGAGCAAAGGAGTCAAGACCAGGCTGGAGAAACCCACAGAAAAAGCTGACCTCAACAAGGGGGAGTACATGGACCCCAGACTGATAGCTGGGAAACCAGTGTAAAACTGACCAAGCTGTAGAAGTTCCTGGTAGAGTTTTTGGTTTGCTTATGTAAACTATCATATCATATGCAAATAGAGAAAGTTTGACTTCCTCCTTTCCAATTTGGACCCCTTGATCTTCTTTTGTTGTCTTTTTGTTTTAGCTAGAACTTCAAGTACAACATTGATTTTAGATAAATCGTCTTCAGCTTCTCTCCATTCAGTTTGATGTTGGCTGTTGGTTTACTGAATATTGCTCTTATTGTGTTTAGGTATGTTCTTGTTATCCCTGATATCTCCAAGACCTTTACCATGAAAGAATGTTGAATTTTGTCAAAGGCTTTTCAATCTAGGGAGATGATCATGCATTTTTCCTTTTTCAGGTTGTTTATATGGTGGATCACGTTGATAGATTTTTGTATGTAAAACCATCCCTGCAACTCAGGGATGAAGCATACTTGGTCTGGTAGATGATTTCTCTGATGTATTCTTGGATTCGTTTTGCCAGTATTTTATTGAGTATGTTTGCATCAGTGTCCATCAGGGATATTGGTCTGTAGTTTTATTTCTTAGTAGTGTCTTTGTGTGGCTTGGTACCATAGTGATTGTGGCCTTGTAAATAGAGTTTGGCAATGAACCTTCTGTTTCAATTGTGTGGAAAAATTTGAGGAGTGGTGGTATTAGCTTTTGAATTTCTGGTAGAATTCTTCACTGAAGCCATCTGGCCCTGCGATTTTTGTGTTGAAAGGCTTTTGATAACTGCTTCTATTTTGTTAGGGGTTATAGGTCTATTTAAGTTGTTCGTCTGTTCTTAATGTAATTTTGGTAAGTGACAGTTATCTAGAAATTTGTTAATTTCCTTTGAATTTTCAAATTTTGTGGAGTACAGGTTTTCAAAGTATGACCTGAAAACTGTCTGGATTTCCTGTGTCCATTGTAATGTCCCCCTTTTCATTTCTGATATTGTTAATTTGCATGTTCTCTCTCTGGTTTTTCATTAGTTTGGATAAAGGTTTGTTTATCTTCTTGATTTTCTCCAAAAACCCACTCTTTGTTGCATTGATTCTTTGTATTATTTTCCTGGTTTCTATTGTCTTGATTTTAGCCCTCAAATTGATTATTTCCTTTCAGTTGTGCTATTAATTCTCTTATGTGATTATGTCCCGTTTTCTTCATTTGGGCACTTAGTGCAATGAACTTCCTTGGTAACACTGCTTTCAAAGTGTCCCATAAATTCGTGTATGTTGTGTCCTCATTCTCATTGAATTTTAGGTAGTCCTTAATTCTTTATTTCTTCTTTGACCAAGGTATAGCACAATTGCACATTGTTCAGTTTCCATGAGTTTGTAGGGTTTCTGTGATTTGTGTTGTTGTTGAATTCCAATTTTAATGCATAGTGGTCTGATAAGATACAGGGGACTATTCCAATTTTTTTTTTTTTGTATCTTTTGAGGTTTGTTATGTCACCTAGTATGTGATTGATTTTAGAGATGGTTCCATGTGGAACAGAGAAGAACATATATTCTTTTGTGTTTGAATGGGATGTTCTATAGAATTCTGTTAAACCCAATTGAGACATAACTTCTGTTAGTTGTTTTGTTTCTTTGTTAAGTTTCTGAGTGGTGGTCCTGTCTACTGGTGAGAGTGGCATGTTGAAGTCTTCTACTATCAGTGTGTGAGGTTTTCTGTGAGCTTTGAGTTTTAACACCTTTGCAAACTAGCAGGATACACGATAAACTAAAAAAAATCAGTAGCCCTACTTTGTTCAGACAACAAAGAGGCTGAGAAAGAAATCAGAGAAACATCACCCTTTTCAATAGCCACAAACAACATGAAGTATCATGGGGCAACACTTACCAAACAAGTGAAAGATCTATATAATAAGACATTTGTGCCTTTAAAGAAAGAAATTCAAGAATATACCAGAAAATGGAAAGATCTCTCATGCTGGATCGGTAGGATAAACAGAATAAAAATGGCAATCTTGCCAAAAGCAATCTACATATTCAATGCAATACCTATTAAAATCCCAGCACAATTCTTCACTGACCATGAAAGGATAATAATCAACTTATATGGAAAAACAAAAGACCTAGGATAAGCAAAACAACCCTGTACAATAACATTAGTCACCATCCCCGACTTTAATCTCTACTATAGAGCTATAGTTCTGAAAACAGCCTGGGCTTGGCACAAAAATAGACAAGTAGAACAATGGAATCCAATTGAAAATCCTGATATTAATCCACACATCCACGAACACCTGATTTTTCACAAAACTGCTAAAAGTATACAATGGGTGAGGAAAGCATCTTCAACAAACTGTGCTGGCACAATTGGATGATGGTGTGTAGTAGACTACAGATAGACCCATGTCTATGGCCACACACAAAACTCAAGTCCAAATGGATCAAAAATCTAACCACACTAATCCTCTTAAACGAGAAAGTGGGAGGTACCCTTGAACAAACTGGTATAGAAGGCCACTTCCTGAACATAATTCCAATAGCACAGACACTGAGATCAACAATTAATAAATGGGACCTCCTCAAACTGAGATGCTTCTGTAAGGCAAAGGACACAGTTGACAAGACCAAACGGCAGCTCACAGAGTGGGAAAAGATTTTCACCCATCTTACATCTGATAGAGGGCTGATCTCCAAAATATAAAAAGAACTCAAGAAACTAGTCAACAAAACATTAAATATCCCTATTAAAAATGTGGTACAGAACTGAAGAGAGAACTCTCAGTAGAGGAAATCAAAAAGGCTGAAAGACACTTAAGAAAGACTGACCCACGGATCTCAGTTAGGAGGCCTTGGAAGTCTATGTTACTTCTGACAATGGAACCAGGATGTATCTCTAGTGCAGGAATGGTCTCCAGTAGTTACTTCTGCTAAAATGTCAGTTAGGCTATTTAAAAGAGGCATTCAGGTTAGATACAAATAAAAAATTCTGAATTGTGTGTCCTAAGTATGAAGTTACTTAAGAATATAGAGTTACCTCTAACCTCTAAGAGACAACCACGTGCAACAGCAATAGATTATTTTGTTTGTGAAGTCACCTGGACTATTCTGCCCACCAGGTTGTCTACATGTTTCTCATGCATCTCACTTTTTTGTGAATATTTTATGGATCTTGTGAGAAGCATAGTCAGACCCAGTAGTATGATTTCATTTAGCACAGTGACACACACACACACACACACACACACACACACACACTTAATTTTAAGTAAATATAAAATAATGTTTTTGAGATTGTATCAAATATACTTAGCATTATGTATCGCTCCTCCACTATTGTCCTTCCTCTCGTTCTGTACTGACCTCTCTTAAATTATTAAAGTTAAAGCACTCTATATAGAATTTTTTATTTTCTCTTTCTCTTTCATCCTCCTGGGTGTTTATAAACTGACATGTTCAGTTACAGAGACTTACAGAAAAGGCCTCTTCTATATCCCATACAACTTAATTGTTTTGACTTTCCTGGTTGCCTAGGATGTGTTTCCATTGGATCAAGAAGAACTTACATAATCCAAACTTCTCTGTATGCATGTTTCTCTCTCTCTCCCTTTCTCTCTTTTTTTCTGTCTAATTGTTTCTTCATTTCTATGTTTCTCCTGACAGAACAAGGTATGCAGATCAAGGAACAAAGGCATTGTTATTAATATATTATATGGAAGTATGAATGGTGAGTTCTTGCATCATGAATGGTATTTCTCATGGAGGACTTATTCAAGACATTCCCAGTTCAGGGTTCTCTGACTTTTTTGCCTGAATATCATAGTGTCTTTAGAAGTAAGAGCAAATCTTCCAACTTTGATGACAACTAAGGTGGTAATGTTGAAGATATTCTTAGATAGCCTGAACAACAACTTAAATTGTGCCTCTTGTGTCTAATGTTGGGTTTTGTTATGTAGTTGGGTCTTTTGGAGGGAGCAATGTCAGACAACATGAGAAA